>NC_091477.1:73224998-73941665 GCF_036971445.1 Narcine bancroftii
TTCGGTCCACATGTACATCCTTTTAAAAATTTAATGGCTATTTTAATTTAATGGATATGACAATAAAATCTTTATCACCATCAGACTCCAGCTCATGCCCCGCTCTTGCCCAGCTCTCCCCATCCCACTTCTTAAAATATTCATAGAGAACATTGTTACATACATCATGTAAATAGTATTTTAAAATTAGTCTCATATGATTGCCAAAATCTCATTCCCCTCCCAACTGCTAACATTTAAAATAAATAAATAAAAGTGTTTGAGCCTTCCTTAGTTAATGAGTGATCTTCAAGAATTCAACACCATTAACCTAACTATATTATTTAAACCTTTCCGGGGAAGTTAATTATATCCTTAAGCCAGCAGGATTCAAATAAAGTTGCCATATTTTAACAAACATGTCATATTTCTTTCTAAGATTAGAAGTTATCCAAGCGGGCACAACTTTGCATTTCCATATTCCAGCGAGTAATAAGTAGGGGGGAGTCAGACTTCCATGTTACAGCAATACATCTCCTGGCTACCGCTAGTGCAATCCCCATGAACTGATAGTTTTGGCCCAATAACCATAAGATGCTCAATAAATACAGTTCTGGTTCCAATAGAAAATCTACAATTTTTGTCCAAATTTCTGCCAAGTTATACGAAAAGGATCTTACTTTCATGCATAGCCGAGTTGAATGTGTAAATGTTCTAACCTCTATACCATACCTAAAACTTGAGTCTGGAATTTCAGATTTTAAACAATGTAATTATTGGGGTGTAAGGTATAATTGGTGCATAATATTATATTGCACCATCTGTATCTGATATTAATAAATGATGTTGTATTATCAGAGTACAATTTTAATTCACATTATTCTTGAATCCTTTTCCCCAAATCCATCTCACACTTTTCCCAATCCCACTTTTCACTAACCCCAATGCACTGCATACTTCAGAGAAAAATAAAACTTCAGAGAAATAAAAAGGAAAGTACCTTAAAGGAATTCTCCCATTCCCACTTGAGCAACCCAACCCAGCTGAGGAGATGAAAAAGATCACGCATGTTCTATTGTTAAACTTGGAAGCTGCCATCCCAGCGAAGAACTGGCCAAGAGGTCAAGAGAGCAGCATATCAGCGACTGCTTGATTCCAATGGGTCAATAAACTTTCTGGGGAAAAAGCCATTTCTCATGTATTCCCAGCTATGCATGTTTCTTGATTCATTCCCATCAGTCATACTGAAATAGTTTATCAAAGGACACACTGCCTTGTCCTTACTTTGTGGGCATTGCTGCAAACATTCCTTCCAGCTGAAGCTATGATTTGCTTTCTTCATTTTTAACAGAGACACATACACAGCACAATAACAGGCCCTTCTGGCCCATGAGCCTATGCCTGCCTAATTATACCCATGTGACCAATTCATCCCTTTATGTCTTTGGAATGTGGGAGGACTCCAGGCTACCTGGAGGAAACCCACGCGGTCACTTGTTTTTCTGCTTTTGTGAGCTGTATTTGGGTCTCGTATAGTGAATCCTTCATCCATTCATCCAACAAAGATTGGGTGATCATTCCATTCAGTCATTATGGTTACCTGCTTGATTGTGGAGGCATTAATAATGATCTTCCAAGAATCAATAGATTCTGGCATGGTTCTGGTGGACTGAAAAATTACAAAGGTCATTCCGCTATTTAAAAAGGGAGGGAGGCAGCAGAAGAGAATTATGGACCTGTTAGCCTAACATCAGTGATTTCCTGAAGGGAAAATCTTTTTTTTGAGGAAACCACAAGCAAGCAGGACAAAGAACATGTAGTGGGTGTTGTATATTTGGACTTTGACTAGGTGGCACAATGGGGCTGCTTCACAAACTGAGAGCCCATGGAAAATATGAAAGATACTTACATGGGTAGGGTATTGGCTGTTCGACAGGAGTGGGAATAAACGGATCCTTTTCTGGTTGGCTTCCAATTATTAGTGGTGTTCCACAGGGGTCATTTCTTTTTATGTCGTATGTTAATGATTTGGAATATGGAATAAGTGACTTGGTGGCAAAGTTTTCAGATGATACAGAGATGGGTGGATGGGCAGGCAGTGAGGAGGAAATGGAAATGTTGCAGAGAGACAGAGAGATTAGGAGAATGGGCAATGGGAAATCAAATACAATGTTGGAAAGTGTGCAGTTATGCACTTTGGTTGAAGGAATGAAGGGGCAGACTGTTACTTGGATGGGTCAAAGGGACTTTGCACAATACCTTCAGGGTGAGATGGTGGTGAAGAAGGTGAATGCAATGTTGCCATTCATATCTAGAGGAACAGGATATAAAAGCTGGTATCTGATGTTGAGGCTTCATAAGGTACTGGTGAGATCTCACTTGAAGTATGGGGAACAGTTTTGGGCACCTTATTTAAGGAGGGAAGAAATTGTCGAGGGTTCAGAGAAGATTTATAAGAATGATTCCAGGAATGAACAGATTAACATATGAGGATTGTTTGATGGCTCTTGGACTGTATTCCTTGGAGTTCAGAAGTATGAGGGGTGACCACATAGAAGCATTTTGAATGTTGAAAGGACTGATCAGATTAGCTGTGGCAAAAGTGTTTCTTAAGGTAGAGGAGTCCAGGACTTCAAGATATTGCCAACTTCAAGAATGAAAGGCGCCCATTTAAAACAGAGATGTGATGAGTTTCTTTAGCCAGAGAGGGGTGAGCCTCTAGAATTTGCTGCCGCAGGCAGGTGTGGAGGCCAGATCATTGGGTGTATTTAAGCCAGGCTATCAAAGGTTATGAAGGAAGGCAGGGGAGTGGGACTGAGTGGGAGAATGGATCAGCTAATGATGGAATGGCAGAGCAGACTTGATAGGCTAAATGGCCTACTTCTGCTCCTATATCACATGGTCCTACATTCTTAATCCACTTCCTCTCTGACATTCTGTCCTTCATACTGTTCCATTGAAATCCAACTTGAATGCAAGGAATTACACATCCCAGGGACCATCATTTCAATTCCCCACCCCATTCCCTTGCTGACATGTCTGTCCATTGTCTTGTGCACTGAGGCTGCTCACAGATTGGAGGAACAACATCTTATATTCTGTCTGGGTATCTTCCAGCCCTGAAAGCAGTAACTTCACCTTCTCCTGTTTCCATTAGTACCCTCCAGCCCATCTTTCCCCATGTCTCCTTTCTGATAGCTCAGCCTCTCTCTCTCTCTTTTCCCTTCTCCCTCTCCTTTCATGGCACCAAGAATACCCCCCACCCCACAACTTCCCCAATCAATTCTCACTTTTCCTGTCCTCATATATCCAATAACATCTTTCATCCATCAGTCGTACTCCTCCCCACCATTATTCCCTTTACACCATTCTTGTAACGTAGATGTCGGTCTGATTTATTTTATTCATATATTGAGGAAGAGCTCAGGCCTGAAAAGTTGAAAATAGATCTTTAGCTCCTATGGACGCTGCAAGATCTGCTGAGTTCCTCCAGCATTTCTGTGCTTTTAATACAACTCATTTGTCTACTAGACACAATATTTTTTTCTTTGGCTTGGCTTCGCGGACGAAGATTTGTGGAGGGGTATGTCCACGTCTGCTGCAGGCTCGTTGGTGACTGACAAGTCCGATGCAGGACAGGCAGGCACAGTTGCAGTGGTTGCAAGGGAAAATTGGTGGGTTGGGGTTGGGTGTTGGGTTTTTCCTCCTTTGTCTTTTGTCAGTGAGGTGGGCTCTGCGGTCTTCTTCAAAGGAGGTTGCTGCCCGCCGAACTGTGAGGCGCCAAGATGCACGGTTGGAGGCCATATCAGCCCACTGGCGGTGGTCAATGTGGCAGGTACCAAGAGATTTCTTTAAGCAGTCCTTGTACCTTTTCTTTGGTGCACCTCTGTCTCGGTGGCCAGTGGAGAGCTCGCCATAGACACAATATCTTTGGCTTGGCTTCGCGGACGAAGATTTATGGAGGGGGTAAAAAGTCCACGTCAGCTGCAGGCTCGTTTGTGGCTGACCAGTCCGATGCGGGACAGGCAGACACGATTGCAGCGGTTGCAAGGGAAAATTGGTTGGTTGGGGTTGGGTGTTGGGTTTTTCCTCCTTTGCCTTTTGTCAGTGAGGTGGGCTGTGCGGTCTTCTTCAAAGGAGGCTGCTGCCCGCCAAACTGTGAGGCGCCAAGATGCACGGTTTGAGGCGTTATCAGCCCACTGGCGGTGGTCAATGTGGCAGGCACCAAGAGATTTCTTTAGGCAGTCCTTGTACCTTTTCTTTGGTGCACCTCTGTCACGGTGGCCAGTGGAGAGCTCGCCATATAATACGATCTTGGGAAGGCGATGGTCCTCCATTCTGGAGACGTGACCCATCCAGCGCAGCTGGATCTTCAGCAGCGTGGACTCGATGCTGTCGACCTCTGCCATCTCGAGTACCTCGACGTTAGGGGTGTGAGCGCTCCAATGGATGTTGAGGATGGAGCGGAGACAACGCTGGTGGAAGCGTTCTAGGAGCCGTAGGTGGTGCCGGTAGAGGACCCATGATTCGGAGCCGAACAGGAGTGTGGGTATGACAACGGCTCTGTATACGCTTATCTTTGTGAGGTTTTTCAGTTGGTTGTTTTTCCAGACTCTTTTGTGTAGTCTTCCAAAGGCGCTATTTGCCTTGGCGAGTCTGTTGTCTATCTCATTGTCGATCCTTGCATCTGATGAAATGGTGCAGCCGAGATAGGTAAACTGGTTGACCGTTTTGAGTTTTGTGTGCCCGATGGAGATGTGGGGGGGCTGGCTGATGGAGGACCTCAGTTTTCTTCAGGCTGACTTCCAGGCCAAACATTTTGGCAGTTTCCGCAAAGCAGGACGTCAAGCGCTGAAGAGCTGGCTCTGAATGGGCAACTAAAGCGGCATCATCTGCAAAGAGTAGTTCACGGACAAGTTTGTCTTGTGTCTTGGTGTGAGCTTGCAGGCGCCTCAGATTGAAGAGACTGCCATCCGTGCGGTACCGGATGTAAACAGCGTCTTCATTGTTGGGGTCTTTCATGGCTTGGTTCAGCATCATGCTGAAGAAGATTGAAAAGAGGGTTGGTGCGAGAACACAGCCTTGCTTCACGCCATTGTTAATGGAGAAGGGTTCAGAGAGCTCATTGCTGTATCTGACCCGACCTTGTTGGTTTTCGTGCAGTTGGATAATCATGTTGAGGAACTTTGGGGGACTTCCGATGCGCTCTAGTATTTGCCAAAGCCCTTTCCTGCTCACGGTGTCGAAGGCTTTGGTGAGGTCAACAAAGGCGATGTAGAGTCCTTTGTTTTGTTCTCTGCACTTTTCTTGGAGCTGTCTGAGGGCAAAGACCATGTCAGTGGTTCCTCTGTTTGCGCGAAAGCCGCACTGTGATTCTGGGAGAATATTCTCGGCGACACTAGGTATTATTCTATTTAGTAGAATCCTAGCGAAGATTTTGCCTGCAATGGAGAGCAACGTGATTCCCCTGTAGTTTGAGCAGTCTGATTTCTCGCCTTTGTTTTTGTACAGGGTGATGATGGTGGCATCACGAAGATCCTGAGGCAGTTTACCTTGGTCCCAACAAAGCTTGAAAAACTCATGCAGTTTGGCATGCAGAGTTTTGCCGCCAGCCTTCCAGACTTCTGGGGGGATTCCATCCATACCTGCTGCTTTGCCACTTTTCAGTTGTTCGATTGCCTTATATGTCTCATCCAGGGTGGGAACCTCATCCAGCTCTAGCCTTAGGGGCTGTTGAGGGAGCTGGAGCAGGGCGGAATCTTGGACTGAGCGGTTGGTACTGAAAAGAGATTGGAAGTGTTCTGACCATCGGTTGAGGATGGAGATCTTGTCGCTGAGGAGGACTTTGCCGTCTGAGCTGCGCAGCGGGCTTTGGACTTGGGGTGAGGGGCCGTACACAGCCTTTAGAGCCTCGTAGAAACCCCTGAAGTCGCCAATGTCCGCGCTGAGCTGTGTTCGTTTGGCGAGGCTAGTCCACCACTCATTTTGGATCTCCCGGAGTTTGCGCTGAAGATGGCTGCATGCGCGACGGAAGGCTTGTTTTTTCTCTGGACAGGACGGCTTTGTAAGGTGAGCCTGGTGGGCAGCTCGCTTCTTTGCCAGCAGCTCCTGGATTTCCTGGCTGTTTTCGTCAAACCAGTCCTTGTTTTTCCTGGAGGAGAAGCCCAGTACCTCTTCAGTGGATTGCAGTATGGTAGTCTTCAACTATAGGTTTCAGCTATATGCCCTATATACCTCTATCGAGTCACCTCTTCTTTATTTCAAAGAGAAAAGCCCTTGCTTCTTATGTTCTCCACACCAGGCAATACTACTAAGGCACCAGTGACCCGGGTTCAAATTCACCACTGCTTGCAAGGAGTTTGTGTGTTCTCTCCGTGACTCCATGACTCCAGTTTCCTCCTACCCTGCAAAATGCAGGAGGTTTGATTAGTTAGTTAGTCACATGTGTGTATTTGAGCAATGTGGGCAAGAAGGGTCTCTTACCATGCTATATCTTTAACAATAAAACATTAAATTTTTTTTTTTTTTTTCTTTGACTTGGCTTCGCGGACGAAGATTTATGGAGGGGGTAAAAGTCCACGTCAGCTGCAGGCTCGTTTGTGGCTGACAAGTCCGATGCGGGACAGGCGGACACGGTTGCAGCGGCTGCAGGGGAAAATTGGTTGGTTGGGGTTGGGTGTTGGGTTTTTCCTCCTTTGCCTTTTGTCAGTGAGGTGGGCTCTGCGGTCTTCTTCAAAGGAGGTTGCTGCCCGCCAAACTGTGAGGCGCCAAGATGCACGGTTTGAGGCGATATCAGCCCACTGGCGGTGGTCAATGTGGCAGGCACCAAGAGATTTCTTTAGGCAGTCCTTGTACCTTTTCTTTGGTGCACCTCTGTCACGGTGGCCAGTGGAGAGCTCGCCATATAACACGATCTTGGGAAGGCGATGATCCTCCATTCTGGAGACGTGACCCATCCAGCGCAGCTGGATCTTCAGCAGCGTGGACTCGATGCTGTCGACCTCTGCCATCTCGAGTACTTCGACGTTAGGGATGAAAGCGCTCCAATGGATGGTGGGGTGGGGGGTATTCTTGGTGCCATGAAAGGAGAGGGAGAAGGGAAAAGAGAGAGAGAGAGGCTGAGCTATCAGAAAGGAGACATGGGGAAAGATGGGCTGGAGGGTACTAATGGAAACAGGAGAAGGTGAAGTTACTGCTTTCAGGGCTGGAGGATACCCAGACAGAATATAGGATGTTGTTCCTCCAATCTGTGAGCAGCCTCAGTGCACAAGACAGTGGACAGACATGTCAGCAAGGGAATGGGGTGGGGAATTGAAATGATGGCCCCTGGGATGTGTAATTCCTTGCATTCAATATATATATATATATATATATATATATATATAATATATATATACATAGAGGCTCATGTATTGCTTTATGCCTTAAATATGTTGGCAGCTTTGGATCCTTCCTAGTTAAAAGGTTTGCTGGCCCATATATCAGAATATCAGAGCAGGTCCCGCATGCTGAGGGTCTCCTGATGGCATCAGAACACAGATCCATGGTGTCGGAGGATGGAGTTTAGTCCTGGAGTTAAGAAATGGATTGGAGGTCAATCCACAAGACCCTAAGAGTGGCAGAGAGGATTACTGCAGTCTCCCTCCCCTCCCCCTCCCCCACCCTCTCTCCCCATCGATGTAATCTGTGACTTCTATATTTCCGAAACAAGATTTATTTATTTGATATAGGAATATTTGTACTGCATGTGTATTATTTGTCTCTGTGTGTGCTATGTCTGGTTGTGTCTGCATGTCTTGCACCGAGGACCGGTGAATGCTGTTTCGCCAGATGATTCTTGTACAATCAGATGACAATAAAGTTGACGACTTGAAATATTTATTAATCTATCTTTTTATATTCATCATTATTTTCTGCCTCAAAGCATATTTGGGTCATTTTTGATTTATACTTAGTGTAGCAGATGGTTCTTATGCGCCTGTGTGTCTGCAGCAAGCAAGAATTCTGGTGGATCTCTGCAGTGTAATTATGTATAAGAGAATAAACATTCATATTCCAGTACTGCCTATCAGTGAAATATGCGCATTCAAATGTCTACCATAACTAGCATCTAACTTTTGACTCTTGATCAAGATGTTGCTTTACTCTTTTTCTTTGAGAAGCGTTGAGAGAATTTTCAAAAAAAGAACACAAGAATATTTGGCCCAGCAAGACTCCACTTTTACATTGATCTTACAAACCTTTCATCTGAATAGTAATTGATTTTCAAAGTCAGTTGGTTTCCTAACACCACTGCACTTAATTTATCACTGAGCTATTTTACTAAGACTCTTATAAATCACAGATCTGTTGATGTAGGAATTGTGTTTTTATATTTAATAAACTGTCTTCAGTTTCCTGATTGTTTGAAGAACTTCTAACATTACAGGCTCTTCAGCTCACTTTGCTGTGGAAAGCTACTCCAACACAATCTAACCCTTCTTTAACTCACACGCATAACCCTCTATTTTTCTTGCATCCATGCACCTATCTTTTGAATGTTCCTATTATGCCAGCCTCCACCACTGTACCCAGCAATGCAGTCCAAGCACCCACCACTCTTTTTTTTTAAATCTTCCCTTTGGCATCTCCCCGAAACATTCCTCCACTCGCCTGAAACAAGTTTCCTCTGGCACTGACTATTGTCACCCAGGGAAAATGGTACTGGTTGTCCTCCCCATCTAAGCCCCTCATAATCCTATATACCTCTATCGAGTCACCTCTTCTTTATTTCAAAGAGAAAAGCCCTTGCTTCTTATGTTCTCCACACCAGGCAGCATCCTGGTAGAGGAGAAGTTTGCTCAGCCAGCAAGTGGTGAATCTGTGGAAATCAGTGCCATAGATGGCACTGGGTCATTGGGTAGATTTGAGGTGGAGGTTGATCGGTTATTGATCAATGAGGTTGTCAAAAGGTTATGGGGAGAAGGCAGGTCAAGAGCCATGATTTCAATGGCGGATGCAGGGCAGGAACCTGGATTCATACAAAAGCATCCAAAAGTGTTGAAGAAAAAGTAAAAACACAAAATGCTGGAGAAACTCAGTAGGCCAAACATTGTGCTTTATGTGGCAAAGGTAAAAATACAGAACTGACGTTTCGGGCTTGAGCCCTTCTTTAATGTATGACAGAATATCAGCAGGTGTCCGAACAAAAAGATGGGAGGGGGAGGGGGGATGGGAAAGGCAGGAGATGATAGATGGAGAAAGGAGGGAGGGGACTGCAGTAATGAGGGGTGGGTGAATGAAATGGAAAGACAGGAAAGGGGGAGGGAAAAGAAAAGCTGAGCAAGTTTAGCAAAAAGCAGAGAAGTCGATGTTAGTGCCATCTGGGTGGAGGGTGTCCAGATGGAAAATAAGGTGCTGTTTCTCAAATCTGCGGGCGGTCAGGGTGGGAAAGTACATAAGGCCATGGATAGACACGTGAGTATGGGAGAGTGGTCTCTGTTGTGGCGGACGGAGTAGAGGGTGGAGAGCTGGAGAAACTCAGCAGGACATGCCACATCCATTGGAGTAAAAGGCAGTCGATGTTTTGAGCTTGACCCCTTCATCAGGATTCCTGACTTGCACTAGACTCCAGTATCTGTAGATTTTCTTCATTAACCATCATGCAGAGTGTTTGCAACACATCTCTCCACTTATTTGTATAAGGTGAAGGGAGAAAGGTTTGGGGAGATCTCTGGTAAGTTTTCTTGCACAGGGAATAAGGGGCGCCTAGAATGCATTACCAGAGATGGTAGTCATTTGGTACTTTTCTTTCTTTGGCTTGGCTTCGCGGACGAAGATTTATGGAGGGGGTAAAAGTCCACGTCAGCTGCAGGCTCGTTTGTGGCTGACGAGTCCGATGCGGGACAGGCAGACACGGTTGCAGCGGCTGCAGGGGAAAATTGGTGGGTTGGGTGTTGGGTTTTTCCTCCTTTGCCTTTTGTCAGTGAGGTGGGCTCTGCGGTCTTCTTCAAAGGAGGTTGCTGCCCGCCAAACTGTGAGGCGCCAAGATGCACGGTTTGAGGCGATATCAGCCCACTGGCGGTGGTCAATGTGGCAGGCACCAAGAGATTTCTTTAGGCAGTCCTTGTACCTTTTCTTTGGTGCACCTCTGTCACGGTGGCCAGTGGAGAGCTCGCCATATAACACGATCTTGGGAAGGCGATGGTCCTCCATTCTGGAGACGTGACCCATCCAGCGCAGCTGGATCTTCAGCAGTGTGGACTCGATGCTGTCGACCTCTGCCATCTCGAGTACTTCGACGTTAGGGATGAAAGCGCTCCAATGGATGTTGAGGATTGAGCGGAGACAACGCTGGTGGAAGCGTTCTAGGAGCCGTAGGTGATGCCGGTAGAGGACCCATGATTCGGAGCTGAACAGGAGTGTGGGTATGACAACGGCTCTGTATACGCTTATCTTTGTGAGGTTTTTCAGTTGGTTGTTTTTCCAGACTCTTTTGTGTAGTCTTCCAAAGGCACTATTTGCCTTGGCGAGTCTGTTTTCTATCTCATTGTCGATCCTTGCATCTGATGAAATGGTGCAGCCGAGATACAATGGGAACTGAAAAGACTTAGATAGGTACACATAGACCCCGACTTATGATGGGGTTCAGGGACTTGCATTGAAAATTGAAATGTTCCTCTGTCTCTCCTTCGAGGAGGGTGGGGGGGAGAAGGTGACAGTAGGAAGCTATCTCCATGCACTGTTTGGATGGAAGATTTCCTTCAGAGAAGGAAAAGCAGCCACATTGATACAGGTAGACCCCAACTTACCTTTAGTCAAAAGAGATTCTGACACTTGGAACTTTGAAACATCATGTCAAGCCTGAAGATCTACCGGGACCAATGTCTGAAGAGGGCGCACAAAATCAGTGAACCGGTGCAGACTCGAAAGGCCAACATGGCCTGTTTCCGCTCCGTAAATGGTTAGATGGTTATATGGTTATTTAATCGTATAAATTAAAATTCAAATGAGATATCAGTCAAGGGTCACCTGTTGAGTCCCATGCAATGCAATTTTCCTGTCCTCAGAGTGGGAGGGAGTTGTTCTTTTGGGACCTCCAAGTTGTTCCGCAAGCACCGACGCCCTGGCAATGTCTTGAAGGGCTCAGCAGTAGCTAATCTTCCCAAGACCAGAGACATTGCTGGAGCCTTCTCTCAACTGCTTTCCCTTCTGCCCATATGGGTGGTCACAAGTCACAGCCATCTCTCAAAAAAAAAACAGGTTTCTACCGTACATGCAGCTGTCTCCCTCAACTACTCCTCCTAATTATCTGCAATGTATGGCATTCTACGCAGTGCCTCTGAAGCATGCACCTCTGCTGATCTACTGAGTAATGAGCTCTGTGTGGACTGGGACTACCTCATTAACACACCTTTAATGAGTCTCCTTTCCGACAATTAGCACAATCCGCCACTCTCCGAGAAAAATTCCTGGCCTGGTCTTGCTCGAAAAAGATTTTGCACTGTTTCCATTTATAGATTTTTGGGTTTTATTGGTTGTGGAAGCCAAACTTCATAACTTAAAGCTTTTTTTTCCTTTGGAGGGGTGGGTGGTGACTGGGTTGTGCTAATGTGCTGTGTTTCAAAAGAATACTCATTCACATATTCTGGAAATGAGATGTGCATCACGCTGTTTTGTTCCAGTAATGATCCCTAATTATGTCTGCAAAGCTGGTCTTCTAATCAGATCTAATTAATTCTGTTTAAGTATGTGACAGACTAAGTATAGATTTCACACAGGGGCAGTCAGACATAAGACTCGAGCTATGCTTATCACTTTAACTCTAAATACACCAGTAGTGCACCGCTTGGCAACATTAAGGTATTTCTTAAACCAAATCAAGGATTAACAAGTTTCTTCATGTTTTCCAGCCCACTAGGCCAGATCACCTGAACTTTCTTGAGAATTTCTCAAGTGCCCTTGCCAAGCACGTGACTACTCTTGAGAAGTTCTGGTCACCCAGCTATAGGAAGGACTTCAATACATTAGAAGGAGTATAGAGGAGATTCATCAAGATGTGGTGGGATGAGGGACTTTGAGTTATTGGGAAAGGCTGGAGCGGCTGATTCTCTTGCGTGCAGGAGGCTGAGGGTCGCTCTGAGGGGTTTATAAAATCATGAGGGGTATTGATAAAGTGAATGCTGACAGACTTTTATTCCCCAGGGAAGGTGATTCCAGGACTAGAGGGCAGAGGTTTAAGGTGTGAGCGGATATATTTAAGGGGGACCTGAGGGACAACTGTTTCAATCAGAGTGCAGTCCCTATCCAGAACGAGCTACTTGAGGAAAATGAGGATATATTTCTGATCTTCAAAAGATACTTGGATAGATATGTGGAAGGGCAGGGCATAGAGGGGTCCGAGCCAAATGCAGGTGAATGAAACAAGCTCAGAATGTGAACTTGGTTAGCATGGATAAGCTGGGACGAAGAGCCTGTTCCATGCTGTGTGACTCTATAAATGCTGGTCTTGCCAGTGATGTATGGATCCGAGAAAATGAATAAATAAACAGAATCATTCCATCCCACTCATGAATTGTGCCCCATAGGTGGTGGAAAAGCTTTGGTAGCCTAAGTCCATCTCTCCACTGTAAAGAGCCCTAAAACATTCACATTAATCCAGTCTTGTCACAAGCACAGGTCCGACGTTCCAGAGCAACGAGGAAGCTCCAGAATTGGAGATGCAAATAGCCCAGTGAGCTCTTTCATAGCTCTCCATCCTAAACAGGGGAGCTGTCTCCTACATCCAGGAGAAGATATTTATTCCTCTCCTACAGTCACGGATTTTGACCAAGATTCTGCATCAGATCTGATGTAACATCTCGCCCCACCCACCCATATCCCTTCTTCGATGGACTGAAGCCCACATGTCTCCCCTGGAGTCATCCAATTTTTCTTCGCTGTTGGAGTCATGAGAAACTGAAGATGATGGAAATGGGAACACAAAAAAAAACTAACTGCTGGAAGAACTCAGCAGGTAAAGCAGCAAAGGTGGAGGGAAAGAGATGGATGAATTTTCGGGACTGATGCAGGGTCTCAACCCAAAGGTCATCCACTCAGAATGTCTCCACAAGTGCTGCTTGATTTGCAATGTCTTCTTATTTCCTGACGGGATTTATTACTCATTGTGGTACACTGGGAGATGTTGTGTGAATCTTATTGGGAGAACAGGTGGGTACAGCCTTAAATAATCTTAGGATACACCTGGAGCTTCAGAACATTGACTACCAACAGCAGCTGCCATGCATTTACACCAATTCATCACAAGGTGACATTTTTATGTCTTATTTATATAATTACATATAATATACCTGGCTCTTTTCTCCCCTGGAGAAAGCATTTCACATATGTACAGCGGTTGGGATGTCATTCTCATAAATGACTTTCTTAGATGCATGGACCTCCTTAACTCCAATATGCCACTTTTTTTAAACCTGCTTCAGCTCAGTATTGGCGCTTGTCCTTCACTTAAGGAATAGCCCACCATCACATGATAATGTTAGATCAGTGGTTCTCAACCTTTCTTTTTCCATTCACATAGCACTTTAAGTAATCCCTATGCTGTAGGTTCTCTGTAAGGGATTGCATAAGGTGGTATGTGGAAGGAAAGAATTGACTCGTTATGTCCACAGTTTCATAACACCAAAGGAAATGGGCCAATGACAATTTTTCTCAAGCAAAATATTTCAGTAACAATTGGGTCTAGGGCAGTGATTCTCAACCTTTTCTCCTCACCAGTAGATTTCAGATTTACTGTCAGAGTACATACATGACATCACATAGAAACTTGAGATTCCTTCTTCCTGCGGTCCAGGCAGAATTACCACTAATTGGTAGGAAACAAAAACTCTCCAGATCGTATACATGTAAGCAAACAAAGAATTGTGAGCAGATAACGAATGTAAACAAACTGCAATACAGAGAGAACAAAGAAGAAAGTCCATAAAGAGCACAAGTGAGAGTCCTTAAATGAGTCTCTGATTGAGTTTGTGGTTGAGAAGTCTGATGGTGGAGGGGTAACAGCTGATCCTGAACCTGGTGGTGCAAGTCTTGTGGCTCCAATACCTCTTTCCCAATGAGAGCAGCGAGAACAGAACATGTGCCGGGTGGTTTAGGTCTTTCATGATTGCTGCTGCTCTCTGATGGCAGTGTTTCCTGTAGATGTACTCAATAGTGGGAAAGGTTTTGCCTGTGATGTCCTGGGCTGTGTCCACTACATTTTGGAGGGCTTTACAGTCATTGTTATTGGTGTTCCCATACCCTGTACAGTTGCAGTAGAACCTCTCTGCCCTTAAATTCAATTGCTCCAGCAATGAAGGCCACATTCCTCTTCCCTTTTTGATGACCTGCTACAAGATGATATCAACCTTTCCCCTTAACATACAGGGGAGCATTCAGCCTTTTGGACTTAACCTGCCTTGTCAACATCTCACGACTACAAAATCCCAGTCATACTGCTCTCATTTTCTTGAGTTATCTGAACTATTTCTTTCCCAATGAATCATTAGGTTGTGAATTTTCATTTGTCAATTGCCTCTTCTTAAGGCAGGGCTGTGGTCCAACACAGAATTGCTGGAGGCACCCAGCAGAGCAGACAGCATCAGACAATGGGTAGAAAAGGTCAGTCAATGTTTTGAGTCAAAACCCTGACTGACCTCGAAACCCTGACTGACCATTTCTACTGTTACAAGCCCAGAGGACCCCAAAACCCAGCAGCAAGTGAAACATTAGGCAGCTAGTCCTCTCCTCTTGCATGAACCACAATGGCTTTGACGAGGCTGAACTGAGCACACACAGCCCATCTTCCAAATGGAGTTTTCCACAAGCTTGCCAGCTTGCCCTGCTGATGTCCCAGTTGCTACTGTTGACTTTAAAGCTGCAGAACTGAATTCCCCCCCCCTCGCTCTCTCTCTCCCCCTCTCTCAGAGAAAAAAAGCCTGTTTTACTCTCTCTGCTTGCAAAACCACATAATCCTCCCAGAACAGCAAGTTCCACTCCAGACAGTCTGCGGCTCCAACAAGTTCTTTCATCTGTTGCCTTTTTGTAAACTACAATCCATTAGTGAATCTCCTGGGCATTCTCCAAAGCTTTTGCAAAGGCTCCTGGCGCCAATATGTCTAACATGAGCAGAGCTTCTATATTTTAAATAAGTTCTGTTTTAAAGTGTTTGTATGTGACCTGCACTAAAAATCCTGCCCCAATTTATCTCCCAAGAACATATCTATATACAATAAAAACACAACATAATCTGTCACACTACCCATTCGTGCCGTCAGACCTGCTGAATGTCTGTAGTGATTCTTTGTTTGCTCAAGATAAACTTGCACTTGAAATGTGATGTAGGCATGAGAAACAGAAATGAGAAAAACACAAAGTTGGATTTGTTTTCCCTCAAACCTTCCTTATGAATGCGGATCGACCTTCTGGCCAGATAGTACATGAAAAGTATCAGTGCTGAGGTGGAGACTGTGACACAAGATGTGGTGGAGCTGACCGAGAGAGGGCAGAGAAGGCTTATTAATTTCAACAAATCTGTCTGGAGAAGGGGTAAACAGGAGATGAATGAAGATAGAGGATAGTTAAAGAGAAGATAACATTGAACCCGAGAGACAGAACATGGTAGTTGCTGGAAACCGAGACGTTCCCTTTGTTCTCTCCACCCTTCTCAATCTCTCCCCTGTTTAAAACCTGCTTGTTTTCCAACTTCACCCCATACCAATAAACCGTCCCTCACCTGAAGGATTGTCCCCATTCCTCGTGTTGCCCTGAGCTGCTGAATTCTACAAGCGTGGAATAGCTCAGGTATCTGTTGTGTTAATTCTCCAGGCATTAGCTCATGTCTTGTCAACATCCGTTGCCTGAACATTGCACATATGTCTACTGACTGTACATCTGGAAACTGTTAACAGTCCGATCATTTTTTCTTCCCTGCCTGTGCAGTTCTGAGGTCTCACGTTCAGGTACCATCAATTAACAATGCTCAGCTGGTAATTTGAAATCAACCTTCTTTCTCTGGACCAGCGGGTCATTTGTTTTAATTCTTCTCATCATCAGTTACAGCTGGACAATGAGTCATTGATGAGGACTAGGGAAAAGGCCCCTTAGTCTGTTCGATCTGCACTATTGAAAAAATATAAAAGCGTATAATTCCAAGTGACTAATGAACCATTGTAAAATGATGAGGAGCATCTTCAGCATCTGGTCCAAGGTCACAGCAGAGGAGCAGATTCTCTGCTTTTTCGGTTTGCATACAAGTCCCATAAAGAAACAATTAGAATTCATCATCTCTATTGTGCCTGGAATTAATTATATTGCAGGAAGACCTAATCACTCAACCAGACAAGGAGGCCACGGATCACATTGTGTTGTTTTACTCTCCCTTTCTAGCTCATTTTCTTACACATGAACCAGACATTAATCTTTATCAGGGATGCCAATGTGACAGTTAATTGCCAAGATACTGACTGTGAAGACATTTTAGGCCTCAATTTCACTGATTTGTTTATTGTTTGGCAGGGTCAGGGTTTTCAGGACAAAAGATGTGCAATCCACGGATCTCCCTAAGAGGAATTTACAGCTACCAAGGCTAGGCTGGTCTTTGCTACCCCGCAGAAACCAAGTCAAACAGAAGTAATGAGCCATGTTCATTGAAGCTAAGAAAATAGGGCAGCCTGATTGGAATAGCAATTAACGCAATGCTATTAGAGCACCGTGCTTCTCCGTGGATTGTCACCTTGTTGTGGTGGAGAAGCTTGTGTGGTCCTGTGATCCTGAGAGTGATGCTGTCTGGAGCTGTGCTCCTGGTAGGGTCACCCATCGCGGTAAGGTCGAGGGTGAGGTTTCTGATAAAGAACAATCCAACCAAGTCCTCAATGGTGAACTCGATGGCTGTAAAGGCAGATGAAGCTGCAACAAATCCACCAGCTCCAGTCATCATGGTTTCCATTGCCATTGGAATTAGTTGGTTGATTTGAGAAGTATCCTGCGCTTCTTGGAGTGAAACATCAGTTACATTTTAAACAAATACACGCACAGGTGTCTTTGCTCTGTGGATCAATGGAACGAAGGCCATCATCCTCAACCTTGAAGGATAGCCATGACGATCAGTGAGGCGGTGCCAGCTCATGGGCCGAAGGGCTTGCTGCCACGCTGTATCTCTAAATTATTAAAATAGCCATGCCTTCCTTGTTCCAGATCTATTTTCCCAGAATTCTGTCCTTGTGCTAACCTGACCCGATTTTTCTAGTTGCTGAGAATTTACTCGGGACAACAGTTTTGTGACATGTCATTGCTAATGGAATCAGGCTCACAACCCATTCCTCACCCTGTACAGACCCAATCAAGGAAGATGTGAGGTCACAGCACTCTCCCATGGACACAGAACCTCGCACCAGCAGGAACTTCACTGAAATTTGAATTTTTTAAAAATTTAGACATTCAGCACAGTAACAGGCCAATTGCACTCAATTAACCTTCAACCCTCCAGGTCGTTTCGAACGGTGGGAGGAAATCGGACCCCCCTTCCCGGAGAAATCCCAGATTTTGGGGAGAACATGCAACAAGCTCCTGAGTGAAGCAACCAATGATTTAATGCAGTTTTTTTTTTAATTTTCAGGGGGACCACATGACTATGTGCATTCACAAGCTGGTAAAGAAATTGGTTTCTCCAGGATCTGTTTTTAGACCAGCATCCCAAACATCAAATCCTGTGAGTTACACAATGCAGGAAGACATCAGATGAACACAAAGACCCAAACACAAACAGATAATCTGGAGCTTATGACACCAGAGAGTTCAATGATCTTTTGATGCCAGGGTGGCTACTGTCATCCAAACAATTAGCCTCACTCAGCAGAACAATGATTGAACTGCACTACCTGAAAAGGACCATTTCAAAAGATCGCAAAATGCCTGTAGGTCAGTTGTTGGATTCTATTTTCCAGTTGCTGGGAATTCTGTAGATTTTTTTAAGCTTCCCTCCATGGCCTTAAAATCCCATTGGTCTGCAGGAAGTGTTCCCAAACTTTATTTCATCCACCCTCCCCCATCTCCCCAACCATAATCCAATTTATATCCTGGCTCCTGAATTGGGAACGGCCATCTGATGTTAATAAAAAACCTCAGTTGTTCTCAACCTTTTTCTGATAATCCAGCATCCAATTGTTGGGAAACCCTGATCGTCTAAACATCATTGGTCTAGAACAGTGGTTTTCAAATTGCCCTCCTAAACTCACATTCCACCTTAAGTGATCCCTATGCCATAGGTGCTCTGTGATTAGTAAGGGATTGCTTAAGGTGGGATGTGAGTGGGAAGAGAAGGTTGAGAACCACTGCTCTGGGCCCAATTATTACTGAAATATTTTGCTTGAGAAAAATTGTCATTGGCCCATTTCCTTTGGAGTTATGAAACCGTGCACATAACGAGATTAGGTACGATTAAAATAGTGGTTTTCAAACTTTTTCTTTCCACCCACATACCACCTTAAGCAATCCCTTACAAATCACAGAGCGCCAATGGCATAGGGATTACTTAAAGTGGTATGTGAGTGGAAAGAAAAAGGTTGAGAACCACTGCTCTATATCATCCTTAATGCTGCCCCCGTTCTTTCTGCTTGTCCCTCTGTGGAATCGTGCTTCACTTCACCTTCTCAAAGATTGACCTCTCTCATTTAAAACAAATTTGTCCAAGCAAACCTTCCTTGCTGTTCACCTGCCCCCTGCTGCTCTTCCCATTTCATGTTTAAATTCCTGCAGTCTGTGGCCAATCACATTAGAATCATGTCGGAAAGAATAAGCTCGTTACAAATTCATTGGATATTTGGACCATTTCACAATTCCAATAATTAAACCTAAAGCCAGAGTGAAACATAAAAAGCCTCAAAAATAGGGCATACAAGATGACTATAATCATGTTCAGATTTTCGATCCCCTCTTCTCTGTCTTTTATTATATCTCCATGGGTCATTTCCTCTCTTTCTGTGCTTGTGGCTAAACGAACTATCTACCACCGGTATGTGGGAAGAATCCTAGAGTCCTACAGCAATGAAATCAAGCCATTCAATAATCAAGGACACTAATCCTGCACACCACTTCATTCTCCCTATATTCCCATCAGTTTCTTCCTCCTCCCCCCCATCTCAACCCACTCCCCCGCACCACTGCCCTAGGTTCTACCACCCACCCACACACCAAGAGGAAATTTACAGCAGTTAATTAACTAGCCGATGTCTCCAAAATGTGGGAGTAAACCAGACTGCCTTCTCCTGAACCATGTGTCCTCACTGATAGAGCCTGCATCATGAATTCTAACAGCTGCCATCATTTTAAATTTTAGACATATAGCATGGTAACAGGCCATTTTGGCCCACAAGTCCATGCCTCCCAACCAACACCTCATTAACCTACATCCCCAGTACGTTTCAAATGGTGGGAGGAAGCCGGAGCCCCAGGAGAAACCCCACACAGACACAGGAAGAACATACAAACTCATTGCAGACAGCGTGGGATTTGAACCCTGATCACTGGCGCTGTAAAGGCATTGCGCCAACCGCGATGCCAATCGTGTCACCAATAATGATGGGTTTAGATAAAGAGTGCAAAGCTGTTCCTATCAGTAGCTGTTAAACAAAGTCCTTAAAGACAGTATGGGATTCAAACCCCTGTCCCGATCGCTGGTGCTGTAATGGCATTGCACTGTCTGCTATGCTAACTGTGCCAGTTTGCTCTTCTGCAAGAAATGTATATGGTCAACTGGACCACTCCTTCAGACTTCAGATGTAGGTAAGGTCAGTGTGCAATTACCTGTAGGAGATACACTGCGAGCTGCTAATTTGCAATGTCTGATGGTTAATGCACCAATGATGTTATTGTTTACTCCTGCTTCTCTTCTGCTGAGCACCAGCATTCACCTTTCATTCTCCCCATTGTGAGGAAACAAATTCTGGGATTTTGTTTTGGTCAACATTGTGGATTTAAACTCATGTCCTTTAACAAGCCACAAAGCAGAACATGGGAACCTAGGAGTAGTGGGATGCACTGAGTTGACCTTCCATAGTGCCTGAGGAAGTAGTAGATTGGGGGACAATTGTAATGTTCAGAAGGGATTTAGACAGGTACAGTAAAACCCCTGGTTTCCAAAATTCAGGTAACTAGCAACCTTAAGCAATCAGAAAAATATTGCTGAAAATAAATGTTAAAAATTAAATAAATTAGAATAAAATTCAGGTTTGAACAATATTTTCAGATGAAGATCGGTTCTCTACTCTCAGGATTAATCATTCTTCATTTTGTGCAAGGCATTACTTATTACAATTTAAGGTGGTGCACAGAACACATGTTCAATCCTAAATGATCTCGTTTTTAGGCAGATAATGATCCATTTTATGAGAAATGTAAAATTTTTGAAGCTTCGCAGAACTGTATGTTTTGGGAGTGCCCAAATTTCAAGAGATTCTGGAAAGACATTTTCCAAACTTTATCAACAATTCTTAAGATTGTTTTGGAACCTGGCCTGTTAATTGCTTTGTTTGGCTTTTCTTGTGATCCAGATAAACATGTATCGGTGTCTCAGGAAAAAGTTTCAGCTTTTGCCACGTTGATAGCCAGACGAGCAATTTTATTGAAATGGAAAGATGATTCGTCCCCTACAGTATATGATGTAATGTCCTATTTCAGCTTAGTTACAACATTAAAGATGGAAAGTTTCAATTTATGAAATTGTGGGGCCCATTCCTAGAATTTGTTCACAATTGGAAGATTAACAATTATTGTAGGTTCTGGTCATTCATTGCCTGTTCTCTGGGGGTCACCAGTGGTTCCACATTATTGATTTTTCTTTTATTAATTCAAAAGGTAACCTTGATTAGAGGGAGGGGATAGATTAGATTGAGTTTTAGTTTTTTTTTCCTTTATTTTATACAACTTATTTTAATCAATGGGTTTAACATGGTTGCATGGATCATTTCAATTAAATGTTTTTGAGTATAAGCAATTATTGATGTCGTTTTAGCTACTTTTTTTGTCATTGGCTTTTTTTGTGCGTGCTTACCTGTATACAAATTAATTATGATGTCATTGTCAATTCTGTATTTATGCTTTTATGTAAACTCAATAAAAATATTTTAAAAAGAAAAGAATATAATACAGGATAAGTACCCCCTGTCTAAATACCCAAAATCTGAAACTTTTTTTGTCCGTGGTCCCGTAAGGTAATACGTAATAGAATTCAGAAATCCCGATTGGAGAAAGGGTCGTAGCAGGCGTAAGTAGTGTAGATTTTTCAATAGATGTCTACTTTAGTTAATTTGTGCATATGTAAATATCTGTCTTGTAATGTGAATGCATGTATCTTTAAGTCTGAGTGAACGAGTGCATTTTCAAACGGTGCTTCAAAATCCAAAATATGAAACACATCTGGTCCATGTACTTTGGATAAGGGGTACTCAAACTGTAATAGGTATTAAAAAAAATATGTGTGAAAAAGAAAAAGTGTATATCATGGTTAATGTGATCTATGGTGTGAAAAAAAAAAAATGTGAGTTTAAAACTGTAATTGTAAATGTTCTCTGAAGTAATTCATAAACCTGTGGCAAAGCTGGGAGCAAATATTCAGCCAGCGAAGTGAGTGCCTTGGTCATGCTTTGCTCGTTTGTGTGAAACAGCAATAGCATCACTCAGGAAGAAGAGCTGGTTGATGCCACTCACTGTTGGGGTGACATTCTTAAATTGTCTCCTTATCCGTGCTTAGTAAGAGTCGCCACGGTCAGATGCTTTATCTGTAAACTTGTGGGGGGCAGGGGGCGGTAAATTATCTGGAATGTTATTGTTCATCTTTTGGGCAACTTCTTGGGGGAGGTGGAATGTGCAGATCCAGTGACGGTTAAGTGTTTTCAATGAATGTGACTGAAAATGAAGTAAAATGCTTTGTTTATATTTTCATGCAAGTGAAGTTTGTTCAGAGTTAAACTGTTTATTTTTAATGCAGGTGTATTAATTAGGTATTGTAAGAGTAAGTCTCAAGCAACCAGAAAATATACATACCCAGCATCTACCAATCCCTTAGGTGTCGGATACCAAGGGTTTTACTGTGCATGGATAGGAAAGAGTTAGAGGAATAGGGGCTGAATATAGGCAAATGGGACTAGCTTGGTTGGCATGGACAAGTTAAAGGGCTGAAGGGCATTTCTGCATATAGAGCTCTGTGACATGGGGGAAATCCATGATATCAGGGGGAGAATGTGCAGGCACCTGGCAGAGAGCAATCGAGGCCAAGGTCAAACCTAGTTCTCCGGAGCCTGCCAGGAAGCAGGTCGGCAAGCTGTTCCACCCGGCTCTGCCTGACCCTTCCCGGCCACTCCTTGAAGAATGTCTGCCCTCTCCTCAGGCGTCTGCCCTCTCCTCAGGCGTCTGCCCTCTCCTCAGGCGCCTTCCCTCCACTGCTGGGGGAGTGCTGTCTTTCCTGAGACTAAGATGCTAACACAGAATGTGGATCTCCAGCTTAATCACACTTGTGTAATTCCAACAAGACTTTCCAAGGCTTCATACTTCACTCCCCTTGCAATGAAATCTGAATAGCTTTCTGGAACTGCACGTTAAATTTCTATATTTAATTTGTAATGGAAGGAACCCCCGCCCCCCACCCCCCCCACACACACCCCCTGATTGCAAACATTAAAGATTTTCTCACCACTTCGAAGTATATCTTACCATGCTAGAAATTCTTTATCCCTTTAATACACATATTATTTGTCTTTGTTTGTCTCATCTTTTTGAAGCAATATTCGGATCTGTGCTCCTTGAGTGGGTCTTGCTTATATCTGAAACACAACAAGCCGTAACTTTTCAGCTTATCAAGAGTTGGTTAACAAAGTAACACAGTGTGTGTCTGTCAAACTGAGGTTGAGCTAATTGGATGTGAATCCCTTAAACCGACCGGAGGATTCCACAGCTGGAGCTTATTCAAGAGGTTTGTGTTAACAAGGTTACTCTGCACCTTCAGTTGGAAGAGAGGAGGTCTCTCCATTCATTAGCAGGGATCACTACATTCTCATTGATGAGGCAGAGGGAAGCAGGAAAGTGCTTCTCAGCAGGTGATAGAACATACAAACCTGTCTCATGTTGAAGGCTTTTTTTAGGGAGAAGTTGAAAAAGCTCAGAGTGATTTACCATGGATTTTACCCACTGCCATAAAATTTTTAATGTCTTCTTTCACTTGATCAACTTTGGTGCCACAACTCATAGATTCCAAGTGATAACATCAGCAAGTACACACCACTGCTTGGACATACATAGAAACACAAACATACACACATATAAACACGCACATACATTAAAACACATTATTATGACATACACAGAATATAAACACGATTAGAAACATGCATATATACACATGCGAATATATATAAGATAAGGAAGGCCAACCGTTCTTTCACAAGAACTCATTTTTGCAAGTCAGATCACCTGGCTGTGCTCCTTCTGCCTGCATATAGTCAGAGCCTTGAAAGAGAGGCTCCCGATATCAGGGCAGCCAGAAAGTGGTTGTGGGAGGTTGAAGAACAGATACAGGACTGCCTTGAGTCAGTGGGCGGAGTTCAAGAACTCAGCTGAGGATTTGAAAGATCACACCAGGGCTGTTACACTCATCCACAGCTGTTTTAATAAAGTCTGTATCACCACCAACTCTTTCAGGATTTTCCGCAATCAGAAGCACTGAATGAACAATGAAATCCATAACCTGCTCAGAGCCATATCACAGGCATTTAAATCTGGAGATCCAGGACACTGCACAAGGAGCAGATACGACCCATAGAGAGTCATCTCCCAGGCAAAGTGGAGATTCCAGACAAGAATTGAAGCAATACCCGACTACTGTGGCAGGGCCTAAATGATATAACCTGCTACAAAACCAAATCTGGTGCCATAGAGTACGGGAAAGCTTCACTCCCAAATTAGTTTATGTCTTCTATGCCTGATATGACCACCAGAACAAGGAAGAATCACTGCACAGAGGAATTAAAGGACATGAGGAAAAGGGAGGTAGCTGAAGATGAGCCTATCATCAAATCAGACATGATCTTATTGAATGGTGGAGCAGGCTTGACGGGCTGAATGTCTGGCTCCTGCTCCAATTTCATACTTTGTCATGTTCTTATGTTCACCACCCCCGCCCCCCCCCCCCCCCATCCCCTGTCAGTATCGTCTCCTGAAGGTCGGCTGTGCCTTCAGGAGAATAAATCCAAGGAAAACATCCGATTCAGACAGAGCACCTGGCCGAGTGCTGTGAACCTGTGCTGACCAACTGGCCAATCTTTACGTGAATGTCTTCAACATCTCACTCTGACTGGTTGTGATACCCACCTGTTTCAAACAGTCCTTAATTGTACTGGTAATCTGACAATAAATCTGAACTTTTGAGTTTTGAATTAAATATGCACATATACATAGAAGCATTTACATTCATATCAAATACACAAACACACACATATCTTAAAAGACTATATTACCACATGATATAGCAGCAGAAGTAGGCCATTCATCCCATCGAGTCTGCTCCGGCATTCCGTCATGAACCCTTTCTCCTGCTCAGCCCCACTCCCTTGCCTTCTCCCCAGAACCTTTGATTCCATGACTATTCAGATAACTATCAATCTCTGCCTTAAATACATCCGATGTCTTGGACTCCACAGGCACCCGTGGTAGCAAATTCCAGAGATTCACCATTCTGTCTGAAGAAATTAATCTGCATCTCTGTTTTAAATAGTCTGTCTTCAATCCTGAAGTTGTGTCCTCTTATCCTAGTCAATTTTGACACGTCTACTCTGTCCAGGCCTGACAACATTCGAAATGCTTCCATGAGGTCCCCTCTCATTCTTCTGAACTCTAAGGAGTGCAGTCCATATGCTAATCCCTTCATTCTAGCAATCACTCTTGTGAATCTTTTTTGAACCCTCTCCAATGCCAGTGTATCCTTTATTAAATAAGGATCCCCAAACTATACCCCTTATTCCAAGTGAGGCCTCACCAGTGCTTTATAGAGCCTCTACATCACACATGTCAAACTCTGGCCCGCGGGCCAAATATAGCACATGCACACTGAAGGTGAAAATGAAGACGCCGGAGGTGTGGAGGGATCTCAGAGTCCCGAATCCCGGGGATCGGAGCGCCGCACTCAGCCCGCCAGGCTCCCGGACACACAGACGCGGCTGGAGTTGGGGACCATCCTCGCTGGGTCTGCGCTTCAGCGGCGACGCCGGACCGAATGTCTCGTTGGCGATGCCTTCTCCCTCGCTCCGTGCGTGGCGGACCCTGCCTCCCGCTCCTTTTGTTGGAGACGAGCCCGGCGCCGTGAGATCGCAGTTTAATCCCTCTCCAACCATGGGAGGGGGGTGGGAGCAACGCGCTCTTCTCAGCCAATTCCTCTACCGCCCTGGACGCCGGTGTTTCAACGGGGGGTTCGGGTGCCTTCGTCAGGCGACCGACCTGTTGGTCCAAGACAAGGGGAGAGCGTACAAACTCCACACAGACAGCACCTGAACTCGGGTGAACGTGGAGCTGCGACCCCACATTCCACATCAGGACTGTGTGTAAGATTGGGAGCAGTGAGACGGAAGCTTATTTTGTTTCTGTGATTTAAGCCTTTCTTGGGGTTGGGGGGGGGGTCCTTCTCTGACCACTTGCCTAACAATTAACCTAATCAGATGTGGAGTTTCCACAATACAACAGTTCTCAACCTTTTTCTTTCCACTTGCGTCCCTGTGCCATTGGTGCTCTGTGATTAGTAAGGGATTGCTTAAGGTGGTCTGTGGGTGGAAAGAAAAAGTTTGAAGACCACTGCTTTAATCATCCCTCATTGACTCGTCATGTGCACGGTTTCAGATGCTAAAGGAAATGGGCCAATGACAATGAAAGAGTTTATCCAAAACTATTATTAAACATTTCTTTTAATAAGAAAACGTTTAACATTACATATGTTGAAAGAAGAGAAAACATGCAGATGTTGTTGAAAATTTTCATTAAATATTTAGTTCGGTCCTCGACTTAGTCCAAGTTTTTAATTTTGGCCCTCCGTGAATTTGAGTTGGACACCCCTGCTCTACATCATATCCCTGCTCTTATACCCTATTCCTCAAGATAAGAATGCCAACTTTGCATTCACTTTCTTCATCACCTTCAGGGGATCCTGCGTGAGAACTCCCAATTCCCTTTGCACCACCAAACTTTGAATTTTCTCCCTATCCAAATAATAGTCGGCCCTTCTATTCTTTCTACAACAGTACATGACCTTACTCTTTCCATCATTGTATTTTATTTACCACTTCTTTGCAAATTCTCCTCATCTATCTAATTCTCTCTGCAGCTTCTCTATTTCCTCCTCTCTACCTGCACTCCTCCTATCTGCAAACTTAGCCACAAAGCCGTTTATTTTGCAATCCAAATCATTGTGTACTATGTAACGAGAAATGGCCCCAACACAGACCCCTGCAGATCACCACTGGTAATACACCTAAACACACAAACACAGAGTTTCAAACACACATGGAACTTGAAACACGCATCTTACATCATACACACTTATATACTTCACAATGCACACAAATGTCTCACAAGGTTCATATTAAACACACACATATACACAGAGATGACCACACATGCACAAAAAGTTCATAAAGCACACAATGATCTTTTAAATGCAGGTATACACACACACGTGCGTACACACAGTCACACATATACACATACTCACATGTACACAGACATATAGACACATACGCGCGTGCGCACGCACACACTCACACACACACACACACACACACTTTCTCTACAGGGATGTGGATTGGGTTCCTAGAAAACAATGTGAACTGTGATTTTCCGTAAGATAATACCACCAAGAAACAAAAGTCAAGGAAACAAATTGTTGTATTTACTTTTTTAAGGTTCAATGTTCAGATTTATTGGCAGAGTACATACATAACTTCACATCCAACCCTGGGATTCTTTTTTCTTGTGGGCCAGTTCTACTTATCAGCAATGAAAAAAATCTGTACTCATGAAAAGATATACATATAAAAGAGAAAAATGGAAACAAAGAAAGAGACGTGAACAAACTATGCAAGACAGAAAATAAATATTCAGTTAATAAACTACACGCAAAGTAAGAGTCCTTAAACTCTGATTGAGTTTGTCGTTGAGGAGTCTGATGGTGGAGGGGAAGCAACTGTTCCTGAACCTGGTGGTGTGGGTCTTGTGGCATTTATACCTATTTCTTGATGGCAGCAATGAGAACAGAGCATGTCTTGGGTGGTGCGAATCCTTGATGATTGCTGCTGCTCTTCGATGGCAGCATAGATCTTCTCTATTGTGGAGAGTTTTTACCTGTAATGTACTGGGCAGTGCCCACTATCTTTTTCAGGGCTTTCCACTCAGGGGTATTGGTGCCCCCATAGCAGTCAGCACACTTTCCACTACACATCTATAGAAGTTTGCCACGATTCTCGATGTCACGCCAACCTCCGCAAACTCTTGAGGAAGTAGAAGCCCTGACTTGCTTTATTCATGATGACGTGTTGGGTCCAGGAAAGGTCCTCCAAGATAGTGACTCACAAAAATTTAAATGTGATGAACTTCTTCACCTCTGATCTCCCAGTGATCCCTGGATTGTACACCTCTCATTCTCCTTTCTAAAGTCCACAACCAGCTCCTTGGTTTTGGTGACATTGAATGAGAGTTTCTTGTTAGTACATGATTCAGCCAATTTTTCATTCTCCCTCCTGTTTGCTGACTCATCGCCCCTTTTTCATACAATATATTGCCATGGTCAGCGAATTTTCAGATCAAGTCAAGTCAAGTTTATTGTCATCTCACTGCACAAGTAGAACTTGACAAAACATCATTCTCTGGGGCTCAGTGCAAAATATGCAGACATACAACCAGACATAACACACATCCAGACAAACAATACATATGCAGGCAAGTATTCATATATAGAATTAAATATTGTTTCATATATATTTGAAGGTCTCGGATGGTTAGTGTTGGAATCTAGGGGTTAAAACAGTATGAAATAAATGATTAATCAATAAGTTTATTTGGACTGCATGAGTCAGGGAAAGAGGAATGTGGCTAAGTGGCTGTCACAGCATGGAGCAAAGTTGGCTGAACAAAATTGGCTGCTCCCAAGATACAGGGAGAGGATATGCATAAAACGATTTAGGAGGAATGCTTAACTGAAGGAGGTGGGAAGTAGCACAGGAGACACAGGCCAGATCAGAACAAAGAATGGCCCGCAAGAATCAAAGGGAATGGAAAACCAGTCTAGGAGGAAGATTAAGGCACGAGGAGGTGTTAAAGAGAACAGCAGAAATTGGCCAGACAGGGACCGAATGGTGATTAGAAATATCTGGGGATGAATTAATTTCAGATCTAAACAACAGGATAGTCTGGCCTGGAGGATTAACATGGGAATGCTACACCCCAGAAATCTGCAAAACAGGAGATGACTTGTGATAACCCTTATGCAAAAAGATCTAGCAGGGAAAACAACTTTTGTTCTGTGTGATAAGATTGACCTATATAAACTGTGCCAACTGGACAATAGGGGTCAGTCTCGGGGAGTAGCTCACTGGCAGGTGACCTATGAACTAACAGACTGACCCAGAGCTCTGTTAAGTTTTATTCTTGTGCTGTGTAATAAATTGACTGTTGAACCGAATACCTTCTCCTATCACTTCATTCAAAGAACGCGCTGGACTCAGACTACACATAGACTAAATTAAGAGTAAGTTAAAGCCAGAGTCCAACATTAGTGTGAGCAGTTCCTTGGATCGCTCAGCAGACTCACTGCCCACGGCAAGAAGCTGTTCCTCGGCCTGGTGGTGCTGGCTCTGATATTCCTGTATCTCTTCCCCAATGAGAGCAGCTGGAAGATGCTGTGTGCAGGTGGAAGGGGTCCTCAATGATTTTGCGTGGCCTCATCAGACAATGATCCCAGTAGATAATGTCAATGGAGGGGGGGGGGGGGAAGGAGATTATAGTGATCTTCTCTGGCAGTATTATACAGTATCCTGTGGATTGACCTCTGATCCATTTCTCTTCAGCAACTGTATCACAGATGGTGTTATTGTTGTACCAAGCTACACAGACATTAACAATTTTTTATTAAATTCTGTTTGAGGAATTATATTCAATATCTCAGGTTTTTGGGTAGTAATCTGTGAATTCTGCAAGGGTAATATCCTGCTGGTAATCTCGATTGTTCATAGCAAACTGTGGATATGATTCCCAGACCGTTAATGTTCCTCCTGCACTGGGCTTTGTTCCAGCTGTTCAGAATCAAGTGGAAGTGATTGTGAGAGAGTCAATTTGCCACTACCTTCTCATGGGAATTAGAGATGGGCAGTGAATGGCCTCTATAGCCAGGTGATGAAAAATGAATACTTTCATTTTTTTAATATTCTTGTCCATCGATTGAAGTGACCCAACATGTCCCATATTTCAATTATGTACTCAAATTCAGCTGTTGATAGGGAATTTCAGAGTTGTCCCATTACACACTCCTTGAATGGTAAATGATTCCTCTTGATTGTGACTATACGACCCTCTTGTGTTTGGCTCCAGAAATCCAGCGATAGTGTGGATCTCCCAATGGCCACCTATTTCAATTCTCCATCCCATTCCCTTGCTCTCTTGTCTGTCAATGGTCTCATGTTCCACCTGACTGAGACCATCCATAAATTGGAGGAAGAGCACCTCATCTTCTAACTCGGCACCCTCCAACCGGATTGACTTCTCTGGATTTTGTTAAATTTCCCTCCCCCGCCAACCCCCCCCCCCCCCATCTCCTTACTTTTCCCCTTTGTCTCGGCATTCCCTGTCTCCTTTCGCACGGACATGATAAATTATAACTAGTCCCTTATCACATTCAATTAACATTCCCCCATTGTTTGAATTCTGAGACTTTCGATGTATCCTGCTTCTGATTCTTTTCTTGAAGAAGGGTTCAGGCCCGATCGGTGATATATCTTTGTCTCCTCTAGATGCTAAGACTGGCTGAGTTTCTCCAGCCAATTCCCTGCTTTTACTACAATCACAGCATCTGCAGCTTATTGTGTTTCTTCCTGAAATACATTGCCCGGAGTTAAAGAAAGGAGTTTACCTTCACATAGAGTAAACCTTGCATTAACTTTTTTACAAATTCTTAAAAAGCGGCCAAATATTTGTCAGACCAAAAGTTGGCTGCAATATAACACTGTCAGTCTTGTTTAGCCATCAGCACTTTTTATTCCACAGGCTTATCAACAAATCTCCAATTCATCAACATTTTATTATGTATTTACTTGGCCTAAGGACACAGACAGATGGCCTAAGAGGTTGAAAATCAAAAATGTGAGAATAATAAGAAAAAGAATTAAATAAACTCCAGGGGTCAAAAGGAATGGAAAAAAAAAATCACCATGGAGCATTCCCTCAAGAAACAAGACTGCTTAATTCTTCAGCATCTCTCCCTTTAACCCCAAACCTTGAAACATAGCCAGTTAAGTTAGAGCTCGTATTGCAGACAAATCACTTCTCGCCCGGCTAAAACCCTAGACAAATGCAGTCTTTCACAGAAATGCTATTCGTTTGGAATTCCTGCTATCAGATGATAAGATGTTTTCCAGGGAGCACAACTCTTTTATGAATCGAGCAAAGCTGTGGATCGGAGGGCACCATGAAGGCTTTCATTTCGTACTCTGCCCAAGACTGGTTTTCACCAGATTGGGGGGGGGTGGGGGGGAGGGGTTGATGAGGTGGTACCGCATCATGTCTAGTTGAGTATTTCCCTCAGGATGTCAAGTTTAAGTTCAAGTTAACTATCACCTGACTGTACATATTCTTTCTTTTTTCTTTGGCTTGGCTTCGCGGACGAAGATTTATGGAGGGGTTAAAAGTCCACGTCAGCTGCAGGCTCGTTTGTGGCTGACCAGTCCGATGCGGGACAGGCAGACACGGTTGCAGCGGCTGCAGGGGAAAATTGGTTGGTTGGGGTTGGGTGTTGGGTTTTTCCTCCTTTGCCTTTTGTCAGTGAGATGGGCTCTGCGGTCTTCTTCAAAGGAGGTTGCTGCCCGCCAAATTGTGAGGCGCCAAGATGCACGATTTGAGGCGATATCAGCCCACTGGCGGTGGTCAATGTGGCAGGCACCAAGAGATTTCTTTAGGCAGTCCTTGTACCTTTTCTTTGGTGCACCTCTGTCACGGTGGCCAGTGGAGAGCTCGCCATATAACACGATCTTGGGAAGGCGATGATCCTCCATTCTGGAGACGTGACCCACCCAGCGCAGCTGGATCTTCAGCAGCGTGGACTCGATGCTGTCGACCTCTGCCATCTCGAGTACTTCGACGTTAGGGATGAAAGCGCACCAATGGATGTTGAGGATGGAGCGGAGACAACGCTGGTGGAAGCGTTCTAGGAGCCGTAGGTGATGCCGGTAGAGGACCCATGATTCGGAGCCGAACAGGAGTGTGGGTATGACAACGGCTCTGTATATGCTTATCTTTGTGAGGTTTTTCAGTTGGGAGTTTTTCCACCAGATGAAACAGCATTTCTCTGGACCACAGTGCACACACAATACACAGCACATAGTACTCACATTATATACATAAAGATATAATATCAAATAAATATTTAGGAATAATTTACTTGGTTATAGGATACCATTCATTAATCTCACAGGCTACGGGAAGAAACTACTTCCCAGCCTGGCAGTTCTGATTTTGATGCTCCTATACCTAATTCTTCCCGGTAATATGATAATGCATCAAAGATGGTAGGGATCCTCATTAATTCTTTGAGCTCCATTTTAAGCAACACGCCCAGTGAACACCATCAATAGAGGAAATGAAGACCCCAGTGAACTTTGCAGCTGTTTTAATTATCCTCTCCATTGATTTCTGGTCCAATGCTTTGCAGCTATTGCATCACACAATGATGCAGCCAGACAGCACACTCTCAATTGTGCTCTTATAAAATGTTGTCAAGATGGGGGCTGGTAGCCTTGCCCTCCTCAACCTCCTTAGGAAGTGTAGGCTGTGCTGTCTCAGCCAGCATCGCCTTTGGCAGTGTAGTTACACTGACAGTGGAATAAGGGTGGAAGGAAATTTGTACCAAGTTGTATTCCTCAATTGTTGCATAAAGAAAGATTATCATGGTCATTGCAGACAAATGATCTCGGTCATAAGATATAATTGCAGGAGTTCAAAGGGCCAATCCTCTGGGTCAATCATCCAGGCATTGCAGTAGTGTGCAGGTTTGCAACGCTGGAGTACGAGATTAAGTTCTTAGCTCGGGTGCTGGGGCATTGAATTTAGGTGTTATTCCAGTGAATGCCTGGAGTTCCTCCGGGTCCTCTGGTTTCTTTCCTAGGACGTACGTTTCAGTTCATTAATTGACTGCCACCATTAGGAAAGCACAGTTAGCTCAATGCTATTACAGTGCCAGTGACCCGAGTTTGAGTTCAGCGCTGCCTGCAAGGAATTTATATGATGTTCCCCTGACCCGCGTGGAGTTTCCCCGGGTGATGCAGTTCCCTCCCATGTTCTAAAAATGTATGGGTTTGGATGTAATTGGGGTGACACAGGTTTCATGAGCTGGAAGGACTTTCTACTGTGCTGTATCATGAACAAAATTCTGGGGGGAGTTGATGGGAATGTAGGGAGAATATATAAAGTGATTAATGTAGGATAAGTGGTTTACCCTTGGTGTGGACTCTGTGGGCTGAAGACCTTGTTAACTTGCTGTACCTCCTTGTCACCTTTGCTGAACGTTAATTGAGGTAATTGAGGTAAGCTCAAAAGTATCCACATAGACCAAGTCATTGAAGGTACATAATCTTTCAACCGAAACTTTGAAAACCGAAACCTCTGAAAACTGAACATGTTTTCCATCGATGTCGTCTGCACACCAAACCTCATGTTTGGCGCCAAACCTGACCCACCCCCGTCCAGCACCATATCTCAGTGCTCCTACCAGCCAGATGTGCCGGAAGGAAGCATGCGGTCCCCACTCCTGTCCGGGAGCCTGAGCGACTTCTTCGATGTGGACGGCTGTCGGTCCCCAACACCTCCCAACCGCCTCCCTGACTATGGTCCACGCACCTGCTGGGAACTCCTGCCTGGGAGCCTGAAGACATTGGAAGAAGTCTATGGAAGGATTCCAATCCAAAGACATTGGTCACCATATTTTCAGGTGTTTTGCATAGTTTGAGCCAGTTTATGTTTGAAATTTTACTGTATGCTTTACTTAAAAATAAAAAAAAGTATGCCAGTAATTTTATGGTCTATCTTTATCTCACTTCATTTTACCACATCCCCACACCCCTCCCTCCCCCCTCCCGTCAAGCACGGCTGCAAACCCTGAATATGGTCACGACAACGCACAGAGAAAGACTGAATTCAGGAGTGGATACAGACCAATTTCAGGAGTAAAATTACAGTTCACAACCATTTCCAGGGACCTGTAGGTGGTTGGAACAATCAAATGGTCTGAGTTAGTCAGTTAACATGCTTATACCATCAGCACCTACTGTGAAACACTCTCTCAAAGAGGAGAAACCGTGTCTAATAACTATATATCAATAGGTAAATGGGCAAACTAAATGGTAAACAAGAAGAAAATCTGCAGATGCTGGGGTGGAATTCAATATGCAAAAGAGCGGGAGAAACTCAACAGATCTCGCAATGTCCATAAGAAGTAAAGCAGTTGAAGTTTATGGCCTGAGCCATATGTCGAAAATTAGGAGAAATAGGCCGAACCCTGAATAAAAAGGTTGTTGTGGGAGGGGGGGGGGGGAGGAATGAAGAGAGGAGAAGAGGTGGGAAGGGGGAGGAGCACACGCTACCAGGTAAGAGGTCAGAGGTGAATAGAGGCAGGAAGGTAGTAGAGAAGGAAGCTGAGAATGGAAAGGGCGAGAGGACAGAGGGCTTACTGATAGGAGAATGAAAGGAAGGGGATGGGGAGCTTGAGGGGTCGGGAAAGAGAGAGATCATAGGAGGAGTAATGGAAATTGGGGGTGAATTTGATACTTTCTGGTTTTTAGCCTGCCAAGACAGAATATTTGGTGATGTTCCTCCAATTTGCAGCTGGCATCAGTTTGGCAGTACATAACACCATGGATGGACATGTCAGTGAGGCATTGGGGTGTGGAATTAAAATGCTTGGCCACTGGGATGTCCTTGCAGTTGTAGCGGATAGAGCGAAATGTAACAATCCCTCAGTCTGCATTCAGTCTCCCCAAGTGTAGAGGAGGCCACAGTAAATGACCCCTACAGATTCCTCTTGCTTCCTGTGGATCCTTTGTGACTACTGAGTTTCTCCAGCACTTAAATAGATATATGTGCATCGCAACTAATGATAGTATCAAACGTGTGCCAGGTAGTAAGAAGTAAAACTTGAAAGTCTGTTGACACTGTGGTTGAAGTAAAAACACAAAATGCTGGAGAAATTCAGTTGGTCAAACTGTTTCCTTTATGTAGCAAAGGTAAAAATACATAACTGACATTTTGGACTTGAGCTCTTCATCGAGGTATGGACAACTGTCGACAGGTTAACAGGTGACAGTTGTTAGTTTCCAGTAAAGAGCTAACACACATTGTGAGACTCCAGATATCTCCTGGAATTTATGTGCTATATCTCTCGATGACTCTTTGTCTGAACATTGCTGACATGGATTGGAGGTAGGTCAGAAATATTCATGTTGACCATTGCAGCTGTTGGTTCTGTAGCTTCAGAGCTCTGGGAAATCAGCTTTGATCTTGACTTTAGGTGCTGCCTGTGTGGAATTTTCAAGTTCTGCCTGTGACCTGATGAGCTTTCCCCAGGTGCTCTACTTTACTCCCACATCCTCAAATGTTTTGATAGGTTAAATTGTAAATTGCCCCGAACACACAGAAGGCAGTGTTGGGGAAATTAGTGACAGAATGGGAATTACAGGAATGTTCTGAGAGCTGGCAAGGAGTTGATGGCTGATTGTCCTTCTACATTGTGAGAAGATATTGCAGCTTTAGTCACCTAGTTATAGGAAGGATATTATCAAGTTGGAAAGAAAGCAGAAGAGGCTTCCGAAGTTGTTACTAGGATTAGGGAAGTTGATTAATGGTGAGAGACAGACTGGGAAAATAAGGCCCATTTTCCTTTGTATGTAGGAGGTTGAGAGGAGATCTTATAAGATCATGAGGGGTATTGATGAAGTGAATAATGGCAGAGTGTTTCCTGGAGTAGGAGAATTGAATGTCCCTTTTACACAGAGATCCCAGTAAATTGGCATGTTGAAGACTCGTATTTAGAGCCAGGTTGGGTCGGATCTTGAATGTTCACACTGAACAAAGAAAAGCCTGTTCAGTGCGACCTTTTACATAGGGACTTGGCATCCTGGAGGCAAAAGGAGAAGGGACCTGTAGCACCATCCCAGGAAGGCAGGTAAGCCTTTTACACTGGAGCTAATGTGAAAAGTTTCGGCTCTGATACTACCAACCTTGGCAGGTAAATACTGGGATGAAAATGAGCCCCCATCCTGTTTTGGTCACGTTCACACAGATAAGTGAAATGGTAAAAAGGTGATTAATTACCGTCTTTCATGGGCCAAGTTCAAGGGCCTGAAGATGAGAGGGCATAACTATAAGGTGATGGGGTGGGATTTGGAAGGGATGCGAGGGGACAATTCTTCGTCACACAGCGGTGGAGGCAGGGATGTTAGCTTCCTTTAAGAAACACTAGGATGGAAGGGAAGTTTGCTGAAAGTTCTGAGCTGTATCCAACACCTTCAGCAGATTGATCTTGAGCAGGGTGGATCCCATACCATGCTGTGATGTAGCCATGGTTCACCTGTAGAAGTCGATGGACATAGGGGGATATACTGAACTTTCTTATCTTTGATGTTGGCATATTCTTTTGACCATACCAACAGTGTGATTGGTCCTGGTCAGGTCATTGACTACAGAAATGACCAGCATGGTTAGCATTAGTGCAATGGTATTACAGTGCAGGTGATCTGGATCGGAATCTGCTGCTATCTATTAAGGAGTTTGTACGTTCTCCGCATGACGATGCGAGTTTCCTCCCTGTGCTCCAGTTTTCTACTGTGTTCCAAAGACGTACAGCATTAATCTGTTAATAGGTCACATGGGTGCACAGGCTTATGGGCTGGAAAGACCCTGTTACAGTGCTGCATCTCTACATTTTAATAAATACCTTGACGTTTATTTTCTCTCAAAGGTGCTACAGAAATGATGTTACAGCAACGCTATGCTGCAATGTGGCAAACAGATTTGAATTTTCCTTGATAGAACTCTTTTCCTGACTGAACCCAGGGAATCAACTGAGTGAAAAGCACTCACAGAACAACAGGCTCCCAGAGAAAATGAAGGCACCGGGATAAACAATGGAGACTTCTCTCTGCATTGCATATTCCCATTGTTGAATCAGGATGAAGAACACCAAATTTGAAATATTTTTATTGCCGAATCTTTCACACTTAATCAGGTTACTTTGTCAGAATCCATTTTCATTGGGAAACTTATAACAAAAAAAATGAATGAATTTTCCTGCCGTGAGGTTCAAGTTTGCATCAAAGTGAAATGTCAGTGTGTCACTGGCCAGCTGTTGAAATAAACATAAGCTTTATTGTTTCTCTTTCTGAATATCATCTGACAGGTTGGAGTGGTTAGTGAGGAGGAAAGGAGGTTCCCATTTCTTTCCTTTCCTTGTCCTCTCTTTGACTCTTTTCTCCTCCACTCGTGGAGGTGTAAATACTCAACAACGAAAGTTAAACAGGAAAGTCTGCAGACGCTTTCGCATCTGCTCAAAGCTATTGCAAACAGATTCGCACACTCATAATCAAGCATTTATTAGAATATACATTGTACTGAAGCCCTGACTTGTTACAGCCAATCGGGGCACTTCATGAAGAAAAGCAACTGTTACGAGCCCAGAGGACCCCAAAACCCCGAAGCAGTAGATATTCACCAAGACAAATGGTTACTTAAACAAAAGTTGCTTTTAATGATCTTTAAACATGAAAATAAAATCAAACTTATCTCTATTGACTTAACTAACCTAAACTTAACCCCCTTCTAATTCTTAGCGCACATGTATGTAATGTGGGTGTAAGTTCAGAAAAGGTCTTTGGTTCACAGTCCAGTCTCACTTCTCACTTGTCCAAGTTCACTTGTTGCAGACAATTCTTATACTGTGCACAGAATTTAACATTCATAAAGTTCACCAGGCTTTGGTGCTTGAAAGACAAATCGTTACCAATCAGGAAGGTTCTTGTCGATCTTCAGAGAGATATTTGTTGTTTCAGGACATTCACAACTGATGTACTTCCAGCAGTCACCTCAGTGTCTTGCCAACGAAACTTGCCCCCTCAGGATTCTCCAGATGATAATCTCTTTCTTTCAGGTCACCACAGAGTTCCCATTTGTTTTCCCATTCCAAGCAAAACATTAGACAGCCAGTCCTCTCCTCTTGCATGAATCACAAGGGCCCTGACCAGGTCATCTCCCAAATGGGCTTTCCAGCTTGTCCTGTTCCAGCCCCAGCTATTTCTGCTGGCTGTAACTCTGTACAAGTGATCTCTGTCTCTCTCTCTCTCTGACTCTCTCTGAGAGAAAGCCTGTTTGACTCTCTCTGCTTGCAAAACCTCATGACCTTCTTAGAACAACAAGTCTCTTCCAGACATAGTGGCTTCGACATGCTCTTTCATCTGTTGTCTTTTGTAAACAACAATCCATTAGTGAAGTCTCTTGAGCACACCTCAAAAGCTCTTGCAAAAGCTGTGGAGCCAATACATCGCCCATGGGGCAGAGCTCCAGTATTTTAAATAAGATCTGTTTTAAGTGTTTATATGTGACCTACTCTAACAAACCTTTCCCAATTTATCTCCCAAAAACATATCCATATATATCTATATATTCTGTCACACAACCACCAAAGATTGGTACCTGTGCCATGTGCTTGTGAGGGCAAGAGTAGAAAATTATGGCAGATGAATGCATGGTTGAGGAGTTTGTGCAGGGGCCATGGGTTCAGGTTCTTGGATCACTGGGACCTGTGCAAAAGGACAGATTGCACCTGAATATGATTCGTTGTAGGCAGGTTTGCGAGAGCTGTTGGGGAGGGTTTAAACTAGCTAGGCAGGGGGATGGGAACCAGAGTGTTCAGTCAGATAGAGCAGTTGGTGAAATGGTAGATGCTACGTATAGTGAGATGATGAGGAAGGGCAAGTAGTTGTTGAACATAAATGCAATAAGTTGGATAGTTGAGTTGTGTGTACTTTTATGCAAGGTGTATTAGGAATAGACTATTAGGATGAACTGAGAATATGTCAGTACATGGAACTATGACTTTGTGGTGATTACAGAGACTTGGATGCCTCAGGGACACAAATGGCTGATGATTGTGCCGTGGTTTCAATGTTTTGAAAAGGTCAGGGGGAGGTCAGAGAGGTGGGGGACTGGCATTGCTGATCATAGATACTATCATGGCTGCACAAAAAGGGGGAAATAGCAGAGAGATTGTCCACAGAGTGAGTGCGGGTAGAGGTTAAGAACAGGAAGGAGTAATAACCCGACTGTGTGTATATTGTAGACTCCTCAATAGTAACTGAGAGCTCAAGGATCAGATAGGGAGGCCAATTCAAGAAAGGTCCAAAATTAATAAGGTCAATGTGATGGGAGATTTTAACTTTCCTAATAATGATTGGCACCATCTTGAAGTGATGAGTTTGGATGGAGTGGAATTGTTAGGAGTGTTCAGTAAGGTTTTCTGGATGAAGAATTAGAAGTAGAAGGATGGGTCAGTAAGTTTGCAGATGACACAAGGTATTGTGGATAGTGTAGAAGGCCTGGATGCAGAGTTGGGCAAAGAAGTGGCAGATGGAGTTCAATCCAGATAAGTGTGAAGTGATGCATTTGAAAGGTACAACTTGAAGGCAGAGTATACTGTTTAATGGCAGGATTCTTGACAGTGTGCCCTTGGGGTCCAAATGCATCAATCTCTCAAGGTGGCCGCGCAGGCTGATAGGCTAGTTAAGAAGGCTTCTGGTGTTCTGGCCTTCATTAGCAGGGGGATTTAGTTCAAGAATCGAGAGATAATGGTTTGCTCGATAAAACTCTGATTAGACCATTCAGAAAGCTGTCAGGTCACTCATCTGAATGGTACTGGTACCATGTATCCCAGTACTACCTATCGCATGGTCAGGTGGTCGACAACTAAACCAGCTCCCCCATCAGGCTTGCCTGGTGTGGCAGGGAGGCAAGACACACTGCAGGATGAAAAACAAGACTTGTCAAAGGGCAGACAAACCCTCTCGTGGGGTCAACGGCCATCTAGCAAACACATTGGCATGAAGCACAGAAAGGGCATCCCTTGCATCGAAGCTTGGTCTGGCCATTCACTGCAACATAACTTCCCCCAGCCGTCTTGGACCTCACAATGCCACTAGATTTGGGAGGGGATATCAAGAGGGTGGACCTGTACAACCCCTACTCACCTAAAATCCATCCTTTCTGAGGAGTGGGATATCCTCAACACATCCAAATCCTGTACCAAAGCATAAGTGGCATAACGGTAGGCTTGACCAGCTGGAATCCATAGTCACTGGTCTGTATGCAGGTGGCAGGGGAAGAGTGGTCGCACATGAATTACAGAGCGGAGATCCAGTGAGGCACTGCTCACCCTACAATAAGGGAAGGGCCTAGAAAAGGTGGCTCAAACAAAACCTGCTCACACCAACCTGTCCAGTTGGCAGGTCATCCAATGCTAGCAGTAAGAATAACAAGCAGAATCTGATCATTGCCTCATGGATATATGAACTCTATTGGAAAATGCCGTCTCTGATCACCCAGAGAGACATACTGCACTTGTTTCTCGTGTGCTCAAGGACTACAGCATGGACATTGTGGCTCTCCAGGAGTCTCAACTCGCTGGAGAGGGCACGCTGTGTGAAGAGAAAGGAGGATACACATTCTTCTGGTCTGGCAGGCCCAAAGAAGAAGAAAGAGAATCTGCTGTGTGCTTGGCTATCAAGAACTGCCTCGCAACAAAACTGCCAACCCTGCCTGTTGCTGTATATAATCGAATCCAGACCTTGCATGGAAAGCGCCACCTCGCCATAGTCAACATTTACACCCAACTCTGACTAATCCCAGTGAGGTCAAGGAGGCATTTTATAGTGAGCTGAAAACTGCCATAAGTAGCGTGGCAACTTCCGATAAACTGCTGTTGCTGGGAGACTTTAATGCTTAGGTTGGCAAGGAGTCCACTGGGTGGCCTGGTGTGATCAGATGCCAAGGGATTGGCAACAGTAACGGTAACGGTCTTCTGCTTCTCTCGATGTGCACTGAATTCAAACTGTGCATTATTAACACACTGTTCAGGTTGCCAAACAAGCTCAAATGCATGTGGGTGCATCCATGATCTAAAAGCCGTCATCTCATTGACTATGTCATCACCCAACAACAAGACATCTCTGACGTTTGTATTACCAGAGTTAAGCATGGAGCTGAGTGCTCATCGAATGGTATGGGCAGATCTATGTTTATCAATAAAATCTCCATGCAGACTGATTGCTGCCAAATGACCCAAAAAGCTGAACACAACCAAATTGAAACAGCAAATTGAGTCTGCGGGTGCCTTGAAACCCTCCATAGAAACTGCACTAAGCAGACTGGTTGAGATGTGACCAGACTATATTACTGAGCACTGGAATGCTTTCAAAGGAAAGGTCAACATCGTTGCCCAGGACACTTTTTGGAAAGTCAAGTGCAAGCATCAGGACTGGTTTGATGAGAGCAACCAATCTGTGTTAGACCTTCTAAGAGCTAAGGCAGTTGCCCACCAAGCTCTTCAACACCCAAACTCAAGTTCCAAAAAAATGTGCCATTTTGATTGCAAAATCAGCTGTGCAGAGGCAGCTCAGTGCTATGAAAGACCAGTGATGGGTGTGTATGTTCCATCAAAACAAGGTACCTTACAACTCCTGAGCAAAGACAGTACATCCATCTTCACTGAGAAGTCTGAGCTCATGAAAAGAAGGCAGGAATACTTCCAAGAACTGTTGAATAGACTAAGAACCATTACCGATGAAGCCCTGGGCAGAGTACATCCTCGACCATATTGTTTGAGCTGGATGCTCCCCCTACTCTTCACAAAGTCATCAGAGCCATCAAACAGCTAAAACCAACGAAGTACCAGGGCCTGATGGTATTGAAGCCAAGATCTACCAGTATGGTGGTAACACACTGACATAATGCCTGCACCAGCTGTTCACAAGTTGTGGGGAGCTGCAGAACTACCACAGAACTTCAAAGATAAATCAATCATGACCAACGACAAGAACAAGGGAGATGAAGAGAGATTGCAACAATTACATATAATCTCTCTTCTGTTAGTTGCAGGAAAATGCCTAACAAAGATTATCCTAGATGTTTGGTGTCCAACATCAATGACAACATCCTTTCAGAAAGCTAGTGTAGTTTTCAAACAGTGGATATGAACTTCTCACTGAGGCAGCTCCAAGAGAAATGTGTTGAGCAGCAGAGAAGTCACTATCTCACATTTGTTGATGTCACCACTGTTGGTAGAGATAGCCTGTGGAAGCTCTTACAAAATTCGGTTGCTCCCCCCCCCCTTCCTCCCACACCTAACATCATCTGACAGTTCCACAAAGGCTACATCAATATGTGTGGTGAGTTATCAGATCCATTTCCCTTCAGTAACGGCATAAAACAGGGTTATGTTTTGACTCCTACTCTGGACTATTCTTCGCTGCTGTTCTTCAGGATACCACATCAGACCTGAAGTTAGGGGTCTTCTTACAAATGAGGGCTGATGGTGTACTTCACAGCCTCGCTAGACTGAGAGCAAAAACCAAAGTTAAGGACATTGTGGCGTATGAGCTACAGTTTGTCAATGACTGTGCATTGGTTGCCCACTCTCTCAAAGATTTACAGATCACCAGTCACTTTGCCAGTGCTGCCAAGAGCTACAGATTGACAATCAGCCTGAAAAAGATGGAAGCTTTGCACCAACCGGCCCCTGGCGGCTCAAGCTACAAACCAACTGTCCTGATTGATGACACATGACTCAAAGCTGCCCACAAGTTTTTCTCCCTGGGCAGCACAATGACATCCTCAGCTTCTCTAGATGTAGAGATTGAGACAAGAACCAGAAAGGCCTGGTTTGGCTTTAGTCTGGTAGAGCTCTAGAGAATGGCAAGATTGCCAGGAAAGAGCTTCAGAAAGGACTGAGGAGAGCTAGAAAGGACCATGAGATTTTTGGCGAGCAGGATTAAGGAGAATTCCAAGGCATCATATAAGTACGTGTGAAGAACAAGAGGATGTGTTGTGTGAGGATAGGACCAGTCAGGGGTGATAGTGGAAACGTGAGTATGGAGTTGGAGAAGGTAGCGGAGATCCTTAATAACTTGCTTCGGGATTGACCAGAGAAAAGGACCTTTGCACTTGTCAGGAGGACTTGAAATAGACTGAAATGCCTGAGGATATTGACATTGAGAAAGTGGATGTGTTGGAGCAAGAAGTTAGATAAGTCACTAGGACCAGATGACATTTTTCAAAGGCTACTGTGGGAAGCAAGGGAGGTGGTTGCTGAGTTACTGAATGATTTTTGCATTATCTCCCAAATACAGAGAAGTAACGGAGATGGGAGAGTTGTAAATGATGTTCTCCCATTCAAGAGGAGTGCAGAGATCTTACTTCAGTGGTGGGAAAACTGTTGGAGAAGATCCTGGGAGGTAGGACTGACAAGCATTTAGAGAAGCATAATCTGATTGGGGGTAGTCAGCATGGTTTCATCAGGGAAAGGTCATGTCTCACAAACCTGATTGAATTTTTGAGGTTGTATGTGATAGATGTAAGAGCAAAGAAGGTACTTTATTTCATATATTTTGGTCATGTTCCTTGTTTCCAATTATTGGGGAAGTATATTCTGTACCTTGACTTCAGTTCTTAATATTAATTTGGCTCCTAATCCTTTTCTTGTCCTTTTTGGAGTAAATTCTCTGGGTTACAATCCCATGTAGTTGCCTTTGCTCTTCTTATTGCCAGAGAGCTATACTTTTTTTAAAATCCTTTAAAAGCACAAAAGAACTAAAACCCACCCCTCAATTAATTTTAAAAAAACCCCTAAAAATATAAAAACCACACAAAGGTAGTAATACCCTAAAAATCTGGGTGTGGCAAGCCCACTCGTGGCAGATGACAGTCAAAGCTTTGAGTGCCATCCACTCCCCCAGCTAGATACATAATCATTATGTAATTAAAAACAATCAAACACGGTAAATATATTCAACCCAATGATGGTTCCAGATCTTCAATGTCAAGAAGACTTCATGTCAGCTCTTCTTTCTTTCCATTCTTTCCATTCTTACCATTCTTTCCAAACCCATTCCCGTTTCCATTTCCATTTCCTTTTACCCTCCTCTTAGGAGACGATGGTGAAAACCGCCCATTTCTTCACAATTCTGGCAATTAATTAGCAAAAACCAAGGCATTGTGATCGTTCTTAAAAAATTGAGATTGAAAGTTTCCGTAAAAAACCTTCAAAATTGCAGGATAACGAAAAGCAAACTTATAGCCCTTTCGCTGAATTAAATTCCCGTCATCTTCTAATAACCTCTTGACTCAAATTGGCATTAAAAAAAACTATTATTTTGAATTATCATCGGGGATTGACTCTGCTGCACTTTCTGTACCGCCATTCGTAAAATCATTTCTCTATCTTGATATTTCAAACAACGAATCAAGACTGCCCTTGGTTATTGTCCTGGAAGTGGTTTTTTCCTCAACTCTCTATGGGCCTGATCCAGTTCCAAACTTTCAGGAAAATGCTCTTTACCCAGTACCTCTGGGTTTCAATGCTTAAAAAATTTTATTGGATCAGAACATTCAAAGTCCTCTGGAAGACCAACTATTTTCACATTATTTCTCTGGCTTTGATTTTCCAAAGAATCAATCTTCATCAATAAATCCCTTCTTTGAATCCCCCAATCTACAAAAGAATCTTCTACTTTTTCCATTTTTTCTTTATTCCGTTCCACCTGATATTGACATTCAGAAAAGGCTGCTTCAATTTTTTTTTAATTATCTTGTACAATATCAACAGATTTTTACATCTGTTAATATCACTTTTAACTACAGTCATTTCTTGTTTCATAATTGACATTTCTTCACACAAAGTATTCATTTTTGTTTTCACATCCATAAATCCTTGGGTCATTTGAGTTGACATTTGTTTTGACATATTATCCATTTGGGAAGCAATTCCTTCCAAAACAGTGAATACTGAGTCCAATCCAGATTCCATAGCCACTTTTTGAGGTCTACCTTTAACTGTAGGCTCCTCCTCCTGGGCAAATTTCAATAAGGTAATTTCCTCTTCTCCTTCAGTCACCATAGGTCCGTTGACTGTGCGGCTGCAGGTTTGGACATCCGACGCCAGTGCTCGGGCTCCCACACAGCCCACACTTTTTCTAAAAGGTCATGGACCTGGGATGCTCCGCGCATGTCCGGCAGAACCGTTGGACGTGCAGAAGCGTTCTCCAATGCTACACTGCGCATCCCCGGGCCACCCACCAATGTTGCAGGTTCATGGGCCCCTTTGTCGGTCGGACCGTCCGCATGCACAGCTTCACGTGCACGCAGGTCAGCTACGACTGAACTCACCAGAGTACTGGCGCCATCTTGCAACTGCAGGATGTCTTCTGAGGCTTGGAGACTCCCAACAATGACTCCGTGGATTCAGCTGTGCAGGTAGGTCTCAAATCATCTACATTTTGATATGGTCATTTCTTCTGAGGTTGAGTTTTAGATTTCTTTATGTTGGTAGCCATGATGAATCACTGTTATTCAAAAAACTGTAAATATTATTCTTAACCACTTTTATACCTTTTTAAATCGGATATTTAATAATCCAGCTGGGAAAAGGTAGAACACACGTCTTTCTTCTACGCCGTCTTGCCACACCCCCCAGAGAACTATACTTATGAGATGGAAGGAAACTGTCCCTTCTACACATACCCAATGGTTATCTGATGTGATGGCATGCTTGACCCTGAAAAAAATTGAATGCTCCACTAAAGTAATGAACCTTAATTTTCTAAATTTAATTATTTTCAGAATTTATAAGATTATTGGATCCCATTTTATGGTTGGGTTGTCCTTTCTTTCATGCATTAATGGAACATATATGTTTAATCATAACTTCACAAGGGAAGGGTTAGATCATTAGAATAGATTTTGTTTTATATGCATTTTGGATTTTTTTGTCTCTTTTTTTGTTTCCAGCTATTTTTTAGTACCAGGTACTCAATCATTTATCCGGTTCCCTTGGGGGACAGTGTGTTCCGAATTTCGGATTTTTCCGGATTTCAGAACAAAAGCCAGCTGCCTCAGATTTAAGCCCACCCAAATTGTTCTGCCATATCCACCCCCTTCCAGTTGCGCTGGTGTCTCTCTCCCCCTCGCCCACCCGAGTAACGTTGCTGTCTCTCTACCTCCCACCCACCCGAGTAACGTTGCTGTCTCTCTACCTCCCGCCCACCTGAGTCACACTGCCGTCTCTCTACCTCCTGCTCACCTGAGTCGCGCTGCTGTCTCTCTCCCCACCCACCACCCAACCTAATGCTGCAGTCCCTCTCCCTCCGCTGTACAAGCACCAGGAAAAAAAATGCCGGTTTTAGGAGCTTTCCAAATTTTATTTGTCTGGATAAAGGATTGTGTACCTGTATACATTTACTTTATTACTTTAATAACATATTCTTGTTATTACCTATGTAATATATATATGTATAAAACTCAATAAAAATATTGGAAAGAGAATTCTTTGAGGTGGTTACAAAGTGTATTGATAAGGTAGAACAGTGGATGAAGTGTATATGGATTTCAGTAAGGCATTTGATAAGATTCCCCATTCAAGGCCAATTCAGAAGGTAAGGGGGCATGGAATCCAAGGATACTTTGCTTCATTGATGCAGAATTGGCTTGCGCAGAGGGTGGCTGTAAATAGTTTGTATTCTGCTTGATGGTTGATGAGCAGTGGTGTTCTCCAAGGATTTCTTTAGGGACCCCTCCTCTTTTGCTGTGATTTTTATAAATGATCTAGATGAGAAAGTGTCAAAGTAGGTTAATAAGTTTGCAGATGACATGGAGTTTGGTGTAGCTGTGGATTGTCTGAAGAGTTGCCAGAGATTACAAAGTGTCATCGATTGGATGCAGAGAAGGGCTGTGAAGTGACAGATGGAGTTTAACAGCACAGTTAGTGTAGGGGTGGCACGGTTGTGTAGGGTAGCATGGCTAGCATAGCACTTAGTGGAATACTTTCCCAGTGCCAGCAAACCGGGTTCGAATCTGATGTTGTCTATAAGGAGTTTGTACATTCTCCCCATGTCTGTGTGGCTTTCCTCTGGGTGCTCCAGTTTCCTTCCACCCTTCAAAAACGTACAGGGGTTGTAGGTTAATTGAGGGTAATTGGCAGCATTGGCTTGTGGGCCACAAGGGCCCGTTACCTTGTTGTATGCATGTCTAAAAGTGTGAGGTGGTTCATTTTGGTAGGTCGTTTGAAAGCAGAATACAAAGTTAATGGGAGTATTCTGAGCAGTGTGGATGAACCAAGTGATCTTGGGTCACTCAATGTTGCTGCATAGGTTGATAATGTTACAAAGGTATGGGGTGTGTTAGCCTTCATTAACTGTGGGATTGAGTTCAGGAGCTGTGAAGTAATGTTGCAGCTATCTAAGACCTTGGTGAGACCCCTCTTAGAAAGCTGTATTCAATTCTGGTTACCTCACTACATGAAGAATGTAAATGCTCTCATTAGAGTGCAGAGAATATTAAAAAAATTTAATTAAAAAATATTAGACATACAACACAGTTACAGGCCTGTTCGGCCCATGAGCCCATTCTGCCCAATTACACCTACAACCCTCCGGTACATTTTGAAGGGTTTGAGGAAATTGGAGCCCCATGCAGACACAGAGAGCGTACAAACTCATTTAAGACAGCATGGGATTCGAATCCCCATCCCAATCGCTGGGGCTGTAACAGCATTGTGATAACTGCTATGCTAAGGATGCTGTCTGGATTGCAGTACATGCCTTATGATTCAGATTTAAAATTCAGATTCATTGCCAGAGTACATACATGACATCACATACAACCCTGAGATTCTTTTTTCTGAAGGCACAGCAGAATTACCACTAATTAGTAGTGCAGAAAATAAACAGTACACAGCTTAAACATGTAAACAAACAAAGAACTCTAGACAGATAATGTAATGACTGAGCAATACAGAGAGAACATAAAGAAAATCATTAAAGTGCACAAGTAAGAGTCCTTAAATGAGTCTCTGATTGAGTTTGTCATTGAGGATTCTGAACGTGGAGGGGGAGCAGCTGTTTCTGAACCTGGTGGTGTGAGTCTTGTGGAACCTAAACCTCTTTCCTGATGGCAAAGTGAGAACAGAGTGTGTGCAGGGTGGTGTGGGTCTTTGATGATTGCTGCTGCTACTCCAACCGTGGCATTTTCTGTAGATGTACTCAACAGTGGGGAGGATTTTGCCTACGATGTCCTGGGCTGTATCCACTACCTTTTGGAGGGCTTTATGCTCAGAGGTATTGGGGTCCCCATACCAGACTGTGATGCAGCCGGTCAGCACACTTTCCACCACAGCTCTGTAGAAATTTACCAGGGTTTATGATGTTATTACCAAACCTCCGCAAGCTCCTGAGGAAGTAGAGGTGCTGATGTGCTTTCATCACAATGCCATTGATGTGTTGGATCCAGAAAAGATCATCTGATATAGTGACTCCAATGAACTTATTGCTCGACCTCTTACCTCTGATCCCCCAAGGATCACTGGATTGTATACCTCTGGTTAAATGACCTTGGACCATTCTTCTTGGACTGACAGAGGAAGAGGGGTGACCTGAGAGAGGTGTACAAGATGAAAAGACATTGATTATGTGGATGGCGAGAAGCTTTTTCCTGGTGCTGAAATGGCTAACATGAGGGGGCATAGTTTGAAGGTGTTTAGGAATAAGAATGTGGGGGGGGGGGGGGGGGATGTGAAAGGTAAGTTCTTCACACAGAGAGTGGTGAGTGCATGAAATATGCGACCTGCAACAGTAGTAGAGGCAACTACAATAGAACCTTGTAAGAGATAATTAGATACTGTAGGTATATGGAGCAGAGATAAATGGAGGGTTATGCAGCAGAGAGATTCTAGGCAGATGTTAAATTATTAAGTTGGCACAACATTGTGAACTGAAAGTCCTGTATGTGGTGTAAATTTTTATGTTCTACAGCATGTTCACAATTGCAAATATTAAATTAAAAAAAGACAATAAATGTAATAGATAGATAAGAAATAGTCACAGTTATCCTTGTGCAAAAATAAAAGTGGAATTACAATAGTGCAGACAGTCTCTTTGTGGTGAGTGAAACATTATAGGCTGCAGACGCTGTGATTGTAGTAAACACACCAAAATGCTGGAGGAACTTGGTCGGTCTTTTCAGTATCTATAGGAGACAAAGATATATGGCCGACGTTTCGGGTCCGAGCCCTTCCTCAAGGAAAAATCAGAAAAGGCAGAGGCCGGATCTATCAGAGAGTCTCAGAATTCAAACAATGGGGGAGGAATCCAGTCCAACATAAGGTGTTCATTGGATGTGACAAGGGAGGAACTAGAATTGGTCATGTCTGTGCGAAAGGAGACAGGGAATGGAGAGATGATGGGAGAAGCAGGGAGTGGAGGGGCTCTGACCACCACAATAACATGGATCTCCCAGTGGCCACCCATTACAATTCTCCATCATATTCCCTTGCTGACATGCCTGCTCATGGTTTCATGTACAGCCAGATTGAGACCACCCGTAAATTAGAGGAACAACTCCTCATTGTCCTGCTGGGTACACTCCAACTGGATGGCATTAATATTGACTTCTCAGTCTTCTGTTAAAGCCCCCCCCCCCATCCTCTTCCCCCGTCGTCTCTCCATTCCCTGTCTCCTTTTGCACAGACATGATCAATTCTACCTAGTCCCTTATCACATCCAATTAACACCTTTTGTTGGTCTGGATTCCTCCCCCATTCTTTGAATTCTGAGACTCTCTGATATATCCTGACTTTTCCTTGAAGAAGGGCTCAGGCCCGAAACATTGGCAATATATCTTTGTCTCCTATAGATGATTAAAAGTCCAGCCGAGTTCCTCCGGCATTTCACTGTGATTAGTCATTTTGTTGTGTTGGAGCAGTCCCTGATTAGTGTAACAAGAATCTGGTAGCTGCTGGAAACAAACTGTTCTTGAACTGAGAAATGCTAATCTTAGGTTTCTGAGCTTTCTGCCTGAAGGTAGCAGTGGGAAGAGGTTGTGACCAGGGAGCTGGGGGTCATTTATGGTGGCTGCCTTCTTGAGGAGGGACTTCACATAGAGATCTCCTATGGATATGAGATCAGGGCCTCTGATGGACCAGGCTACGTTTGCTAACTTCTGCAGCTTTCTGTGTTCCTAGGCACTCAAATTATCAAATGAGGCAATGACACAACCAGCCAGTAAATTTTCCATGGTGATAGTTTCATAGAGTATTCGATGACATGCCAAATATATCTTCTTCATGGTTGCCTCACTGTGTTAGTTCCAGGGGAGGTCTTCTGAAATATGGACTCCCAGGAACGAAGATTTGCACCCTATCCATTTCCGTCCCATCAATGCAAACCAGTGCCTGGTCTTTTGACCTCTCCTCCTTAAATCAACAACAAGCTCTTTGTTCTCAGTGACATTGAGAGTAAGATAGATGTTCTGGCATGACCCAACCAGATGCTTGATCTCCATCTTGAATTCTGATTCATCATTTCCAGGTATTTGGCCAACAGTGGTGGTGTCATCAGTGAATTTGTAGATTGCTTTATAGCCAAGCTTGGCTACACAGTGATGAGTGCAATGAGAATAGAGCAAGGGTCTAAGTATGTAGCCTTGATGTGCCCCTTTGTTGACAGTGAGGAGAAGGCGATGTTGCCGATTTGCACTGATTGGGGTCTACCCGTGGGGAAGTCGAGGATTTAGTTGCAGAGGAAAGGACAGAATCCTTTAGTTTGATCATGAATTTTGGTGATGGTGTTAAACATGGAGCTGTGGCCAATGAACAATAGCCTGACATAAATGTTCCAGTTGTCTAGGTCATCTAACACAGAGTGGAAGACCAGCAAGATGGTGCCAATGAAGGTCAACTCTCCAAACACCACTAGGACTCAAGCTGGACATTAAAACTAAATGTGTTTATTACCAGTACTCACAATCGTAAATATTGCATTTATAAAGGAGCATAACTTAATGTTCTTTCCTTTGCTTGATTAAAATTTCTCATCAGTGGACACACACTTAAAAATTATTCTTCAAAACTAGATGAGAACCACTGATCAGATATGATGCTTGAAAACAGCCCAACCTTCAGTGCAGCAACAGATAAATGTTTCCATAAGACCGTAAGATATAGGAACAGAAGTAGGCTATTTGGCCGATAGAGTCCACTCCCCATTCCATCATGAGCTCACTCCTCTGCCTTCTCCCCATAACCTTTGATACCCTGACTATTCAGATCCATATCAATCCAGCCTTAAATACACAACGACTTGGCCTCCACAGCCGATCATGGTATCAAATTCCAGAGGTTCGCCACTCTCTGTCTAAAGAAATTCCTCCATATCTCGGCTTTCAATGGGATCTTTCAACCCTGAAGTTGTGCCCTCCTGTCCTAGACACTTCTACCATGGGAAAAAACTTTGCCACATCTAATACATGTCTCATTTAAGGTTGAAGAATGTCTATTTTGTTGAAATCAATTGTTCTTTGAGGTTGTGTGTTGTAAAGCAAAAGTAAAAGTTTGCCAACTAGGCTGTCCCTCATGGTATATAAATGTCTTCATGTATTTTTTACAGGCTCTATGTTACTATTTGCTTTGGCAAGGATGCAATGAATGGATAATTCTTGCTTTTAAACAAAATAACCATAGTGGTTTGAGACTGGAGCCAGGATTGATATTTGGTTTACTTCGAATGTCAGATTTGTAATTCCATACAAAGCTACACTGTTCTTGTTTCCCCACTGGCTTCATGCGATGTGCCCTCAGAAACAGGGTTACCAGGATGTAAAACACCACCAGCACTGCATGACTTAAATAAAAATAAAATAAAAATAAAATATTTATGAAAACACTCAATAGGTCAGGTGGCATCTGTGGAGAAAGAAATTTAGTGTTTAGTCAACGGCCAGGTATCCTTTGACGACTTCAGCTTAATCCTCACCATTTATCCAAGCAAACATTTATGCCCCTCAAAAAATGACCCTTGCCTAATGGGTTGTTTGGATCTTGCTGTGCATGCAATGGGTGCAAGCTTTCTGACTTTAAATCATGTTGAATTGTCTATTGTCATGTGTGCCAAGATAGGGTGAAAAGCATTGTTTTGCATGCATGTCAATTCATGAGGACAGTTGAGGACAGTCTGGTTGAACGAATGATTATAGAGGGTCCACCAGGAGCAGTTGGCAAATTGTCCCCACCAATAGCCACAGCACATCATTTCAGGCATTACAAACTTCAGTCTGGAGACTGTGAGTCACTTTTCCCCCTTATCCTCTGATTCAGTGACCTGACTTTGCAGCAGTGACCTTGGGTGCAGGAGCCCATGAAGCAGTTGAGGTGGACGTTGATGCCTTCTAGTTTCCCTGTTTAAAGTGGGCATGAGGTTCAATGTTAAAATGGGTAGTTGATGGTTGGGCATGGAGTTGGCAAAGCACTGAATTTCATGACTTGTTCATGACAATAAATCCTGATTCTGATTCTTGTAAAGATCCCAATCTCCAGCCTTAAATCCCCTTGTTCTCGCCTTGCTGGTTGCGAATTCTTTGATTCATCCAGGGCTTCTGGTTGGGGGACACCCGGTATCTGCGCATGGGAACACACTCATCCACACAGGTCTTGATGAAGTCAGTGACATTTTTTGCATATTCATTCAAGTCTACGGATGATTTCTTGAATATGTTCCAGTCCATCGATCCATCGATTCAAAGCTGTCCTGCAGACGCTCCTCTGCCTCCCTCGATCATACTTTAGCTGTCTTCAGCGCTGGTGCTGTGGTCCTGAGTCTCTGCTTGTATGCCGGGAGTAGAAGTACAGCCGGGTGATCAGACTTGCAGTTGTGGAATGGCTCGGTATGCGCTCTTCATGGTGGTGTAGCAGTGTTGACTCCCCTGGTCTCGCATGTGGTAGTTCGTCAGAGATGACTTCAGATTGGCCTGATTGAATTCTCCCACATTGATGGGGAAGACATCAGGTTGTGCAATCGTGTGGCTATCTATCAGTGTGCTCAGTCCCTCCAGTGCCAGCCTGGCATTAGCCTGGGGCGGAATGTACACTGCAACCTGGATGATAGTGGTGAATCCCTTGGGAGGTAGAATGGGCGACACTTGATCAACAGATGTTCCAGGTCAGGGGAGCAGGACTGGGACATGACCATCACGTCTGTGCACCACGATGAATTGATGATGACACAAACGCCGCCTCCCCTGGATTTTCCAGACGCCGGTATTCAGTCAACGTAATGGAGGACATAGCCCTTGGATTGCAGCGCCCTGTCCAGAATGTCCGTGTTTAGCTATGTTTCTGTAAAGCGCATCACGTAGCACTCCCTGATGTCTTTCCGATGTTGAAGTTCCCATCACAGTTAGCTGGTGTGTCGTCACAGACCTGCTGATTGGCCGGTATCATAGCCCCACTGATGAAAACGTGCTCACATAATTACAAAAAATTAAATTGCAACAATTTTTGATTTTTGCAAACGCACATCAAGCATGTCATTTGCTGAACAAAAATGCCAATTTGTTTTTTTATGCAAAGTCATCAAGTGATTTCTGGTATGACAATCCACTGTTACGTCTCATTACGATTCCAATCAGGTAATCACTTTGATATGTTACAAGAATCTATCCCAGTTAAGTATGAATATTCTAACAATTCCCAGAAGAAGCATTAGTATTGCAGTTTTAAATGGTATGTGTGACATGCAGACATCACATCATGAATTCAGAATGTGAGTACTTGCAGTTACAAACGCATATTGATCTCCTAAATCAATTTTAACATCTTCCTTCCAACTGAAGACTTTTGCAATGATCTCAGCCACCTTTCATGCTCTATTTTCCTGGCTCCTTAAAGCGACCTTTCACCCCGCCTCCACTTTGAATTGCTGATGACGACCCAGCGCTTTTCTCAGGAGATACTCATTTCCAGGCAGTCTTTGATTTTGCCAGAATGTCAGAGCAAAAGTATTAAGATCTCTGCTGTAGAACCTCAGAGCTGATTGCTACTTGATAAAGAGAGCATTATCTTGAAAGAAACTAAAGGTTCTTGGACTCAAATTAGCAGGTTGAGGGCAAGGTTTTACCTCTCCCCTCTCCGTGGCTGGACTTGCACCCAGTGCTCAGAAATGACTGCCTACTAAACTGCATCTGTTTTTCTTCAATTTATCTTCAAAATTAAGTGTCTCAGTCATTATAAAGGAACCTTCCAGTTCAACATCACACATAATTTCAAAGTTGCATACTTTTGAAAATGGCTTTCTCCACTATTCCCTAAAAAAAACCATGCATTTATTGCAACAGATTACAATTTTCTGAAGTGACATACTGATCCAAACTATATCAAAGAGTCACAGTGAGACACAGCATGGAAACAGGCTCTTCTGCCCACTGAGTCCGTGCTGACCCATTTACGCTAATCCAATATTAATCCCATTTTTTTTTGTTCTCTCCACATTCTCAACAGCTCCCCCCAGATTCCACCACTCACCCACACATTAGAGACAATTTACAGTGGCCAGTTAACCTGCCAACCCTGACGTCTTTTTGAGGTGGGAGGAAAATGGAGCACCCGCAGGAGAGAATGGGCAAACTCCACATAGACAACACCAATGGTCAGCATCAAACCCTGGTCACTGAATCTGTGAGGCAGCATCACTACCCCCTGTGCCACTATACAGCTGTGATATTCTATTCTTTTATTTGCTTTATAATTAAGATACAGATGGTCACTGGCTTGATTTTGAGCCATGCACAGAATCACCACAGAACCACTGAGGAGGTTGGGATTCTGCAGATGAGATGCTGAACTGCGTCCCTAGTTTTCCCAAACAGCTGCACCACCTCAGACCGCAAGACCCTGCAGAGGATAGTGAAGTCAGCAGAAAAGATAATTGTGGGCTCTTCCTACCATGAAAGATGTCTACAACACACGATGCAGGTGAAAGGCAATAAACATAGTGAAGGACTCCACACACCCCTTGTGTAAACTGTTCACCCTTCTGCCGTCTGGTAGGAGGTACTGTAGCGTTTGGTCCCTTACGTCCAGATTGGGCAACAGTTTTTCCCCCCAAGCTATCAGACTCCTGAACTCCCAGCACATCTGTGGATAGTGTACATCTCTTAATATTTTAATGTGTTTAACTTCTATTCTAATATATTTATGTAAATATGGTCCTGGAGATACGCTATCTGGTCTTTACTGTGTGAGCATGGTATGAACGATAAGTAAAGGTGACTTGACTTGATAAGCATGCATAAATATCCCAGTACATCCATTGTGGAGAACAGTGAGAAGGGGTCCGTGCTGCTCTAACCAAAATAACATCCCTGAAACAACATCTTAGTCACATTATTTCATGGTTTGTTGCATCTTTCTCTGCACACTTTTGCCTGTTGTTTTTGGAATGGGGTGGGTGGTTTGCAAAGAGCAAGGATTCAAGTGATAATCCAGGTGGAAAGGATGAGCGATAACTTTCTGCAGTGAAGCTTTCCCTTCACACCCGTAGTACAGGAATTCACCACGAAACTCGATGCTGCCTTCTTTAAATTGGCAGTTTTAGTATTTTTGAACCCATCTTCTCAATTCCAAAAATCACACATCTGATATTTCCTAACATCCTGAAGAAAGAATAGAGGGAATTGGGAACCAGTGTTGTGAGTCTTTGAAATGAATCCTAGGAAGTGAAGGGATAGACTGGGACTTTTCACCTACCTGAAGTGTAGGTTGCTGAGGTTTATTAAATTCGTGAGGGGCACAGACTTTTCTCCAAGGGTAGGTGTATCTTAAAGCAAGAGGCATACGTTTCAGGTGACAAAGAAAAGATTTTAAAAGTCACCTGAGGGACAGCTTCTTCACATAAATGATGGTGGGTGCATGGAACGAGTTTTCAGAGGAAGTGGTAGAGCCAGGGAACAATTGTAACCTTTAAAACACACTCAGACCAGTACATGCATAGTAACGGTTTGGAGGGATACGGGACAAGTGCAGGTAAATGAGACTGGTTAGGCAAGCAGGGACATGTTGGGCTGAAGGGCCTGTTTCTGTGCCGTAGAACTCTATGACTTGTGCCCGGGGTTGCTTGAGGGTTTGACAGAGACGTAGAATTCAGAAGCCATTGGTTTTCCACAGGAGGGAATGACTGGGGATGCTCACATCCAGCAGGTCAAGAAAGAAGATTGTGATTGGGCCCCTTGAACAAAGTCAGGCTGTTTCAACAATCCCTTGTTGTCTGACTCCTGAGGTAGTTGCTGAGGGTGGTATTTCAGAAAGGCAATGATTCCAACAGTAACAGCACAGTTCATGTTCGACAATAATAAATGCACATTAAGGGGGATTGTGTTCAAGGATTGGCTAGATGAACATCTTCATTGTAATGGGCAGATCCTTGAAAATCCAGTGTAACAACCATTTTGAATGTTGACTGAAATGGGAGGTAAAGCTGATTGTGGAATTAGAGAGAGAGAAAAGGTGCATGCGTAAGAGAGGGAGAGAGAGAGAAAGTTAGAGTGAGAGAGGTTTGCATGTGGGTGTGGGTGTGTCTGTGTGTCCGTGTCTGTATTCGTGTGTCTGTGTGTGTGTGTGAGAGGGAGTGAGAGAGGAAGAAAAAGAGCACACAGCCACAGGCCCTTCAGCCCAGTGACAGTGTTGTCTATCAACCACCCCCTCACTTTCTCATCTTCCCACCAACTCCCTCAACATTCTTCCACTCATCTGCAGAAACAGTTTACAGTGGACAATTAACCTGCAAATGTTTTGGGCGTGGGAGGACGCCGGAGCACATAGAGAATTAGCTTTACAGGGGCTGACTTTGGAATTGAACCTCAGTCTCTGGCGTTGTTGGGCATGGGCTCTCCCCACACCAACACTGCGCTGCCTGTTGAAGTTATTGACGCAGATTCTGAGAATAAACCCTCAAAGGAATCCTGTGTGGAGGAGAAGAAATAAAACAACAAAAGCACAGAGGTGGTTCATTGATCAAGCAAAGTGCTGGGGTGGGGGGCGGGGGTGGGGGGTGGTGAATGGGTCAGTGCTCGTCCTCTAGTTATTTGCAACCTGCAGAAAGGGAAAGGATTTGCTGATAAATGAAAATGAGGAAGGATGTGGAATCAAAGAAAGATGCAAAGAATGGTATTATTTTTCTGACAAAAGGTGGGGGTGGGGAGTTGTTCATTATGGATAAGTCATGTGCTCTGCCTGCATCATTAATATCCAAATGACAGCACTGGCTTATGAAAATCACTGAAAAGAGAGCTCAGCTGTGAATTCAGAATCATTCGGTAGCAATTAAAGAACCTCTGAGATGGGTAAAATATTGATTTAACTGCATTTAGACGGCAATGTCATCTTATTAGGGAAGGAGAAGCTTGCATACAATCATCAGTGAAATGCCTCACAACAAGGGTGAAGAGGAAATTGAGGCCTGGTGTTTGATGCAAGGCACATTAGGGGGCAGTGATCGCAATATAACTGAGTTCCATTTGAAATTCGAAAAGGAAAGATGTGTTGGCATTTCAGTGGAGTAAAGGGAATTACAGTGGCATTAGCGAAGAGCTGGCCAAAGTAGACTGGAGGAGTCATGAGCAGGGAAGATGGCAGATGAGCCATGGATGGGGTTTCTGCAAGAAAATGGGAATGTGCATATCAAAAAAAAAGAGGAGGTATTCAAATGGAACAAGTGTCACAACTCAGGCTGACAACAGAGGTCAAAGCCAATGCGAAAGCAAGAGGGAGGGCGTGGAAGGAAGTAAATAAAATAACAGGAAGATAGAGGATTGGGAAGTTTTTATACAGCTAGTAAATAATATCAGAGTACACAAAAATCTTCTTCAAGTATATAAAGAATAAAGAGTGAGTACATTTAGGACTATTATAAAATCATGCTGTAGAAATAATAATGGGAGAAAAGAACTAAATGAATATTTTGCATCAGTCTTACCGATGGAAGACATTAGCAGTGTGCCAGATGTCAAAGGGTATCAGGGAAGGGAAGTGAGTGCAGTTACTATTACGAGGGAGAAGGTGCTCAGACATCTGAAGGTCTAAGGGTGGATAAGTCTCCCAGACCAAATGTATTGCACCCTCGGGTTCTGAAAGAAGTAGAGGTAGAGATTGTGGAAGCATTGGTAATCTTTCATGGGTTCTGGCATGGTCCCAGAGGAGTGGAAAATTGCAAATGTCACCCTATTAGTCAAGATGGGAGGGAGGCAGCAGAAAGGAAATTATGAATCAGTTAGCCTGACCTCAGTGGCTGAGAAGATGTTGGACGATTGTCAAGGATGAGGTCACGGAGTTCTCGGAGGCACATGACAGCATGGTTTCCTTCAGGGAAAATTATATTTGACAAACCTGTTGGAATTCTTTGAAGTGACAAGCAGGCTGGATGAAGGAGATGCAGTGGATCTCGTGCAGTTGGATTTTCAGACGGCCTTTGACAGGGTACTGCACATGAGGCTTCTTAACAAGAACCCATGGTATCTCAGGGAATACTGGTTGATTGGCAGGAAGCAGAGAGTCGGAATACAGGGATCATATTAAGATTGGCTGCCTGTTGCCAGTGGAGTTCCGCAAGGTTCTCTGTTGGGGATGTTTCTTTTATGAATCAGAATTAGAATTTATTGTCATGCCCAAGTCACGAAATTCAGAGTTTTGCAGCAGTATCAAACATTCATATAAACCACCTTACAACAATAATTTTTTTTTAAATAGTGCACGAAAAGCAGGGCAGTGTCTTTTGTTTAGTGATTATTCAGCAATCTGTTGACAGCGGGGAAGAAGCTGACCTTGTGCTGTTGAGTGCTCGTTTGTAGGCTCCTGTACCTTTATCCTGATGGTAGCAGAATGAAGAGGGCATGGCCTGGGTAGTGGGGATCTTTGAGGGTAGAGGCTACTATTTTTAAGACGCCACCTCTTGTAGATGTCTTCGATGGAGTGAGGTCTGGTGCCTGTGATGTCGCAGGCCAAGTTAACAACACTCTGGAGTTTATTCTTGACCTGAGAGTTGGCGCCTCTATACAAAGCAATGATGCGACCAGCCAGAATGCTCTCCACGCTATACCTGTAGAGGTTTACGAGAGCCTTTGGTGACATACTGAATCTCCTCAGACACCTCACAATGTATAGCTGCTGGTGAACCTTCTTTGTGATTGCATTAACATGGAAGCTCCAGGACAGATCCTCAGAGATGTTGGCACCCAAGAATTTAAAGTTCTTGACCCTCTCCACTACTGAGCCCTTGATGAGGACCGGGTCGTGTTCCCCTAAATTCCTCCTGTTGACCACAATCATCTCCTTGGTTTTGCTAATGTTGAGTTCAAGGTTGTTGGCATGACACCACTCAACGGACTGATCTATCTCCCTCCTGTACACTTCCTCAATGCCATTTATGATTCTATAACAACTGTGGTGTCATCGGCAAATTTGTAGATGGCATTGGAATTGTGTCTGGCCACGTAGTCATGGGTGTATAACAAGAAGAGCAGTGGGCTAAGCTCACATCACTGGGGTGCACCACTGTTAATAATCAGTGAGGAGGAGACATTGTTTCCAATTCGTACTGACTGTGGTCATCCGATGAGAAGGTCAAGTATCTCGTTACATATATCTTGTATATTAATGATTTGGATTATAGAAAGGATGGCTTCATGACTAAGTTTGTAAATGATACAAAGGAAGGTGGATGAGCTGGTTGTGTTGAGGAAAGAGGGGGGCTGCAGAAGTACAGAGAGATGAAGAGAATGGGCAAAGAAATGGCAAATAAAAAACAATGTCAGAAAGTGTCCGGTTGTGCACCTTTGGAGACAAATAGACGAGTAGTCAATTTTTTAAATGGGGAGAAATTTGAAATTGCCAAGATGCAAAGGGACCTGGGAGTCCTCGTGTAGTGTTGCCTGAAGGCAAAATTGCATGTTGAATGGTCTAAGGGTCAATAAGGCAAGTTGGGGCGGCAAGGTTGGCGTAGCAGTGACAGCAACGCTGTTACAGCACCAGGGATTGCGACCGGGGTTCGAATCCCATGCTGCCTGTAAGGAGCTTGTAAGTTCTCCACATGCGTACATGAGATTTTCCTGGAGGCTCCAGTTTCTTCCCACTGTTCAAAAAAACATACCAGTGGTGTTGGATAATTGGGTGTAACTTGGGCGGCGTGGACTCGTGGGCCAAAATGGCCTGTTAATGTGCTGCATGTCTAAATTTAAATTGGAGTCAATTTTTTTAAAATGGCGGTGCCCGGGGCTGCAGCGTCCACTTTGGCTCCATATAATTGTAAAATTTCCCACCTTGCATGTTTTGTTTATGATTGTCAAAAACTCAAAGAAAGTAGAAACACAACATGGGTCTTTTAAGTAGAGGATCTGACTTTTGAGAAACTGAGCGGTTTTAACTTGGTGAAGCAAAGGAGTCAATCTGTAGTAAACTGTGGAGCAGATTGCCAGACACAAAAGAACGGCTGCCGGAGATGCAATGAAGGCCATCGGAAGCACAGTTGCAGCAGGCAGAAGCGCAGCAAGCAGGCCAGCATCGGAGTCAGACTAAGAATGAAGTCCTTCAGACCCTGATGATCAGACTAGCAAATGTAAGATCGCCAGGGTAAATACTAGATTACCTGAGGCTGCATCTGAAGCAGAGAGAACTGCAGGGCTTCTCTGCTCTGGTGGTTACAGAAATGTGGCTCCAGGACTCCATCTCAGACTTAGCCATCCAGCTAGATGGCCTTATTTTCCTCAAAGGAGACAGAAAAGCTGCTGCTTCTGGCAAGGCCTGAGGAGGTGGACTGTGCATTTACATCAGTGAGAACTGGTTCACAGATGTCTCTGTTGTAAAGACCTTCTGCTCAACTGAGATAGAGTACCTGATGGTGAAATGCAGATGCTTCTCCCAGCCTAGGGAATTCACAGCCACGCTAATTACTGGAGTTAACGTTCTGCCTTTGGCTAATGAAGATTTTGCAATAAAGGAGCTTTATAGTGCTATCTCCACAGCCCAAAAGTTCCTGATGGTGCCATGATTGTTGCTGGTGACTTCAATCGTGCCAAGCTGAAAGCTGCTCTTCCACAGTTTCAATAGCATGTCAACTTCGCCACCAGAGGAGAGAACACCCTGGATCTGGTGTATACCAATATCCCTGGTGTGTACAAGCCTGCCCCTTGCCACCACCTTGATTACTCTGACTACATATCCATCCTGCTAACCCCAGCATACAAACAGCTGGCAAAACAAAGGAAGCCAATTTTCAGGGAGATCAAGGTGTGGACAGGGATGCGAAGGGGAGGGACCACAGCAGAGCTGCAGGACTGCTTTGAGACCATGGACTGGAGCTGTTTCAGGGAGGCAGCTGCCGACAACAGTCAAGTAAACATCGAGGAGTACATGAGCTCATTGACTGGCTACATTAGGAAATCCATTGACAATGTCTCTATAGTATGGATTGTGGAGGGTCATGTGACCTCTGTCTGGAACCCAGTGGGAGGGTGGATTGTGGAAAGTCATGTGGCCTCTCTGGCTGGAGCCTAGTTGGAAGTCACCTCAACTGCCAATCAAGGGTTAAATCTGCCCACCTGTGAGGTTGATATGTGATTGGCCCTGGCAGCTGATGTGGACTGATCCTGCATTGCGAAAGCAGCATGTGCAGTCTCTGTCTCTGTATCTCTCTCTTTGTTTTCTGCTGCCTTCAAACTATCCCTGAAGCCTAGTCTGTAGGTAGTTCCAGAAGGTAACAGGCAAGTCCCAGATCCAGAGCCGTGGTTGATGCTGGAAACCAGGCTTATGTACATATGCACTTGTTAGTTGTGACCTTTGCTGAGCTCCAGGCTGCAAGCCAACTATAGTGTGGCCATCCTGGATCCCAAGCATGGGATGCACTGGTTTATGTGCCTGTGCTCATTTATTTGTTACGTAGTATACTATGCCAGTGGGTCATAGGTGCAGAACAAGTTAAACCCTCGTTTCTCCGTATACTGTGCCTGTAGGTGGTGGGTATATAAATAAAGACCATTGTTTGTTCATAACATGTGTCCAGCCTTGAATCTCTTTGAACCCATCAAATCTATTCCAAATACAACTGTCACCGAGATCAAAAGCTTCACCAGCAGGGCTAACCAAAACCCATGGTTACATGCAAAGGTCCACACTCTTCTCAGAGCTTGTGATGCTGCCTTCAGAACAGGAGACAAGATGGTACTAAGATCAGCCAGGGTGTAACTCTCCCGTGCAATCTGGAAGACAAAGCATGGATAGGCACAGAAAATCCATAGCCAGCTGTGCGACACCGGCGACATAAGGAATACGTGGCAAGGGATAAAAACTATAAGACAATTGCCACAAGACAATTTTACGAGTCAGAGACAATGACGCCTCCCTTCAGAACAGACTGAACATCTTCTATGCATGGTTCGATGAGCGGTTAGTGTAAAGGTGACATAGTTAGAGTAGCAGTTAGTGCAATCCTGTTACAGGACCAGTGACTGGGATTGGGATTCGAGTCCTGCACTGTATGTAATGAGTTTGTGCATTCTCCTCATGTCTGCTTGGGTTTCATCCAGGTGTTCTGGTATCCTCCCACCCTTCAAAAATGTACGGGGGGGGGGGTGGTGTAGATCAATTGAATGTATTGAGGCCACTGAAAAGGCCTGTTGGGCTGAAAAGTGTACTGTATGCCTAAGCTCCAATTCCAAGGCCTCAGTTTGAAACCAACACACCAGTGCCTTACTTCACACCATCGCACCAGCCTCTGATCCCATCTAACACAGCAGGGCCCCAGTTTCCTTCTTAGAACCTTCTACTGGATTGGAAATGAGGCAAATCATCTTCGAAGAAACCGTTGTGTTTACCTAATGCCGTGAAGAGAACTCTCAGCGATGCTCAATGCTTTACTCTCACTCACTGTGGATGCCTCTGTCAATGCCCTGGGAATAGTTTTGGTGCAACGAATCAATGGCAATTTGGGCCTTTGGCATTTTTCTTCAACTATAAACTATCACCCACTCTGATGAGGTACAGTACATTCGGATGAGAACTTCTGGCTCTCGACCTCACCATCAAGCATTACCGCCATCTGTTGAAAGGCTGTCTTTTCACTATTTATAGGGACCACCAATCACTCATATATACCTCTCCCACAGTAGATCAGAACTCTTCACCGTGGGAAGCCCACCACTTGGACTTCGGCCTGCAATTCTCCATTGACATCAGGCACATCCAAGGAAAAACATATCCTGTTGCCGATGCCTTAACAAGACAAGAAGTGGATTTCAGATTTATTGTCAGAGTACATACATGACATCACATACAACCCTGAGGTCCTTTTTTCCTGCAGGCATGGCAGAATTATCACTAATTGGTAATGCAAAAAATAAACTGTACACAGCGTGAACATGTAAAGAAAGAACTGTAAACAGATAACAAATATAAACAAACTGATTGTGCAATACAGAGAGAACAAAAAGAAAATCAATACAGTGCACAAGTAAGAATCCTTAAATGAATCCCTGATTGAGTTTGTCGTTGAGGAGTCTGATGGTGGAGGGGGAGCAGCTGTTCCTGAACCTGGTGGTGTGAGTCTTGTGAAACCTATGCCTCTTTCCTGATGGCAGCAACGAGAACAGAACGTGTGGTGGGTGGCGAGGGTCCTTGATGGTGGTACCTGCTCTCCAATCGCAGCGTTCCCTGTAGATCAGGGGTCTCAAACTCAATTTACCCGGGGTCCGCTGGAGGTAGAGTCTGGGTGAGGCTGGGCCGCATCAGGTTTTCCACAAGAAAAGCTCTTACAAAAACATTCCAATGTTATCAAATGTCTTTATTTTTTATTTTTTAACACAAAATAAGATGAAAAAATAAATTAATTAACAATTCATAAGAAAAAAAATAAAATTAATCAGTAATAAATAAAAAAAATGAAAATAATAATAATGAAAATAATAATAATACAGCAGATATAGAAGACTGAAGAAACCACATATAGTTGCTGATTGGAGAAATGTAATTATTATTATTCAGATTCAAATGTCTGTATTAACAGTTCTTTAACCTTTAACTTTCTGAACATGAATGGAACATTGAACATAAACTGTTATGAACATGTCTTCTTCTGCCTACTTATTACTGCTCGAGATCTGGCAGCGCTTCCTCTCGCATAGCCGAGCCACATTTGGCTTAAGGGAGGAGGCAGTTGAGACCCTCAGTAGGGCTTGAAGATGCTCGTCAGTAAGTCTGGAGTTCAAGGTAGAAAAAAGCTTTTTGCACAAGTATGTGCTCCCAAAAAGACACATGGTCCGCTTGAACATTTGAGAAAGCTCAGGGAAGCTGGGGGGCAATTCTCTCAAAAATTGCCCAAGCTTGTCTGCTTTTCCACTCACCTCCCTGAACTTGGTTTTGAGTTCAGAGTTGCACTGCAGGTCAATGAGCTCCTTTTGAAGCACAGGAGGGGCATCTTGCACATCAAAGGAGAAGGGGTCCGCAAAAATTTGAAATGTGGCTCTGTGCATCTTGAAGTCTGCAAATCTGTGATCAAATTCCTCCTGTAGCTTCAAAATGACATCCACATACCACTGAATGGTGTGCCTGAATCCTTGCATGCTGGGAAATGGCAAAGGTTTGTCTGAGAAAGCTGGGCTTTCCATAACATAAGTTTCGCAGAGAATGCTCTCACGTTGTCAGAGGCAGCACTGACAAGTTGCCCTTGGCCTTGTAACTTCTTGTTCAGTACATTAACCTCCTGTGTAATATCAACAAGAAAAGCTAAGTCCATGAGCCATTTGGGATCACTTAGCACGGGAACAGCAACCCCATCTTTCTCCATGAAGGCTTTCACTTCTGCTCTCAACTCAAAAAACCTCTTCAATATGTTTCCCCTGCTGAGCCAACGTACCTCGGTAAAGTAGAGCACATCCCCATAATCTGACTCCATTTCCTCTAAAAAAGCACGGAAACTTCTGTGCTTTAAGCTCCTGCATCTGATTTGGTTGATGCATTTCACAACGACAGACATCAAATTGTCAAACTTCAGGCATTTGCTGCAAAGAGCCTGCTGATGGATAATGCAGTGCAGAGCAATGGCCTCCTCCACACTCTCCTCTTCCAGTTTTTTTTAACAAGTGCCACCAGTCCATTTTTCCTCCCTGTCATTGATGGCGCTCCATCGGTTGTTATTCCAACAAACCTCTTCCATGGAAAACTGGCATTCTCAATGGCATCACACAACTGGTAAAATATCTCTTGAGAGGTGGTCTGGCCATGCATTGGAATTACTGTGAGCAACTCCTCTGTGACTTCAAAATTGTCATCAACACCACAAACATAGATTGCGAGCTGGGCAGTGTCGGTGATGTCTGTGGTCTCAAGAGCGACTGAGTATACACTGAAACATTTTGCTTTCTCACACAGTTGATCATAAACGTCACTTGACAGGTCAGAAATGCGCTCTGCCACAGTGTTGGCAGAAAGGCAGATGTTGCTAAACTGACCTTTCTTTTCTGGACAGACAATACTTGCAGCCTGTAATATGCACTTTTTGACAAATTCACCTTCTGTGAATGGCTTTCCTGCTTTAACAATCATCTCACCAACCACGTAGCTAGCTTCGACTGCTGCATCATTCTCTTTGGTTGCTTTCTTAAAGAAATCTTGTTGCCTCACTAGACATGTTTTAAGATTAGCAACCCGGTTGGCTCTCTCATCTCCTTGGTATTTTGCATACTCCTCAAATTGTATTCTTTGTGCACTGCAACTTTCTCTGTGCAGATAAGACACGCCGGGATACTCCTGTGATCAACAAAGAAATATTGCACTTCCCACTTTTCCTGAAATTGTCTGTGCTCATCACCAACCTTTCTCTTCACTGCAGGCTTTGAAAAAGACATGTTTGGGGCTGTATAATATATATAATTCCACTTGGTGTCAATGTTGTGTTGAAGTTTCAGTGTTTAGCCGATGCGTCTTTTCCGCTTCTTTTTCTGTCCCGCTGAGCAACAACTTCCGGGTTCAGACTGGACGCCGAAGCGCGTGAAGCGGGAGCGGCCATGGAAATTGCGCATATGCCGCGTGCATATAATGACAAATAGAAAATGCACACAAATATGCTTATATTCGCAATAAGCCCAGCCGATGTCCCGCCCCTGAGAGCAATATACCCCACCGAGATTGGTAGGTTCGTTCAGCTCCGCACACAACACTGAAAAGTGCCAATCATATCAAACTCGCGGGCCGCACTAACATTAAACTTTCATATTAAGGCGGGGCCACAAACTATCGTCCTGAGTGCCGCAGTGGGCCCGCGGGCTGCAAGCTTGAGACCCCTCCTGTAAATGTACTCAAAAGTGGGGAGGGTTTTGCTTGTGATGCCCTTGGGTGTGACCACTACCTTTTGGAGGGCTTTACGGTCAAGGGCATCGGTGTCCCCATACCAGACCATGAGGCAGCCAGTAGGCACACTTTCCACCATACCTCTGTAGAAATTTGCCAAGATTTCTGATGTCATACCAAACCTCTGCAAACCGCTGAAGAATTAGAGGCACTGACGTGCTTTCTTCACAGTGCCATTGGTGTGTTGGGACCAAGATAGTGACTTCCAAGACCTTAAATTTTCTCACCCTCTCCACCTCTCATCCCCCAGTGATCACTGGATTGTATATCTCTGGCTTTCCTTAGTGACATTGAGTGAAGATTGTTATTGGTTCACCATTCAGCCATTTTCAGTCTCCATCCTGTACGTGGACTCATCTCCTTCCTTTATAAAATCCTCTACCCTGGTATCATCAGTGAATCTGTAGATGGTTTATTGTTGTAATGAGCCACATCGTCATGGGAGTAAAGTGAGTAGAGCAGGGGACTAAGAACAAAGCCCTGTGGTGCTCCAGTTCTGACGCAGAGAGTGAAGGAGATGTTCTTACCAATCTTCACTGAATGTGGTCTGGAGGTGAGGAAATCCATGATCCAATTACACAGTGGGCTGTTAACTCCCAGGTCTTGGAGTTTAGTGATCAGTTCTGAGGGGATGATGGTGTTGAATGCCAGGCTGCAGTCAGTGAAGACCTTCCTGATGTCTGCATCTTTGCTGACCAGGTGTTCCAGGGCCAACAACAACTGATTTTAATGCAATAGCTTGTGCACAACACAATGATCCCATGCTCATCCAGCACCGCCATTAAGATACAGCTCTCAAATTCAAAGACTTGCGCATCAGCGACACAGGTGAGACAATAGCATGTGGCTCAACTAGAATCCTTTGTGCCCAGAGCAATGCATGTGGGCTCTCCAACCTCTCCCATCTGGACAAGAAAGTGACAATCAAGCTGGCTATTGAACATTTCACCTAGCCACACATCCAGTTGGACTATAGGTGAAGACCTGCTAGTCATGCCAATGGTCCAAGGTCTTCAGACACACTAAATCCCAGGTGGTGATTTCCCTGTCCCAGATTCCTGCTCCACTCCAACCATCGAGGTTACAGCTCTTTACTCATCTGTGAAGACTGGTCTACAAGATGCCATCCCAGTCACCAAGATCTTCACAGAGACAGTAATCTGGACTTTCATTGACCGATGGATTCCAACCTTCAGTGTCGCAGGTATGCTTACAATGGACTGAGGATTACAGTTTGACTTTGCACTCTTTCAAGCACTTACCGACATTTTGGACACCAACCAGATTTGGACAATGGCTTACTTTCCACAATTAAATGGCCTCATCAAACATTTCCATCATCAACTGAAATCAGCGTTGAGAGCTGGGGAAGATACATTCTAGTTAAGTGAATGATTGCCCATGTGAAGAACACTAAATGTCTGGCTCAGCTTAACCTCATTTGCTCTTTGTTCCGTTGCAACATCTAGTAATTCCTAAATCAGGACCTCAGTTCCCATCCATCACATAAGGGCCTCGGTTCCCAGCTAACACACCAGATGCCCAGTTTCAAATACCAGGCTTCAGTTCTCATACAACATTTCAGGGTCTTTGTTCTCATCTAACACTCCTGGCCTCATTTCCTACATAACACACAGTTCCCTTCAAACACTCCAGGGCTCCACTAAACACACCAAGGCCCCAATTCCCATCAAACACACCAGGGCCTTAGTTCACATTTAACACACCAGGGCCTTGAATCCCTTCCAACACACCAGATCGCCAGTTCCCATCTAATACACTAGGTTCCAAATTCCCATCCAACACACCAGGGCCACAATTCTCATGAAACACACATGGGCCTCAGTTCTCATCCAACTCACAAGGGGCCAAATTTCCCATCATAACATCCAACTCACCAAAGCCCCACCCCATCTAACACAGATTTGGTACTAGTTTCCATTGAACACATCAGGACTTCAGTTCCCATCCAACACATGAAGGCCTCAGTTCCTATCCAACAGCTCAAATTCTGATCGATCACATAATGGCTTCAATTTCCACATAACACGCCAAGCATTCAGCACACATCACATACAACAGTGCCTCAGTTCCCATCTAAAACCAGGGCCTCAGTTACTTTACAACATTTCAGGGTCTCAGTTATCATCTAACACATCAGGCTCCGAGTTCCCATTGAATACTTCAGAGCCTCCGTACCCAGCTAACCCACCACGGCCTCAGTTCCCAACTAACATATCAGGCCCAAGATCCTAATAAACTCACCAGGGTCCTAGTTCCCATCTAACACTCGAGGGTCCCAGTTCCTATCTAATGCATCAGGTTCCCAGATCCCAACTAACACACCAGGGGCCCAGTTCCTATCTAATGCACAGGGCCCCAGTTCCCTTCAAACATACTGCAGGGAACTGGAATTCACTGTCTGTTTATTGTTTAGATGGCTAGGTCCTCCCTTGTCTTCACTCTCACCTACCCCAATATAAACCCTGGTTTTCCTGCCTTATCTCAGAGTCACCTGAGGACTATTGTGTCTATTAAAAGTGTGTTCTTACTCCTCACTTGTCTCTGAGTACAATCAGTTATGTTACACCCACCAGGCCCACAGTTCCCATCCAAAACAGCAGGATCCAAGTTCCCATATAAGGAATTCAGTTCCAATCTAACACAAGGGCCCCAAAGTCCAACTGACACACCAGGTCCTCAGTTCCCTTCTGACACAACACAACCACAGTTCTCGCCCTCATCTCACACACCAAGGCTTTGATTCCAGTCTTCCTCAGATAAACTGACATTAATTCCAACTATGATCCAGGACCATCGAGGCAAGGAATATGGGGGTTGGGTTAACCCAGGTAATGTTTTCAAAAGCTCTTATTCCTGAAAGAAAATTTCTTTTTCATTTCATTTGCATTGTTACTCTTATGCAAGTAGTTAAATAATGTGGCCTAACAGAAGACCTGGGAGATGGATTGGCTTTAAGGCATAGATTATGCAGAGATGGTTGAAAAGTCTCGTGTAATACTGGCATTAAATGATTTTAACTTGTGAGTTAATGTTTTCCTTTTCCCTTGGGGTTCAGTCATTTCTGTTGAAGTTGAGTGTAAATTCAACTTGAATTTACCTGGGTTGAACTGACCAGACGATGGTTTAACCTTGCATTACCAGGGGCCAGATGGTGGAATTGAGCACGGCAAAAATTAGATGAGATGGGCACATATTGCGTTAACACAGTTTGCAATGTTGCTTTGCCTCTTAACTCTTTATCTCAGGATTAATCCATCACTTTTCTCTCCCTAACTTCTGCTAACATAAGCCCTTTTCACACTGGCTAACCCGTAAATTGGCTGTTCAATGAACCGGTTAAAGAAGCCGTTTTTGCCGTTCACACTGGACCACTGTTAACCGGTTCTCTGTATCCTTTCACTCCCACCACCAGGCATCCACGGGAAAAGGGGCACCTATCCTCTACCGGTGATGTCTGAGTGACACATTCAGTGATGGCAAACCTGCCTCCCAAAATTCCATGCGGCAGAGAACCCCCTCCATGAGTGCTCCGTGTCGACGGCCTTTTCTCTGCTGCATGATATTCTGAGAGGGCAGGTCCGATTCTGGAGTGTTCACACTGGCCCTTTAACCAGTATATTGGCCGTTAATTATTAGAGTAAGGTGCTAGTAAGACTCCTTCTCCTTGAAGGCACTCCCATTTCCTCTTGTGTGTTCTGAACAATAGAACACAGAAACAGGCCCCTTTGCTCATCTAGTCCGTACCAAACTATTATTCTGCCTTGCCCCATTGACTGCACCCGGGCCATAGCCCTCCATATCCCTCCCATCCTTGAACCTATCTGAATTTCTCTTAAATGTTGAAATCGAACCTGTGTCCACCATCTCTGCTGGCAGCTCGATCCACACTCTCATTCCCAAATGTTCAGTGAAGAAAGCCTGCTTGCATTGACCCTATATAAACCCCACTGACCCTATATAGACTCCTCATAACCAGAGATTGGCGACACAACACTGCTCTGAAAAGTTCAACTACCTAGTTCCAATTCTATCGGCTCTGTATAGGCTTTAAATGTACTGTTTTTCAGTAAAATCCTGCAACCTTGAAGTCTGTGCCCAAGATCATGGCGCCTGTGCTCGGATGCTTCCACGAAGGGTTGCAGAGTCCGGGGTGGCAGCAAACCAGTGCAGGGCACCAGAAATGGGGATAACACCTCCCATTGAAGAGGAGAAGCATGGGAGATGACCCCACAGGATGTTGACCCAGCAGCAGATAAGTGAGGGCTTCAGTGGCTGAGGGACCCACGCAGGCTGCGGATGACTTACGATTGGGAGACTGCGAGCTGCTAGAGACTGGCTCAAGGGAAACAGGTATCAGGGCCAGGACTCGAGAGGGTGCTGATGGCAAGAAGGGCTCCCAAAGGGTATCAGTCGCTGAAGGCTTCAATACTTGATCTTGTCAGAGGTTTGGACCTGGAGCTCGGGATACCGATGAATCGAACAGGAGTATTGTAGGGCACTACCAGTAACCACAGAGACAAGCTGAGGGAATGATAAGCTTTAATGCACAGAAGAATCTTGCTGGCCCAGATCCCAGGATAGGAATGGCAGCAAGGGAAAGGTGGCTCGACCTTTATGGCCCAGGACCACAGGGGAGGAGTTATAGGGTATGAGTCATCTGTGGGCAGGCCAGCTCCATATATACAACCAACAATGATAACTATATATACAATGGAGGAAACATATCACCCCTCCTTTTAGAACAGAAACACCCTCCACTTAGATCTGGAACAGAAAAAAACTGCCAAGACTAAAGATTCATTCTCACCGGTGACCTTCTCTGACTACAGGACCTGCGGGGAGCAGGGATGGGAGTAGTCTGCTGTTCCGCCAAGGTCACCATTGGACTAGACGGAGATGGAACTGTCTGTGTCGGGCCGATGTCGATCACAGAACTGAAGGGAGGTGGGGTCAGTGCCCTGATGGGAGCTGGTCCCGCTGGAGTGATGTCCGCAGGGGGTGGTATGCCGGGTGAGTTTGGCTGTGGAGACTGCGGGTATGCTGGAGGCAAATCCACAGACACGCAGTGATTCTGAAGGTACGTGCTTGCTTCTCTTTCTGCTATCAATGACCAAAAATGTTATTTTTGGATTTTTAAAATCCATTTTGATTTGCTTTTCTCTTGAAGGTTATTTTCCTCAAATAACCTACTGGCTTTAAGCAAGCAGGAGCCCAACTAATGATCAGCTACTGTGGATGGGCATCATGGTGCTCTCAATCTGCCTGTATCTGAAATCAAAACAACTTCCACTGGAGCGCATTTTAGGAACAGAAATCGCGTCCTCCCTTTGTCACCCAAGCATAGTTTGACCACCCTCAGCAGCGACACGAATGAGCTCACACGAAGGGGACAGTCAAAGCCCAGGCACATAGAAACACAAATGAGGCGACAGAGATGTAAAAGCAGAGAGTGCTGGCAGCGCTCAGCCGATCAGGCAGCCTCCATGGAGAGAAACTGAGTTAACTTTTCATGTCGATGCCAGTTCATTATAATAAGGAAAAGTTAGAAACCAAGCATGCCGAATCAGAGGGAGGAGGGAGGGGCAAAGAGGACAAAGAAGATGAGAGCACAAGAAGAGCAGGTGGACAATCCATTCAATAGAATCAGGGCTGAGTTGCCCCAGGCCTTGACTCCTCTTCTGTCCCAGTTCCCCATTTCCCTCAATTCCCCAATGTATCACAAAATGATCAATCTCTCTTTTTAAACAACACCAGGGATAGAGAGTAAAACCACACGAGACCAGGCCTTTCAACCCATGTCCACACCAACTGCCAGTTGCATTAATCCTGTGTAAACCCCATTAATTTTATCCTCAGGACATTTTTTTCCGGATTCTAACCCTCGTCCACAGCCATTTACACTGGCCATTAACCGAGCAATCTGCACTCCTTGAGGAGGTGGGAGGGCATCAGGGGTCCTGGGGGAAGCCCACGTGCTCACAGGGAGAGTTTGCAAACTCCACACAGACAGCGCCTGAGGCCGGGATCAAATCCATCTCGACATCTTACCTTTCCAAAGAAACTCACGTACTATTTTATTCAAATTTCGAAAAAAAGGATTCTGGCACATGAATGGGCAATGTTTGAAACAAATATTGCATTCATGGAAAAATATTCATTTTAATACAATTCACATATCCTATTAACATTATTGGTAAAACTTTCCATCTTTACAAATCCTCTTCCAATTTTTTTTAACAATGGCAAATAATTTAATTTAAACAAATTATTTATATTTCTATTAATTTTAATTCCTAAATATTTAATTGTTTCATTTTGCCATTTACATGTTGTCAATCTTTTACATTGAGAGTAATCCATATTCACCATGGGCATCACTTCGCTTTTATCAACATTAATATTCTCATTTGACTGTACATGTACAACCAGATGAGCTGTGGACTTGAACTCGGGTCGCTGGCACTGTGATAGCATTGGGCTGAATATGCTGAATGCACACTTATTGTACATATTCACTGTAAATATTTGAGCCACAACTCTGGTCACTGACTTGGAGATATGGCTTGTTAACTTGAAAGAGACCATTTGTCCTCTCTTTGTTTTCTGTTCATTAGGCAGTAATCTATCCATACAGATATCTTATCCCCGACTCCTGGAATATTTATCTTAAGTAATCACTTTTGATGTGGCACTTTATCAAATGACAAAAGGCATAATGAGGATATGAAATTTCCTAAAGGATAGAATGCAGAGCTTTACAGCCTGGAAGGTTACGACTTGCACTTTTCCACAGGGGGTCACATTATGACCAGTACCCTTTCTGACACATATTCCCAAGGTTATTGAACAGCTGGGAGAGCTGCTGCCTCTCAGCTCCAGTGACCTAGGATCCAGTGACCTCTGGTACTGTCTGTGCGACACTTGCCTGCCTTCCGTGTGTCTATGTGGATTTCCTCCCAAAGGTTAATGGGCCCCTGTAATTTGAGCCGTGTGTCACTGATTGGTAGAAGTTAGGGGGAATCAGTTGAAAGGTGGGGAGAATAACATGGTTTCAACATGACAGTGGTTGTAACTTCTGCATTCTAAAAGGGAGGGAAACATAAAGTTGGAAACAAAAGACCATTCACATCTTCACAGGGAAAACCTTGGAAGCTTTTAGCAATGTGACAATAGTTGGGCTCATGAAAAAATTCAAAATAATCATCCCAGGTCAATGTGGTTTTGGGAAAGAAAATTCATGTTTTACTTTTAATTCTTTGAAGAGGTAACATACTATGGGGTACTAGGATTTGAGAAAGTAGTTGATAAGGAGCTTTCCAAAAGTCATTGATGAAAATAAAAGGAGACAGTGGAGGAAGAAATCTATTGATATGGGTAGAAGGTGGATTGGTGAACAGAAGACAGATTGCAGACATGATCGCAGCTACCTGGATGGCAATATCAAACAAGCAGTGGACCATAGGGATCAGTATTGGAGCCTTAACCTTTCATAATTCATCTCAATGAAGGCGTTGAAGAAATGGTTTCTAAATTTGATGAAAACCCGAAGATAGATAGGAAAGCAACTTGGGAAGGGAACTTATGCAGAAAAGGATACAAGTTGTCTCTATGAGTGGGCACAGATTTTGTAAATGTTGTATAAGCCAGGAAATTAATCATCTTAGGGGAGCATGGTTAACATAGCGGTAAGCTCTAGTGACCCAGGTTCGAATCTGGCGCTGCCTCAAAGGAGTTTATTTGTTCTCCCCGTGTCTGCATGGGTTTCATCTGGGTGCTCGGGTTTCCTCCCATCTCTCAGAAAAGGAACCAGCGTTGTAGATTAATCGGGTGTAATTGGGTGGCATGGGCTCATGGGGAAAAAAAAACCTGGATATTCTAAATGATGACCGATCGGACTATTCTGAGAAGATCTGATTGATCTCATTCATGGTAGCCAAAGGCTAATATCCAGATAGAAGAAATAATTGGGAAAGGTAACAGAATTATATTGTTCTTTGAGTGAGCAAATTAATCCAAAATTAGGGAAGATGTGCCTCTGTTATCTGGAGCATTGGTGAAACCAAATTGGTGTACACAGTTATGGCCTTTTGGTTTTAAAGAGAATGTCTGAATCATACAAAATACATGCAGGAGAAGGCCATTTGAGCCTGCATCACTGTTCAATACAATCATGTGTCCCCAGTACTCCAGGACCATTGACCCCCCCCCCCCTCCACTTAGCCACATGGGCCATATCCAACTCCTTAGCGAATAGATCTAACAATTTCACAACTCTGAATACATTTCTCTTCTTCTCAGTTCTAAATGGCTTCCCCCTTCTCCTTAGACTGTGAATCTTTTTTCTGTCTTCCTCAACATTCTTCCTGCATCCAGCCTGTCCAGTCATGTCAGATCCCCTCTCACTCTTCTAAATTCCATTCGGTATAACCCAAGTCCATTCAGTAGTATGTTCATTATTCTTCTCCCAGTCAAATAGGTCAGTTTACTCTGAAGGCATAGTCGATTTGAAGAGTGCATGAAACAGAAGCTACGGTACTTTTTCTGAATGGGAGCAGGGTATTTTCCTCAGGAATTGGAGTGAGTGTAGGATGCTCACACAATCACTATTTACTTAAAGCATTATGAAAGAATATAGTTTTTTTTTGGAGATAAATTGGGGCACTGTTAGTGTCGGACACATACAAACACTTTAAAACAGATCTTATTTAAAACACTGGAGCGCTGCTAATGCTAGTCATATTGGCAGAAGCTTCAGAGAGTGTCCAAGAGACTTCACTAATGGATTGTCGATAACAAAAAGGCAACAGATGAAAAAGCTTGTCGGAGCCGCATTCTGTCTGGAATGGAACTTGCTGTTCTAGGAGGGTCATGTGGTTTTGCAAGCAGAGAGAGTCAAACAGGCTTTTTCTTTCTGAGAGAGGGGGAGAGAGAGAGAGAAACACAGAGATCAGTTCTACAGTTTTAAATCAGCAACAGCAACTAGGACTGGAACCGGACAAGCTGGCAAGCTTGTGGAAAACCCCATTTGGAAGACTGGTTGTGAGTTCTTGTTTCAGCCTGGTCAAAGCCCTTGTGGTTCATGCAAGAGGAGAGGACCAGCTGTCTAATGTTTCATTGAAATAAGAGAAATAGAAAGGAACTCTGTGATGACCTGAAAGAAAGATGTTATCATCTGGAGAACCCTGAGGGGGCAAGTTTCATCCGCAAGACACTGGAGTAGCTGATTAAAAAGGGTCAGTTGTGGATGTCCTGGAACAACAAAAATCTCTCTCTGAAAACCAAAAAGAGCCTTGCTGAGTGGAAACCATTTACCTTTCAAGCATTAAAGCCTGGTGAACTTTATAAAAGTTACATTCTGTGCACAATATAAGAATTGCCTGAAACCAGTAACTTGGAGGAATGAGAAGTGAGAATTGACTGTGAATCAAAGAACTTTTCTAAACTTACACACACATTACATACACATGCACTTAGAATTAGAAGGGGGTTAATGAAAGTCAATAGTGATAAGTTAAAATATGATTCTGTTTTCATGTTTAAAGATAATTGAAAGCAACTTTTGTTTAAGTAACCATTTGTCTTGGTGAATATCTTGCTGCTGGGTTTTGGGGTCCTCTGGGCTCATAACAACAGTGCAGTCACTGGACTTGATTGACAAGTGAATTACCCAATTGCCACAATGTACAGCCTGTAAATCCAATTTTAACCATGTGACTCTGCCCCTTTTGCTCTTGAAATGGAAATGAGATTCGGTGCTTGACTCAAAAAAAAAATGTCATTGCACAAATAATTGTTTTAATGGATTTCAAGGGTCAGAGGGCAGTGTTGCCGTGCATTGATGACTATCGAGTGGGATCTCACAGTCTTCAATCAGGACCTCTCACCCTTTGACTGCCATTAGACATGTTTATTTCTTTCAGGCTAATTTATAGATGTGCATTAAAAGGAAAGGATGGCAAATGATAGAGATGATGCTACAATTAATGTCCAGATTTATGTGCCATTTGCAAAGCAATCAAGCCTTATTCTTGAGATGTGTGGTGTGATTGAATCTTTGTAGTAAGTGACATCTCATGGAGTCCCTTCCCCATCCCCCCCCCCAACCATTTGCCATTCTTAAATGGTTCGGCCAATTAAAGGGGATGGAAATTGCATTGTGAAAAGGCAGCATTTTACATGACATTAAAAAAAATCAACACGAATGAACAAACGTCAGTTAACTGATAGATGTGTGGTGTTACCACTGTGAATAAGAAAACCTGAATCTATCTCAATTTTTTTTTTCCAGCATTCTCAGGTTCACTCAAATTTGGGATTATTGCTGGAGAGAGTGGATGTGGAGAGGATGCTTCTCATGGTTGGGGATGTCTGGGACCAGAGGGCACAGCCTCAGAATGCAAAAACATCCCTTTAGAAAAGAGAGGAGGGATTTCTTTAGTCAGAGGGCAGTGAATCTGTGGAATTTGTTGCTGTCGAGGGCTGTGGATGCCGTCATTAAGACAGAGATAAAGATAAAGGAGCAGAATTGGGCTATGCAGCCCATCGAGCCTGCCCGCCATTTAATCTTGAGCTGATTTGTTTCCCCACTCAGCCCCACTGCCTGACTTACTCCCCATAATCTTTGATGCCCTGGCTAATGAAGAACCGATCAATCTCCGTCTTCCATAACCTCCTGCGGCAACACATTCTGCAGATTGACCACCCTCTGGCTGAAGATATTCCTCCGCATCTCTGTTCTCCAATCCTAAAGTTGTGCCCTCTTCTTGTCCTAGACTCTTCTACCCTGGGAAACAACCTTTCTATATCTAGTCTGTCCACGCCCATCAACATTCAAAACGTTTCAACCTCATTCTCCTAAATTCCAACAAATACAGGCCAAAGCTTTCAAACATTCCTCATATGGATAATGATAGGTTCTTGATTAGAAAGGAAATCAAGGGTTACAAAGGGAAGGCAGAAGAATGAGGATAAACAGGAGAGTAAATCAGCAGATCTGATGAGCTGAATAGCCACATTTTGCTTCTATATCTTATGGTTTTAAGGCAACTCTCAGTGTTCTCTGAATTATTCCATGATGGAAAGTTATGAAGTACTTACCAGACTGGCTGGTTGACATCATATGGAAAATGATGGAAAATGACTGCCTGTAAGATGATAAATGGCTTCATTACATTCTTTAAAAGCCTGTGTCACGGCACAGGCTGATTGAGGTCATTTGCATCACTGTCTCCACAGTCCAGGCTGTTTGCTTCTTTCTCTTTCAATGTTCATCAGGGTGACAGTTGCTTGCTGAGGGGAGGGAAGCATTTCAACCCTTTCCCACCTCAACATCAAGCCCACGCCAACCAGGCTCAGTGTGAGCCCAGGGCAGAGTAGAGCTCCTCTCGTTCTCCTCCACGTCAATCTCTGAAGCATAGCGCAGGCACATTGAGGAGCATGTTGCAAGTATGCAAGACTGTCCTTCACCTTTTCATTGAGGCTGATAACAGCGTGAAGGAGTTTAAAATTAGAAACTAGAACCAAAGAGAGAGATGGAACAGAAACAGACCCTTCGACCCATCGACATCATGCCAACCACCACCCACCCATTTACATGAGTTTATTTGCAGTGATACGAGAAGAATTCTTCAGCAAGCTGTCTAACAAGTTAGCTCTGTTGTTCTTACAACCATGTAAAGAGCAAAGTTTACAGAGTTTCAATTAAAAGATAGGTTAAATAGGACAAGGCAAGGGCAACATGAGAGTACTGTTGAGGGGTTTATTCAGGAGCCTGATGGGTGTGGGGAAGAAAATTAAGCCTGTATTTGCATGCTTTCATACTCTTGTGGCTTCTCCCTGATGGGAAGAGGGAGAAGAGAATGTGATAGACCCTTCAGTAATTTGGCTGCCTTTCCTAGCCCGTGGGTGACGTAGATTGAGGTGATGGAGGGGAGGGAAATTTGGGGAATGATCTGAGCTGCATTTACCGCTTTCTGTGGTTTCTTTTGATCTTGACCAGAGCAGCTCCCGTCCCATGTTGTGAGGCATGGTGCCAAGATAACAACCTCTCTCTCAATGTGAATAAGACAAAAGAGATGATTGTTGACTTTGTCCACATCAATGGCACTAAAGTGGAAAGAGTAAATTACTTCAAGATCTTATGAATAAATATATCCAATGACTTGACCTGACATGACAGTCAAGAAACCAACAACACGTCTATTTTCTTAGAAGACCAGGGATGTTCGTCAACAGCTTCTACACATGCACCATCGAAAGCAGACTTGCTGGATGCCACCAGAGCCTTCAGTCTCCTTCCTGTGTTCCATCTCTTTGCTACTTGACACCTGCCTAGTGACTGTGGTACTGTCGGTTAATTTGAAGGTGGGATTGGAACAGCATTTAACTGTGCAGTGGTGGGTGTAGACAGTGGTTTTCAATCATTTTCTTTCCACTCACATACCACCTTAAGGAATCCCTGTGCCAAAGGTGCTCTTTGATTAGTAAGGGATTCCTTAAGGTGATATGTGAACGGGAAGGGACAGTTGAGAACCACTGCTCAAGACCCAATTGTTGCTGAAATATTTTGCTTGAGAAAAATGGTCATTGGCCCATTTCCTTAGGAGTTCTGAAACCGTGCACATAACAAGTCAATTAGGTACGATTGAAACAGTGGTTTTCAAACTTCAGCAATCCCTTACTAAGCACAGAGCACCTATGGCATAGGGATTATTGAAGGTGGTATGTAAGTGGAAAGGAAAAAGTTTGAAAACCACTGGTGTAGAGGGAGTATAGTGTAAGCAACAGAGAACACATCCTTGAGGAGGGCTGATGTTGAGTGTAATCATGGAGGAGATATTTTTTCCCCATCGTCACTGATTGTAGTCTGTTAGGCAGGAAGTCAAATATCCAGTTGGAGAGGAGTGGTCTGAGGCCTCACCCCAAAGTTTGGGAATGATTTGCTGGGAACTGTGGTATTGAAGGCAGAGATCTAACCTGTGAACAGTGGTGATGTAGAGGTGTTGAAGGGTCCAGTGGAGAACCAGGGAGATGTGAAGTGAGCCACAGCTGGCCGGGAGGCTGGAGTTTGACGTGAGCCTCTTAAAGCACTTCATGATGGTGGATGTCAGAGCCACCAGTCGATGGTTTATTTCGGCCTGCTATTGTGCTGGTACTGGTATAATGGTGGCCTTCTTGAAGCAAGTGGCCTGTTGTAGGGAGCAGGGCTGCTGCAACACACCAGAGTACTGCTCCAGAACCTCATCAGGCTGCCCCGGCACCTCATAGGGCCACTGTCAATTATGCAACGCCAAATACGACATGGCGACCACTGAGGCCAGGTCTCGCGAGACCTCTTTGTTGCCATTTTTGGTCAACTCTAGCACCTAAAATATTAGCACTGCACCCCTGGTAGGGAGGGATGAAAGACATCTGATATTTGCACTCTGCGGGCTTTCGGGACATGTCCCGGAGTCTGTATGGGTCAGTCACTTTCCATGGGTTTACCTATCAGAAGGGTGTTCAGCGTTCATCAACATCATGAGTCCAGTGTGATTTGGATAAATTGAGGGACTGGGCAGATACATGGCAAATGCACTACAATGTGGATAAATGTGAGGTTATCTACTTTGGTAATACAAACTGGAGGGCAGATTACTATTTGAATGGCAATAGATTAAGAAATGGGGAAGTGCAGAGAGACCTAGGGGTACTTGTACACCAGTCTCTGAAGGCGAGCGTGCAGGTACAGCAGGCGGTTAAAAAGGCAAATGGTATGTTGGCCTTCATATCAAGAGGGTTTGAGTATAGGAACAAGGATACCTTACTGCAGCTGTACAGGGCCTTGGTGAGACCCCACCTGGAGTATTGTGTGCAGTTTTGGTCACCTTATCTAAGGAAGGATGTTCTTGCAATGGAGGGAGTGCAGAGGCGTTTCACCAGGCTGATACCTGGAATGGCAGAAATGACTTATGAGGAAAGATTGCGCAAATTGGGATTGTACTCGCTGGAGTTTAGAAGATTGAGAGGGGATCTCATAGAGACATATAAAATTCTGGCAGGACTGGACAGAATGGATGCAGATGGGATGTTTCCAATGATGGGAAAATCCAGAACCTGGGGCCATGGTTTGAGGATAATAGGCAAACCATTTAGGACCGAGATGAGGAGGATTTTCTATACCCAGAGGGTGGTGAATCTGTGGAATTCATTGCCACAGAGGGCAGTAGAGGCAGGTTCATTAAATATATTTAAGAGGGAATTAGATATATTTCTTCAGTATAAGGGTATTAAAGGTTACGGAGAGAAGACGGGGACGGGGTACTGAACTTTAAGATCAACCATGATCTCATTGAATGGCGGAGCAGGCTCGAAGGGACGAATGACCTACTCCTGCTCCTATCTTCTATGTTTCTATGTTTAGTCATAGCTGATGTGGATGACACCTTCTTGCTGGCTCCCTATTCAAAGTGAACACACAGCAGATTCTACATAAATCCTATTCTTTATTCTCTCCCCCTCCCCCAATTCTGATGGTCCCATTCACCCACTGGCCACTTACAGTAGCCCATTAACCTACTAACCCGAATGCTTTGAGATGTTGGGGGAATCCAGTTAAGCCAGGGAGCAGAACTCACACAGTCACAGGGAGAATGTGCAAACTCCACAGAGGAGGTCAGGATTGAACCCAGATCACTGGTGCATGAGGCAGCAGCTCCACTAGCTGTGTTACTAGGCCTATATGCCTATAAAATGACCATAAACATTGAAACTGCTCAAGGGCCAATTCAGCTCTTCTTAATGTAGGACAGCACTGCCAATATTGAATATTCCCCCACATCACCCTTGTAAAACATATGCTGGGAACTCCACTGAAATAGCTTTTGCAGCCACACACAAAAGGAATGGAGAAGCTCAGCAGGCCACGCAGCATCTATAGGAAGCAAAGGGCACCCAACGTTTTGGGCCTGAGCCTCTTGTCAAGGTATTACAGCAACTCAGCAACTGATATTTTGTGGTCAATATTTCAGCTCCAAGCACCCTGAAAATTCTCAACAGGCACTCCCCACATGACCAGAGAACCATAGCCCCAATAACACAAGTATCTCACCATCCAAGATGAATCTTTTTTTTTAAATATTTTTATTGAGTTTAACATAAACTTACATACAAAATTTTTAAGGAACACACATAACATATTATATACATATTAGTACAAAAAAATGATGTAACTCCATTAGACATGAGAAACAAGTTATTAAATTAATCTATGATAACCATGTTGAAACCTATATTTTTCAAATTAATCCAAATAAAAATGATAAAAAGAAAAAGAAAACATATTTAAAAAAAACTTTAAAAAATCTAATCCACCCCCAGCCCCCCACAGTCAAGGTAACCTTTGTAAAAGAAAATGGAAATTGTGGATCAGATAGCGATCTCCAAGATGAATCTTATTAGAGATATTATCAATGTCTCCATCCTCACCTTGGCTGCAACATGTGCCATACACAGGTGGTTATGCCATAGCTCACCAGATTCCTATGTCAGCACCTCTATAACCCATACTGCAGAACCTGCTGAGTTTATATAGCACTTTTGTGTACTGCAGATTTTCTTCTCCAAGTTTGTCCAATACCCTCCAAGCTTGGCAATGTCTTGGAGAACCTCTTCTGTGCCTTCAATTAACGTTGGCCTAACTTCGTCCTTACCCCAAGAATTAAGGAGCAAACAAGCATTAAAGCAAAGGAATGGGTTAATGGATTTGGAAGCGAATTGAAGATTTAGTTACTGAGAGAAAAATTTCTAGTTGGTATGCTGAGCGAATCATGTTACATGATAATGATCATGAGTTTACATTATACATCAAAGTTCTTACTTGCTGCGGCCAAACAAATGCTTAAAAATAACAGTGTTATACATTAAGGAAATAAAAAGATACAAGGAATGCAAAGAGAGATAGATAATAAATATTCACAGTGCAAGAAAAACGTGACTTTGCAATTGTCAAGACAGTCCTCTTGAGAAGTTGGAGCAGTCCCTGATTAGTGTAACAAGGGGAGGTTGAAGAGCCTGATGGCTGTTAGAAAGAAACTGTTCTTGAACCTAAATGTACTGGTCTTCAGGTTTCTGTACCTTCTGACTGAACGTAGCAGTGAGAATAGGTTGTGGCCAGGGTGGTGGGAGTCCTTTATGAGAGGCAGCACCTCAAATAGATGTCTTCAATTGATTGGAGGTCAGAGTCAGTGATGGACCTGGCTGCGTTTGCTACCTTCTGCAGCCTTTTGCATTACTGGGCACTCAGATTGCTAAAGCAAGCTGTGACGCAACCAGTTAGCATACCTTCCACAGTAGAAGTTTGATAGACTCTCTGACGACAAGTTGAGGTGGTCGTGTCTCCGGTGCAGAAGCTGGCCCCCAGCTCAGAAGGGAAGGGGTGGGGGAGAAGAGGAGAGTGATAGTCATTGGGGACTCGTTGGTAAGACAAGTGGATAGGAGGTTTGCTGGACAAGATTGAGGCTTCCAGATAGTATGTTGCCTCCCAGGTGCCAGGGTCAAGGACGTCTCTGATCAAGTACACAGTATGCAGGAGGGGGAGGGCGAGCAGCCAGGTGTTGTGGTCCAATGACATAAATAGAAGTGGGGATGAGGTCCTGAAGGAAGAATATAAGGAGTTAGGGAAAAAGTTAAAAAGCAGGGCCTCAAGGGTGGTCATCTCAGGATTGCTGCCTGTGCCACACGCTGGAGAGGGTAGGGATAGGAAAATGTGATGGATAAATGTGTGGCTAAAGAGTTCATTCAGGGGCAGGGGTTCAGATTTGTGGATCATTGGGAACTCTTCTGGGGAAGGTCAGACCTCTACAAAAATGATGGGCTACACTTGAACTGGTGCAGCCTGTTCCTGTGCTGTAATTGTAATGGTTTTATTTCTTAGAAGGTAGAAAGTAAAGAATTGCTGTTACTTGTGGGGTCTGATGGAAATTCCTAGTCTTTAACAAGATGCTCGGTACCAAAAGAAAGCAACATTGTGGAATTTAAAAATTTTAAATTAAGCAACCCAGCATGGTAGAGTCCCTTTCAGCCCATGAAACCCATCCCGGCGAATTACACCCTACCACCCTGTACATTTTTGGAGAGTCGGAGAAAATCGGAGCACTGGGAGAAAGTCCACGCAAGTCACGGGGAGAATGCACAAACATCCTTGCAGACAGCTCTGGATTCGAACCAGGGTCACTTGGGGTGTAATAGCATTGTGCTAACTGTGACATTAACCATGTGGTTTGTTTGTTAGAAGAGTGAGTCATCTTGTGAATGTCATAAATTCCCAAATGCTGCAAGTGAACAATGCTCAAAAATTTTTAAGGCAAAATTTATAACGTGTGCATACATGTAAAAAACATTGGTTGGTGTGAACTATTAAATCAGGAGAAATTCTCCCATGCTCAGGGTTTTCCAACATTTTAATTTGGCTTTTGGATTTCACATGGACTCAACACAAGCTGCGAAACTTCCAGTCATGGGGAACATTCCTCTATCATCTTTCCATTCCCACCTTCCCACACGTCAAGAGTGGGCAACACGAAAGAGCCAGGCAAAACCCCTGGAGTCTCAATAATTACCCTGGGCAGGCATCCAGCTTTAAGATGATTACATTAACATGAGTCCCACAACGAGAGTGTCATGAGTGAAATCCTTCTCATCTAATGAATGGATCCCAAACGGGACCTGACCACCAAAGTGCAAGTGTAAAATACCCACCCAGCCCAGTGACAACAAAAATGTGCTCCTTCAATAACTGCACTGAATAGACTGTCAAACATAGAAAGGGTATTAGGCCATTCTGCCCATCGAATCTGCCACCCATACCACATTATGAATGACTCACCTTTTCAACACCATTCAACCCCATTCTCCTGCCTTCTCCCGACAACCCTTGATTCCCTCCTGATCAAGAACTTAATAAGACCAGAGATCGGGTGAACAGAGTCTCTTGCCAGAGCAGGAGAATTGAGAATCAAAAGCTAGTGGTTGGGGGGGTGGGGAGAGAGAGATTTAACAGGAACCTGAGGGGGAACCTTTTTTTTTTGCACAGAGGGTGGTGGTTGTATGGAATAGGCTGTCGGAGGATGTGGTTGAAGGAGGTACTATTAAATGTTTAAGAAACATTTGGACAGTTAAAAGAATAGGACAGGTTTAGAGAGATATGGACAAAATGCAGGTAGGAGGGTTGGGCATTTTGGTTGGCATGGACAAGTTGGGCCACAGGGCCTTGTTTCCATGACCACATATCTTTTCCTCTGTGAAGTCCTGGATTGGAATGGCCTGAACCATTCCGAATGTAGTGCCTTGTTCAGAGAACTCAGCCAATTAGAGGCCATTACCATTCATAAGACATTGGAGGAGGAAAAGACTATTCAGCCCATCAAGTCTTCCCTGCCATTTATTCATGAGCTGATTCATTTTCCCACTCATCCCCACTGCCCGGCCTTTTCCCCATAACCTTTAATTCCCTGGCTAATCAGGAAGCTATCAATCTCTGCCTGAAATGCATCCAATGACCTGACCTCCACAACTACCTGTGGCAACAAATTCCACAGATTTACCACCCTCTGAGGAGATGCCCTTCAATCCTGAAGTTGTGTCCCCTTGCCCTACACTCTCACATCATGTGAAACCACCTTTCTATATCTTCTCTGTCCATGACTTTCGACATTCGAAATATTTCAATCAGATCCCTACTCAGTCTCCTAAATTCCAATGAATACCAGACAAGAGCCATCAAACGCTCCTAATATGATTCCTGGAATCATCCAAATGAACCTCCTTTCAACACTCTCTAACATCAGCATATTTATTATTAAATGAAGATCCCAAAGTGCTCACAATTCTCCATGTGAGGTCTCATCAGTGCCTCAACATCACATCCCTGCTCTTACATTTTATTCTTCTTGAAATGAATGCCAGCATTTCATTTGCCTTCTTCACTCCCATCTCAACCTGCAAGTTTACCTTCAGGCTCTCCTGCATGAAGACTCCCATGTCTCTTTGTGTCTGGGTTATTTTCAATTTTTTTCCCATTTAAAAAAATAGTATGCCCATTTTATCTTCTCTACATAATTGCATGACCATACACTTTGGACATTATATTTAATTTGCCCATTCTTCTAATCTGTCTAATTCTTTCTACAATCTCAGTGTTTCCTCTGCACTACCTGATCCTCCACCTACCTTTACCATCTACAAACTTGACCACAAAGTCATTCATTCCCTAATCCAAATCAAAATATGGCATAATGCCTAACACCGCCTCACTAGCAACTGGCCGCCAAGTAGAATATGATCCCTCTCTGCTTCCTGCCCATCAGTCAATGCTCTACCCCAGTGGTTCTCAACCTTTTTCTTTCCACTCACATACCATTTTATGTATTCCCTATAAACCATGGGCTCCTACCTTAAGTAGCCTCATGTGTGGCACCTAGTCAAAGGGGTTCTGGAAATGCAAATACACAGCATCCAGTGCATCTCCCTCCCTTATCCAGTCTGCTTGTCACTTTCTCAAAGAATTCCAGTGCAAAGGGACATGGGAGCCTTCATGCAGGAGGGCCTGAAGGTAAACTTGAATATTGAAACGGTGGTGAAGAAGGCAAATGAAATGCTGGCATGGATTTCAAAAGGAATAAAATATAAGAGTCGGGGTGCGATGTCACTTTCTCAAAGAATTCCAACGGGTTTGTCAAACAAGATTTTCCCTTAAGGAAACCTTGCTGGCTTTTGCCTATCCTGTCACGTGTCTCCCAGTACTCCATAACCTCCTCCTTTACAATGGTCTCTCACATCTTCCCAACCACTGACATCAAGCTAACTGGCCCACAATTTCCATTCTGCTGCCTCCCTCCCTTCTTGAATAGTAGGGTGACATTTGTGATTTTCCAGACCTCTGGGACCATACCAGAATCTATGGATTACTGAAAAAAAAATCATTACCAGTGCCTCCACAATCTCTACTGCTACTTCTTTTGGGAGGGTGCAATCCATCTGGTCCGGAGACTTATCCACCCTTAGACCATTCACCTTTCTGACCACCATCTCTCTTGAAATAGATATACTGATATACTTTGGTATCTGGCAGACTACTAATGTTCTCCACTGTGAAGACTGAAGCAACATTCTCATTTAGTTTCTCTGCCATCCCCTTGTCTCCCATTATTATTCTCTGCATCATTTTCAATGGTCCTATGTCTACTCTCACCTCTACTTTATTCTTCATATTCTTGAGGAGGCTTTTTCTATTTTTATTAATATTATTTGCTTGCTTTCATGCTTCATTTTCCACTCCTTGTGAGTTTTAAATGTACTTCTGTAAGTTTTTAAAAATCAGAATCGGAATTTATTGTCCTGAAATTCGATGCTTTGCTGCAGCATCAAAATGCAAACATTCATATTATAACCATCTTACAACATTACTATAAAAAAGTAAAATTAATAGTGCATGAAAAGTCAGGCGGTGTATGGTTCACTGATTATTCAGAAATATGACGGCAGCAGGGGAAGAGGAAGCCCTTGTGCCGTTGAGTGCTCATCTTTAGGCTCCTGTACCTTTTCCCGATGATAGCAGAGTGAAGATGGCATGGGCTGGGCGGTGGGGGTCTTTGAGGATAGAGGCTGCTTTTTTTAAGACACTACCTCATGTAGACGTCCTCGATGGAGTGGATTCTGATGCCTTTGATGTCGCGGGTCAAGTTAACAAACCTCTGGAGTTGATTTTGTCCTAAGAGAGAGTTGGCGCCTCCATACCAGGCAGTGACGCGACCAGCTGGAATGATCTTCATGGAACACCTGTAGATGTTTACAAGTCTTTGGTGTCAGACGGAATCTCCTCAGGCACTTCACAAAGTATAGACGCTGGTGAGCCTTCTTTGTGATTGCATCAACGTGGAGGTTCCAGGACAGATCCTTGGAGCTGTCGACACCCAGGAATTTGAAGTTCTTGACCCTCTCCACTACTGAGCTCTCAATGAGGACTTCCAAAACCTTTATCTTCCCACTACTTTGTGCCTTCTTGTATGCTCTTTCGTTTGCTTTCACGTGGGTTTTGACTTCGCTAGTCAGCTACAGTTGTAACATTGTTCCATACAAATATTTCCTTTTTTTGGTATGTATATATCTTGCAGAAACCCCATCCATTGCTGCTCTACCATCTTCCCTACTAGTGATTCCTTCCAATCTACCTTGGCCAGTTCCTCTCTCATGCCACACAATTCCCTTTACTCCACTGCAATACCCACAAGTTTGACTTCATTTTATCCTTGTTGAATCTCAAATTGAATCAATCATCAGTCACTGGCCCATAATGGTTCCTTTACTCTAACCTCTCTAATCACCTCACGTTCATTGTACAACACCCAATCCAGTACAGCCGATCTCTGCTTGGGCTCATCAACAAGCTGCTCTAAAAAGCTATCTTGTATGCTTTCTGCAAAATCTCTTCCTTGAGATCTAGTCCAAACCCAGTTTTCCCAATCTACTTGCATGTTAAAAGCCCCCATGATTTTACCCTTCTGACACACCTTTTCTATCTGGCGTTGCAAATTTTTGTCCATATTAACAGATACTCCTTGGAAATTTGTATATCCATATATTTCAGCATATAGGTCGACCAGCATGCAAGTCAACCCCCATTTTTCAGCCTAATTTCAAGGGTTTTATGGTATATCCGGCATATAAGTCGACCCCCATTTTTCGGGCTGCCTGGTCCTCCCAGGTACAACCCAGAATTTGCAAGGAATAAAGCTGTATATTAAGTAAGTTTAAAAAAATCTCAGCCCAACTGGACAGGAGCAGTGATGGCCCACGAAGCTGGATCGATGGCATCATGCTCCTAACGGTAGGAACACTGACCTTAGGGTCCCAGGTAGAAATTGTTATGGCAATGCCTAGTGGTGGGGAGGTGTCGGGGAGTGGCAGAGCAGGCAGTGGGGAGGTGCTTCCAGCATTGACTTATATGGCGAATTGACATCAATCAGTTTTTTTTTCACAGTGAATTTATCTGGCATACAAGTTGATCATCTTGGAGGTCCTGCTCCAGCCCAACTCCTTCAACTTATTTTGCAGGACCTCTACCCTGCTCCTGCCTATATTCATTTGTACCAGTAAGTACCATGACCTCTGGTTGCTCATTCTCCCACTTAAGAATATTCTGCACCTCCGGGAGGCATCACATTATCCTGGAATCTCTTTTGTGGCTGCAGAGGTCTGGAAAATCACAGTGGTAATCAACTCAGGACAAGCCCCCCAAAGCAATCACATCAAAATGTTCAGAGTAAATATATATAAACACCCTCCCCCCCAAAAAAACAGGTTTGAAAGGATAGGAATTCAAAAGAGAAAGTGACACACATCTTTTGTTGGAGCAGAATCTGCAAACAATTGGATCTTCACTGCAGCAGATGGTTCTCCCCAGTTATTATAGTGAAGCCTTTTATTCGCACAACAGGACGTCACAGGGTATTTTGCATTTGAAATGAGTCCTGTTCAAATTTGGTCATCTATTAAGGACATTTAAAAGACTGTTAGACAATATGGATGCAAGAAAAATAGAGGGTTATGGGTGTGAGGTAGGAAAGATTTAAAATGTTGAGTAGGTTGGCACAACATAGTGGGCCAAAGAGCCTGTACTGTGCTGTAAAGTCCCACAGTCCTTTTCTTTCTGAGCAAACAAGGAGAGATAAGGATTCAGAGAGGTAAAGACAAATTGCAGATGGGTTTGTTCTTCTCCAGTGCATAGATTCCATCGATTTGTGAAAGGCGTCACTTTTCAGAAAGGTTCAGAAGAAAGTTACAAGACATCTTCAAGCCTATTGCTTTCCAGATTCAAGAAAAGTGCTGATAAACTCCCTTCCAGAATATTACAGATACCTGGTTAACATTCTGCAAGATGATTGAGTTCTGGTCACCTCATTACAGGAAGGATGCAGATACTTTAGAGAGGTTGCAGAGGAGATTTATCAGGATGTTGCTTGGATTGGCAAACATATCTCATTAAGCAAGGCTGACGCGCTAGGGCTTTTCTCTTTAGAGCAGCAAAGGTTGAGAAGAGACTCAGCCAGCATCTTTCCCCAGGGCAACAATAGCTAATACCAGAGGTCATCTGATGAGTGGAGAAAAATTTAGGAGAGACGCCAGAGGTGAGCTTTTTACACAGTGTAGTGGGTGCTCCGAAGGAAATGCTAGGGCTGGTGATGGAGGCTGATAAAATCCAAAATACACTTAGAAACCAACATGGATATAAGAAAAATAGAGGGTTATGGGTGTGAGGTAGGGAAGGACTAGCTTACTGTGGAGTGGGCTTATATTTGTCAGCACAATAGCCTGTACTATGCTGTAATGTTCTATGTTCTGTGTACAAATATGGACTTTGTTCTATGCTTGGCACCTGACTGAGATACAAGTGCACAGCTGGTTCAGCTGAGATGGAGCTCATCAATTTCAGCTTAACTTGGACTGTAGAGATTGATCAACCACTGCACCTCCTCAGCTGTCTTTCCCTCACTCTAAGTACGTAGTCACTGGACTGGATCAGAAGCAACCCTGCGTAAATGACAGGCATTGATATTAATGGGGGAAAAAAATCAGTTGGAAAGGTCAGAGATCAACCACACAACTGCTGACACACAAACAGATCTTCTGGCGGAAATCAATGGGTCAAGCTGCATCAGTGGGAGAAAAAGAATAATCAATGTTTCAGGCCAAACCCTTTTATTGAGTCGTGATAACGGGTTTAGGCTCAAACTGTCATCTGTTCTTTATCTCCCAGGGGTCATGCTCACTCCCTTGAGTTCTTCCAGCAGATTGTGTTTCACTTCAGCTTCCAGCATCTGCAGTCTCCTATGTGTTACCACTATCTTGTTGTGCCAACCTACATAAACCTACTCCACCATCAAACTAATCCAGTGGTTCTCAATCTTTTTTCTTTCCACTCACATAGCCTATGCCATCGCTGCTCTGTGATTGGTAAAGGATTGCTTAAGGTGGTGTGTGAGTGAGAAGGTTGAGAACCACTGCTTTAGACCCAATTGTTACTGAAATATTTTGCTTGAGAAAATTTCTCCTTGGCCCATTTCCTTTAAAGTTCTGAAACCATGCACATAACGAGTCAATTAGCTATGATTATAACAGTGGTTTTCAAACTTTTTCTTTCCACCCACATACCACTTTAAGCAATCCCTTACTAATCACAGAGCACTGATGGCACAGGGAATACTTAAAGTGGTATGAGAGTGGAAAGAAAAAGGTTGAGAACCACTGATCTAATCAAACCCAACCTTGCAGCCCGTAACCCTCTGATAGTTAACAGCATTAAATCTTTTCAATGACTGGTGATTCAAGCACAGTCAATCTCCAGGAAATCAATCAATTTTGGAAATGGATCAAATTCCTTCAACAAATAAATTGGCAACCATTTAAAACAAGGTGGCAGCTCCAGTGTTCTGCTTCTGCTACATTTGCGTTGCTTTTTGTTCAATCACTTCAAATCCATTCTTTCTTCTGTCTCTTCATAATATGAACTACACCTAATTTCACTCCAATTCACACTACTTCTCAGTTTCAAAAATGTTATTTTCAAGAAAAATCATAATTCTGTTCATTGAGGCTTTTGCGGCACCATTTCCAAGATGATCCCTCCGTATGTTTTTAATAGAGGTAGAACATGTTCAATCCACCAGCCCTCAACACAAACTCACAACTTAGAAGGATTTGAAGGTTTTGCGCTGAACCACCATTGCTGCTCTGTTTTCTCTTGGATATATCCTATATGCATTTGGTGACCATTTTGCTTGGAGTACTTGAATTTATTTTTCATACATTAGTCACAGAAACTTTGATTAAATGAATTGAAGCAAAGCATAGAGCCAGTTGTTGGTTTTCTTTGGAACTACTTCTGTACCTACTCCTTTCTGAACAACCTAGAGGTTCAGGTCCAACCATGGTCTTAATGTCTTTGGAATATGAACAGACACAGCATTCTCCTCTAATTAGGAATATTTCCATCCACAGCAGCCTAATCTCGTTTTAACGACCGCAGGAGATGTGTTCAATCCAGGGTACTCTGGAACAAAAGCCCTCTTTACTGAAGCCCACTGAAACTTGGCTCTGGAATTCAATGGCACCAATCCACCACATATCATCCTCTGTGGAGCATTCTGAACACCTCATTTCCTCCCACTGGCCTGATGCCACTCAGAATTTACAACAGATGCACAATCAAGGCCATTCTCACTCAGCTGTGTACAATGGAGCCAAATCAGGTCGAGGCTCAGGCAGCTATTGCAGCCTTCCTGGTGAGAAACAATTAGCGGATTCACCATTGGGTCAGGAGAAGGTGATGAGATCACCTCCAAAGGGGTTTGTAGGTTAATTGGTGTATTTGGGCAGCACGGAATCATGAGCCAGAAGGTTCTGTAACTTTGCTGTATCTCTAAATTTAAAAAAAATTAAAACAATTGTTTTGGGTGGTTTTCAAGGGATATTTGCAGAGTAGTTGGAAGATGTATGAGCTGAAGACAACATATTCATCAATCATAATTAGGTCATTCAGGAGATAGATTAGATTACAGTAACTAAAGAGAAAGGAAAGGAAATGTTTTATTTACATAACAACTCTACAATTTTTTTTATATATTAAAGGAACCAAGAGAAACGGGTTCATGCAAGAACATGGCGAGGAGTCAGAGGTGTCAGTTCAATGGCTGATGTCACAGATCCCATGCAGGTTCCCCAGAGGTAAATGATCAGAATTAACTTATTGATAGAATATACAATTTAGCACAGAGCAGGAACAGACCCTTTGCCCCAAAATGTCTGTGCTGAACATCTTGCCCAAATTAAACTAAAGCTCCACTGATCCATATCCCTCCATTCCATCTTTGCTCATGTGTCTTTCTACAAGCCTTTAAAAAATGGACTGTTATATATGACCACATTCCCCAGAGGCTTGAGAAGGTTTATAGGATCATGAGGAACATAGATAGAATGAAAGTTCTTCCAGGGTAGAAAGTTCGAGAACAAGAGGACATTCGAAGGAGGAGATATTTAAGAGGAGCCTTAGGGGCAATTGTTTCACTCAGAGGGTGATCCACATCTGGAATGAGCTGGCAGGGGAAGCTGTACAGCAGCACGGTTAGAGTACTGTGGTGGTGGTCAGGGCAGCCCTATTGCAGTCCCAACGACCCGAGTTAGAACCCAGCCCTGTCTGTAAGGAGTTTGTAAGTTCTCCCCATGTCTGCGTGGATTTCCTCTGGGTGCTCCGGTTTCCATCCACCCTTCAAAATGTATGGGAGTTGTAGGTTAATTGGGGTATTTTGGAGGCACGAATACATGGGCTGGAAGGCCCTGTTACTGTGCCGTATGTCTAAATTTTAAGTTTTAAAATTTTTAGCAGAAATAATTCCGACATTTCAAAGACATTTGGACATATTTACGGATCGGAAGGGCTTAGAAGGATATGGATCAAACGTAGGCAAATAGAACAAGCCCTGAAAGCCACTGTGGTCAGCATGGACATTGGACCGAAGGGTCTGTTCTGTGCTGTGACTCTATGACAACCCGTTCCAGACACCCACCACTCTTGTTCCTCACACTTCTCCTTCAAGCTTCCCCTCTCCACTGCCCCTTGCAAACACATATCCTCTGGTATGCGATATTTCTACCCTGGGATTCTGACTCTCTACCTTACTCTTGTAAAAAAAAAATTTAAAGATACAGCACTGTAACTGGCCCTTCAGCCTATAAGCCTGTGCTGCCCAGGATACAACCATGTGGTCAATTACTAGCCCCATACATCTTCGGAAGGTGGGAGATAGCCAGAGCATCTGGAGGAAAATTTGTGTGGTCACAGAGAGACTGTACGTACTCTATACAGATGGTGCTGGGTTCTAACCTGGGTTGATGATGCTGTCGTAGCCCTGTGCTCACCACTACGTTAATTGTACTGCCCATCTTATAAACATCTGTCTGGCCCCCCTTTAGCCTCCAGAGAAAACAACCCCTCTCCATACCACATACCCTCTCAGCCAGGGAGAAGCATGATGAATTGAATGGTCTTTTCCTGCTTCTGTTTCTCATCTTGCTATGTCCCAAAAATCCTTCACAGACTTTGGAGAGTCCTTCACAGACAGTAGTTGAAGTGTAGTTACTGCTGTAGATTGGATTCTCTGCTTTGAGCAATGGAACCTCATTGGACTATTTGTCCAGACAGTAACAAGCCTTGGATATCTGCTTCATGAAAACAGCACTCTGCAGGTTAGCACTTACACGCTATTAAAAAAAAAAGAATGAAATGCAATTAATGAAGAACTGTAATCATATTGTTAACATTAATACCTTTAATTTAATATTATTACTGATGGTCCTTACCACAGAATCAAGAAATTAACACTAGATTTGGCATTGAAATTGCAAATTACAAGTTCTGATGTAAAAATTTTCTCCATGTAAATAGTATGAATTGCTTTTGTACAAAACAATGAAGAAGATAGCAGTTGGAGTTTAAAATAGAAATCGATTGATTCTAATTAGAATTGTAATTAGGCTCAGAATTTCTATCCAGATTTTTCAATCTGTGCTAGTCAACCATCGGACTGAAGGTTCATAAATTCAAAGTATACAGCTCCTTTATTGTCATATATGTAACTGCCCAAAGAGCTGACCTTAGTCTGGAGTTCCAGCCGAGATGAGAATGAGAAAAGAGATTCCCTTCAGAGATATCGCGTGTCCATTGATCTTGCTGCTGCCCCCCACTCTCCCCCGTAGGAGCTCTCTCTGTCAAAGTTGATTGAGAGGACCAACTGAAGGTATACGTTACAGGGTCCCATCAAGTGATAAATTGGAGAGCACCAAAGGGATCGAGATCAGCAGCAGCTCATTTGGAATATTATTGAGATGGTTTTGGGGCTAAACTCAACTGCAATGCCCCAGAAACACTGCTAATCTTTTAATATAAATTTCATAATAATTTTTCATGATTGCCTTCATTTCATATTGTAAATGTAATCCCTTGCATTTTACGGTGTGATTTTGGAAAATGCTGGTTCTAAATATTGTTAATGTTAAGGGAGAAGTTAAATTACAGGCATCTTCAAATTCAAAGAAAAGGTCCAATGTTATGTACTCAGGGAGGCATCCAGTGGGATCACACTGTAGCCATTAAAATGTTCCTTCCTTGGGAAGGACATTGCTTTACCTCAAACAAACCTTCTAAGTCAACCCACAATTTGCCAAAAGAACTCCAGCATCCACGGGAGAAGAAAGAAGAGGCAACATTGCAGGTTGAAGAGCCAGAGAAACCACGGAGAGGGAACAGAACTCCCGTCGAAGAGAGGAGTACGACCACGAGTGTGGGGTAGGAGGGCCATTGCAGCATTTATCTTTGGAGAACCTGAAGGAATGGAAGCAACATTGCTGGCTACATTTCATCGCTGGCAACACTGGTGTAAGCAATTATAGGTGACCATGGGGGTGAAAAGACAGAAACACCCATATGCGAAGACCTGACCCAGTTTGACCAGCATTGAACTGGCAGGCTGCCAAAGGCCACCCCCCCCTCCTCCACCCCCAACATTATGAACCCCATCTACACTTCCCATAGTCACAGCAAAGCAGCTAACATACTAAAGGACCTAGGCCACTCCGGTCACATTATCTCCTCTATGCTCCTGTGGGGCAGAAGATACATGAACCTTCAGATTTAAAGATAATTTCATTCCTGCTATTATCAGACTCTGAAATTGGAATGAAGATCTGGGATCTCAGTGGCTGGGATTAAGAACAATTGGGAACAAGATTTGAACATAACGTTGTCAGATGAAGATTGGTTCTCTACTCTCAGCTTGATCAATGATCCTCCATTTAGTGCAAGACTGAAATAAATATCTTGTAGCAGGTTGCTACGGTTATAGCTCAGGAAGAAGACTGGCACACCAAGAGAGTATAATAGGCATTGACTCTTTGGGCTGCAGCTCTACCCTTTATAGGCAACCGGCCGTGTCATCAGCGGGGCATGCCTTGACCGAGGCCGGCTGCTGATTGGTTGTCCCTGATGCGCGGGACCGGATTGGACTTCCTGCAATCCGCTGGCTGTGATTGGCCGATTCGACTGCTATTCCTGTGGCCTATGGGAGCGGGCATCTCCTTCCGCGTGCTGCCTGCCTGATCGTCGTGTTCGATGACTGTTTGCTGTGTAGACCGTGGACCACTAAAATCTCATTGGTTAAAGATGATCCCTTGCTCTGTTTAACTGACTGAAAAGAGAGCATTGCTGGGACAAAGAGTAGGTAAAGAGTGTAATGGATTATCTTTTACCAATAAGATAACTATAACAGTGTCTGACTGAAACACCCAACATTTTTATTTTATTATTGCATTACCTGTTGTACTTAAATATGTGTTCACCTGTCTGGATACCATGTCACATAAAGCTTTTCACTGTATCTTGGTACAGATGACTGTAAAAAATTTACATATAGTTCAGTCGATGGGACAACCTCCAATCGAGGCCTTGGGTCTGGAATGTTATTGTATGGAGCATCAGCTTCCTAACCTGAGAGTCATTCCAGGTGGCCACTATTGCTGACAACAGCATTGGAAAGCTCAGTCAAGCTCTACATTCATGGAAGAACAACTATGGTTAACTTGGATTTAATGAGGAGGGGGAAGTCGTGTCTGGGATTTCTCTGCTTAGTAGTCATCAACTGCACTCATTTTAAATGTTTACATTTTAGAAATACTGCAGGGTTATAGGCCCTTTGTGGCCATATGCCAGTGCTGCCCAATTACACCCAAATACCCGACAGCCCCCAGTACATTTTGAAGGGTGCGAGGAAACTGGAGCACCCAGAGGATACCCACGCAGATACGGGGAGAACATGCAAATTTCTCATAGACAGCGTGGAATTCGATTCCCAGTCCAGAACAATGACACTGTAAGTGTTGCGCAAACTGCCATGCGAAACATGCCACCGCACTATGCAACCATCCACCCCACTACGTATAACAGTCTTGTCCAATGACATATAAGTATCCGATTCCACTGCGTATAACCATCCCTCTGCACTATGTATAACCATCCCTCCCCACTACATATAACCATCCCTCCCCACTATGTATAACCGTCCCTCCCCACTACGTATAACCATCCCGCCCCATTACGTATAACCATCCCTCCCCACTATATATAACCGTCCCTACCCATTATGTATAACCGTACCACCCTACTACGTATAACCGTCCCTCCCCACTAGATATACAGTCCCACCTCACTACGTATAACTGTCCCTCCCCACTATATATAACCGTCCCTCCCCACTACATATAACTGTCCCTCCCCACTGCGCATAACCATCTCTCCCCACTACGTATATCCATCCCTCCCCACTATGTATAACTGTCCTGCCCCACTGCATATATCCGTCCCTCCCCACTACATATATCCATCCCTCCCCACTACGTATAACTGTCCCATCCCACTACGTATAACCATCTCTCCCCACTGTGTATATCCGTCTCGACCCACTGAGTATAACAATCCCTCCCCACTTCTAATAACCATACCGCCCCACTACATATAACCGTCTTTCCCCACTACGTATAACAGTCCCGCCCCACTATGTATAACTGTCCCTCCCCACTATGTATAACCGTCCCGCCCAACTACGTATAACCATCCCGCCCCACCACGTATAACTGTCCCTCCCCACTAGATATAACAGTCCCGCCTCACTACGTATAACTGTCCCTCTCCACTACGTATAACCGTCCCTCCCCACTGCATATATCCGTCCCTCCCCACTACGTATAACCATCTCTCCCCACTGCGTATATCCGTTTTGACCCACTGCGTATAATCGTCCCTCCCCACTACATATAACTGCCCTTCCCCCCTATGTATAACCGTTCCGCCACACTACAGTAAAACTGTCCTGACGCACTATTTATTACCATCCCATCCCACAGCAGTAACCGAGCTGCCCCACTACCTATCACCTTGCCGCCCAATTGCATTTCTCTTTGAGAATCTTGATCATATTATTGATAGAAATGGGTTCCTCTCCATGAATGACTGAATGTTTGTTAATCAGAAAAAATAATTTTTGTCCTTCATAGCCTTATTGCCCGACAACTGCCATGACTCCTTCACCTATGGTGGCAGAGATCATGGAAGGCCCCTGACAAAACTGCCTATTTTACAACTTAGCACATTGTACTCAAACATGTACTCTGTCAATCAATAGTTGTACAGACTGACAGAGCTCACCAGACTCATTTTGCTCATAACTTGATGAAGGGCTCAAGATCGAAACATTGGTTATACATATTTATCTTTGCTATATAAATTACACTGTCTGTCCCGCTGAGTTTCTGCACCATTGTTTTTACTTCATATTGTGGTGTCTAGCCTTTCATGTTGAATTTGCTGAATCACTTGTTTTGCACTTGGATAGCTGTGAATATTTATTATCTATTTTAAATATTTATGATCTCCTTTTAATCCAATTCAGTATACCATTGCAGTTGCTTTTCGAGTTGTTTTGAATGAGTGTGTTTCATGAAGTACTTGTTTGGCTGCAGAGGAAGAATTTTGATTCATATGTACATTGTACAATTTGTATGACAATAAACTCATTATGTCTGCTCGAGCTGAATAAAGTCAGCTTACCGATACAGTTCCAGTGTCTGTGCCACTTGTTGACAGCCTTGGCAGACACATTGCAGTGTGTCCTCAGGACTGTGGAGACTTCAGCTTAGTGGGGTATATGCTGCATAGGCTGGGTGACAGGAGACAGCAGCTAGTGCCTGAGAAGGAGCAGCCAGGAGACTGGGATCCTGGGAACAAGATCACAAACAGAAGACCAGCAACAACAGAAAGGCCTGCTCCGTGGGAGAGTTGGTTGTTGAACTTCAGGAGTTTTGCTGCCCGTTGAGCTGAAGGAATAAACCAATGTGTGGGCAGGTGGGAAGGACTTCCCTTGCAGAGAGATGCTCCAGGTGAACAGCCGCATCGATGAGTGAATCTCCCTGAAAACCTTGGACCCCTCCCCACATTCTGTTCATCACCACCACTCTGATACCCTGGACACCCAAAAAACTGACAAGATAGTTCAGGTGATTAATAATATTCCTCTGCTTTCCATCTACCTCTGTCGTGCATATGGCACATCAAGCAGATAACTCCTGCTTTCATTGTTTAAGGATTTCTGAGAATGGCACCTCGTAGAATGATCACTGACCTCTGCATAGAGTACTTTCTCCTCAAAGGAACTCCACTCTGCAAGTGTTTACCTGTGGTCACACACTGTGCACTAATACCCAGTGGTAGATTGTAGCCAATCAGCTGAGCATGGCGAACGTCTCCATATATTGACTGGAGGTAGACAGGTGGTACTTCTGGCCTGTGAAGTCCACACTCATCCAGTGATGAACTATCGGTTATGGGAACTCATTCGGTTTAGTTTAAGCCGATTGTCCATGTCAAGATACACTGCTGGCAAGAGAGGACAACAGCGTTCAAGTTGATTGCCACCTGTATCAAGATGGAGGTTGTTTTGTGAGCAGACTTGTGGGCATCTCATTCATAGTACAGTAGGTTAGATGCAGAACAGGAATACAAAGAAAGTGCAGTTCATATGGAGCAGCGGCAAGATCATTTTACTCCTGTGAGGTTTTAATACAGGAGTCTGATAACAGAAGAAAAGAAATTGTCCTTGAACATGGTAATGCCCGTTCTCACATTCGTGAATCTTCTTCCCATTGTGGGGACAGGGTGGGGTGAGGGGGTGTGAGAAGAATGTGGCTGGGATGGGAAGAGTCTTTTAATATGTTGGCTGCTTTTTCAAGACAGCAGCATTATAGATGGAGTCGTTGGAAGAGAAGGGAGGGGGGGATTGTGCGAGGCGTTCACAACCCTCTGCAATTTCTTGTCTTGGGCAGAACAGTGCCCGTCCTACGCAGCGATGCTCCCTGAATGGATGCTTTCAATGGTGCACCTGTAGAAGTTTGCAAGTAACCCGCCCAATTTCAATGTTCAATGTGAGGGTGTTGTTTACATGCTCTCACGGACGTGCTTTATTCCTGTGGATGTGAGGCAATGTTGGTTCACGGAGATATGCCTTCCCACAGAAGTCCATCACAACCGGTTCTTGCAGATGCACGTTGTTATTGTTTTCCACAGAGATTCGTTATTACTAGTTTTCACAGATGTGCCCAATCACTAATGCTGTTTGATCATGATGTTTTCCAGCCGTCTGATTGCTCCTTCCTTATGATATGCCAGGTCATTGCATCATCATTCAGGTTAGCGTGATCACTGATTCTTTCCACTGTATTTGATTACTCTGAATTACAAATGTTCTCAGTCTCGAATTCCTGTAATCCGTCTCTGACCCCTGCTTCACGTCGTAATTTGACCACTGATCCCGACAGATATGTGCAATCAATGCTCCCTTTAGCTGTGTCTGTAATGACTGAATCCACAATTCATGTGCCAAAAAAAGCCAACAGGTACTGTATGTCTGAGCATTGATTCACTCATTATCACAGCTGTATCTGTTCTTTTGTCTTGAGGGGTCATTCATTTTGTTGGCTGCCTCTCCCCGATAGCAGGAGATGTAGAAGGAATCCTTGGGGGGGAGGGGGGAGGTTTGTGCGATGTTCCAAGCTGCATGCACCACCTTCTGCAGCTCCTTTTCCACACTATGATGCAGCCAGCAAGCAGGCTTCTGAGGGTGCACCTGCAGTTTGTCGAGTGACATCTTTAACCTCCTTTGTCTTCGAAGAAGGAAGAGCCCTTTCTTGACCATCATGTCCACGAGCTTGTTGCACGCAGGTCCAGTTATTGGAGGTGTTTATTCCAAAGAGCTTGGCGCTCTCCAACTCTTTCGACTTCACTGCCATGAATGTGGACAGGGGTGTGGATTCTGGCCCCTCTCCTGAGGTCAACGATCATCTCCTTCATCTAGCACCTAATAGCCTGAATATGCCTGGGATTGTCTGATCTGAGACCAGGCCCCGGACTGGTCAGTACTTGGAGGGGAGTCCAACTAGGTTTCATGAGTGGCGCCTTACAGAGAACAAAAGTTAAAGAATGTCAACAGCACCTTTACTGAGGTTGAGAGAGCAGTTGTTATCTTGCAACGTGCCACCAGACCTTCAATCTCCTTCCTGTATTCGGACTCATCGTTATTTATTATCCATCCCACGATTGTGGTGTCGGTGGTGAATTTCAAGATGGAGTTGGAACAATATTCAGCTGAACATTTGTGGGTGCAGAGGGCCTGAGCACACATCCTTGAGGGGCTCCTGTATTGAGGGTGATTGTAAAGGAGATGTTATTGCTCATCTTCACTGATAATGGTCCATCAGACAGGGTCCAGTGGCTGAGACCAAAAATATCAGAAATAGAAGGCGGAGTGGGCCATTTATCTCCTTGCACCTGCTGCATCATTATACAAGACACTTTCCTCCAATGAAATAGTCAGCATTAACGAACATTTATCTTTATAGATACAGCTAACAACAACATGTAAGCCATACAAAACAAAGTATTTGTTCGCATTCCCCCTGAGATTCCTCTGCCTTTCGCCAAAAACATCAAAGATTTGAAAAGGTGATACCTTGCATCAGGAATCTTTGCTGGCCAGGCTTTTCTCTTGATCGTGATGAAATCTCTGCATTTCTGATGTGGGATAAATCACTTCTACGATGGTTGGCGTCTAGCGTTTTCACTGTTCTCCAATCTTATACTTCTGATTAGATCAACTGTTGTAGTTCAATTTCTTTGGCCCAGGTTCCTCTGGCCGTTTTGACTCACATTTCACTGGCTCAGGCCCAAGGCCCTTGTGACTTTATCGCCCTCGTGGCTGTCTGAGCACCTATTCATTTATTCTGGCCCTGAGTCTGACCCATTTACCCACCCGCAGACCTCCCACCCCTCTCCTCCCCCTGTCCTTTCTTTGTTTCTCCCCAGCCTCTTATTCAGGTGCTTTTTGCTCATACAGTACAACTCCAATGATCAGAAATAGGATATCCTCAGTAATTCAAAATTTTTTCAGCACCGAACTGACTGGGAACATTGGGCTCCCGGCAGCGGCAGCCAGTGGCTACACCTCGGGGTCCTGGCACAAGTGGGGCCACGGTGGGGAGGTGTCGATGATTGGCAGTCGCCTGCATTTTTTTTGGTCAGAATTAAACATTATTTTAATGCTTAAAAAGCCTTCCCTTGTTGTTGTTTAAACAAGTGATTTGCTGATGCTACTGAGCTGTTTATAAAAAATGACCAGTTCTCCAAAAAAAAGAAGCCCTGACTGCTTCAGATAATCAGAGTTGTACTCCACGTTGAAGAAGGGTTCACGCCGAATTGTTGGTTATATATCTTTAACTACATAAAATCACAGCATCTGCAGACTTTCAGAGGCTTCAGGACACTTGATCACTAAGATAAGGAATGACTATCATTCTTTCTCGATACCTCATTTTGGCAAGTTGGATCACCTGGTGGTACTCCTTCTGCCTGCATACAGACAGAAAAAACAGAGATCAGGGCAAGCAGAAGGTGGTCACGGAAGGCTGCAGAATGGCTACAGGACTGCCTCAAGTCAGTAGATTGGTCAGTGTTCAAGACTTAAACTGAGAATCTGAATGATTAAGCCAAGATCATTTAGGACTTTATCGAAACAGCTGTGGTCTAGAGTGTCCCCACCAAAGCATTCATGGTTTTCCCCAACAATGAAATCTAGAACCTGCTAAGAGCCAGACCATAGGGATTTAAGTCTGGAGACCCAGATCACTGCACAAGGAGCAGGGACGACTTAAGAAAAGCCATCTCCCAGGCGGTGGAGATTCTGGCGCGAATGGAAACAATGAAGGATATCTGACATCTGTAGCAGGGTCGGAGTGATGTAACCTGCTACCAAACCAAATCCAGTGCAATATGAAACACCAAAGCTTCACTCCCCGATGAGGTCAATGCCTTCTACGTGTGATGTGACCACCAGAACAAGGACAAATCATTGCACACCACCATGTCTCCTGATAATCCTGTCAGTATCCAAAGATGCCTTGAGGAGAGTGAATCTAGGGAAAGAATCTAGTCTGGACAGGGTACCTGGCCGAGAACTGAAAGCCTGTGCTGATCAACTCGCCAATGTTTTAATGGAACTCTTCAACTTGGCATGAAACCCACCTCTTTCAAATAGACCTCAATCGTACCGGTGCCCAAGAAGAATATGGTAACCTGCCTAAATGACTACTGACCAGTGGCACTTATATCCAGAGTGATGAAGTGTTTTGAGGGGCTGCTGTTGAAGCTTATCAGCTCCTGTTTGAACGGTGGCATGGATCCATTCCAATTTGCCTACTGCAGCACAGGACTATGGCAGATGCCATCTTGCTGGGTCTACACAAAACGCTGGAACATCTGAACAGTAAAGACGCATACATCAGGACGCCTTTTATCGACTACAGTTTGACAACAGACTACATGATCCCCTCAAAACAGATTAGCAAACTCCAAGACCTTGGCCTTAACAAGCCACTGTGTAATTGGATCATGGACCTCCTCACCTCCAGACCCCAATCAGAGTGGACTGGCAAGAACACCTCCTCCACAATCTCCACCAGTACCAGAGCACCAATGGGCCATGTATTTAAGCCCTGCTCTACTCACTATACATCTACAGCAGAGTGGCTTGGTTCGATAATAAGACCATTTACAAATTTACTGATGCTACCACAATATAAAAGGGGGAAATGAGTCAGCAAACAGGAGGGAGATTGAAAATTTGGCTGGATTGTGTACTAGGAACAACCTTGCACTCAATGTCACCAAAACTAAGGAGCTCATCATAGACTTCAAGAAGGGAAATCCAGAAGTGTACAATCCAGATCATTGGTGGAGAGGGTAAACAAATTTAAATTCCTCTGAGTCACTATCGCAGAGGACCTTTCCTAGACCCAACGCACTAATGGTATCATGAATAAAGTACATTAGTGTCTCTACTTCCTCAGGAGTTTACAGATGTTTGGCATGACATTGAAAACCTTGGAAAACTACTATTGATATGTAGCAGAAATTGTCCTGACCAGCTGCCATCATGTCCTGGCATTGGGAGGAAAGCCCTACAAAAGGTGGTGGACACAGCCCAGTACATCACAGGCAAAATTCTCCGCACCATCGAGAAAATCTACATGAAGTGTTGCCATTGGAGAGCAGCAACAATCATCAACGACCCACATCACCCAGGACATGTTCTGTTCTCTCTACTACCATCAGGAAAGAGGTATAGGTTCCACAAGATTCATACGTCCAGGTTCAAGAGAAGTTGATCCCCTTCCACCATCAGACTCCTAAACAATAGATTCAATCAGAGACTCATTTAAAGACTCTTACTTCACACATTATTTATTACTGAATATTTTTCTGTATTTGTACAGTCAGTTTGTTTCCATTTCTTTCTTTATTTACATTTCTATCTTTTTTGTATTGAGTACAGTTTACACTGCCGATAAGTAGAATTCTGCCTTGCCTGCAGGAAAAAGAATCTCAGGCTTATATTTGATGTTGTGTATTTAGACTTTGAACTTGAACTACTCTCCTCCCACCTGGGAAGGACAGCATTAGCTATTAACTTAGATCATGCTAAATCCATTTATAGGTAGGTATAGGTCTTCTCTTTCTCCAAGCAAGTGCAGATGGACCTCAACCTTCAGTCAGTCTCGTACCTGGTTGGGAGACAAGCCAGACATAAATAGTAAATAGTGCACGGCTGGTTTAATTTTCATTGCCTGAATTTGGGCCTACGATCGGCTTTATTTAATTCTTAGACAAAATCATTTAAGCCTGGCACTCTTCACACCCTCTGTTGATTCTGTGGGGAAATAATTGTTCCAAATCAGTATGGTGTGTTTTGTGGTTTATCTGGTAAATCCAAGTAAAGATCTTAATGACAAAACAGCTTCAGTTAATCTGACAGATATCTTTTAAGTTTGTCGATGATGCCTCCTTCATTTATTCCTCATTTCTAACCAGGGGTCACAGGCATTGAGGTTTTTATTCAATGCTCAATTTGTGGCTGCAAGGAAATATGGTGACTGCTTCTTATCAGGAAAGCAAAGATTTGCTCTACTGCTGCTAATATATTAAATGCTGTGATGCTAATTTGTATTTCATACTGTGCATGTTAGTTTAAGGCATTTTCTATGCAGGTGTGCGATTCTTTTTCAGATGAAATGCTTGTATTGTGATTAAACAGGAAAGTCTGCAGGCACTGTGATTGCAGAGCAATTCACAAGGTGCTGGAGAAACCAGCCTGCTGTGTTTTCCCCCGCGACTTTTCCCTGTTGTGGTTGTATTGTGACGTTCACTGTAAAAAAGGTTGCCCCAAATTTTGTGGCCAAATAAAGGAGTGACAGGAAATGACAAAACAGCTGGTCAGGCAGCGTCTGTGGAGAAGGGAACAGAGTTGTCAGCTCCAACAATGGGTTCAGTATGATGGCCAAAATGTGTACATATAACATAAATATTCCCAAATATTTATGTATTTTTTTAAATTATATCTTCATGTGATTATTATGTGCTGTGTATCTGTGTACTCGAGATGGCAGAGGTCGACAGCATCGAGTCCACGCTGCTGAAGATCCAGCTGCGCTGGATGGGTCACGTCTCCAGAATGGAGGACCATCGCCTTCCCAAGATCGTGTTATGTGGCGAGCTCTCCACTGGCCACCGTGACAGAGGTGCACCAAAGAAAAGGTACAAGGACTGCCTAAAGAAATCTCTTGGTGCCTGCCACATTGACCACTGCCAGTGGGCTGATAACGCCTCAAACCGTGCATCTTGGCGCCTCACAGTTTGGCGGGCAGCAACCTCCTTTGAAGAAGACCGCAGAGCCCACCTCACTGACAAAAGGCAAAGGAGGAAAAACCCAACACCCAACCCCAACCAACCAATTTTCCCCTGCAACCGCTGCAACCGTGTCTGCCTGTCCCGCATCGGACTTGTCAGCCACAAACGAGCCTGCAGCTGACGTGGACTTTTTACCCCCTCCATAAATCTTCTTCCGCGAAGCCAAGCCAAAGAAGTATCTGTGTGGAGAAAGACTTTCATCTGGTTGTATATATACAGCCAGATGACAATAAACTTGAACTTGAGATCATCCAAAAGGTTAGTGGAATGCAGATACAGGTTAAATTGCTTTATTCTTATTTTAGCCACATGGAAGTGGAAGCTGGCTCTCAGATATTCCTCCTTTCAAGAACTTGTTACCTTGCTGATTATGGCCCAAACATAGGAGGTTAGTGATTTTACTTCCACCCAATGACCCTTCAAACAACTAAATGACAAAGGGCAAATCCTCTACCATGATCTGTGTGGATCTGCTGACGAAAGATTCCTGAGAATACTGCTGGGGCTGGAAGAGTTATAAGGATAGGCTGGGCAGGCTGGGGCTTTTTGCCTAGGAGCGTAGGAGGATGACAGAGAATCTTACAGAGATTTATAAAATCTTGGTTCGGCTGGGAGTCGGAGGAGGAGCTTGGAGAGGGTCGGGCTGTGAATCAGAGGAGGAGGAGCTTGCTGAAAGTGAGGAGAAGGTAAGCTATTAAAGTCGAGGGGCTTACCGGGGCTTGGGCCTACTTGGTTCAGCTGGGAGTCGGAGGAGGAGCTTGGAGAGAGTCGGGCTCTGAGTCAGAGGAGGAGGAGCTTGCTGAAAGTGAGTCAGAGGAGGAGGAGCTTGCTGAAAGTGAGGAGAAGGTAAGCTATTAAAGTCGGGGGCTTACCGGGGCTTGGGCCTACTTGGTTCGGCTGGGAGTCGGAGGAGGAGCTTGGAGAGAGTTGGGCTGTGAATCAAAGGAGGAGGAGCTTGCTGAAAGTGAATGGGTTAATTGGTCAAGGGGCCAATAAAAGGAGTGAAAGGGGAGGGAGCGGCCAGTGAGGAGTGGCTCAGTGAGTGAGTGGAGCAGTGAAGGAGTGAGACTTCCTGGTTTTGGCTTATCAGGCTTTGGCGAAAGCAGGCAAGGAGAAAAGGTAAGCTGAGTTATTTGCCTTCGTATTCAGAGTCATGCCAATAGGGTTAGTGGTCTGTACTGGGTGTCAGATGTGGGAACAATGGGTGACCTCCACCCTCCCAAATCGCCACATCTGCACCAGGTGTACTGAGATGCAGTTACTAAGGGAGTGAATTAGGGATTTGGAGTTGCAGATTGATGACCTGCGGCTTGTAAGGGAGAGTGAGGAGTTAATCGACTCAACTTTCAGGGCGATAAATACTCCAGAACCCATGTCAGGTAAGTGGGAAACCGTCAGGGGGGGAAAGAAAAAAAGCAAGAAAAACGAGAGCACACCAGTGACTATCCCACTCAGCAACAGTTATGTTGTGTTAGATTCTGCTGAGGGAGATGTCCGGACAGAAGATGGCCATGGGCACCAGGTCAATGGCAATGAGCCTGGCAGAGTGGTGCAAAACAAAAGGAAAAGGAGAAATGCAGTAGTTATTGGGGACTCCATTGTCAGGGGTACAGACAGGAGGTTCTGTGAGCCAGATAAGTATACCCGCATGGTGTGCTGCCTCCCTGGTGCAAGGGTACGAGATATTACAAATCGGATCCAAAATATTCTGAGAGGAGAGGGAGAGCAGCCTGATGTCTTGGTACATGTGGGTACAAACGACATTGACAAGAAAAAGGAGGAGGTAATGAAAAGGGATTACAGTGAACTGGGACGAAAGCTGAAAGACAGGAACGCTAGGGTGGTGATCTTGGGATTACTACCTGTTCCAAATGCAAGTGATGAAAAGAATGTAAGGATAAGGAAAATGAATGTGTGGCTGAGGTCCTGGTGTACAAGGCAAGGATTTGGCTTCTTGGATCATTGGGATCTCTTTTGAGGAAGGCATGATCTTTACAAGAGGGACGGGTTGCACCTAAATCCAAAAGGTGTCAACATTTTGGCAAGTATGTTTGGTACAGCAGTGGGGCAAGGTTTAAACTAATTTTGCAGTAGTATGGGAACCAGAGTGATAGGAAAAAGGGTAGGGAAGATAAAGTAATGGCCAGGAAAAGTAAAATAGGAAAAGCAATGTTGGGAGGAGAAAGTAAAAAATCAGATGGTGCAGTGAGTTTTCGGGTCAATGATAGTGTTAAGAAAATTACAAAGAAAAATAGTGGGCAGAAAATCAAAAGAAAAGGTTACAGAAGTCACTAGATATTAAAAGGACAAAGAGCATAAGGGCACTTTATCTGAATGCCCGCAGTATTAGAAATAAGGTTAGTGAACTTGAGGCGCAAATCAGTACCCATGCCTATCATTTGGTAGCCATCACGAAAACATGGCTACAAGGTGACCCTAAATGGGAATTAAACTTTCAAGGGTATTAGGTGGTGCAAAGAAAGAGACAGGATGGTAAGGGAGGTGGAGTTGCACTCTTAATCAAAGAGGAGTTCCAGGCAGTAGTGAAGAACAATATAGGATCTAAAGAGCATAATGTTGAGTCCATTTGGGTAGAGATAAAGAATAACAAAGGGAAAAAATTATTGGTGGGTGTTATCTATCGTCCACCATATAACAATAGTTTAGTGGCACAGGAATCAAAATAGAAAGATAAGTGAGGCATGTAATAATGCTACGGCAGTTGTCATGGGGGACTTTAACTTCCACATAGATTGGGAAAATCAAGTTGGTCGTGGGAGTCTGGAAGAGGACTTCATAGAATGCATCCACGATAGCTTTCTTGAGCAGCATGTTAAGGAACCCACAAGAGAAAATGCTGTCCTGGATCTAGTGTTGTGCAATGAGATAGGTAGAGTAAATGATGTAATAGTCAGAGACCATCTGGGAAATAGCGATCATAGTATGATTGAATTTCTCATTCAGATGGAAGGGGAAATAGTTAGATCTAAAACTAATATATTATGCTTAAACAGGGGTGATTACCATAGGATGAGGGAGGAATTGGGCAGAGTGGACTGGGAGCACAGGCTAATTGATGAAACAGTTGAGGAACAGTGGAAGATTTTCAAATAAATATTTTGTCATGCTCAACAAAAATATATTCTGGTCAGGAAAAAGGGCAGCAAGGGAGGGAAAAATCAACCATGGTTAACAAAGGAAATAAAGGAGAGTATAAAATTGAAGGCGCAGGTATACAAAGCTGCAAAGAGCAGTGGGAAACTGGAAGATTGGGAAAACTTTAAGAGACAACAAGGGATTTCAAAGCGGGTAATAAGAAATGGGAAAAAGGATTATGAAAGTAAATTGGCACAAAATATAAAAACAGAAAGTAAAAAATTTTATAAATATACAAAACGGAAGAGGGTGGCCAGAGTTAACATAGGACTCTTGGAGGAAAAATGAGGAGATGGCCGAGGCATTAAACAAATATTTTGTGTCAGTCTTCACGGTAGAAGACATGTCCAGCTGCCCAAGTGCAGAGTTAACGATGCGAATGTTGGGGAGGGCCTTGATAAAATAGTTGTTACAAAGGAAATAGTGTTGGAGAAACTAATGGGACTAAAGCCAGACAAATCACCTGGTCCTGATGATATGCATCCAAGGGTTCTGAAAGAATTGGCAGAAGTTATAGTTGATGCATATACCAAAATTCCTTGGATTCTGGGCAGGTCCCGGCAGACTGGAAGACAGCAAATGTCACGCCACTTTTTAAGAAGGGATGTAGGCAGAAGACTGGAAATTATCGGCCAATTAGCTTGACGTCTGTGGTTGGAAAAATGCTTGAAGCCGTCATTAAAGATGAAATAGTGAAACTTTTGGAACGTAAGGGTTCAATCAGGCAGACGCAGCATGGTTTTAGAAAGGGAAGATCTTGTTTGACAAAGTTGTTAGGATTCTTTGAGGATATAATGGGCGCAGTGGATAGAGGGGAACAGGTTGATGTTGTATATTTGGATTTCCAGAAAGCATTTGATGAGGTGCCGCACAAGAGACTTCTCAGTAAATTACAGGAAAGTGGAGTCTGGGGAAGTATATTGGCCTGGATTGAAAATTGGTTGTTTGACAGGAGGTAGAGAGTCGGGATAAATGGGAGTTTTTCAGGTTGGCAGAGAGTGGTAAGTGGGGTGATGCAGGGGTCAGTGTTAGGCCCACAACTGTTCATCATTTACATTGATGACTTCGAGGAGGGGACAAAATATGGTATAGCCAAGTTTGCGGATGACACCAAATTGAGTGGAAGAGCAAATTGTAATGAGGATGTGGAGAGTCTGCAGAGGGATATAGTTAAGCTGGATGATTGAGCAAAGGTCCGGTAGATGGAGTACAATGTTAGTAAGTGTGAGGTTATCCACTTTGGGAAGAAAAATAAAAGAGCTGAATATTATTTAAAGGGTGAAAAATTGCAGCATGCTGTTGTGCAGAGGGACTTGGGAGTGCTTGTGCATGAATCGCAAAAAGTTAGGTTGCAGGTGCAGCAGGTTATTAAGAAGGCAAATGGAATATTGGCCTTTATCGCTAGAGGAATTGAATTCAGGAGTAGGGAGGTAATGTTGCAACTGTATAAGGTACTGGTGAGACCGCACCTGGAGTACTGTGTCCAGTTCTGGTCTCCATATTTGAGGAAGAATATATTGGCTTTGTAGACAGTCCAGAGGAGGTTTACTAGGTTGATCCCTGGGATGAAGGGGTTGACTTATGATGAAAATTAAATCGTCTAGGATTGTATTTGCTCGAGTTCAGAAGAATGAGAGGAGATCTTATAGAAACATATAGGATTATGAATGGTATGGATAGGATAGATGTAGGAAGGTTTTTTGAGCTGGCTGGGGAACCTAAAACGAGAGGACACAGTCTCAAGATTCGGGGGAGAAGATTTAGGACAGAGATGAGGAAAACTAGTATTTCCCAGAGAGTAGTGAATGTTTGGAATTCTCTATCCAGGGAAGTGGTTGAGGCTGCCTCATTAAACATTAAAAATTCAGTTAGATAAATTTTTACATGATAGAGGAATTAGGGGATATAGGGAGAAGGCAGGTAGGTGGAGTTAGGTCATAAATTAGATCAGCCATGATCGTATTGAATGGTGGAGCAGGCTCGATGGGCCATTTTTGGCCTACTCCTGTTCCTACTTCCTATGAGGGGCATGGATAAAAGACATCATCGAGTCATACAGCATGGAAACATACCTTCCAGTTCAATTTATCCCACAATGACTAAAATGCCTCACCTACACTAGTCCCACCTACCAGTGTCTGCCCCATGTCTTTCTAAACCATCCTATCCATGTATCAGCCCAATATTTTCTTGAACAATGCCATTATAACTGCTTCAACCACCTCTGCCTGCAGTCCATTCCATATACCCACCACTCTCTGTGTAAAAACATTACCCCTCGGGTTCCTGTAAATCTCCCTTCCTTCCCCCCCCCCCCCCCCCCCACCCCCACCGCTCACCTTAAAGATATGACCTCTGGTTACTGATTTCCCTACTCTAGGCAAAAAGTCATTGTCTTTTTCCCCAGGATCTAAAACAGTGATTCTCAACCTTTTTCTTTCCACTCACATCCCACTTTAAGTAATCCCTATGCCATCAGTGCTCTGTCATTAATAAGAGATTGCTTAAGGTGGGATGTGAGTGGGAAGGGAAGGTTGAGTATCACTGCTCTAGACCCAATTGTTACTGAAGTACTTTGCTTGAGAAAAATTGTCATTGGCCCATTTCCTTTGGAGTTATGAAACCGTGCACATAATGAGTCAATGAGGGATGATTAAAGCAGTGGTTTTCGAACTTTTTCTTTCCACCCATATACCACCTTAAGCAATCCCTTATTAATCACGGAGCACCTATGGCATAGGGAATACTTAAAGTGGTATGAGAGTGGAAAGAAAAAGGTTGAGAACCACTGATCTAAAACGAGAGGGAACACAATCTGAAACTACACTTGTTGTGGGAAGAAAAAGATTTAAATGAGACCAGAGGTTGGTTTGCATGTGGAACCAACTGCCAGAGGAAGTGGTAGAGGCACGGACATTTGTAAAGTTTAGTGTTGGCTGAAGCTAAATAGTAACTCTGCCCAGGGAAGGATCAACTGCTGAATAAAATGCTGGAATAGGATCTTTTAAATCCTTTGAGAGGAACAACCCAGTCCTTGGTTTACAGATTCGTCCTTCAGGTGACACCTGCAACAATGCTTATACCGAACTGTGAGTCTGGAGTACGACTTAATAAAATTTTTAGCTGCCTGGCCAGCAGATGGGAGTGCCATCCTTTGAGCTACAGTAGAAGGAATTTAGCCTGGAGGGTATCTATTTATAATTACTCAGAATGTTAACCTCCATGTGATAAATACAGTAGAGGGTGTCAGAATTTGGGATATTCTGCAATGAAACCCTATGATCTTATTCAATCTGTACATAAGCTGAAGTATTGATGTAATCAGAGGACACAGAAGTGCTGGAGAAACTCAGCAGGTCCGGCAACACCCAGAGGATGAAAAAAGGCACTTGCTATGTGTGATAGTACAGATTCTATCACCATTGTGTATATGTACAGATGGTAGTGTAGGATGACTGTGATTGGCTGAGAGTGTAGCCACACCATCTGGCAGGTCTTAAAGGATTGCTCCTAGCCAGACCAGGTTATTCTGGACTGGTCGACCTACTTGTGATATGCTCCAATCTTTTAGTTAATAAAAGCCTTGGTTTGGTTCTTTCGACGCGTATTACACCATGTCAGTCCTGAACCCTTCGTCAGGTGTGTTGAATAAAAAGGTGGGACGGGGGGGCAGGAAGGGCCAACGGGGAGGAGTTAATAGGTGGATACCAAAGGTCAGGGCCTGTGGGTTTGAGAGTGATGCTGGGATTGGTGAGGAGAGAATGGAGGGTAATGCATTCTGAGGAGGTAAGACTGATTAAAATGCCAATGGTCTTGTCACTAATGCGACGCACAGAAGTATTACATGCCTTATTAATATTGAAATGATATGCAAATTTTGCAAAAGGGCAAATGAGCACATCTTTCATGTCTTTTCTTTCCACTGGTGGTAGATTATGATAATTTCTGCAGGTTGCAATTCTTTAAATCAGGGATTAAAAAGGTACATGAAGTGGTCTCCCTGAACCAGCCATGATGAGCAACGTTGTGAGGCATACAGGAGTAGAGGAAAAACTGAATGATCTTGATGCCTTTGAGGTGGCACGGTCAGCATAGCAGTTTAGCACAGCATTCGAATCCCGCACTGCCTATAAGGAATTTGCACATTTTCCCCCAGATCTGTGTGGGTTTCCTCCCACCCTCCAAAACATACGGGGTTGTAGATTAATTTGGGTATTTGGGTAGCACAGGCTCATGGGCTGGAGGACCTGCTAGGTCTAAATGATCAGAAGCCGTGCCTCAACACGTGGGGGAGACTCTGTGAAGTCATTTTCAATGACTGTTGGGTCTCAACATGATTTCCCCTTTGCGGCCCCTCTTAAAAATGGTTTTCAGGAGAATGGAAGTTAATATTTTAAGGCAGATCGGGACAGTTAAATGATCAAGTCAGACATGTTGTTATCCTTTGGCAAGTTTCCAAGGCTTTAAAATAAGCCAAAACAAGCATTGAAAATTGTACAGAAACACAACATCCATTTTAACATGATTAATAATGCGGCATTTCTCCAGATATTATCAATCTCAGTCCATTTATTAACCACACTACCGTTACCTGCATTGTGCTTCCCACTGACTACATTTCAAACAGATGAAGTATGAGTCACTTTGGGAAGATTTCAAACCTAATTAATTGGTGCTTATCAATCTGACATTACTTTTTTTAATGTAGCTTGCCAAGGACAATAAAATGCTGTCTTTATTTTTTGTTCCCACTTTTTATAGAACACAGAACTGGCCATTCAGCCCATATTTCTATACTGAATGCAATATCCAAATCAAATTAAAACTCCATTGCTATCTCCTGATAGACATCACCTCCATCCCCTGCATATTCAGGTGTCTATCAAGAAGCCTCAAAAATGCTACTATTCTACCTGCTTCCACAACTACTCCTGGCACCTACCACTCTCCGTGCAAAATATTTGCCCCATACATCTCCATTAAAATTTCTTTCCCTCACCTTGAAAGTGTCATCGAGTGGGTGACACTTTTGCCCTGGGGAAAAGATTCTGACTGTCCACCCTATCAATACCTTTCATGAATATATAAGCCTCCATCAGGTTTCCCCCTCAGCCTTCTGCGCTCAAGAGAAGGCAACCGAAGTTTGCCCAACCTCTCCCCCATCATTCATGGCAGCATCCTGGTAATCCTCCACATCTCTCCTGTAATGGGGCACCTGGAATTCCATGCAATATTGCTGGTTTCCGTGCTCTCTTAAAGAGCCAGACTCTTTGACTGAAGGAGGCATCGGGTTGCCTGGAGGGGGGGTTGAAACAGTAGTGGTGAGACAACAAAGGCCAGATTTGAAGTTTGAGCATCCGACAAATTGAGTCAGGCGATATTACCATCTTGCTGGTGGTCACCAAACTGTCCAATCTTCCACAGAGTAAAAGTTTGCTCCAACACTGGATTTTATTGGTTGTAAAACTTAAAGCAGCAGTCTTTGAGTGTCTTTGCTCTTCCGTTTTCTCCAAAAGGCTGTCATTTTTAATATTTTATCCTTCAGACATCGCTTACAAAAGCCTTCGCTGTTTCCCTTTGATGAAAACATTTCTGCATAGAAACCAAACTATTCGATTCATATTCGAATCTGTGCTCATTCACACCCTAACAATTGCAAAAAGCTGCAGGTTCCTTTTGAACAGTTCAGCCAGACTCCCAATAACAGCCGTTTTATAGAATTAAATGAAATAGCAGCAGCTGCTGTCAACACAACAGAAGCAAATAATTTCATTGACTGAAATCAAAGGCAAACTCTTCCTGCTTTGCCAGAAATATTATTGACAAGGTTGAGAAAAAAGTGCCAAGAATTATGCTGGAGAAAAAGGGAATCTTCTTGGTCACTTGCCTGCCTTTTTTTAAAAGCTGTGCGGTTTTTATAATTTTCAAATTCATGAAAAGAATACAGCAGGTTCCCACGTATGAGACACCCCATGATATTGTTTGTGTGTGTTAATTGGATGTAATAAGAGGAGAGGTGAGAAATAATTTTGGCTCTGTGAAAGGAGACAGAGGGAAAAGGATTGGGGGGGGGGAAATAAAAGGGTGGGGGTTTTAACAGAAACCGATGAAGTCAATGTTAATGCCATCTGTTTGGAGGGTGCACAGACGGAAGATGAGGAGTTGTTCTTCCAATTTGCAGGTAGTTTCAGTCTGGCAGTGCATGTGCGCGTGCACGTGTTTTGCCACTGAAGGGGAAGTTATAGGGCAAGTTTTTGGCAAGGGTGCTGAATCTTTGAGATTTGTGGAGATGGGATCATTTTAAAGACAAATCTTTGAAAGATAGCAATGGGGAAAAGGGGCTGAGAGGAGGTGAGGCCTGCAGCAGACCATGTTGAATGTTGTGGTGGGCGTCATCTGCAGCTCCTTTATTCTTAGGTCAACATGTATGTCAGTTTGTAATTGCATCTAGCGCTAGACAGCAGATTTTCTTAGCTGAAGGATATCGGTGAGGCAGGAGTTTCAAAACCACTATTACCACTGCTAACAAAATAACAATAGTTTAGTGGCACAGGAAATAAATAGAGAGATAAGTGAGGCATGTAATAATGATACGGCAGTCATCATGGGGGACTTTAACTTCCACATAGATTGGGAAAATCAAGATGATCGTGGGAATCTGGAAGAGGATTTCATAGAATGCATCTGCGATAGCTTTCTTGAGCAGCATGTTAAGGAACCCACAGAGAAAATGCTCTCCTGAATCTAGTGTTGTGCAATGAGATAGGTAGAGTAAATGATGTAATAGTCAGAGACCATCTGGGAAATAGCGATCATAGTATGATTGAATTTCTCATTCAGATGGAAGGGGAAATAGTTAGATCTAAAACTAATATATTATGCTTAAACAGGGGTGACTACCATAGGATGAGGGAGGAATTGGGCAGAGTGCACTGGGAGCACAAGCTAATTGATGAAACAGTTGAGGAACAGTGGAAAATTTTCAAATAAATATTTTGTCATGCTCAACAAAAATATATTCCGGTCAGGAAAAAGGGCAGCAAGGGAGGGAAAAATCAACCGTGGTTAACAAAGGAAATAAAGGAGAGTATAAAATTGAAGGCGCAGGTGTACAAAGTTGCAAAGAGCAGTGGGAAACTGGAAGATTAGGATAACTTTAAGAGACAACAAGGGGTTACAAAGTGGGTAATAAGAAATGGGAAAAAGGATTATGAAAGTAAATTGGCACAAAATATAAAAACAGAAAGCAAAAAAAAATTTTAAATTATATAAAAAGGAAGAGGGTGGCCAGAGTTAACATAGGACCCTTGGAGGATGAGAAAGGAAAACTGGTAGCAAAAAATGAGGAAATAGCCGAGGCATTGAACAAATATTTTGTGTCAGTCTTCACGGTGGAAGACATGTCCAGCATGCCCAAGTGCGGAGTTAAGGATGCGAATGTTGGGGAGGGCCTTGATAAAATAGATGTTACAAAGGAAGTAGTGATGGAGAAACTAATGGGACTAAAGCCAGACAAATCACCTGGTCCTAATGATATGCATCCAACGGTTCTGAAGGAAATAGCAGAAGTTATAGTTGATGCATTGATGGTCATATACCAAAATTCCTTGGATTCTTTTCAGGTCCCGGCAGACTGGAAAACAGCAAATGTCATGCCACTTTTTAAGAAAGGATGTAGGCAGAAGACTGGAAATTATCGGCCAATTAGCTTGATGTCTGTAGTTGGAAAAATGCTTGAAGCCGTCATTAAAGATGAAATAGTGAAACTTTTGGAACGTAAGGGTTCAATCAGGCAGACGCAGCATGGTTTTAAAAAGGGAAGATCATGTTTGACAAACTTGTTAGGATTCTTTGAGGATATAATGGGTGCGGTGGATAGAGGGGAACAGGTTGATGTTGTATATTTGGATTTCCAGAAAGCGTTTGATAAGGTGCCGCACAAGAGACTTATCAGAAAGTTACAGGAAAGTGGAGTCCTGGGAAGTATATTGGCCTGGATCGAAAATTGGTTGTCTGACAGGAGGCAGAGAATCGGGATAAGTGGGAGTTTTTCAGTTTGGCAGAGAGTGGTAAGTGGGGTGATGCAGGGGTCAGTGTTAGGCCCACAACTGTTCATCATTTACATTGATGACTTGGAGGAGGGGACAAAATGTGGTGTAGCCAAGTTTGCGGATGACACCAAATTGAGTGGAAGAGCAAATTGTAATGAGGATGTGGAGAGTCTGCAGAGGGATATAGTTAAGCTGGATGAGTGGGCAAAGGTCTGGCAGATGGAGTACAATGTTAGTAAGTGTGAGGTTATCCACTTTGGGAAGAAAAATAAAAGAGCTGAATATTATTTATAGGGTGAAAAATTACAGCATGCTGTTGTGCAGAGGGACTTGGGAGTGCTTGTGCATGAATCGCAAAAAGTTAGGTTGCAGGTGCAGCAGGTTATTAAGAAGGCAAATGGAATGTTGGCCTTCATTGCTAGAGGAATTGAATTCGGGAGTATGGAGGTAATGTTGCAACTGTATAAGGTACTGGTGAAACTGCACCTGGAGTACTGTGTCCAGTTCTGGTCTCCATATTTGAGGAAGAATATACTGGCTTTGGAGATGGTCCAGAGGAGGTTTACTAGGTTGATCCCTGGGATGAAGGGGTTGACTTATGATGAAAGATTAAATCGTCTAGGATTGTATTTGCTCGAGTTCAGAAGAATGAGAGGAGATCTTATAGAAACATGTAGGATTATGAAGGGTATGGACAGAATAGATGTAGGAAGATTTTTTGAGCTGGCCAGGGAAACTAAAATGAGCGGACACATTCTCAAGATTCGGGGGAGTAGATTTAGGACAGAGATGAGGAAAACTAGTTTTTCCCAGAGTAGTGAATGTTTGGAATTCTCTATCCAAGGAAGTGGCTGCTTCATTAAACATATTTAAAATTCGGTTAGATAAATCTTTACATGAAAGAGGAATTAGGGGATATGGGGAAAAGGCAGGTAGGTGGAGTTAGGTCATAAATTATATCAACCATGATCTTATTGAATGGCGGAGCAGGCTCGATGGGCCATTTTTGGTCTACTCCTGTTCCTATTTCTTATGTTCCTATGTAACACTTGATTTGAGATTCATGCAATATCGTGAATTTGAAATTCTCTGCAGCTGCAGAGTTTTGCAGACTCAGTTCCCTGGATGCAGGTAAGAATTATCCACTGTTTTGGTATCACCCCCGATATGTTCACCTCTCACAAGTAAAATAAGGTTCTGATGTCTCTCCATAATTATATACTGAGTTGGTATTGCTGTATTATGTATGGGTTAACTAACTGGATGGCATGCAAAACAATCTCTGTACATCTGACAACAAACCTAAAGGACAAACCAAGCTCTTTATTGAACTGATGCAGTCAGACAGGGAGAGAGATTGAGAGCACCCTCTTTATGTATTTAATTTTTTTTTGGGTTGGGGGAGGGAACATCACAACATTGCCGAACTCTGTGGTTATAGTTTGGACCAGAAAAGTGACAAAATCTGAGCAAGTTGGTCACTGGTCATAAAAGAGTAGGATAGGGGTAAGTATTGGTGAATTATTCCAAAATATTTACACATTTATTTTATATATGTCCTTATGTGTATAAGTGATAATTATGTGTTGGTATTGTGTGTACACTGTGGTTCAGAGAAATGCTATTTCATCTGGTTTTATATGTACAGTCAGATGATAATAAACTTGAATATATGCCATATGATAGCACTGTTGATGTCTGATTGGGCAGTACTTAGTTGGATAAGATACTCTACCTGGGCAATTTTCTTTGTCATCTGGTGGATGTCAGTGTTTGTGATTGTGCTCAGTGGGAGGCAGAGTTTGTTCGCAAGCGCAGATCTTCAGAGCGAGAACCTGGATGTTGTCTGATCCCAGCTTCGTGGTATCCAGTGGTCCCAGTAGTTTCACATGGACTACATCACATTGGCTGGAGCCCAGCTGCAGTGAGGGTGGAGATCTCAGGAGGGAGCCAAAATGGATCAGACTGAACATGCTTATGAATTCTTCAGCCTCATCTTTTGTTCTTTAGTATAACAACTGGTTACATCACAGCCTGGGAATTCGAAAGGCTGCAGAGGGTAGCAAACATAGCCAGGTCCATCTCAGACTCTGACCAGTGATCTGTTTGAGACATGTATGTGAGGCACTGAGTCAAGAAGCAGCCAACATCATCAAGGACTCCCATCATCCTGGTCACAAACTCTTCTCACTGCTATCTTCAAGCAGAAGATACAGATGACTGGAGACCAGCTCATCTACATTTAGAAGTAAAACACCAAAGTCTACAGATACCGTGGTTGAAGTAAAAACAAAGCTGGAGAACTCAGCAGGTCAAACAGCGGCCTTTATGTAACAAAGATAATGATACAGAAACGACATTTCAGACTTGAGCCCTACATGAAAATATGTCTGCAGGCATTTGAACCAAAATGGGTGGCTTTATGTAGCAAAGGTAAAGATACAGGATCGACATTTCAGACTTGAGCCCTATATGAAAATATGTCTGCAGGCACTCGAACAAAATGGGTGGAGGGGCAGGGGGAGGAGCACGGTCCCAAAGGCAGGAAGTACGGCAAATCAGGTGTTGCTCCTCCAATCTTGGTAGGATAGCACATGAGGCCTGCCTTTGGGACTGTGCTCTGCCCCCTGCCCCTCAGAGAATGGTGAGAATGAGGTGTGACTGAGCAGCCAGCTGAAGTGGTGAAAGCAGGCTTGATTTTGACAAGAAAAAAATTAGATTGTGCATGGATGAGAGGGGTATGGCGAGGTATGGTCTGGCTGCAGGGCAATGAGACCAGGCAGAATAATAACAGCACAGATTAGATGGGTTGAAGGACCTGCTTCTGTGCCGTGGTGTTCTGTGGTTCAGTGGTTCTGTGATAGTTACTGTTTTATAAAATATTTGTTCAGCCGCAGTAATTAAGCATTTTGGTGCAAATGTACATTGTACAATGAGCATGGCAATGAACTCATGGCAATTAATTGATGCATTGTCTGCTGCCCTCTGCCACATCCTCACCATCTCGCATTCAAAGGTAGTGGGATTTTGGCACCAATGCAATTGTATTGTTTCTGTCACTTTGGTATTTCCTGACAGGATCGTGGAAGCAGACACAAAGTCTTTGCATCTGCTGAAAACATGACTTCTCAATCCTTCTCATCTTTATGGGCTATCTGTGGGAATGAAACTTCCATACTCCAATGGGTTCTGTTGGTGGTGTTTGTAAAGATTCGCACAGAGTGGGGTGGATATGCGGATCAAGCTGCCAGAGGAGGTGGAAGAGGCTGGAACAATTATGATATTTAAAAGACATTTGGATAGATACATGGATAAGGAAGGTTTTGAGGTATTTGAGCCAAACACTGGCTGGCAAATAGGACTAGATCGGATAAGTGACTCTGTGGGCATTGTTAAATTGCGACAAAGGGTTGCATTCTGTGCTATCTCCGACTCGACAATGAGGCCAGCAAACAGGGCCTTAGGTGGGGCCAGTAGTGCACAATACAGTAGTTGGGTGGTTTGTAGGCCATATGGATGGCAAATAGTCAATGCTTGGCCAGGGATGTGATGGGACCTTCCTGTCCCTGAGTGAATTATTATCTGCTTTGAATTGTGATTCATAGTGAATTGTGAGCTGGAATAAATTGTGATTTGAAGTGAATTATGATCTGGAGTGAATTGTGATGCAGAGTGAATTGTGATCCGAAGTGAACTGTCATCTGGAATGAATTGTGATCTAAAGTGAATTGTGATTTGAAGTGTATTGTGATCTGAAGTGTATTGTCATCTGGAGTGAATTACTTGAAAAATCTGTAGAAGCAGATTTTAAAAACTCAATAAAGAATGAAGTCAATACTTGAAAAGGAAATATTTGCAGGGCAAGAGTGGAGTTGGAAAGGGGCTATTTGTCAAAGGTAGCACAGGAACTCAGGGCTGAATGGTTGCTTTGTGCCACAATCCTATATAATCAGGGGTGGGGATTGAATGTTTCTGCATTTGGCTTTCATTTCAACAAGAAAAAAATGATTTTTGACTTTTGATCATCTCAATGGATTCCAGGTCTTCCTTGAGATATGCTCCGCAGGAAGAGAATATGGAGCACGGAACAATACAGAGTAGAAAGGGCCTTCATTGCAGTGCCTGCACAGAACAGAATGCCAAATTAAACAAAAGCTCTTCTGGCTGCAGAAGATCACATAAGATTCACCGAATGTTCATGTTTGACATCTGGTTACTTTCTGTAAGCGGGAGAGTACTTCAAGATGCTTTGAATACCTCAATTCCTCTACGTGAAGTCTTTGCCGTGCATATCTCTATTGATGCGCACCAGGTTTGTGCTATGGATTACAGATAGGAGAACAGATAAGGACAACTCAGCACATATGATGCATGACCAAGATCAACTGAGGAACAAGTTTCTGGAGGAAAGAGGAATCTTCTGTGAGACAGTGAAACCAGGAAAACTGGAAAGTGAGTTGTGAAGATTTATTTGACCTTTTGCTTGATAGCTTTATTTGAGACTTTTGATTTATTATCATTTCAGTTAAAATTCAGGTTATGGGAATTCATGCTTTTGTATTAATTGGAGATGAATAAAAATAATAAAAGCAGGAATGTCAATCAAAGTCAATTGCACCTGGGATGCATAACTGAATTGAGGGAAATGGATCATTTGCAGGCAGAAGATTTGAGTTTAATTTGGGCATCATGTTTGAAGCAGCCATCATGGGCCAAAGGGTCCATTCCTGCGCTGGACTGTTAAGTAATTATGTGCACTTGATGAGCATTCACTGAGGTTTTGAGAGTGTGTGTAAGCTCTGCATTCATGCCGAGTCAGCAATTTCAACCAGACAAGCGGCGGTTTAGCCTGCCTGAGTGAGATTGCCAATTTAATATTAATTTGTTCCATATGAGCTGGAGAACTGTTCAGATTCCCTGCAGCCTATTGAAAGAGGAAATATTTACTATCAGGTTGTGCAGAATTCAATCCTACAAATGGTTGACATTTAAATCTCTCATTCCATCTGCTTTCTGGCAATGTAAGATCATTGCTCAAATTGATAGCCTCTGTTTATGAATGTGGTGAAGTGCCCTTGTGCAAATGTAACAGGGCCTTCCTGACAGTTTTCTTTCGGAACTCTTTCTTCCTAGAACCATTGTAAACAATGAGATTATTGAATACGCTGAGACACACTTGGTGCAATTTTATAGCCATTATTTATCCCTCCATCCCCTTGAGATAGTTGTGAAAATGGTCAGCTTAACAATTTGATTATTGTGCTATTGGAAGAAAATCCACTTGGAAAAATGACTTTAAACCTCCGTTTCATTAACTTGGTTTCAAATATATTTCCCATGTCAAGTTCAGAACTAAAAAAGCGTTTGCATCAATAAATATTTACAGGGCTCAAGCTGGAATCATTAACCCCCCCCCCCCCTCCCCCGCCTTGCAGCCAGGAGTTATTGTTCCAGTAATTTCTCAAAGGCTGTTTGCCTTGTGACATTATCTTCTGCACAAGTGGGTGCAATGACACTTGAAAAGGAAGGAGATGGCAGAGGAACTAAATGAGTATTTTTCACCTGTCTTCACTGTGGAAGATATTAGCAATGCACCAGATTTCGAAGGGTATCAGGGAAGTGAATGCAGTTACTATTTCAAGAGGGAAGGTGCTCAGAAAGCTGAAGGGTCTAAGGGTGGATAAGTCTCTGGGGCCAGAAGCATTGCACACTCGAGTTCTGAAAGAGGTAGAGGTAGAGATTGTGGAGGCATTGGTAATGTCTTTCAGAAATCAATAGATTCTGGTACAGTCCCTGACCACAGGAAAATCACAAATGTCATCCCACTATTCAAGAAGGGAAGAAGGCAGCAGAAAGTAAATTGTCGACCAGTTGGGCTAGGAAGATGTTGGAGTTGATTGTCAAGGATGAGATTATGGAGTACCTGGAGGCACATGACAAGATAGGCCAAAATTTTCCGTGAGGAAAAGTTTTCCCTGACACACCTATTGGAATTCTTTGGAAACGGGCTAGATTAAGGAGATGCAGTGAATGTTGTATATCTGCATTTTCAAAAGACCTCTGACAAAGGGCTGCACACAAGGCTATTTAACAAGAGCTCACTGTAATACAGGAAACATATTAGTGTGGGTAGAACATTGGCTGATGGCAGGAAGCAGAGAGTTGGAAAACAGGGATCATATTCTGGCTCCCTGCCATTTGCTAGTAGTGTTTCACAGGGAATGGTTGACAATGGTCAACATAATGGTCAGTGTAGAAGCCAGTTCTTTTCATTTTGCATGTTAATGATTTGGATTATGGGATGAATGGCTCCGTAGCCAAGTTTGCAGATGATACAAAGGTAGGTGGAGGATCAGGTTGTGTCAAGGAAACTGGGAGGCTGCAAAAGGACATCAACAGATTAGGAGAATGGGCAGAGAAGTGCCAAATGGAAAAATAATATCAGAAACTGTACGGTCGTTCACTTTAGTAGAAAAAAATAAATTTTTTAAGTGGGGGAAAAAAATTGAAAATAAAAACACACCAAAATGCTAGAGGAAGTTAGCCAGTCTTTCAGCATCCAGAGGAGATAAAGATATGTCACCGACATTTCGGGCCTGAGCCCTTCTTCAAAGAATAAGCAGAATAAGGCAGAAGCAGGAAATCTCAGAAAGACTCAGAATTCAAACAAAGGGGGAGGAATCCAGACCAACAAAAGGTGTTAATTGGATGTGATAAGGGAGGAGGCAAGAATTCATCATGTTTGTGCAAAAGGAGATGGAATGGAGAGACAGAGTTAGGGGAAGGCAACAAGGGAAGGGGAAGGGGCTTAACGAAAGCCAGAAAAGTCAATACAGTATTAATGCCATCTGGTTGGAGAGTGCCCAGTCGGAAAATGAAATGTCTTTGCTCCAATTTACGGTTGATCTCAGTCTGGCAGTGCATAAGACCATGGACAGACATGTCAACAAGGAATACTGAAATGGGTGGGCACTGGGAGATCCACGCTATGGCAGCGGACAGAGCCGAGGTGCTCAACAAAGCCATCTCCCAGTCTGCATCCAGTCTCTCCGATGTAGAGGAGACCACAGCGGGAGCATCTTATACAATAGAAAATCCCTGCAGATTCACATGAAATGTTTCTTTACTTGGAAGAACCATTTGGGGCCCTGAATAGTGTTGAGCAAGGAGGTGTGGATGCAAGTGGAGCATCTACTGTAGTCATAAGGGTAGGTCCCAAGGGGAAAATTGTTGGGGAGGGAGGAATGGACAAGGGATTCATGGATGGAATGGTCCCTGCAGAAGCCGGAGAGGGAGGGGTGGGGGGGGAGAGGGGAATATATATCTAACGGTGGGATCATATAATGGTGGGCTGAAATGGTGGAGAAGGATGTGTTGGATGTTGAGGTTGGTGAGGCTGGTGGGGTGGTAGATGAGGACAAGAGGACTCCTACCTTGTTGTGCATGGGGGTGGAGGGAGGCAGAGAAGATGTACAGGTAATGGAGGATATGCGGGTGAGCATCGAGTTGATGGTGGTAGAGGGAAAGCCACATTGTTTGAAGAAGGAGGACATCTCTGATGATCTGGCATGGAAGTCCTGGGAGCAGATGCAATGGAGATGGAGGAATTGAGAGAATAGAATGGAATCCTTCCAGGGGACAGGGCAGGAAGGGGAGTAGTCGAGGTAGCTGTGGGGGTTGGTGGGTTTATAGAAGATAAAGTCGAGAGTTTGTTTCCTGAGACGGAGACAGAAAAATTGAGGAAAGGGACAGTGTTGCCAGAGATGGACCAAATGAATTTGAGGTCAAGGTGGAAGTTGGCAGCAAAGTGGATGAAGTCAATGAGCTCATCGTGGGCACATGAGGCAGCACCAAAGTAGTCATCGATGTAGCAGAGGAAGAATTGCGTGGCCTTGCCTGTGCAGACTTGTAGCATGGATTGCTCCACGTAGCCGACAAAAAGGCAGGCATAGCTGGGGCCCACACGGGTATCCATATCTAACCCTTTAACCTGGAGAAAGTGTGATGAATCATTGAGGGTGAGGAGGCAGGCCTACTGTTGAAAATTGAAAATACCCAAATGCAAAGGTACCTGGGAGTCTTCATGCAGAATAGCCTGAAGGTAAACCTGCATGTTGATTCATTTCAAGAGAAATAGATTATAAGAGCAGGGATATGATGTTGAGACTTTTTAAGGCACTAGTGACACCTCTCTTGGAGTATTGTGGTGGTACACCACCGGCCTACTGCAGGGGGCAACCTCTGTACCTTCAGGAGTGTAAGGGTCAGGACAACACCTGGCCAACTGCCAATCAGTCGGCCTGACTGGATCAAGCCCCGCCCGGTCAGGTGTCAATCACCCTCCGGGATATAAGCCTGTGCCGGCCTCCCGAGGCCTCACACTGAGCTGTTGCAGCCACAGCCAGCAACAAACAAGACCTCTGTAGAGGTTTTTGTGGATTAAAGCTTGTTGTTCAGTCTTTACCTTGTGTGTGTCTGATTCTGTCTAACAGCAAACCACAATTTAATCCACAAAATTTTCCCACGGCTGCTATGGAAAAACTCCAGAATGCAGGGAGCCTCAAGGTCGACCCATGCCACCCGGAAGCTCAGACATGCTTTGAGATCTGGCAGCACAGTCGAGGCAATCATCGAGGCACACAAGGACGACATTCTGGACTCCGATCGGAAGAGGTTGGTTCTACTCCGGTCAAAGCTGGGTCCCCACGCCTTCCAGGTAATCAAAGGCTGCTCCATGTACAAGAGCACAATGGACACTCTCGAGAACTTGTACAAGCCCCCCATGAATGCAGTCTGTGCAAGGTACCTCCTCAACACCCGAGCCCAGCAACCCAGGGAGACGGCTGAGTCTTACCTTGGACACTTGCGAAAGATGGCCCGAACATGTCTGGCTGAACCTGGGGTAGGTGTAAAGGACGTCAAGAGGCTGATCCGGGACGCCTTCGTCCGAGGGCTACGCTTAAGGGCCATCCGGCAGAAGCTGCTGGAAGACAACATCTATGCCCTAACCAGGACTGTGGAAGTGGTCCAAACCCTGGAAGCAGCAGCCCTGCATGTCAAAGCCTTTGATTCCGGGTTCCCCCAGGCTCCCTCATGGCTCTCTCATACTGCAGCTGCAGCCCCAGGCTGACCCGGGGAGGAGAACATCGCTGCGGTAGGCGCCCGGTGCCCCTGTAAGTACGGTGGGTCCTGGTGTGGGTCAGATCGACGATCGCGCCAAAACTGCCCAGCTAGGAACCAGTATTGTTCCCGATGCGGCAAGAAAGGCCACTTTGCAAAAGTGTGCCTCTCTATACCTGCCGGCAGCTCAGCGGCACTCTATGACCTCACTACCTCCCCTGCAGACCTCCCACGTGCACGTGCTGAGTGGCGCCATTATCCCCGTGATGACTTCCGCCTTCCCCGACTTCGACCGTGCAACATTCAGCCCCGCCAGTAACCATTACAACATGTATCCCGAGCATCTGCACCAGCCCTTGCCCTTGCCAGTTGCTGAGAACTACAGCAATGTCACTTCTGGCTCATGGTGTGACGTCACATCCGGCTGACGTAATGACGTCACTGCCGCCAGCCGTGATGATATCACTCCCCCCGGCGCAGTAGACACAGCTGGGGAAGGAGGCCAGCCACGCAGCGACTCCCCACATGCCGCCGCCACCTTGGACCAGGCAGCGCCCGACACAGAGGGCCCCCGATGACATTGAGAATGATGTGGTCAACACGGACGATGACTGGGCTGCCTGACCGATGCTCCCCATACCTTCGGGTGCCATCAGCTGCCGCACGCTGCACCCAGCGACCGACGGCAACGTGGTCAACATGTGCGATGACCAGGCCGCCCTACCAATGCTTCCCACGCCTCCGGAGGCCATTGACTACTGCATGCTGCACCTCATGACCGATGTCGACGTGGTCATCACGGGCGATGATCAGGCCACCCTATCAATGCTCCCCATCCCTCCGGATAGCGACAACTCCGACTCTGAGGTGGTCCTGGCCGCCCCCATGTTGACCAGGGACATTCCCCATGATCTCGGGCACTCCACGATGGACATGTGAGCCTACAGGCAGGTAAAAAAGTGCCTGTTGGACAGTGGCTGCACTGAGAGCTTCATTCACCTAAGCGTGGCTCACTCCCTAAGGTTAAAATTCCATCTCACCACCTGCTCGATCGCCCTCGCCACCAAGGATAAGACTATTGGTATCCTCGGGTGCTGCTCGGTCGATATAATGGTGGGAGGGGAGACTTACACAGGATTCAGGCTCCTGCTCATGCCCAAACTCTGCACACCACTCGTTCTGGCCCTGGATTTCCAGTGCCACCTGCAGAGTGTCACCCTTGCCTTTGGGGGGCCCCAACCTCCACTCACATTGCACAGCATGCCAAGCTACCAGCCCCGGCCAACCTGTGGCCTCTCCACACTGCGCATCACCCCACCGACGCTCTTTCAACATCTTGTGCTAGGTTGCAAGCTGATCGCTGTCAGATGTAGGTGCTATTGCACTGCAGGCAGGGACTTCATCAAGGCAGAGGTGCGGCAACTCCTGGCGGAAGGCATTATAGAGTCCAGTAACAGCCCTTGGAGAGCCCAAGTCCTGGTGGTCAAAGGGGGAAGTAAACCGAGGATGGTCGTGGATTACAGCCAGACCATTAATCGGTACACCCAGCTGGATGCCTAACCCCTGCCGAGGATCGCCGACATGGTCAATGAGATTGCCCGCTACCGGGTTTTCTCCACGATTGACCTGAAGTTGGCGTATCACCAAATCCCTATCCACCCAAAGGACAAGCTCTACACCGCCTTTGAGGCGGATGGGCACCTGTACCAGTTCTGCCGGGTTCCTTTTGGGGTCACGAACAGGGTCTTCGTCTTCCAGCAGGAGATGGATCGCATGGTAGACCAGCATAAGCTAAAGGTGATGTTCCCATATCTGGAAAACGTTACTATCTGCGGCCGTGACCAACAGGACCACGAATATAACCTGGAAAAATTAATTTAGACGGCCGCGGAGCTGAACCTCACTTACAACAAGAAGTGTGTGTTCAGCACCACCCGCCTCACCATCCTGGAGTACATCATGGCAATGGAGTCGTTGGTCCAGATCTGGAAAGGATGCACCCATTAATGGAGTTAACCCTCCCCCCACCCACGCTAAAGGCCCTCCACAAGTGCCTGGGCCTGTTCCTTATTACTTGCAGTGGGTCCCTCACTTCTTGGACAAGGTCTGCCCACTGGCCCAAGCCACAACTTTTCCCCTCCCACCTGAGATGCAGGCAGCCTTCATCCGCATCAGGCAAGACATCATGTATGCCACAATGCAGGCTGTGGATGAGGACTTCCCCTTCCAGGTGGAGAGCGATGCCTCAAAGGTGGCCCTCGTTGCTACCCTCAACCAAGGGGGGTGGCTCGTCGCCTTCTTCTCCAGGACCCTCCACGGCTCCGAGCTAGGGCACTCCACTGTTGAAAAGGAGGCCCAGGCAATTGTGAAAGCGGCCCACCACTGGTGCCACTACCTGGCTGGCAGGAGATTCACACTCCTCACGGACCAGTGGGCCGTGGCATTCATGTTTAACACTACCCACAAGAGCAAGATAAAGAACAACAAGATCCTGCGCTGGAGAGTCGAGCTGGCAACCTACAGCAATGACATCCAGTACTGTCCCGGGAAGTTTAACAACTCCCCTGATGCTCTCTCTCGCACCTGCGCGTCTATGCATGATGACAGGCTGCAGGCATTACATGAGTCCCTCTGCCATCTGGGCGTCACCTGGTTGTACCATTTCATTAAGTCCCGAAATCTGCTGTACACCATCAGGGACGTCAGGGACATGACCGAGGCCTGTTGGGTCTGTGAGAAATGTAAACCCCATTTCTTCCGCACCCCCCCCCCACACCACCCAGGCCCACATTGTAAAGGCTACTCAGCCTTTCAAGCATCTCGGCGTGGACTTCAAAGGGCCCCTGCCTTCCACGAACCGAAACGTCTACTTCCTCTCGGTAGTGGATGAGTACTCATGCTTCCCTTTCGCTATCCCTTGTCTGGACACCTCCACAGCCACCGTCATCAGGGCTTTGGGACAGATTTTCACCATGTTTGGCTACCACCCCTTCATCCACAACGACCGGGGGTCTAGTTTCATGAATGACGAGCTGATGGCGAGGGGTATCACGGCCAATCGCACGACAAGCTATAACCCAAGAGGCAATGGGCAAGTGGAATGCGAGAATGGGATGGTGTGGAAGGCAGTCCTCCTGGCTCTCAGGTCAAAAGGATGGGCCATTGAATTCTGGCAGGACGTCCTGCTCGAAGCACTCCATGCCATTTGGTCACTGCTGTGCACAGCTACCACCGAGACCCCTCACAAACATCTGTTCTTATTCCCCAGGAGGTCGGCGACTGGAATGTCACTCCCAGCATGGCTCATGTCCCAGGGACCGGTACTTCTGTGTAAGCATGTACGGACACACAAGGCCGAAGCCCTGGTGGAGCAGGTTTTCCTCCTTCATGCAAACCATAACTACGCTTACGTTAGGTTCGGCAGTGGCAGGGAGGACACCGTCTCAACTAGGGACCTGGCACCAGCAGGAGCACCCACCACACCATGCCACCCTCCTACCCAGGACAACGCTGACCGGGCATACACCCCAATCACCATGCAGCTATGGGGCACGCAAGGCCTCCTTGACCACTAGGGGCCCGCTTCAGCCTTAGGAGACAAGCCTGCCCCCCACCCATCCAATATGACCCGCATTCATCAATCCTGGCCCCCCTGGCCACCCTTCTGCGCGGCACCACACCAGCCACACGCACCCCTGCTGCCAGCCACCCCCCCCCCCCCACTTCCCCTCTGACCAGTGACTGGGAGTCAGTCCTACGACGGTCACAGAGACCCCGGCGGCCACCGAATTGTCTCGACCTGTAAATATTGCATGTACATAGTGGGTGCGATTCGTTGTTACTGCCCGCCCCCCCCACCCCCCCGGACAATTTTAAAGGGGGTGAATGTGGTGGTACACCATCGGCCTACTGCATGGAGCAACCTCTGTACCCGCAGGAGTATAAGGGGACAGGACAACACCTGGCTGGTTGCCAATCAGCCGGCCTGAATGGATCAAGCCCCACCCGGTCGGGTGTCAATCACCTTCAGGGATATAAGCCTGCGCCGGCCTCCCGAGGCCTCACACTGAGTTGCTACAGCCACAGCCTGCCAGGCTCTGTGGAAGTCTTTGTGGATTAAAGCCTGTTGTTCAGTCTTTACCTTGTGTGTGTCTGATTCTGTCTAACAATTTAAAGCATTATTTGGGGAAATAAACAGCACAATGGTGATCCAAATTTGCATTAGTTGGCAATTATTTGAAAATTGCATTCAAGAGTGTCAGATTGGGAGATATAGAACAATAAAACTGGTGTAAAGTGGAGAGGGTAAATAGAGTCAAGGTCTTAGGAATAGACAGGATGATCAAGAAAGCACATCAATGCCTCAACTTTCTTTGCACAAAAACTGTAAAAGGTGGTGAATGCAGCTCCGAACGTCATGGAAGTGCCCCTGCCCTCCATGGATTGAGCAAAATCAAAATGTCCCAACCATTTTTTCAAGAGCAGGAACATGACACCTTTTAGATGAAGAAACACATGGTCCAATGATAATGGAGTTATTAGCTAATTGAAGCCATCAATTTCAAGTAGGCACCAGTGAGACGAGGCATGAAGCAGAAAGCCCTTTATTAAAGGAAAGAGTTGGCCACTTACTTCTATCAAACATACTACAGTGACGAAAAGAAACCTATCAACAAAAATATCACAGTGACATTGGAGGGTGGGGGAGCCACCAGAAATAATGAAGTATAAAGCATTTGGCAAATATCTGTATTTTAAAATAACCCCTTGTGAATTATAGGATAGAGGAGGGAAAAGAGAGTCTCAGGCAACACTGAAATCCACATATCATTTCCCAAGTCAGTTGTTAATCTGAATTTCTCTTGGTTGCAATAAAACAACTGTCCGTTTCCCTGTGGCCTGTCAGTGCACTTCCAATCTCAGGCACTCTGCTCATGCTGTATTTTTTATAGGGTCACAGAGAGAGCACAGAAACAAACCCTTTGCCCACCGGGTCCAAGCCCACCATTGTGCATCCACTTGCATAGTATCATTTTATTCTCATATTCTCACCTGCTCCCTTCAGGTTATCCAAATTCAATAATCCTTCATTTTCTCCTTCTTTTTCCCTCTTTTTCTCCCTCCCTCCCTCTTCCATAAGGTTCAATCTTATTAAATGTTAGACATACAGCACGGTAACAGGCCATTTCGGGCCACAAGTCCGTGCTGCCCAATTTACATCCAATTAACCTACACCCCTGATACATTTTGAATGATGGGAGGAAACCAGAGCCCCCGGGGAAAACCCACGCAGGCACGGGGAGAACATACAAACTCCTTACAGATAGTGCGGGATTCAAACCCCGGTCCCGATGGTTGGCGCTGTAAAGGCGTTGCGCTAACCGCTTCTGTCAACCGTGCCACCCCAGATCCTAATTTTAGTGAATATTAATCACAGCGCAATTTGCCCTTCAAAACTGTGATCTAAAATAGTGACTGATCTTAATGTAGTCAGTCACAACTATTCGTCATAATTTCATCTTCTAATTTGCAACCCAGAAAGTTAATAGTTGAATCGTTCTAATAATTGATTGTGCAATGTACAATTCAATGGGCTTTTCATTAATCTAGCTTCCAGCAAATTTCCATTATTTTTAAAACATCAGACCCATCTATTTAATTTGCCCAACCTCAATTATTAATTTGATTCTGATATGTAACCTTATTTCGTCATCCATTGTAGCAATGAATAACATTTGACGACGTGTGCAAAGGGAAAAGCATCTTGTTGTGGGGGGTGGGGGAGGGAAATCAACCAGCAAGAACTTCAGAAGGAGATATTCAAAGCGAAACGATTCAGTGTTGTAAGTGCAACATGTCCTGAAATAAGATCACTCCTGACCAAGTTTCCAACCAAAAACGTTGACTGGCCGTTTCTACCCGTTTCAAGGATACCGCCTGCTCAGCTGAGTTCCTCCAGCAGCTTATTGTTCGCTCCTAATTACAAACAGCAATCACTGCCACTAGAGTCCTAACTTCTTTCATCAGATGGAACGGCAACTCCTACTTTTTTATACAGCTTCAGACAGATGGGCTAAAAGCAATTCGAAAATTATTTCAGCTTGTTATGGACTGTTAGCGCTGCAGGCAGTACTCGGGAACCAAGTCAAACTTTCACTGATGTCTGGACAATAATTCTGTGAAATGCTGACAAGTTCAAAATCTGCAAATCAGGGAAGTGGCTGAGATTTATCATCTCTAACGGCCAACAGAATCGGGGTGTGCAGCCGAGTGGGAGGCAATTAAAATTAGCATGCCAACTGAGGAATCTTGCTTTATTTTTGTAGCAGTACCTTCAGAATATGAATGGCAGCAAATAAGAATATGAAGTGAAATAAATGTGTTTGGAAAAGCAAATTAATTTTATTGCTTTCCTGTTGAAAATTCTTTGCTGTGTTCCCAGACCGGCCATTCTTTTAGGCAGAGGTACTTGGTGAGACAACACTGTTCAATTTAATGCAGAGCTCGTGTTCAATTCAGATTCAAATCACTGCTGAGGCTGTAATGTTACCCATCTTCGATCTTTGCTGTATCTTTTGCACAACTTTCCTTGATCTCAAACCATGACCACCCCAATTTTCCAAAACGTACAGGTTCCTGCATGTTGAAAGTAGCAAATTACTGCCCACCTGCCTCTCATGTACCAAGTCTCAATCTTCCTGCACACCTGACTAGAACTCAGAACATAGAAGGTAGAACATTACAGCACTCTACACCCCTCAACCCAAGAGATTGTGCTGACATATGGAAACCTACTTCTCGACAATCTAATTTTTTCCTCCGCCACACCCATAATGTTCATTTTTATTACATCCATGCCTATTTCTCTTTGCGACACTTAAGTTGGAGTCCATCTGTCCCACCTTATCCGATCATCCATAGAACCATAGAACACTAGAGCACAGACACAGGCCCCTCAGCCTACCAAGTCCATGATGAACCATTTACTCTACGTAATCCCATTAATCTGCACCCTAACCATAGCTCTCCATGCCCCTCTTGTCCAAGTCAAAGTAAAGCCCAAATCCACAACTTCCATTGGAGGCTTGTTCCACACCCCCAACATCCTTTGAGTGAAGACGTTCACCTAATGTTATCCTTAGACGTTTCACCTTTCACCATTGTTTATTCTCCAATGATGGCCTCCTGTACACTACTGCCACTGCAACCTACAATCTATGGGCAAATAAATGGCTGCCTACCCCATTCTACCCCATACCACCCCACGAGCTTCTGCATCCAACATATTATTCTCCACAATTTACACCACCTGCATCAGGATCTTATCACCAGACACATGTTTCCTTCCTCTTTGCACCCGACTTTCCTCAGAGCTTGCTCCTTCTGCGCCACCTTTATCTACTCATCACTTCCTACCAATTGCCCCCCAAACCACCATTCAGGGCCCCGAATAGTCCTTCCAAGAGAAGTAGCACTTTGCCTGTGAATCTGTAGGAGTCATTTATTGAATATGGTGCCCTCAAAGCAGCCTCCACTACATCGATGTGACTGGGTGCAGACTGGGAGATCACTTCATTGACCATTTACGTTCTGTCCTATGTGAAAGCAAAGATCTCCTAGTGTCCAGTCACTTCAATTCCACACACCATTTCCATGTCACTGAAGACTCTCGTAAACTTCCACAGGTGTACCATGGAGAGATTCTGGATGGTTGCATCACTGCCTGGTATGGAGGCGCCAACTCTCAGGGCAAGAATAAACTCCAAAGGGTTGATAACTCAGTCTGCGATATCACAGGCACCAGACTCCACTCCATCGAGGACATCTACATGTCTTAAAAAAAGCAGCCTCTATCTTCAAAAACCTCCACCACCCAAACCACGCCCTCTTCACTCTGCTACCATCGTGGAAAACGTACAGGTGCCTAAAGACGAGCACTCAGCGGTACAAGGACAGCTTCTTCCCTGCTGCCATCAGATTCCAGAATGATCAATGAACCAAAGACACTGCCTCGCTTTTCATGCACTATTAATTTATTTTTTACATGAATGTTGTAAGATGGTTATAATATAAATGTTTACACTATGATGCTGGTGCAAAACACCGAATTTCATGACTTGTTCATGATAATAAATTCTGAATCTGATTCAGCTGGTCAGGATACTTCCCCATCTGTGGAAGTTTTCCAGGGTTTTCAATGACATGCTGAAGCTCTGCAGACTCCCAAGGAAGAAGAGGTGCCATTCTGCTTTCTTCACAGACATTTCTGTGATGGACAGAATTCTGAATTAGTAACACCCAGGAACTTAAAGGGGCTGATCTTCTCGACCTCTGATCCCCTCATGATTACTGGATCACATGCCTGTGGTTCTCCTTTCCTAAAGTGTACAATCAGTTCCTTGATCTTGTTGCCATTGAACGACCGGTTGTTGTTAATACCATTCAGCCAAGTTTTCAGTCTCCCTCCTGCATGTTGATTCTTCATCCTCTTTTGTACAACCCGATACTGTGGTATGGTCAGCAAATTTGCATACGGTGTTCTTCTTGTACTTAGTCATTGGTTTGAAGCCTGTCGAGCAGGTGCTAAGTATGCAATTTTGTGGTGCCCTGGTGGTGATGGAGATTGTGGAGGAGCTGTTTTTGCAAATCTGAACTGACTGGGGTCTGGAGGTGAGGAAATTTGTTGCACAATGGAGTATTGAGGCCCAGGTCTTGGAGTTTGCTAATCACTTTTGAGAGGATAATGGATTAGAATGCTGAGTTATAATCAATAAAGAGTATCCTGATGGATATGTATTTGCTATACAGATGATCCAGGATTTTGTGAAAAGCCTGTTGTTATGGTAGGCAAATTGGAATGGATCCATTCAGACAGGATTTGATATGCTTCTGTCACTATAATCTCAATGGAAATAAATAATTTTTGCATCAGTGCAGACAGTCCTTTTGTGGTTGTCTGAGATGTTGCTGGTTCATGTAATAAGGGAAGGTTCGAGAGCCTGATAGCTGTTGAAAAGAAACTGTTCTTGAACCTAAAGGTTCTAGTCTTCAGGCTGCAGTACTTACTGCTTGAAGGTATTAGCAAGAAGAGGTTGTGGCCTGGGTGATTGGGGGGGTGGTGGGGTCCTTTACAATGTTGGCAGCCATTTTGGGGCAGTGCCTTGCATAGATGCATTCAATGGATTGGAGGTGGGAGCCTGTGATGGAAACCAGGCAGTGATGTAACCTGTCAGTATTCTTTCCATGTAGAAGTTTGTTAGAGTAACCAACGACTTGCCAAGTCTCCTGAGAAATTGGAGGTGTTTGCGTACCTTCCTCACGGTTGCCTTGATACGCTGGCACCAGGAAACATCTTCTGAAACAGGTGCTTCCAGAGACTTGAAGGTTCTAACTCTCTCCTCCGCTGTCCCATCAACACAGAGAAGTGTGAGTTGCCTCAGCCTCTCCATCTTAAGATCAACCTGGAATTGGTGATGCTGAAAACCAGATCATTGATCGGGCATCACCCAACCAGGTTCTTGATCTTCATTCTGAACTATCATTCCCATTTATACAATTAAACCCGGAGGAGTGTACACATTGTGTACCACGCCCAAATGAAAATTGTCGCCATTTGGCATTTTGAAAGTAGGCATTATCTTATTCAAATGGGCCCTCCATCTCCCTCTGTTGGCCAGTGTAGGCATTCTCAGTATAGCGAGTCACCAGTATGGATTCTGAGAACCTCAGCAGATCTTGCAGCATCCATAGGAGGTAAAAATATCTCACCAACATTTTGAAGCTGAGCCCTTCTTCAAGGAATGAGCAAAAAACAGGCAGGTGCCTGAATAAACAGGCTGGAGGAAGGGGGAAGAAAGGGAGGGGGGGAGGAACACAGGCCAACAGACAAGAGATGATCATTTTACGTAGATAGGAGGACAGGAGAGATGCAAAGTAAGAATTGATCGGGGGAGGGGTAGACCTGTGAATGCAGAGCTGGAGGGAAAGAGACAGAGGGAAAGGGAAAGAGAGAGAGAGAGAGCTAGAAAAAAGGAGAGATAAGCGAAGGGGAGAGAAAGTGGAAGCTGCTAATGAAAACCAGAGAAGTTGATGTTAATGCCATCTGGTTGGAGGGTGGCCAGATGTTATATGAGGTGTTGTTCGTCCAATTTGCAGGTGGTCTCAGTTTGGCAGTGCACGAGACCATGGACAGACATGGGAATATGGCAGGAAATTGAAATGGATGGCCACTGGGAGATCCCTGCTATTGTGGAAAACAGAGCTAAGGTGCTGAATGAAGCGATCTTCCAGTCTGCGTCCAGTCTATCTGATGTAGAGGAGACCAGAACATGAGCACTGAATGCAGTAGATGACACCTGCAGATTCAAAATTGAAGTGTTGCTTCACTTGGAAGGATTGTTTGGGGTCCTGAATGGTGGTGAGGGAGGAAGTGTAGGTGCAAGTGGAGCACTTCCTGTGGTCCCAGGGGTAGGTGACAAGGTGTCGATTGGTGGAAAGGAAGGAGTGGAGTTGGGAGTCATGAAGGGAGCTGCGTGCCAGACTACCAGGAGACTGGTGTTGAGGGGAGGATAAGATGCCTACTGACCCAAGTCACTGCAAAGTGATAGGATACATCGAGAGAGAGCGAGGGAGAGATGGTGAAATTAATAGGCACATTGGTAAAGCAACATTGATCCTTGCTTGGCTCTCCTCGTGCGTCTGGGAGAATCAGAAACTCGCTACCATGACCGAGACTGCTGTGTACAATGAATGCATTGTCAGCATCCTCCTGTAGGATAGAGAATCTCGGACCAAGCAGGAGAGGAATCTCAATAGTTTTCACCTGTGCAGCCTTTGCCGCATCACCCGGAGAGACAAAGTCCCAAATTCTGAAGTCAACTCCCGCGCTGGACTTCCCACAATGTTCACGTTTTTAAGACAATGCAGACTGCACTGGTTGGGCCATGTCCATCATATGAATGATGGTAGACTGTCAAAGGACATCCACTACAGAGAACTAGCAATAGGCAAGTGGCAGACTCCAGCTTTGCTTCAAGGACCTTTGCAAGCGCGACATGAAAGCCTTAAAATCATCACAGAGTATTGGGAGGATACAGCAGATGACCACAACAAATGGGAAGGTACTCTTCATCAACACCTAGAGCAAGACGAAAGAGTGACCTTGAGTCACTTTGAGGAGCAGAGAGCACAGCGGACAGTGGACAACAATTCAACGGTGCCTGATGCCCTACACAGGCAGCAGCTGTGGCAGAGCCTACCATTCCAGGATCAGCCTCCATAGCCACAATCAATGCTGCTCAACAAACCAGTGACTCTCATACACACACACACACACACACACACACACACACACACACGATCAGAGCAGCCAAAAGCTCTCATGTTTCCCTGTGTGGATAACTAAGATACAAAGATTTAGACCTAGGAAATGTTGTAGAGCAGAGTACAGGTACATAAGGTGGTCAAAAAGGCTTTGGTCATATTGGTCCTATGAGGCAGAGTATTGAGTACAGAAATTGAAGGTCATCCTGCAGTTGCATGAGATGTTGGTGAGGTCCCCTTTGGAGTATTGTGTTCAGTTTTGATCACCGTACTATAGGAAAGATGTTGTCAAGCTGAGGAGGGAATTTGCAAGTATGTTGTCAGGACACAGGGGCCTGAGCTAAAGGGAAAAGTTGAACAGAGTTGGACTTTATTGCTTCGAGTTCAGGAGAATGAGGAGTGACCTCTTAGAGGTGTATAAAATCATGAAAGGAATGGATCGGGTGAACTCAGAGAGTCTTTTGCCCAAAGTAGCAGAATCAAGAATCAGAGGGCATAAGTTTCAGGTGAGGAGTGAGAAATTTAACAGGAGCCCGAAGGGTAATGCTCTTACACAGGGGATGGTGGGTGTATGGAGTAGGTTGCTGGAGGAGGTGCTATTAAATGTTTAAGAAAAAAATTGACGGGATACAGTACATGGCTAGCATGGGTTTAGAGGGATATGGGCCAAAAGCAGGCAGGTGGGACTAATGCAGGTGGGACATTTTGGTTTCCCTGGGCAAATTGGGCTGGAGGGCCTGTTTCCATTCTTTATGACTTTCATCAAAAAAACTAACTAAATGTGTATGTTTGGTAAATTAACATCCAATTATCCAAAATATCCACCAGTCCAGCACTCCCAGTCCCAAGAGCAACAAATCATTAAAATGCCTCTGAAGCAAAGAAAAATTCGTAACACAAAGGGCAGAACCCTGGAGATCTTTGGAGGAAGAAATTTTAAATGCTGTGTTAGTGTTTTTAAATTCTTGCATGAATAAATTAAACTGGACGGAATGATCAAGCTCCACTGTAATAACTTCATTATCTTTAGGAATGTCTCACCAATTAACTTCTTTTGAATTTCCACTGAACTTTGTGATGCGATATATGCGGGGACATGTATTCTGCTCTGGAAACATATTGTTTACACGCACTGTGAGAAATGGAGAGAGGAAAGTAGAATGATTTTATTTGGGGCAAAATAATGAGAATCATTGGGTAAGGCAGCAACCATGGACAGAACCCTTTCTCAAAATGAATATGGGATTGGGAGATAAAAAGGAGGAGGGAAGGGCGAGTCAGAGGCTGAGGGGTTACAGAAGGGAGTCAGGCATTGATGTGGGGATGGACGCCACTGAGGGGTTCAGCGAATACAAGTACCGGATTCAGTTGGGAAAACGGGATGAGGAGAAGGATAAATGGAAACAATGGAACTGATGAAGGAGTGTGTTACCCAAATAGAAATATTCAATGTTCATACAGTTGGGTTTTTGGCTACCCAGGTGGAAAATAATACACTGGTTTTCAAGTTTGGGTTTGGCTTCACCCTGGCAAAGGACAAGGTCGAGGACAGGAATGTCTGTGTGATAATAGGAAGGAAAATTAAAATAGTGAGCACTTGGGAGTTCCAGTTAATATGAGAAGACAGAGCACAGGTGGTCAACAAAACAGTCACTCGCTCTGCATCAGTCCCGCTCATGTAGAGGAGGCCACATTGACCGCAATGGGTGCAGTGGAAAAGGTTGGAGGAGGTGTTCTCAATATTGTCTTCCACCACATATGGAGGCAACGTGAGTGAGGCCCCAGGAACCATCAATATCAGGGTTAGGCCATGGTTCCTGCAAAAAGGAGAACATTTTAGATATCCAAGAATGGAAAGCCTTGTGCTGAGGTCAAATGCAAAGAAGGTGAGAGAAAGGAATGGTGTCCTCAGGATTGGAGGAGGCGCCATCTATGGAGCTGTGGAGGTCTGTAGGGTTGGGTTATAGAAGGTATTAGTGAATAGTTGGTCTCCTCAGAAGGAGATTGAGGGATCCAGAAAAGAGAGGGAAACAGGCCAAATGAACTTGAGAGTTAGGTAGAAAGAATTTGGTGCCAAAGGTTGACCATCTTTGTTATGATCCACATGGGTGCAGGAGGCAGCAGCAATGTTGTCATCGATGTGGAGGAGGAAGAGTTGAGGAGTAGCGTCCAAGTAGTTTGGAATAAGGACTGTTCCACATAGCAGACAAAAAGGCATCTCGGACCCAGGCGAGTGCCCCTGCCTACATATTTGATTTGAAGCAGAAGTTATGGATGGTGAGAACAAGTTCCACCAGGCCAATGTGTGTTAACGGAAGGGAACTGCTTTGATCTTTGTTCCAGATGTAAGCAGAAGGCTCCAAGGCTTTTTTGGTGGGGGATGGAGGGGCACAAAACCTGGATATCTCTGAGTGAAGCCGAGAGAGTGGGGGGAGAGGGGCAGGGAATAGGAAGCTATTAAAGGGCAGAGGGTGTGGGAGGTTTCTCAGATGTAGATGAGAAGGGACTGGGCAAGAGGAAACAGTAAAGAATCAAGGCACGAGGTGATAGGTTCAGTGGGGCAAGAGTGAGCCCATGTTGGAAAGGGAACACACAGTGTCCAAGGGGACAGTGGCCGAGTGCAGTGTTTTAATTTGATGTGTAATACCATCTAATAGAGAGGTGGTCGTAATTACTGCTTCTCACAGTTTTGTTGCTACGTGTTATGGTGGTTTTTGGTTTTAGTTGTAACTTTATGTGTGTTTTGTGTTTGTAATGTTGTAGTTTGAATAAAGATTGAATAAAGAACAGGCAGAAACAATTGATATACCAAGACAGTCCTGTAGGTGTAGTCCCTGTTTTGGGTAGAAAGGAAAAATACATCAGCCATGATGTGAATGGTGGAGCAGGCTGGAAGGGACAAATGGCCTAATTCTGCTTATGGTCTCCACTTATACCCTCCACTTTGTTGGAACTATTGTAGAACCTACTTAAATCTGCAATATGACAACCAGGGCATCCACTATTTTCAAAATCCTGTGATGCCACTCATTCATTGGCTTTCAGATCCATTTATTTATCTAATTCTCTAAATCACTCTAGACCTGCACCTTTCCATTATTTGTGAGAGGTTTACATTCTCTTCTTCCATGTCCTTTTCTATGCCAAGTCCTACCCAACAGCATTTCTCCAGTCTCTCCATGAAACCACATTAGCCTCACCTGATCTTTTCCTTTTACATCAGTGGTTCTCAACTTTCCCTTCCCACCCACATACTACCTTAAGCAATCCCTTACTATCACAGAGCACCGATGGCATAGGGATTGCTTAAAATGGTATGTGCGTGGAAAGAAAAAGGTTGAGAACCACAATGTATACTATTAGTTTTTCAACCAAGTACCCGTTTGCCTGCAACAAGCAAGAATTTAGGTTGCATCTGCACATTGTGCAATGCATATGACAATAAACTAAATTGTTGTTATCAAATTCTAGTTTGTCCAGAAGTTTCTGGAATTTCTCATTCCTTGGTCAAGTTACATCCATGTCTCTCATGATTATGGGAACATTGAGACACAAGCATCCACGGATGCTGGGATCCAGACCGAACAACGGGTGGACTCGATAGGTCTGGTAATATCCGTGGGTAGAAATAGACAACTCAGAATCGACTTACACACAAAATCAGAGCAAGTGGGAACACACCATGCTCTTGATCATGAATTGTTCCTGTCTTCTGTCAAAATCTCATGATCCCTGTTTTATTTCTGTCATTAATTTTGTTCAAGTCTAGATTTATTATTGTCTGACTATACTTATAGAACCAGATGAAACATTCTTTCTCTGAACCATGGTTCACACACACACACACACATATGGTATACCGCACAGAGTAATAATCTATACACATATAAATATAATATAAAATAATTATGTATTGATCTTGTGTTTAAAGAAATAGCCTCATTTTCCCTTTGTTCCATTTCAACCTGCTTTGACTTCAGTCGATGTTATACTGATATATTTGACTGTTCTGTCTCTTCTGATAACTCTTGCCTCCCTGCCGTTTCTCCTAAAATGTACAGAATGTTCCCTCATCAGAACATTTCCCCCAGTTATTCAGTTGGAAGCCTTGCTTATGACTCCAGTTACCCAAGTGAGATCTGTCCCAGTGGAACAGTTCCCTCTTTCTCCACCACTAGTGTCAGGACCCGTGAGTGTCTTGGGCACCGGTCTTTGAGTCATGCTTTCAAGTTCTCATTGACCCTCTATAAACTTATAGGCCCAGCTTGGAATGAAGGCGGCAGATCTGTTGCCACTGTTGTAATGGTGTTGCTGATGTGGACCCTGGAGAAGCAGGACCATGGTGTCTCTAGGGTCCTTCTGTCTGTCCCTAAATCTTGATGGTCCTCATTGCAGGTCAATTGCAGTTTTGACTCCAAAGATGTTTAGAGGTCCAAGTTCAGGATGGTTGCTCTCACAGTGAACGGCCAGATGCAGGGAACTGTGAGGAGTGGAGGAAGCAACTGATTGGTGAAAGGTGCCGGATGTGTGAACACCCCAACCACCCATCCCCTCCTCTCAGAAGGATAAGCTCTGGAGAAGTTTGCAGTGGCCCAGGTCAGCCAGGCTGGGGTCTGGGTATGCTGAGGCTTCTGTCAGTCCTATTGGGTCACCATACAGAGCATGAGCAGCTAAACGTAGCTGCAGAGGTGGGCTCTGGCTCAGGGCTCAGAGGCCAAAGGCCTCAGGTTGCTGGTGACTGGAATCTAGAGGCCAGGAAATGACTCCAAGATCCATGAGGGTGCTAATGGTGAGCAGAGCTCCCAAAGGTTTCCCCATGATCTGGGGAACCAGGGATAAAGGAGGTGTGATTGGGTCCTGAGCTTGAGTTCACTGCTAGAACAGGTAAGAGGCCATGCAGCTATGGAGGTTACAAGGGCGCAGGAGGTGACGACATTGGAGAAGATGGCGGGATCCACAGCCAAAAGTGATCTCATTTTCCTTCTCTATCATTTTATAGATACAGCTGTGGAGGCCAAATTATTGGGTGATTTGGAGGTAGATAGTTGTTGATCAGAAGGAGAATCAAGGGATCAAGGGTCACAGGGAGAAGGCAGGAGATCCGGATTGAAAGGGATAGGAAATCAGCCATGATAGAATGGTGGGGCACACTCAATGAGCTGAATAGCCGCTCCTGTCCAATGGTTTTAATGGCGCTGGATTACTTGGCCACTCTTGCCTTTGCAGGGTAAACGAAGGACAGATTCTTGTGCATTTTGTGCACCTGATAATAAATTGATTCTTGACCTTAATCCAGAATTTACCTGATTGTTCTTCATTTTGACCCAAACTCTTCATTTCTGTGGGTTCTAATGACTGTATCATTCCCGAACACTCCACAAACTCAAGTTGTGTAGAGGAGCATTGAGATCAGAGATACTTGTGAATAGTTTGATGGAAAGGAGGTTGAAAATGTGGTTAAAAAATATAACAGAGGTACACAGGAAGAGTAAATCGCTAGGATTGAAGAATAAGTCCTGCAGGGTTACGCAAAGGTAAATGAGGAATGTGCTGGAGGAGCTCAACGTGTCAGGTGGCATCTGCAGAAGGCAATAAACCAGGGTGGGCAACCATTTTTTTTAAAACTCACATTCCCCCTTAAGTATTCCCTATGCCATAGGTGCTCTGTGATTAGTAAAAGATTGCTCAAGGGAGTATGTGGGTGGAAAGAAAAAGTTTTAATCATACCTCATTGACTCATTATGTGCTCGGTTTCAGAACTCCAAAGGAAATGGGCCAATAACAATTTTTCTCAAGCAAAATATTTCAGTAACAATTGGGTCGAGAGCAATGGTTCTCAACCTTCTCTTCCCACTCACATCCCACCTTAAGCAATCCATAATCACAGAACATTTATGGCACAGGGTTTTTTTTAAAAATGTTTTTTTTTAAAAAGTTGCCCACCCCTTCAATCGATCTCTTGGGTCAAAGCCCCTTCATCAGGAAGAGCAAGAACTAGTGATTCCTGAGGGAGGAAAGGAGCAGAGGGCCAAGAAAGATTCTGATAGGAGGGAAGTGGGTGGGGAGCTGGAGGAAGGAAGGTGTGGATGACAGATGAATGGAGAGGATAGGGAAGGGAAAGAGAAGAGGGAGTGGGGCAGAGAAAGCGGGATGGGGGGAAAAGGGGTGACCAGAAATTGGAGAAGTCAATATTAATGCCATCTGGTTGGAAGCTGCTGAGATAATTCATAAGGTGTTGCTCCTCCAGCTTACGTATGGCACTACATGAAGCCATGGACAAATCTGTCAGTGCGGGGGTGGAGATGAAGTGGTTGGCCTCTTGGAGGTTCTTGCTGTTGTAGTGGACAGAGCGAAGATGCTGAAAAGAGTGATCTCTCAGCCTGCTTATAATATCCCTGATGTAGAAGAGGCCACATTGAGAGCAGGCAGGATGCTGGCCTTCGAAATAAGGGCACAGAGCAAAGGAATCAAGATGAATCTCATTAACCTCACTGAACTCCAAGCAGATTGCATCCAGTTCAAGACACCACATTTTAGGAAAGATGTGAAGGTTTAGAGAGGGGGCTGAAACGTCTTGCCAAAATGATTCCAGTGATGAGAGACTTTACAGAGAACAATGCCACAAGATATGTATCCCTCCATTTCCTGCATATTTAAATGTCCATCTAGAAGCCTCTTCAATGCCACTATTGCAAATGTCCATCTAGAAGCCTCTTCAAAGCCACTATTGTCCCTCCTACCACCACTACCCCTGGCAGCCTGTTTCAGGCACCCACCACTCTCTGGCACTGCTAGCATAGCTGTTAGCGCAACACTATTGATCCAGCTGCACTGGGTGGGTCACATCTCCAGAATGGAGGACCATCGCCTTCCCAAGATCGTGTTATATGGCGAGCTCTCCACTGGCCACTGTGACAGAGGTGCACCAAAGAAAAGGTACAAGGACTGCCTAAAGAAATCTCTTGGTGCCTGCCACATTGACCACCGCCAGTGGGCTGATATCGCCTCAAACCGTGCATCTTGGCACCTCACAGTTCGGCGGGCAGCAACCTCCTTTGAAGAAGACCGCAGAGCCCACCTCACTGACAAAAGGGAAAGGAGGAAAAACCCAACACCCAACCCCAACCAACCAATTTTCCCCTGCAGCCGCTGCAACCGTGTCTGCCTGTCCCGCATCGGACTTGTCAACCACAAACGAGCCTGCAGCTGACGTGGACTTTTACCCCCTCCATAAATCTTCGTCCGCGAAGCCAAGCCAAAGAAGATTACAGCACCAGAAACCTGGGTTCGAGTAGTTTGTATGTTTTCCCCGTGTCTGTATTACTCTCCTTTGGTTTCCTCCCACCCTTGAAAACAGAGGGGTTGTAGGTTAATTGGGTGTATTTGGGCAGCATGGGCAATTTAAAAACTTTAAATTTAAATGTAAAATTTATTTTCACTTGTGAAGCTGGGCAAGTATTTGTAAGGAAAAATTTATTGGCTTGTAGAAGAGGCAAAAGAGTGGGAGCAGCTGAACTGCTCTCACATAGACCTTGGAATCATGAAGAGACATGGCTTCCTTCAGTGCTGTTGTCCATTCTGTGATTCTGCAGACAACCACAGTGGGGCAGGAGGTCTAACATGAGAGCTTAACAGCAGTTCCTGGGGCTTTGTCACCAGCAGAGGGAGGTCAATGGCCAAAGCACCATCCACACTGAACAGGTCAAGAACCTCCAGTCATTCCACGCCTGTGCCTGACACATTCCAACAGGTTTTCACATGGTTGAAGACTCAAGCCTCCATTTATAGTCCTGAATGCAAGGCACAATGTAAAGTTTTCCTTTGCTTACCCTGCAAAGGCAAATTAAAAGTCACCAAGTATTGGCACCACTATTAGAAAGAGAAGAAAAAGAGAGCCCCTTCCGAGACATCGATCTCGCCTCCTCCTCCGATGTGGCAGCCTCCATATCCACCATAGCTACTCTCCACGTGAGTCTGACCTCCAACCCCAGTGTTCGGATCCTACCTTCTTCACCCCTGGTTCCAAATCCACCCCAACCAGTGGGAAGCTGCCAGCGCCTGAGACCTTTAGGAGGGCCCTGCTCGCCATCGGCACCCTTATGGATCCTGGAACTGATTTCCTAGTTTCTAGACACCTGGAGAGAGGCCATCATTCACTGAGACCCGAACTGGAGCCATCACTACAACTGTATTTAACTGTGTAGTGACCCACTGGGACCAACAGATGCTTCCCTGACCATTCCTGCACCTTGGCCGTGACGGACCTGAACCTCTGCTGTAGTTTCCTTTACGTCAGAGCTTCTCCTTGCCTTGCTTCTATGAACATCATTGGATATTGCCCTCTGCTGTGATGTGGCTTTGTCACAGTTCATCCAACCAATCCTTCATTTTTCCATCATATTGGCTGTGCTCTATTCGCAATGTTTGATCTTTATCCCCACAACATACACCACATATCAGAAGGCATTGCAGGAGAACCATTGGGACTTACTCATATTGTTAATATCAGGCAGCATGGTTGGCGTAGCAGTTAGCACAATGCCTTTACAGTGCTGGTGATCAGGACTGGGTTCGAATCCCGCGCTGTCTGTAAGGAGTTTGTATGTTCTCCCTGTGTGGGTTTTCCCCAGGGGCTCTGGTTTTCTCCCACCATTTGAAATGCAGTGGGGATTGTAGGTTTTAATTGGGTGTAAAGTGGGCGGCATGGACTCGTGGGCCAAAATGGCCTGATGTCGTGCTGCTTGATTAAATAAAATTAATTGTATTTGTCACTCAAATATTACGTCTGTATGTGTGTTTGCAGTGTTTTGCACTGAGAACCAGAGAACATCAGGTTGTACTTATACAATCAGATGATAAACAGACATGAACTTGAACTTGACATACCTTAAAAGGCAACAGTGAGTGAAAATGGAATTCTGGTTATAGTCTGGAAGAGGATGGGAGGGAGGAAGTTTGGAGATGCTGAAGTCTAACGCAATACACAAAGATGCTGGAGAAACTCAGCAGGCCACGCAGCATCTGTAGGAAGTAAAAGCCAGTCAGCATTTCGGGCCTGAGCCCTTGGTCAGGAATCAGGAAAATCAGGCAAATGTTTGAATAGAGTTGTGGGGAGGAGGTGAGGAGGGAGGAAGGAAGGGGGTGGAACACAGTCTAATAGGCAAACAAATCTAGGTGATTACAACATCGCCAAGACCAAGGATCTTCTTGTTGTTACAGAGTCCAGAGGACCCCAAAAACCAACAGCAATAGATATACACCACAATACAGGGTTACTTAAACAAAAGTAGTTTTTAATTATATTTGAACAAGAAAACAGAATTAAACTTTAACTTGTTACTTAACCTACTTACTTAATCTACCTAACCTACTTAATCCCCCCTCTAATATTAAGCGCAGGTGTGTGTAATGTGTATTTAAGATTAGAAAAGTTATTTGGAACACAGTCCAATCTCACTGATTGCAGGCAATTTGTTAGCATTAACAAAGTTCACCAATCTTTGGTGCTTAACAGGCAAATGGTTACCACTCCGGAAGGTTCTTGTTGGTCTTCAGAGAGAGATTCCTTTTGTTCCAGGACATCTGCACCTGATTCCTGTTTAATAAGTCTTGCTGATGAAACTTGCCCCCTTCAGGGTTCTCCAGATGATCCTCCTTCTTTCAGGTCACCTTTCAGACAGACACCCTTATCCTTTGACAAGACAGTCTTCCAAAAGTTTGCCAGCTTTGTCCTTCTTGAACTGATTTCTGTCTCCTTTCTCTCTGTTTCACATCCCTCTCTGAGAGCAAAACTGTTCTGTCTGCCTGCAAAAATTACATGCTCTCCCAGGCAAGCTGTATGATGCAACTTTGTTGCTCTTTTTGCAAAAAGCATTCTGCAAAAGTCCTGCAAATATTCTATGTTTTAAAATGTTTGTGTGCAACCTGCTCTCACAATTCTTCCCAAACCACCTCTAAATAAGGAAGGAGAGGCCGGGGACCACGCACCTGTCTGCTTTGATGAGACAGATATGGAGAGGGTCAGATCTTTGAGATTCTGTGGGTCCATATTTCAGAAATCGTCTCCCGGAGCCATCATTTCAAGGCAACTAAGGAGATATGGCATGTCTCTGGGCACTCAATCAAACACCTGCACGCGCACTCTGGAAAGTATACTGACTGGTTGCATCACATGCTGGTTTGGTAATTCAAGTGCCCAAGAACACAAAAGGTAGCAAACATAGGTCCACCACAGGCTCCGACCTCCCATACAGCTGTGTGAGATGCTGCCTCAAGAATGCAGCCAATCATCATAAAGGACCATCGTCACCCTGGTCACAACGTCTTCTCATTGCTGCCACATAACCGTTTACAGCGCGGAAACAGGCCATGTCGGCCCTTCAAGTCCGTACCGGTTCACTTAAACAACTCCACTAGCTCCTCCTCAAACTCCTGAGGAAGTAATTTTCCACAGCCAACTATTTCTCCATTGTTTACTCAAATCAAGATACACCAAGAGGAAACAGTTTAAAAAAAAAATCTCCATTCACTTATTTTCCTTCAGATTAGAGAAAGTAGACCCTTAGAAACAAATTCCCTGAAGCACGGAGAACACTGTACACAATGCTTCAAATGTGGCCTCCCCATTAATCTCCCAATTTCTATACTTAACACTCTGATTGACAAAGGCCAACGAGCCAAAAGCTTTTTTTGACCATTCCATTTTCAAAGTACTATTTTCTTTTCCTCGCAGATCCCTCTGGATGACATCTGAGGGGTTGGATACAGGACAGTGAGGGATTTGAGAATCCAGGAGGGGTGAAGATCAGTGAGCAGTCAGAAGGTGATGGAAGAATGGGCTTGGGAGTTAAACTCAGGGGAAAGAGGGGGTGAAATGGGGAAGAACAGTTTCTGGGGCTGGGGGTGGGTGGGTGGGAGTCAGAGGAGGGTGGGGGAGCCATAGTGTGAGTGACAGCAGGTGAGGATGGGGAAAAGAGCCAGCAGGATGGAGGAGCCAAAGGCATGACACCTCTCCAGCTCCCCCACTGGCCAATCCATTCTCCTTCTACCATCCTGACCTCATTACTTCAGCTCTGTTTCCTCCGCGCTCTCAGCCCTGACAAAGGGTTAAACTTTCAGATTTTCCCACTAATTCTGCTCGACAGCTGAGTTCCATCAGCAGATTGTCCATTGAAATAAAAATCGTAGACGCTGGTAATCTGAAACAAAAACAGTGACCGTTGGAAGCACCAGATTTCAGGCAGCAGCTGTAGATTAAGAAATAGAGTTTAGCTTCAAGAAAGGGCCTTGGACTTGAAATAAACTTTATTTCTTTTTTTCACAGATGCTGCCTGACCCGCATTTTCTGCTTTTGTTTCAGTTTGTCCCATTGCTTGCCTCTTTCCTATCACGAGTTTTGTATTCAACGACACAGCACGGTAGAAGGCCCCTGCAGGCTAGGATAACCGTGCCTCCCAATTACACCTGATTAACCTACCAACACTGTGCATTTTGGAGGGTGGGAGGAAACCGGAGCACCCAGAGGAAACCCACACAAGTTATGAGGAGAATGTACCAGCTCCAACAGACAACATCGGATTTGAACACAGGTCACTGACATGGTAATAGCACTGAGCAAACCGCAATACTAAATGATTTCCAGATGATAGCTATATGCTGTGAGAAGTACTTCCTTATGTTAATCTCTGGTTCCTTTGACAGTAAACCTTTACTAAAATGAACCCTCTGCAAAATCACTGCAGGAACAGAGAGGAGAATCTTAATCTGCTTTGTTTTCACGTATCCATTCATTGCATGGTACTCAGGAGTGCTGAGCAACCCAGCAGGTCGCGCAGTCTCCATAGGAAGTAAAAGGTAACCATGAAGGGCTCAGGCCCGAAATGTTGTTTACCTCCTATGGATGCTGTGTGACCTGCTGAGTTTCTCCAGCACTTTGTATACTGCACTGGACCCCAGAATCTGCAAAATGTTCTTGTGGAGCTCCATCCAGTGCATCCCTGACGATTTGATAAAATTCAAAAGCAGGGAATGAATCCTAATCGTCACCATCTGTTGCTCACTGTCTTTCAAGAATAGCATTCTCGATGTGAATGTTACGGAATATTTTGCCTCTGGAGTTGAGATTCAGAAATCTTGAATTACACTTCATGGCTTTGACTGCTGAGATAGGATGTTGCATTGTTTTATGCAAACATTTTAAAATCGAAGGTTGGAAACTCAAGAAAACTGGATTTGTTAAAAAGCAGTCACAACACAGTCCAATAGGCTATCCTCCTTGACGTTCCGTATCATTAAATAGCTGTTCTGTTGGTGATGACTGACACGATGTGAATGTGAATGAGAATTCACACTTAACTTACTACATCCCAGGAGGTTTGTTAGTGGTCTTACAGAGCATTTAACCACATCGATGACAGATGTCTTACAATCTGAAAGTTAGGGCAGGAAGCAAAGAGGAAGAAATATTTTTACATCTCTGCCCATCCACGACTGTGTTTTCAGCTTTGATTTTGCCCAGAACAGCGATCCTTTGAGTTAAAAGATGGCAAGAAAATGGAGAATTGGATTCTCCAGTACAGTAGTCCCTACACCCTTGTTACCTGCAAATACTTCTGTGGTGAAATGTTTCCTCCATTGTATATAGTTATTGTTGGCTATGGAACTGGCCCGCCCACTGATGACTCATATCCTCTGACTCCTCCCCCTTGGTCCTGGGCCATAAAGGTCGAGCCACCTCTCCCTACCCTCCATTCCTATACCTGGATCCGGGCCAGGAAGATTCTTCTGTATATTAAATCCTATCGTTCCCTCAGCCTAGTCTTGGTGGTTACTGATAGTGCACTACAGTGCCTCTAATGCTGTCCTCTCTTTCAAATCCTTGGCCTCAAACCTCCACCATTGGTCACCATGTTTGACTGCCCCAGGAAACTCTTCTTATCTCTCTTTCTCTCTCTCTCTCATTTCCCTGCTCTTAGTACTTCAGTCAAGCTTATCATCAGCTGTTTAAGATTTCCTTTAGTGTCAGATTTTATCTGAATAGCCTCCTGTGAAGTGATACATAATGTAATTTGTTGACGATTTGTATCAGACAAGACTGGAATAGTTTTCACACAGTAATGCTGCAGGGAGTAAAGCCCTTCAGCCTACTCTGCACTGACCATCAAGCACCCACTAATCCTATTTAATTATCACCTCATTCTCATCAACTCCATCCAGGTTTAGAGACTTTAAGGGCCATTTTACATTGTTAAGAATCACTGTTCGGAATCGGAATTTATCGTCATGAACATGTCTCAAAATTCATTGTTTTGCGGCACCATTACAGTACAAATATTGCTATAAATGTCATTTCAAAAATAGTGCAAAATATAGGAGAAAGTGAGGTAGTGTCTGGGGTTCATTGCCCATTCAAGAATCCGATGACAGAGGGGAAGAAGCTGTCCTTGTGCCGCTGAGTGCTTGTCTTCAGGCTCTTGTACCTTTTTCCCGAGGGTAGTGAAGAGGGCATGGCTTGGGTGGTGGGGGTCCTTGAGGAGAGAGGCTGTTTTCATAGGACACCAACTCTTGTAGACGGCCTCGATAGAGTGTAGACTGGTGCCTGCTATATTGATGCCCGAGTTAACGATGCTCTGGAGTTTTTTTTCCCTATCCTATGCATTGACACCTCCATCCCAGGCAGTGATGCAACCAGACAGATGCTCTCCAGGGTACACCTGTGGATATTTTTGAGGTCCTTTGGTGACCTACCTAATCTCCTCAAACTCCTCAGAAAGTATACCTGCTGTTTCCTCAGAAACGTTGACACCCAGGAAGTTGGTCCTTGACCCTCTCCACTGCTGCCCCCTCGATGAGGACTGGTTCACATCCTCCTGACTTCCTCCTGAAGTCAATGGTCAGCTCTTTGGATTTGCTAATGTTGAGCGCAAGGTTGTTGTTGTGACACCACTCAACGAGCTGATCTCTCTCCCTTCTGTACGCTTCCTCATTGCCGCCTGTGATTCTGCCGACAAACATGATGTCGTCGACAAATTTGTAGATGGCATTTGAAATGTGCCTGGCCACACTGTGATGGGTGTAGAGGGAGTAGAGCAGACAGTGAAGCACACATCTTTGACATCTGCCTGAGCTGATCGTTTCCACATTGTTTCCAATTCGTACTGACTGAGGTCTTCCGATGAGGAAGTCGAGGATCCAGTTGCAGAGTGGGATGCAGAGGCCCAGGGTTTGGAGCCTGTTGTTCACCACTGAGGAAATAATGACGTTGAAGGATGAGCTGTAGTCAATGAAGAGTAACCAGATGTATTGTGTTGCTGTTGTCTAGGTGATCCAGAGCTGAGTGGATATTGCATCTGCTGTGGAACAATTGTGTTGGGGGTAGGCACATTGCAGTGGGTCCAGACCTTTAGTTTGGTGCATGATCATTCTAGCCATGACCAAACTCTCAAAGCATTTCATTACAGTCGATGTGAGTGCTATCCAATTGACCAATTGACATACCAACCGGCCCTTCCTTAGGACATGTGAGGAAACCGGAGACATGGTTACAAGGAAAACATGCAAACTCTACATGGACACGCAGCGGAGGTCAGGATTGAAGCGGAATTGCTGGAAGTACGAGGCAGCAACTGTGTTAACTGTGCCCACCAATCTAGTGTTAAAACATCATTTGTGTTGTCTGCAGATGTAAAAGTTGGGCAGGAAAGATGATTAGTATAGAATCCGTCTAATTTTACTTCCACTAATCTTAATGATCATAGAGTAATTGCATTGAACTTGCCTTTTTCCCCAACTTGTCCATGCTGACCCAACTGTCCCACCAATGATATTGACGATGAGTTTATTGATAATGAGTACATTGTATATGCACATATGCACCAACATTCTTATTACAATCGCCAAACAGGTGCTTGTAAAGAAAGACTGTAATAGTTAATGAAAATTAATTAAATTAAGAGACAATAATTACCTAAGATACAGGTAATAAGTATTAACATTTATCCTAGTGCGTAAAAAGTGACATGGAATGCAAGGAAAGTCAAGCTGGTTCCAGTGAGCATTTAGCTCTTTCCAATGACAAATGAAGCAACAAATAGGAAGTAAAGGCCAAGATCTACTTGTTATATAATAATGGCAGATACAAGGTAAACAGAGGGGTGGGCAGCCAACACCTTTTTCTCAGGCCAATACCAGATGATATCTGTTTAAGATAAATGGAGGAAAATTTAGGGGAGACGCCAGATGTAAGTATTGTTTTTCACAGAATGATGGTGCCTGGAACGCATTGCCGGGGTTATAATGGAGGCTGGTACAACACGGAAATTCAAAAGATTCTTTGATAGGCACATGGATGTAAGAAAAATATAGGGTTATGGGTGTGAGGTAGTGAAGAGCTATCAATGGTTCTTAACCTTTTCCTTTCCACTTACATACCACTTTAAGTAATCCCTATGCCATCGGTGCTCTGTGATTAGTAAGGGATGCTTAATGTGGTACGTGGGTGGGAAGGGAAGGTTGAGAATCACTGCCCTAGATCCAATTATTACTGAAATATTTTGCTTGAGAAAAATTGTCATTGGCCCATTTCCTTTGGAGTTCTGAAACCGTGCACATAACGAGTCAATTAGGTACGATTTAAACAGTGGTTTTCAACCTTTTTCTTTCCACCCACATACCACTTTAAGCAATCCCTTACTAATCACAGAGCACCTATAGCATCTTCTTTCTCTTCTTTGGCTTGGCTTCGCGGACGAAGATTTATGGAGGGGGTAAAAAGTCCACGTCAGCTGCAGGCTCGTTTGTGGCTCACAAGTCCGATGCGGGACAGGCAGACACGATTGCAGCGGTTGCAAGGGAAAATTGGTTGGTTGGGGTTGGGTGTTGGGTTTTTCCTCCTTTGCCTTTTGTCAGTGACGCGGGCTCTGCGGTCTTCTTCAAAGGAGGTTTCTGCCCGCCAAACTGTGAGGCGCCAAGATGCACGGTTTGAGGCGTTATCAGCCCACTGGCGGTGGTCAATGAAGCAGGCACCAAGAGACTTCTTTAGGCAGTCCTTGTACCTTTTCTTTGGTGCACCTCTGTCATGGTGGCCAGTGGAGAGCTCGCCATATAATACAATCTTGGAAAGGCGATGGTCCTCCATTCTGGAGACGTGACCCATCCAGCGCAGCTGGATCTTCAGCAGCGTGGACTCGATGCTGTCGACCTCTGCCATCTCGAGTACTTCGACGTTAGGGGTGTAAGCGCTCCAATGGATGTTGAGGATGGAGCGGAGACAACGCTGGTGGAAGCGTTCTAGGAGCCGTAGGTGGTGCCGGTAGAGGACCCATGATTCGGAGCCGAACAGGAGTGTGGGTATGACAACGGCTCTGTATACGCTTATCTTTGTGAGGTTTTTCAGTTGGTTGTTTTTCCAGACTCTTTTGTGTAGTCTTCCAAAGGCGCTATTTGCCTTGGCGAGTCTGTTGTCTATCTCATTGTCGATCCTTGCATCTGATGAAATGGTGCAGCCGAGATAGGTAAACTGGTTGACCGTTTTGAGTTTTGTGTGCCCGATGGAGATGTGGGGGGGCTGGTAGTCATGGTGGGGAGCTGGCTGATGGAGGACCTCAGCTTTCTTCAGGCTGACTTCCAGGCCAAACATTTTGGCAGTTTCCGCAAAGCAGGACGTCAAGCGCTGAAGAGCTGGCTCTGAATGGGCAACTAAAGCGGCATCATCTGCAAAGAGTAGTTCACGGACAAGTTTCTCTTTTGTCTTGGTGTGAGCTTGCAGGCGCCTCAGATTGAAGAGACTGCCATCCGTGCGGTACCGGATGTAAACAGCGTCTTCATTGTTGGGATCTTTCATGGCTTGGTTCAGCATCATGCTGAAGAAGATTGAAAAGAGGGTTGGTGCGAGAACACAGCCTTGCTTCACGCCATTGTTAATGGAGAAGGGTTCAGAGAGCTCATTGCTGTATCTGACCCGACCTTGTTGGTTTTCGTGCATGACAAGGTTGTCATCCTGGGCGACTTCAACGCTCGTGTCGGCAAAGACTCAGAAACCTGGCCAGGAATCCTGGGCAAGCATGGCGTCGGCAAGTGCAACGACAATGGGCGCCTCCTGTTGGAGCTCTGCGCAGAACAGCGACTTGTCATTACAAACACCCTTTTTCAGCAGAGGGACAGCCTTAAGACCACCTGGATGCATCCCCGATCCAAACACTGGCACCTCCTGGACTACATCCTGGTGCGAGAAAGTGACAAACAAGATGTGCTCCACACCAGGGTCATGCCTAGCGCGGAATGCCACACTGACCACCGGCTGGTTCGCTGCAAGCTCAACCTTCACTTCAAGCCAAAGCCCAGGAACAATAAAGCCCCCAGAAAGAGGTTCAATGTTGGAAACCTGCAGTCAGACGAAGCGAGAGGAAACTTCCAGGCAAACCTCAAAGCAAAGCTCGACGTTGCAACCCGCCTCACGGACCCGTCCCCTGAAACCCTCTGGGATCAGTTGAAGACTACCATACTGCAATCCACTGAAGAGGTACTGGGCTTCTCCTCCAGGAAAAACAAGGACTGGTTTGACGAAAACAGCCAGGAAATCCAGGAGCTGCTGGCAAAGAAGCGAGCTGCCCGCCAGGCTCACCTTACAAAGCCGTCCTGTCCAGAGAAGAAACAAGCCTTCCGTCGCGCATGCAGCCATCTTCAGCGCAAACTCCGGGAGATCCAAAATGAGTGGTGGACTAGCCTCGCCAAACGAACACAGCTCAGCGTGGACATTGGCGACTTCAGGGGTTTCTACGAGGCTCTAAAGGCTGTGTACGGCCCCTCACCCCAAGTCCAAAGCCCGCTGCGCAGCTCAGACGGCAAAGTCCTCCTCAGCGACAAGATCTCCATCCTCAACCGATGGTCAGAACACTTCCAATCTCTTTTCAGTGCCAACCGCTCAGTCCAAGATTCCGCCCTGCTCCAGCTCCCTCAACAGCCCCTAAGGCTAGAGCTGGATGAGGTTCCCACCCTGGATGAGACATATAAGGCAATCGAACAACTGAAAAGTGGCAAAGCAGCAGGTATGGATGGAATCCCCCCAGAAGTCTGGAAGGCTGGCGGCAAAACTCTGCATGCCAAACTGCATGAGTTTTTCAAGCTTTGTTGGGACCAAGGTAAACTGCCTCAGGATCTTCGTGATGCCACCATCATCACCCTGTACAAAAACAAAGGCGAGAAATCAGACTGCTCAAACTACAGGGGAATCACGTTGCTCTCCATTGCAGGCAAAATCTTCGCTAGGATTCTACTAAATAGAATAATACCTAGTGTCGCCGAGAATATTCTCCCAGAATCACAGTGTGGCTTTCGCGCAAACAGAGGAACCACTGACATGGTCTTTGCCCTCAGACAGCTCCAAGAAAAGTGCAGAGAACAAAACAAAGGACTCTACATCACCTTTGTTGACCTCACCAAAGCCTTCGACACCGTGAGCAGGAAAGGGCTTTGGCAAATACTAGAGCGCATCGGATGTCCCCCAAAGTTCCTCAACATGATTATCCAACCTATAGCATAGGGAATACATAAAGTGGTATGTGAATGGAAAGAAAAAGGTTGAGAACCACTGGGTTAAATTGTTGTGGAATAGGTTTACATAGGTCAGTTCAACATTGCAGGCGGTACTGTTTTGAGTTCTGTTCTAAGTATAAGTAATAAATGTATAGAACTGTGAGAAGAAATTCCAACATCTTCATTAAATGAAGATGAAGTGGAGCCAGTGTTTATACACAAAACAGACTGGTGATGATATATCCTCAAAGGTTCAGAAGCAGAATGAAGCTTGTTTCCCACACAGATGCGGAGACACCTGTTCCTCATGTTCTGTGGATTACTGATATGTTGACTGAAAGCTAAACTTTAGGAATTCACATCTCCCATTGACATACACAGTGCCTGACCACAAACCTTAAGGATTCTCCTCCCCCCAAGCCAATTGCTTTAAAGGTCATCATGGTGCAAGCACCACTTCTGAAATTTGAGTGATGTTTGGGAAATTGATTGGCCAATATCACATTAAGGACGGAAGGTGTTAGAAAGAAGGGATTTCTTATGTTCCACAAAGCGTGCAGTTTTTGTTGATGAAAACATTCAATATCTGAATCCACACATTCTCTGATTTTTATAATTCTATTTTTAGTGCAAAGTCTGGCTCATCAGAACTAAACTATTTTAACACTCAACAACGTTGACCATGTCACCAGTAAACCAGACTAAAAATAATATAGACAAACTCCAATAATCTGGACTTTGGTGGTGGATTGGCAGATTTTCTGGACTATTGGATATTACTCTCCCAATACCCAAAACTCACTTTGTCACACGATTGTATCATAAATATTTTGCTGAACGCATTGAGATTAAAAGGAGTGGGAAATAAGCAGGCACTCTGGACCCAAGCTCCATCAGCATACTCCTCATTAGACTGGAAGGCACAGCAGCACCTAAATTTACAAAGGAGGTTTGGAGGGGCAAAACCACCAGGCTCCATCTTGACAACATTTTACAGAAGTGCAATTGAGAGTGTCCTGTCTGGCTGCAATCATTATGAGGTATGGTAGCTGCAAAGCATTGGACCGTAAGTCAATACAGAGGATCATCAAAAGAGCCAAGAAAGCCACAGGCATCTCCCTTTCCTCTATTGACAACATTTACTAGGAATGTTGCTTGAGTAGGGCTCAAAATGATTGAGGACCCTTTTCAGACAGCAAACAGTAATTCTGACCCACTACCATCAGGAAGGAGGTACAGCAGCATCAAATCAGGACTGTCAGGCTGGGAAATAGCTTCTTCCTGCAGGCTGTGAGATTGATGGACAATGCAAATTATTCCAATATAATTATTTTATCTTATATTGTTATGTATTTCTGTGATTAATATGTGTTGTGTATAGTGTGTATATGTGTGCACCATGGCCCAGAGGAATTTTGCTTCAACTGGTTGAATATGTACAGTTAAATAATAATAAGCTTGAATGTAAACTTGAACACACCTACCCACATTCCAGACCCCCGATGTACTGGAACCCAACGCTTGCTCTGACGACACGACCCACTCACATTCCGGACCCTCATCTCAGGACCCCCAGCATTCATTCTAGACCAGTGGTTTTCAAACTTCCCCCCTAAATCCCTATGCCATAGGTGCTCTGTGATTAGTAAAAGATTGCTTAAGGTGGTTTGTGGGTGGAAAGAAAGAGTTTGAGAACCACTAATCGCACCTAATTTACTCGTCATGTGCATGGTTTCATAACTCCAAAGGAAATGTCAACCTTCCCTTTCCACTCACATCCCACCTTAAGCAATCCCCTACTAATCACAGAGCACAGATGGCATAGGGGTTACTTAAGGTGGAATGTGAGTTGGGGGGTGGGAGACAGTTTGAAAACCACTGTTCTAGACCAATGAGTGAACTGGATGTTAAATGATCAGGGTCTCCCAACAATTGGATGCTGGATTATCGAAATTTTAATCCAAGAAGTAACCAAGTAACTGTAACAGGGAGGGCATGAATTGTTGGTGTAAAATGGACACACAGCAATTCACCCACTATTTTACATTGAGCTCAATTTCCCCTCCTATTTATTTCAATGGAAACAAAAACTATCCACAGCTAAATAACTTTGATTTGATTTTGTTCTAAGCAGGTGGTGAGGGAAATTGTATACACTGTACTCATATAGAACGAGTTGGTGCAAAGGTGGAGAAGCAGCCTTATATCACTTCTGACCTGTACTTGATGCCATGGCTCAATTAAAGGTTCATGTTGATGGGCACCAGGTAGCAATGATAACATTTTATTTTCGCGAACCTAATACGGGGAAATCTCATACAAGGTATAACAAGTAAGACAAAGTACGGAAGTCCAGAGTTACAAAGGGAGATCAGTTGGTACAGAGCAAAGGCAGCATTATTTTACCAGTGTAACACAAAAGTCTGCAGAGGCCATGATTGTAGTAAATACACAAAATGATGGAAGAACTCAGCAGGCCTTGCAACATCCATAGGAGGTAAAGGTACATTACCAACTTTTTTTTCATCAAAAATAGACGTAATTCACAATGAATTATTTAGAAATAGAAAGCCGTTCAAAGACTCTTCACATCCTTAGTTTAGTATTCATACACTTCCATCACTGTACATTGTTTCAGTCATTTCTATTTAGCAGGATTGCCACCACTGTGGGATCTTGTCATTATTCCCCCCTCTGTTGCTTGAGGGGCTTCACCCTCAGTCTCAATTCCTCAATGCTAGTAACAGAAGGACTCCAGACTAGTCCTTCCCAACAGCTTGGCTGTGCCAAGGCTCAGTGTGTCTTCGGTTTACTCCTGCAGCCTGGAATGTGCCAGTCGAAGAGCAGTCCTGCACGGACATCTCTGTGTGCTGAAAGACCAACAGATTTCGGGCAGACCTAAGTGTGTCGTTCACTGAGTTGCATATCTTCCAGCATTTCTGGATGTCTGTGTGCATCCCTGGGAACAGCCATAAATCAGACAGTCCTCTGTCATACTGCTTCTGGGGATGAACTATGACAAGGACCCTTACACACACACTCTTAGCAAATCAGCATTCTACAAAGGGGTGGGCGATTGTCTCCACTTCACTGCAATCATCTTGGGGACAATGTACATTGTGGGTGATGTTCTGGTTGTACAGGAAGGATCTGATTGAGAGGGCTTCTCTCATTTCCTTCAGGCCAAGTCCTGGTGCTTGTTCATGAGGACCGGTGATGAGGCATTCCACCAGATGACCTAAATGGTCTTTTCAGGGAACCACCCCACCACATCCATCGAGTCCTTGTCCCTTGTGGTCAAAGATAATTGATCTGGAAAAACTTTTCCACGAAGGATAGGTGGTGTGGTAAAGTCCATCTAACTGGGACATTGTGCAGCATCAGGCCGAGGCCCATCCTTTCATAACACCTGGGACAGGTAAAATCTCAGTACCTGCACATAGCGGCACCTGGTGCCCTTGTACTTTGGTTCACTGTACAGCCTGATGCAACTACACATGAAGGTGGTGATCAGGATGAGGATCTCATTGGCTCTTGTGCTGTTGTTTGCCGACTTGTACATGGAAACCTTCAGAACCATTCCATCTTGGACCCCAATTTGAATTGGAAAACTGTTTTGGTAACTGCCAGGGAGGAAGTGCGGAGGATGGGCCACATTTGCGCCACATAGAGTGATACCGAGAGCACCTTGAACCTGATGACCAGGTTCTTCCCTTTGATTGACAGGGAGCGCTACGTCCACAGACCCAATTTTTGGTGGACCTTTGTGATCCTCTATGATCAGCTTTTCTTGCATGACTTGGCCCCTCTAAACCAGATCCCCAACACCTTCAGGTAGTCAGATCTAACTGTGATGGAGGTAGTGGACCAATAGTACCAGATACCTCACTCATCTTCCAGTGTACAATGCAGTCTCAAAATGACCAAAGATGCTGATTGGTCTCTGTACCAATTGTGTCTGAACAAAAGATGGCAGGTCCAGGGACACTTCATCCCACAGAGCCGTACACAACTCAGCTGGTATGCTGTCACTTTCCCAGAGTTTTACTTGACCAAAAGGAATAGATCAAGTCTGTTAGGTTTCTCAGGGTAATTGACTGGTCCAGACTCTTCAGCTTGCTTGCATCTGACTTCTGTGATGGAAGACAGGAAGTTCTGGGAGGCCATTCTCTGTAGCCTTAGTGTTGTGCAGTTTGGTGTAAGAGGATCTGCTGATCCTCTGTATGCTTGTCTGCGAGGATGTGACTGAGTCGTCCTTTTCCTTAAGGCTGTAGATCACAGAGCTCCTTAAATCACTTTAGGATGAAATGAGCACATCTCATCCTGCTCCACTGTACAGACTCTGCAGCAGAAGGTGATCTTGGAGGACACTGAGGCTTGTTGGCTCTTTGTCTCTCAGAGTTCCTCTCTCACATCCACCCCTCTCAACTGTAGAAGGAGGTGTTGCTGCATGTTAGTCTGGCTTTGGATCAGATCCCTCTACCTCTGTCCTGCTCTCTAGAAAGAATCTCTTGATGTTCTCATTGGTCACTTCCCACCAGTTCACTGGGGTATCAAAGAAGGGTTTCAGCGTACTCGGTCTTTAGTTCCTCTACATTCTCTGGGGTCAGCAACTTCACGTTCAGCTTTCACGTTCCCCTGCTCACTTTCTGGTCCTCCTGTAGGTGACAGGAAGGACGAAGGAGGCTGTGGTCAGGGAAGAACACTGGCATGGACTTGGTGGTCCTGACCGTGTCAGCCTTCAATACTAAGACAAAATCTTTCTGAGACCAAATCCAGCCGTCCAATCTCGACCAGATGTATCCTTTACCAAATCTATCAGCAGTCTGGAGAAGCTGTCCAATCTACATTCAGCACTGCTGGATCTTCCAGCTGCAGTGATGATGCAGTTGAAGTCACTGGCCAGAACAACCGGCCTGGTTGTTGTGATGGTGTGAGCTGCTGGAAGATGGCTAGCCTCTCGCTCCACACGGGTGAAGTGTACACATTGATCAGTTGGGGCAGGCTGTCACAATACGTTAGATCTACCATGAGGTGATGACCCTGTTTTCTGTCTCTAAGACTGGATGTGTAACAATCTTCCCCCCCCCCCCCGCCCCACCAACCATACAAAAAGCCCATGGGGCCATCATTGTGACCATCTCCGATTGTTCCTGAGGTGTGGCAGCAACACTCATGTTGGAAAGCTACATCTGCCTTGACTTCAGTAAGGTATTGCAATGTGTTTGACACTGAGCACATTGAGGGTTCTTGTTTTAACCTCCATTGTGGTTTATTTGGAGTCTCCAGTTCGCAATCCTCGTAGCCCAGAGTTAATCAGCCTGAGTACTCATGCCCACCGCTTTTGTGAGCTGCAGCACTTATTTCAGGCTCAGGAACTGAGGGCGATCTTCCTCTGGGAGTGGAGTCTCCTCAGGCAAAGCTGGTGGTTTTGGTAGGGAGGAGATCCAGTCGTGCTCCTGCTTCTCCACCTCCTGGCTGGCTTGTACTCTCCTTCTCCTGAAGCTGCGGGGTGAAGTGACAGCTTCTGCACTGCTCCCAGTCTCCCAGAGTTCGGGGTCTCTGGGTGCTCTACATCCTACAGTCAGACTTACTCGTAACCTGTTGTCCTCCTTTCTCTCCCCCTCCATCTTGACGCTTCCACTCTGCCTTCGTCTGGTGATTGTGCTTGTTTCATCCTCGTTGATGAGAGGTCACTGGCTTCTGTTTGTGCCTTGACCCTTTCCTTTCCACTGCTTGCAGGCTCGGTTGCCACTTTCTTCCCTGGGGGCTTTTGGGTTGTCTTTCTTTTCTTCACCGTCTACCATTTTTCCTTTGCTGTTCCCTCCTCCGTTGACTCAGCTTCCTTAGGAGGGGCCTCTGGCATCGTGGCTGAGATTTGAGGTGGACGTGGTTGGAGTCTCCTCGCACGCCCTGGTCTTGGTCTCTGCCGCAGTCGAGGTTGACGGGGCTTTGACCACACTGGAAGGGGTGATGTTGGCCATTACCCCTCTTGTCACCTGTGCATAGGTGCCTATATGTTTTGGGCAGGCTCTGTAAAAATGGCCAGCTTCCCCACACAAATTGCAGTCTTGATCTCTGAACCATCCTTTGCCTGATGACCTTCCTGCTTGTGGCTCTTGCAGATGACTGTGCTGCATTGGGGCACCACATGTCCAGGTTTGTTACAGTTCCTGCACACACCTGTGAGCTGTCCAACATATTCCAAGTACCTATAGTTTCCTCCATTGACAAACACTGAGGTGGGGGTTAGATGATTGTCCTTTTGCCCTCGTTCAGTTTCGCCTTCACTTGGCGTTTGCTGGTCTAAATTCCAAACATGTCTTTGACGTCCACTCAGGTCCCTGTCCTCTTGACGTAATGGCCTGGGAGGGTGATCATGTCCACTACTGGCACATGTGCACCATTATCACTCATTCCCTCTGCGTTGGAAGGATGAAGAGTCATTGGACCTTGAATAGCGAGTGTAGAACCATCTGGTGTCCAAAACCCTCAGACAAGGTTGGTGCTGTTGTGGTCTGGCGCATTGAAGCCAAGCAGTGACTCTCAGGCACTTCCTCTTACCCCTCCAACCAGACTCCACCAAAACTCATCAAACCACTGTCTCACGCACAATTCCTTTTCTTTTTAAAAATATTTTTATTATGTTTAACTAATTTTTTAAAATACCCACTTGTAAACCCAATATATATGCTGGAATATAAGAAAAGACAGATAATTTGTACATTTCAAATAAAAATCTTGATCACACACAGTACAAATTGTGGATACCCTTCCCAATCAAACCCATTATATCAAAATATTAAAAAAGGAAAAAAATGGAAAAGCTAAAATTCGCTTCTGAGATGAATGAACAATATTTCTTCTTCTTGAGAAAATAATTTGATAAATTTTGAAAATAATTTTTCAAAAAATGTTCTAAGCTCAGGCAAGCTCAAAGCATATGTATCAATGAAGCCTCAACAATTTTACATTTACCACATAATGGATCAATATCAGAATAAAAGCGAGATAGTTTAACTTATGAAATGTGCACTCTGTGCACCACTTTGAACTGCAACAAATAACGATGTGCACCGAAAGAGGATTCATTAATCAAATTTAAAAACGATATCCCAGTCCTCGTCTGTTAGTGACAAATCCAAGTCATGCTCCCAACCACTCTTGACCTTAACTAATGAAGCTATTCTCAAGTCCATCAAATAACTATAAATAATTGATATGCCTCTATGAGAAAATTAAAAGTCAAAAGTATATCAAGAATGTTTTTTCCTGAAATCTGTGGAAAATCAGAAAGTTTGAACTGAATAAAATGTTTGACTTGTAGATAACAGAAAAGGAGTGTATTGGGTAATTTAAATTTTGCCCTTAATTGTTCAAAAGAAGCAAAATTATGTTGAATAAAAAGATCTTTAAAATTGCTGATACCCAGTCTATACACCTGTATCTCACACAATCTCTGAATTCATTACTTCACGTCATTTTACTTCCATGGCTCCAACCTCATTGTTTCCTAACTCTGCACTCCCCAGTTCTGCCTCCCACTCAAGATTTACAAACCCAATTGTTCTGATAGACCCATTGTTTCCATATGCTCCTACCCCACCGAATTGGTCTCAACTTACCTCCTTTTTGACCCCCCCTGTCCGGTCGCCTACATCCGCGATACATGCTTTCCACCATGTCAACAATGTCCAGTTCCTTGAACTCAATTCCACCATGGACATCCAATCACTGTTCACTTCCATCTCCCATACCCTTTGTTTCTTCCTCGACATCAGACCCAACCAGACCCCTCCACCTCCACCCTCCTCCGGCTGACAGAACTTCTCCTCACCCTCAATAACTTTTCCTTTACTCATCCCACTTTCTCCAAGTCAAAGGGGTAGCCATGGGTACCCACATGGGCCCAGCTATGTCTGCCATTTTGTTGGCTGCAGGGACATATTGATGCTACAAGCCTACACAGGCAAGGCGCCTCTGCTAATCGATGACTACTTTGGTGCTGCCTCATGCATCCATGATGAGCTCTTTGACTCTATACCTCTTCACTCCCTGTTCCCTGACAAGATTCTATTCCTTTCTTGTAATTCCTCCGATTCTGTCACATCTGCTCCCAGGAAGAGGTCTGACAAGCCACATCATCTGAGATGATCATCTTTCTTGAAATAAAGTAGCTTCCTTCTATTATCATCAACTTGGCCCTCACCTGCATATCTTCCACTGACCGCACATCTGCCCTTGCCCCTCCGTTCCCACACACAACAAGAACAGTTCCTTGACCTCATCTATCACCCCACTGGCCTCTGCATGTATTTCATCCTATGCCACTCCTGCCGCCTACTCTGTGATCTCGCCACCACACACATCTTTCCCTCTCGCCCCCTTCTCTGAATTCCACAGAGACTGCTCCCTCTGTGACTCCCTTGTCCCTTCCTACCAATTGCCTACTTGGCACCTACCCCTGTGACTACAAGAAATGCTACACTTGCACTCACACCTCCTCCTTCAAGACCATTCGGGGCCCCAAACAAGTGAAACTCATCCGCGTTGCTTCCAGGGCGATCGTCAGTGGGCCTAAAACCTGAACATTAAAAAAAATAAAAATAAAAGAATCAGAAGAAATCTGCACATTGAATGATTCTGAACGCACAGGTCATTAGTGCTAATTGTACATTTCTATGTCTAGGGACCAGCTGACGGGTTGTGTGGTTACATAACCATTTAAATAAATCTTGCTGTTCTGCAACTGTAATTTTTCTCAGACCTCCTTGCTGCACAGCAACAGAGTATTTAGCATTCACAGCAACACTAGTCCGATACCTTAATATACCAACACAATACAGCAGTGAATGGGAAGAAAAGGATCTGTTCTTGCAAGTCTGCACACAGTCGGATTTGCTTTGTTCGGGGACATATACACGAGTTCCCCTGAGATGTCTTCACAACAGAAGAACTGGAACACGGTTTAAGCAGCTTGAGAGCAAGGCAGTTGTATCAAGGTTAAATCAGTCTGTGCCAAATCACATAAGACAGCCTATAAAGAATTGTGTTCTGAGTTTTTAAATTTAAATGTTTAAATTTAGACATACAGCACAGTAACAGGCCATTTCTGCCCACAAGCCCATGCGGCCTAATTGGACCCAATTGACTTCCAACTCCCAGTATGTTTTGAACAGTGGGAGGAAACTGGATCCCCTGGGAAAAAAAAGCTACACAGACATGGGGAGAATGTACAAACAGAAAGCACAGGATTCGAATCCTGGGCCCGATTGCTGGTGGTGTAACAGCGTGAACCGCTACCGCCAACCGTGATGTCTCATCCTGTTTAACTTACTGTCCTGATTCACCTCTTAAAAGAGAATTAAGAGTTGGTTTTGGGTCAGGGAAAGGATTGTCACCTTTAGAAGGACATGATCCGTGGGGTGACACGGTTGGTATAGTGGTCAGCACAACGTCTTGACAATAGGGTCCGGGTTTCAAAGCCCGGAATGTCTTTAAGGAATTTGTGCATTCTCCCTGTGTCTGCGTGGGTTTTCCCCGGGGGCTCCGGTTTCCACCCACCGTTCGAGACTCACCCGGGGTTGTAGGTTAATTGGGTGTAAATTGGGCAGCAAAAGTTCATTGGCAGAAATGGACTGTTACCAGGCTGTGTCTCTAAATTCAATTTTAATTTTAATTTAACTGCTGAATCGCCAAGACACAGAGGCTATGGATGAAGTTCTGCTAATTGGGATGGGTCAACATGGCCATGGGAGCTAGGGTGAGTGTGTAGGGCCTTTTTCTATGCTGCATGACTCTATCTAGCCTATATTTCACCCTGTACATCACTGAGCCTACACCCATGCAGGAGAAACACAAAAGCTGAAGATGCCAGAATCTTGAGCAGACAAAGAATTGTTGGAGGAACTCAACCAGTCAGACAGCACCCTGACAAGTGGCTCAGGCCAAAACATTGACTGCCTTTTACCTCCTGTAGATGCTGTGTGACTGGCAGACTTTCTCCGACATGTTTGTGTGCTGCATGGGTGGTAATGGTTTTCTTTTACTAAAGAAGGGATAGTCAATATTCTGGCCCAAATGCAAAAGCAGTACAGTGAGAGCTGTCCTTCTGGAAAGAGACTGACAAGAGCTCAAAGCAGAGATGAGTGGGAGGAGGAGGAGCTCACAGAAGTAGCAGCTGAGGAACAGGAGGATGAACAGAGTGAGGCAGAGGAGGTAGAAAAATTTTGCTTCAGCATTCAGCAGGGAGAGGGCCTTGAGGTCAATGTAATACAGGTAAATGTGTGTGCTGAGGGTGAGAAAGAGGTAGTATTGGAGCTTCTGTAAAACATCAGGATGGAGAAGTCCTTGACACCAGATGGGATATATCCCAGGTCCCATCAGGAAGTGAAGAAAGAGATTGCTGGGACTTTGGTGATGATGTTTGCATCCTCCCTGGCACAAGTATGGTACCAGAGTTTTGGGCGATGGAAAATGTAGTTTCCCAGGTCAAGAAAGGTAATCGGGAGAATCTTGGGATTTATAGACCAGTGAGTCTTACGTCAGATGTAAGCAAACTCCTGGAGAGGATTCTTAAAGATGAGCACTTGGTGAAGTCAGGGATAGTCAGTGTGGCTTTGTGTGAGGCAGGTCATGCCTCAAGAGTTTTTCGACAAAACATATTGATGAAGGTATAGAGGTAGATGTGGTATATATGAATTTTAGTAATGCATTTGCCATGGTAGGCTCATCCAGAAAGTCAGATGTTTGAGATGAGTGGGTTCATAGGAACTCTGTAAGGGATCCCCAGAATAAGGGAGCAGAGCCAAGCCTGGAGGTAGGTGCAGTACTGCAATCTTGAAGAAACAATGAGCTGCAATGGTTCAGGCAGCATCCATGGGCAGAAAAGGTCAGTCACCATTTTCAATTAGGAATGGGTGATGCCAAGTATATCAAGGGGGAAAGAAGCTGAGGAGGGCCTAACAAGTGATAATATGTTGGATAGAAGGTGGGAGGAGCGGAAAAACAGGAGATCACTGGGAAAAGATTGGAGAGAAAAGTAAAAACCGGAGTAGGTAAAGAAGAGATGGAAATAGTGAGTGTGACTTAAAATTAGAAAACTGATATTCATGTTTTTGGGTTTAAGGCTGTCCAGGAGGAAATGATGCGTTGTCCCTCTTTTGCATGGGGCTTCCTCCAGATATGTCCATGTGGGAATGGTGAAGAGAATTGAAATGGGTCACTACAGTAAGCTCAAGTTTAAATCCACCGAGAGAGCACTGGTGTTTAGCAGAGCAGCTGCTCAATCTCACCCTCATGGACCTTGGTGCATTGAATGCAGTAGATCAGGCTGGACAAGGTGCATGTAAAGCTTTGCCTCACCTGGCAGGTCTGTTTGAGGCCCTGGATGGAGGTGAGGATGGAGATGTAGGGACAAGTCTGCAATTACAGGGGTAAGTTCCACAGGGATGGAAGATGTTTTCCTGGAAAGTCACAAAACACCCTATATTCTATCCAAGCTCTCAAAACACAGGTATATATTACTGAACTCTAATTTGCAGATTAAAAGTGGCTTCCTGCCTGAAAGGGGCATACATGTCAGAACCTTGCCAGATATAGAGAGACTTTACCTTCACTAGGAAATTCAATAACCTGTTTAAGGAACATTTTCTTACCATACTGAGTGTCATGTTATCTTTCACTCAACTGTTCCCACTTTCGATGTCATAACTGGTCATGTTAATATTATTAAGATGAATATCCTGCCAAAATGTTATATATTTTTCAATCTGGACCAGTTTTTTGTTCCTAAATCCTTTTTTGATTCTTCGGACTCTCTTATATCTTCCTTTATATGGAATAATAAGCTTCCCCATCTTAAAAAAAACCTCTCCTTCAAAATATTAAGGAAAATGGAGGCTTGGCATGACCTAATTTTAGAATTTACGACTGGACAGCTAATATCAGATACATTATTTTTTTTAGATTCATCATAAGTTTCTTTTAGGAGCTTCAGGTTGGATTAGTTTAGAAATTAAATCTACTAAAATGTTCTCCCTTATTTAAATACTTGGAGTTCCTTTCCCTTTCTCTGGTTCTAGATTATCAGGTAATCTTGTTGTCAGACATACAATGAGAATTTGGTTCAATTTAAGAAACATTTTGGATACCATAGATTCTTATTATTATTTGGTTCTATCATAAGTAATTTTTTTTCCTCGATCTGTTCAAGATATTTGTCTACCTTTGGCATCCGATCTTCCTTGAACCTTTTTATCAACCACAATCCTGCCTCTTTCGAACAACTATCTGTTAAATTTAATATACCCAGACACCACTTTTCTCGTTATTTACGGATTAGGAATTTTTTTAACTTTGAGACTTCCTCGGGACTTGGAGTTTAATGTTACATGGAAAATACATAATTTTTCAACTGGACCATAAACGGCTGTTGTCTGGCCTGCATGAGCTACTTTTGCTCTCTAAGGATAATTCCCTGGATGGAATTTTTTTTTAAACTATGGGAACAAGACTTACAACAAATATTTTCTGAGACTACATGGGATTCTACCCAATTGGCTAAATTCTATCCCAACTTACCTTCTAAATGCGATAAATATAAAACTGAAGATGGTTCATTGTATCATATGTTTTGGTATGTCCTTCTCTTCTCAACTATTGGGAAGATGTATTTCATACTCCTTTCGTTCTTAATATTAATTTGGCCTCATCTCATTTTATTGCCCTGTTTGGAATATGTGGGTCCAATGATCTGACATTGAATCCCATGTAAGTAGCTTTTGCCTCCCTGATTGCCGGAAGGGCCATACTCATGAAATGGAAAGATGCAGTCCTTCCCACTCACACTCAATGGCCATCTGATACGATGGCTTGTTGGTCTGTAGAAAAAAATGAGATTTTCTGCAATTAATGTAAACTTTATTTTTTATGGGGTTCTTTTCTTCATTATTCTTCGTGATGCCACCATCATCACCCTGTACAAAAACAAAGGCGAGAAATCAGACTGCTCAAACTACAGGGGAATCACGTTGCTCTCCATTGCAGGCAAAATCTTCGCTAGGATTCTACTAAATAGAGTAATACCTAGTGTCGCCGAGAATATTCTCCCAGAATCACAGTGCGGCTTTCGCGCAAACAGAGGAACCACTGACATGGTCTTTGCCCTCAGACAGCTCCAAGAAAAGTGCAGAGAACAAAACAAAGGACTCTACATCACCTTTGTTGACCTCACCAAAGCCTTCGACACCGTGAGCAGGAAAGGGCTTTGGCAAATACTAGAGCGCGTCGGATGTCCCCCAAAGTTCCTCAACATGATTATCCAACTGCACGAAAACCAACAAGGTCGGGTCAGATACAGCAATGAGCTCTCTGAACCCTTCTCCATTAACAATGGCGTGAAGCAAGGCTGTGTTCTCGCACCAACCCTCTTTTCAATCTTCTTCAGCATGATGCTGAACCAAGCCATGAAAGACCCCAACAATGAAGATGCTGTTTACATCCGGTACCGCACGGATGGCAGTCTCTTCAATCTGAGGCGCCTGCAAGCTCACACCAAGACACAAGAGAAACTTGTCCGTGAACTACTCTTTGCAGACGATGCCGCTTTAGTTGCCCATTCAGAGCCAGCTCTTCAGCGCTTGACGTCCTGCTTTGCGGAAACTGCCAAAATGTTTGGCCTGGAAGTCAACCTGAAGAAAACTGAGGTCCTCCATCAGCCAGCTCCCCACCATGACTGCCAGCCCCCCCACATCTCCATCGGGCACACAAGACTCAAAACGGTCGACCAGTTTACCTATCTCGGCTGCACCATTTCGTCGGATGCGGGGATCGACAATGAGATAGACAACAGACTCGCCAAGGCAAATAGCGCCTTTGGAAGACTGCACAAGGGAGTCTGGAGGAGCAGCCAACTGAAAAACCTCACGGAGATGAGCGTGTACAGAGCCGTTGTCATACCCACACTCCTGTTCGGCTCCGAATCATGGGTCCTCTACCGGCACCACCTACGGCTCCTAGAACGCTTCCACCAGCGTTGTCTCCGCTCCATCCTCAACATCCATTGGAGCGCTTACACCCCTAACGTCGAAGTACTCGAGATGGCAGAGGTCGACAGCAACGAGTCCACGCTGCTGAAGATCCAGCTGCGCTGGATGGGTCACGTCTCCAGAATGGAGGACCATCGCCTTCCCAAGATCGTGTTATATGGCGAGCTCTCCACTGGCCACCGTGACAGAGGTGCACCAAAGAAGGGGTACAAGGACTGCCTGAAGAAATCTCTTGGTGCCTGCCACATTGACCACCGCCAGTGGACTGATAACGCCTCAAACCGTGCATCTTGGCGCCTCACAGTTTGGTGGGCAGCAACCTCCTTTGAAGAAGACCGCAGAGCCCACCTCACTGACAAAAGGCAAAGGAGGAAAAACCCAACACCCAACCCCAACCAACCAATTTTCCCTTGCAACCGCTGCAATCGTGTCTGCCTGTCCCGCATCGGACTTGTCAGCCACAAACGAGCCTGCAGCTGACGTGGACTTTTTACCCCCTCCATAAATCTTCGTCCGCGAAGCCAAGCCAAAGAAAAGATTTCCTAGATTTGTAATTTTTAATTATTGACCTCATTGTTTATTTTTCTTTTCATTATCAGATAGTGGATAGAAGCACAGAAAACAGGCCATTCAGCCCTTCCGACCTGTGCCAACCAATAAAAATAGGTAGTCCCATAACCCTCCAAACCACTCCTATTCATGAATTTGTAGATTAGTCACTTTCTTTTTTTAATTTTTGCTTATATTCTTTTTTTAAATGGTGACTTAGGTTTTGTCATTACTGATATTAAATTTGGTTCTTGTTCTATTCATGATTATTTACCTATGTAACATTTGCTAAATGAAATTAATAAAAATATTCAAAGGAGTTATAAAATGACTGGCTATTAATTACCAAGTTCTTGCACAGTGTGCCCAGAGTCTCAGAACCAGGGAGTCAGAGAACTCCTCAGCACATCCATTGACCCTTTTGCCCATCAAGTCCAAGCTGAACTACTGATCCTCCTAAGTCCCATTGGCCTGTACCCAGACTGTAGCCCTCCATACCTCTCCCATCCATGTACCTACCCAAATTTCTCTTAAAAGCTCACTTTTTCCACCTCTGCTGGCAGCGTATTCTACACTCTCACCTCCCTCTGAGTGAAGGAGATGTTTCTCTCAATTTTCCCTTTAAACATTTCACCTTTCGCCCTTCACCCATGTCCTCTTGTTCTTGTCTCACCAAACAGTAGAAAAAGTCTGCTTGAATTTACCAAAACCTATACCCCTGTGCTATTCTTGCAATCCACTCCAGACAAAAATTTAGCAGTCATCGTCATGAGAATAGTTAATCCCAAAATAATACTTGTTCCAGTCAGAGTTTTATTGGCAGCCGATTGCTACAGAAATTGCCTGGTTTATCCAGATAAGTAGATAAAACTGTTGGAGGAAATGGTTACAAGCTTTCCTGTGCTCGATCTTTACTCTAGATTTAAGTTTGTCAAATTAAACCCAGGTCTCTTGATGGGACATTATAATCAACCTTTATGGACCTGTCTGAGGCCAATGGCAAAAATATCAGTTCTACATTTTATTTCCTGTTAAAATGTCCTCCATTAACTTGCAATATTCTGGCACCACTGATGAAATACGATCATTTTCTGTGCTGACCCCACACCCGACTGAGTCTATACTGAAGTTTAAACTAAATTTCTTTCGCTTATACATGATCCATATCTCTCCATTTCCTGCATATTCACGTGTCCACATAACAGCCTCCAGACACGAAGAACCATGGAACCATAGAACCCCACAGCACATGCATAGGCCTTTAGGCCTATCTGGTTCAAGCTGAACTATTTATCTTGCCAAGTCCCATTCACCTGCACCCTGACTGTAGCCCTCCATACCCCTCCCATCCATGTACTTACCCAAATTTCTCTTAAATGCTGAAACACAACCACAATGTCTGCTTTTAGCACTACTCCTGGCACCCCATCCCAGGAACGCACCACACTCTGTATAATAAAACTTGCTCAGCAAAAGTCCTTTAAACATCCCTCCTTCCCCACCTCTCCTTTGAAATTTTTGCATGCTGGTGGGTCAGCCGGAGCTGACTTTGCTTGCAGTATGCTGGTGCGTTCAGAATGGCCCTGACTTTAATTGATAGGGAAGAACCAGTTTTAAACTTCCTTGAAGCCCATTTACGCTTTCCTTTACACCACTTATGCCAGTAATCTTTTCCACATATTTTATCCGAATGTACCTCCTACATTTGCTTCTCTGTTCTGGAGTTGACTCTCTGATGAAGTGCCCCAACAAAGTTGTGTAGGTAAACCCTCCACATGGAACTAGAGGTCCCGATGTTACAGCACAATGAGGCTGTTCCAGCTAAAGAAGAAACTCATCACCTCTTCCTCAAGGACAATGGCCATCGGGTCTCAAAATGTAGAAACAGGCCCTTTGCCCCAACTTTCCCATGTATTAGTGTGACCTGCCTGTGTTTGGTCCATGTCCCTCTAAACCCATCCTATCTATGCATCCAACCACCAGCCTCTGTGTACACCTCAGGTTCTTATTAAATCTCCCCTCTCTCACTTGAAACCCATGTCCTTTGTTCCATCCACTCTGGGGGTAAAGTCTCTCTACATTCACCCAATCCACTCCTCTCATATTTTTCTACACCAAGGAATAAAGCCCCGGCCTGCTCAACTTCACCTTTTGGTCAGGCCCGCAAGTCCTGGCCACATCCTCGCATATCCTCTCCAGCTTGACATAATCTTTTCTGCAGTATGGTGACCAAAAACTCAATGCAATGCTCCAAATGGGGTCCCACCAACAACTGTAACATGACCTCCTAATTTCTATACTCATCTTTCTCTGCTTTACCATTTGACAATGGATGCAGAGGACCTGAAGTCACATGTCGAAAATCATACTCTTCTGCAAAGTTCTGGAATTCTCTACAGCTGTAGATTGGTCCATTGTCACTTAAGACAATTTGAGGAATTCCATATCTTGCAAAGATTGATTTCATATATTTGATCACACAAGCAGCAGACATGTTAGGAAGGAGCACAATCTCTGGATAGTTTGACAGATAGTCAATAACCAGCAAGTAATTCTTTGCATCCACGTGGAACAGATCAATCCCAACTTTCTGCCACGGTTCTGCTGGTGTGTCAGTTATTATCACAGGGTTCTTTTGTCTGCTCTGCATAATAACATATAGTCTAGGTATTATTACAGATTTTTCCATAGGCTGCGCATAGTTTTGGTTTTTGTTAAGTGCCACATCCTTTACAATTGAATGTTTCTCCATCTTTTTGTTGTTTTCTAGGTCTCATTCCTTGTTTAAGTGTGCGTCCAGACTCTGTGGCAATGGCTATGTCTTCATTTTCACCAGCTTTTGCACTCTCACTGAACTTTTTTGGATGCTGCAGAGCTAATTCACTGGTGTGGCATATCTTCACAGCTGCAGCTAAGGAAAGCTCTGTCTCTCGCAGCAACCTCTCTCACTTTTTTATCAATATCCCAAAGTCAATTTGATCACCGACCATTGAATCTTGCAGTGATCCAAAATTGCATGTTCTTGCTTTTAATTTCAAGTCCATTAAAAAAGTATCAAAGCTCTCTCCCTGCAGCTGCGTGCGCGAGCAAAACATGTACCACTCAAAAGTTTCTTTTTTTTTTGATGCACAGTGTTTATCAAACATCTCGTTAGCATTGTCAAATTTGCTCTGGTCTTCTGTCTTGGCAAAAACAAATGTGTTGAGAACCTCTAGTGCTTGAGGTCCTGCCATGGTAAGTAGCAGTAGCTTTGTCTTCTACTGATCTTTCTTGCCTTTTCCTCCCCCTTCCGCTTTCCTGTCTTTCCATTTCTCCCCTCCCTCCCCCCTTACCCACCTAGCCATCCCTCCTCCCCTTCATTGTTGCTGACCCCTCCCTCCCCTCACCTGCCTATCATCTTCTGCCTTTGCCACCTCCCCTCTACCCCTACACTTTTGTTTGGATACCTGCCAGTATTCTCTCATACCTTGATGAAATGCTCAGGCCCAAAATGTTAGTTATGAATTTCCACCTTTGCTACATAAAGGACATTGTTTGACCTGCTAAGCTCTCCAGTATTTTTGCTTTTTATTTCAACCACGGTGTCTACACATTTACTTCAAGGTAGCAGTGCAATCTTTCATACCTCAGGTTTGCTATCGAGTCCAATTGCTTTCAGGTAAAACATAAAATTTTGTTTGAACAACCTCCACTCGTGGTTGACATTTCCAGTCCAATTTACAACATCAGGAGTCTTCACACTTTCCATTTCTCTGCTGCTATATCAACTAATTTCTCATTCCATGTGATGTTTCTTTTATTGTAATAAAGAAATTTGGGCTCATTTAAAACAACTACATTTATTGGCTGGAACACACATAGACAAGACATAGTGGAGGCATCCATTTTGAATACACAAGATGCATCAGCTCATCTCCTGACTCCCTCTAGTGGTCAGGATTAGTACCAGGACTTGTACTAGCACAGTACAACAACATTGCATCTCGGCTTGGTGGAGAAACTGGACCCAGACTGGGAGATCGTTACGTTGAGCACCTTTGCTCTAACTGCTGCTATAGCAAAGACATTCCAGTGGCCAACCATTTTGATTCCACATAGCACTGCCACAGTGATATGTCTGTCCATGACCCTATGTATTGCCAAACCAAGGCCACCCATAAATTGTAGAAACACTTTATATTCCATCTCGGCAGTCTCAAACGAGATGCCATCAATATCGACCTCCATTTTATGTAAACCCTCTACCCCCGGTCTCTCTCTTTCCCTACCCCTTGATATCTATTCCTCCAGCACCCCAACCCTTCCCTTCCATTTCCTTATCTCCCGTCCGAGAGCTGTCCTCCTTTGCCCTCTGCCCTCTCCTCCATCAGTATCAACTTCTACCCTCCCACCTGTTTCCACCTATTACCTCTTACCTGTTTGCTCGTGCTCCTCCCACTACCCCCTCCCCCAACCCCCACTCCTTCCTCTTTCTGCCTTTTCATTCAGGCACCTATCTATTTTTCTTATTCCTGATGAAGGACCGAGGCCCAAAACGTTTCCCTTTACTTCCCATAGATGCTGAGTGACCTACTGAGTTTATCCAGCACTCTTGCGTATTGCACGTGACCTCAGCATCTACAGATGTCTTTGCTTAACTCCATTTGGCTTGTGACTCTGGTTTGTGAGCCTTGCCCTGTGAGCAAATCATGTTTAAACCATGGTTTCAGCAGCTCATTATTCATGACCTTTGACTTCCATTGGCCACAAAACCTTCAGCCAACTCTGTCTCTCCCATTGACAAAAGCCTGAGATAACATTATGAACGCCACAACCAAACAAATCTATTCAAAATGGATCTGACAGAAAATCCACCAATCTAACTACATTCTCATAACTCTTTTAGCGAGATAGGTTTTGACCACTTGCTCCTGTCTTCAGGAAATTTTGGAGTTTTGTTTTGAAAATTTTATTTGTCACTTGTATCAATACCAAACAATTATTCAATTATATATAGAAAATTCATTACAAGATGATACCAAAAAAGTTGTATTCCCTCCACAGCCTCCGTCCCCCCTCCGCCCAAGGAGGAATAGAAAATACCTAGACTATATATTAGTCATTAATCATATTCTCTTGATAGAACTATTGTATCTCCTGATTATTGATTGAGAGGAGTGGGTGATGTGGATGGGTTTTTATTAACAAATTCGATATATGGTTTCCCAAATCTTATAAAAAATCCCAATCTGATACCTTAATTATAAGTATTTTTTTTCTAATAGTGAACAATTTTGTATTTCCGTGTTCCATCTCTCCATCGTTATAAAATTAGCTGTTTTCCATGTCACTGCTACACATTTTTTTTGCTACCACTATTGCTGTATTAAGAAATTTTTCTTGATACATCCAACTTCAATTTCACATCTTTTTCATATACATTACCAAGTAAAGATATTCTTGGATTCTTTTGTATTTTTATTTTCTTAATAATGTACTCAAATCTTCCCACTTTAACACAGGACCAAACTGAATGTACAAAGTTCCCTACTTTCTTATTACATCTAAAACATTTATCAGAATAATTGGAGTTTAATCCTTTTAATTTATATGGAATATAATACAACTGATGTAGAAAATTATACTGTACCATATTATATCTAACATTAATTGTATTTGTTACACTCTCTTGGCACATTCTTGATATATTGTATATTTAGATCTTTTTCCCATTTTTGTATATTTGTATATTTAGATCTTTTTCCCATTTTTGTTTTGGTTTATATTGTTCTTTTTTCCCCATAGTATCTTGTAATTTTATAGACATATTTGTAATAAATTTCTCAATAAATATATCTGTAATTAAATATTCAAATTGACTCTGTTCCAGCAGTCTTAAACTTGCACAATTTGCCTTTTAGATATATTTTGTTAATAATGTGAAAAAAATTGTATTATTTGGTATTTCATATTTCTCTTTCATTTCTTCATAAAAAAGGAACCTAAAAAAAAATCTTTCATCCTCTGTAACCTTTACTGTATCAAATATCAACCTGTTCATAATATTTCTGTCGAGTTCTCATTATTTCTCTTTCTACTCTATAAGTTTGTACTATATTAAATCTTAAGTTTTTTGATTCCAATAATCTTTTTTATCTTCATTTTTTGGATATTTAATTCCTTCCCTAAATTTAATATTTCCTTTTCCAATTTGTCTACCACTTTCATATGTTCTTTCTTTATATTAGATGTATAACTTATTATTTGACCTCTTAGATATGCGTTTGTGGAATCCCATATAGTAAAATTATTCATTAGTGAATTTTCATTAGTTTCTAGAAAAAAATGTATCTGTTTTCTCATAAAATCACAAAAATCTTTTCCCTTTAATAATATTGTATTATGTCTCCATCTGTAACCTATATTTTGTTCATCTTACAATGCAATTGACAAAATTAAAGGTGAATGATCAGATAAAACTCTCGCTTGCTATTCTACCTTTTGAACTCTAGCTTGTAACTGTGCAGAGACTATAAACATATCCATACATGAATATGTTTTATGTCTAAAATAGTCTCTATCACTTGGATGAAATTTCTCCAAATATCTATGTCCTATATCTTTCATTAAATCTATAGCAATCTTACCTACTTTACTTTTTATAATTTTACTACCCAATCTATCTAACTTTGGATCTAAGGTAAAATTGAAATCTTCACCTACTAATATTTTCCCTTTTGTACTCGTTAATTGCAGAAATATGTCATATAAATTTTACAGCATCTACATTTGGTGCATAAACATTCAAAAAACTCCAATATTCTGAATAGATTTGACAAGTAACCATTACATACATTCCTGCTGTATTTATAGTAGTATTTAATATTCTAATTGGTAAATTTTTATGTATTAATATTACCACACTCCTAGCTTTTGAATTAAATGAAGATGCCATTACCAATCCAACCCAAACTCTTTTCAACTTTTGATGCTCCTTTTCGGTCAAATGAGTTTCTTGCAAAAAATATGTATCTACTTTTGGGTTTTTTTCATATATATTAGTAATTTTTTTTCAGTTTTATTTGATTCTATATTCCATTTATATTAATACTTGCAAAATTTAATCTCCCTGCCAATAGGTACCTCTATAAAATCCTTTGTCCATCCATCCAACTTCCCCCATTTCTCCCACTTTCACGGTATTAGCAGCATATCTAGTATTAATCTTAATTAATCTATGAGTACAAGTATAGAAAAAACAACAAAAAAAGAAAAGAGAAAATAAATTCTTTCCCCCCCTCCCCCCCCCCCCCCCCCCCCCCCCCACAATCCCCAAAGACACATGATGTTTTAATGGCTTTAACTACCTGATCTATACGGGTTGTGGTAAAAACCACACTTGCTTACACGATTCCGCAGTAGTCAGCTCCATTTTCCCAATTAACTCACTCAAAATACAATACATTTCCCCGTTGCGTTATGATTATTCATTCTTATTCATTCAAGAATCTTTTTAAATATATATAGATCAATTGTAGGTGAAAACCTTCCTCCCAGTTAAGCTCTTTTGAAATTTTCAGTTACATTTGAACTCTTTCACACTCATAGAGGCCTTTCAAGTATCAACAGCTGCTTGCCTCTCTCTATCTCTCTCTCTCTCTCTCTCTCTCTCTCTCTCTCTCTCTCTCTCCCTCTGGCAAAGAATCAGTGTACACCTTTGCCTCATTAGGCTCTGCAAAAAAATCTAATTTTTTTTCCAAATACCTCAAGACAAAGGCATAACCTTTGTTCCGCAATACATTTTTAACTGCATTAAATTCCTTTCTCTTTTTTAACAATCTAAAACTTATACCAGGGTAAAAGAAAATCTTCTCCCGTTATAAACCAAAGGTAATTGACTTTTTTTTTGCCTGTTTAGCCACCAGTTCCAAAATCTTCTCTCTTACTTCATAACGAAGAAATTTAGAAAGTATCGGACGAGGTCTCTGATCTGGTTGTGGCTTTGGTCTCAGTGGTCTATATGCTCTCTCAAACTCAATGTCTCCTTGGAATTCAGTTACTCACAAAGTTTTCAGAATCTAACGCTGTAAAAACTTATTAATTTCCCGTCGTTCATCGACTCCTTTAAGTCCAACAATCTTTATGTTGTTCCTTCTGCTGAAATTTTCTAAAATGTCAATTTTTGCATTAATTGTTCTTTTGTTGCAGCCTTCATCATTTGTTCCTTAATGCCTTGAAATTCAAATTAATTTCCTTTAATTTTTTCATCCAGAACTACCAATCTTTTGTCCACCTGCTGCATCATTTTTTCCACTTTCCTTGTAAAACTCTTATTTTTCCACTACATTCTCTCCACATTTCTTAACTTCTTCTGTTAATAACATCATAGTTTGCTGGAAATTATCCATCTAATTCTTCATATCAGCTGTAGAAATAAATATCTCTTTCATTTTCCCCATCATTCTGTCCATAAACCCTTGTTCAGAGAGTTTTTCTTGCTTTCCTTCCTGTCCACTGGAGCTGGAAGTCCCAAGCCTTTTTTAAAACTGCCTCCATTTTTTTGCACTCCTCGTGCATGCGTAGTCGCTCCATCACCTGTAGTGGGCGGCCATTGTCGCAAGAGACCTTGCACAGCAATGTTCAAGGTCTCTCCAGCTCCTGGCTTGTCTCCCTTGGCCAGTACCTTACGCACAGCTCCTGGATCCTTCCTCAAGGTAGGCCTGTCTTCTTTATCTCAAACTTTTTCTTGCTCCATTTCTTGTGTTGCTACAGCTGGCTTTTCTTTCTTCGGTGGCATTTTAAATTGTTCTTTAAATCTTCAGATACTTCTTTCTTCTATTTTCCTTAACCTTTTCAACCTTTTTTGACTCACTTTCTCAACATTTTTGAGGAGAGTAGGGATTTGAAGTTTAACCCCACGTCATTACGTGACACCCCCTCCCCCAAGTTTTGGGGTTTTGTAGGTCATCTGATTTCTAGATTTCAGATTTATTGTCAGAGGACATACATGACATCACATACAACCCTGAGATTCCTTTTTCCTGCGGTCGCAGCAGAATTGCCACTAATTGGTAGTGCAAAAAGGTAAACTATACACAGCTTAAAACATGTAAACAAAGAAGAACTGTAAATAAACTGACTGTGCGATACTGAGCGAACAAAAAGAAAATCAATAAAGTGTACATGTAAGAGACCTTAAATGAGTGTGTGATTGAGTTTCTGGTTGAGGAGGGGCAGCAGCTGTTCCTGAACCTGGTGGTGCGAGTTTCGTGGCACCTATACCTATTGCCTCAGAGAAATGAATGAGGTACCACCTCCTATCTGTGGCCAAAATCAACACCTGGATGCTTAAAGGACATCAATGGAGGAGATGCTTGAGCGCAATCAGGTGAAAAACGCTCTTTGGCCTGACTGAGGCATGTTGCTCTTTCAGTAAAGTGAGAAGTCAGTGAGGGAATACTTGCGACTGACACATAGACGCAGTGAGGCTTGGTGCCGCCAATGCGAGAGCGGCTGTGGGGAAGGACCACAGTTTAGGATCCTCTCTGCCACTGGACCGAGTGGAAACCCCTCAAACAACAGGAGGAGGAGAAACTGCAAAGGGCCACAGTGGAGGCAATGGTGCTACGTAGAGGATTAATGTAACAAGTAACACTAATGAGATGTAGGAATATGGCACCAAGGAGATGAAATGACTTGTCACAGTTTTCCTTTGCACATAATTTTATTGTGACAAATATTTTCTTTTTTATAAAAAAATGTTGATTCTGATGCAGAAAAAGCAATCAATATTAAACAGCTACCATGGAAATGTCATAAAATAGACACTGTCAAGTCACTTGCTGCAGGTCAATAATAACAGCAATATTTTCAGATGTGGACTCATTACCTGTAAACAAGAGCAAAAGAAGAACATCACCAAATACCGAACTGAAGTAATTCATCCATATCAACCTGCACTTCTTTTCAAAGCAAATTACAAACTCATTACACGCCACAGCCAGGTTTGAAAGGACTTGAAGTCTCTTGAGCTTTGTCACACGCAGAATCCCATTAGAACCCGGGCCTGAAAACAAGAGCAAAGAGTCATGACTGCAAATTTTACACACATTACTCGCACACTCAAGCATGCACATCCTTCATGCAACATTTAACAATCGCACGAACATTCTTATTCACTGGTGGTGAAGAAAATGAACTTGATTTCCCTCATCAAATCCCCAGCTGACAATTTCCCACATTCTGCCATTTTTTCAATTAAAACGTGTTCCTTATAGTGAATGATTCATATGCAACAGTGTAGATTAAAGCACACTATCGCCCATTGAATGTAAATTACAGTACGTACTGGACTAGTTTGAACCTGAAGGGAGATTTAATCTTTATATTGTGCCCATTCTTTCTTTTTCTTTGGCTTGGCTTCGCGGACGAAGATTTATGGAGGGGGTAAAAAGTCCACGTCAGCTGCAGGCTCGTTTGTGGCTGACAAGTCCGATGCGGGACAGGCAGACACGGTTGCAGCGGTTGCAGGGGAAAATTGGTTGGTTGGGGTTGGGTGTTGGGTTTTTCCTCCTTTGCCTTTTGTCAGTGAGGTGGGCTCTGCGGTCTTCTTCAAAGGAAGTTGCTGCCCGCCAAACTGTGAGGCGCCAAGATGCACGGTTTGAGGCGTTATCAGCCCACTGGCGGTGGTCAATGTGGCAGGCAACAAGAGATTTCTTTAGGCAGTCCTTGTACCTTTTCTTTGGTGCACCTCTGTCACGGTGGCCAGTGGAGAGCTTGCCATATAACACGATCTTGGGAAGGCGATGGTCCTCCATTCTGGAGACGTGACCCATCCAGCGCAGCTGGATCTTCAGCAGTGTGGACTCGATGCTGTCGACCTCTGCCATCTCGAGTACTTCGACGTTAGGGATGAAAGCGCTCCAATGGATGTTGAGGATGGAGCGGAGACAACGCTGGTGGAAGCGTTCTAGGAGCCGTAGGTGGTGCCGGTAGAGGACCCATGATTCGGAGCCGAACAGGAGTGTGGGTATGACAACGGCTCTGTATATGCTTATCTTTGTGAGGTTTTTCAGTTGGTTGTTTTTCCAGACTCTTTTGTGTAGTCTTCCAAAGGCGCTATTTGCCTTGGCGAGTCTGTTGTCTATCTCATTGTCGATCCTTGGATCTGATGAAATGGTGCAGCCGAGATAGGTAAACTGGTGGACCGTTTTGAGTTTTGTGTGCCCGATGGAGATGTGGGGGGGTTGGTAGTCATGGTGGGGAGCTGGCTGATGGAGGACCTCAGTTTTCTTCAGGCTGACTTCCAGGCCAAACATTTTGGCAGTTTCCGCAAAGCAGGACGTCAAGCGCTGAAGAGCTGGCTCTGAATGGGCAACTAAAGCGGCATCGTCTGCAAAGAGTAGTTCACGGACAAGTTTCTCTTGTGTCTTGGTGTGAGCTTGCAGGCGCCTCAGATTGAAGAGACTGCCATCCGTGCGGTACCGGATGTAAACAGCATCTTCATTGTTGGGGTCTTTCATGGCTTGGTTCAGCATCATGCTGAAGAAGATTGAAAAGAGGGTTGGTGCGAGAACACAGCCTTGCTTCACGCCATTGTTAATGGAGAAGGGTTCAGAGAGCTCATTGCTGTATCTGACCCGACCTTGTTGGTTTTCGTGCAGTTGGATACATTGTGCCCATAGTCACACGAGTATTGACTGATGAGCAAAATAGTGGAGGGGGGGTTTTTTGTTTCGATGCTCAATTTTGAGATGATTTTATGGATAGCATATTGGAGCCAAGACCTTTGGTAAAGCAGCTTGTAATTGTTGCTGTTTTATTAATGAACTCTTTGCACCATCTTCTCATACTGGCTGGGTTTATCTTTCTCTACACATTATATCTTGCCTGTTGGGCAGGGTGATAAACCATCAGTGACTCAAAAGACTGAAGATGAGCAAAACTGATAGGCTTTCATCTGCAATAGAATGAAGGCACATCCCTGCTGGTGGACTGTCCCAGACTGAGGAGGGGGGCTGGGGGGCAGTCACCTTTATTCAGAACCTGTGGGAGGGGCCACAGGTACAGTCGGCCAACGGGTGTGTCTAGACAGATAAATATACACATACAGTAGTTTACCACATTCACCCCTTGTTTTAAAAGAGTCTTTTGGGTGGTTTGGTTTTCCATTGTGACCATCCTAGTACCAGCTGTGCCTACAGTGCACCGATGAGGTTCTGGACACCTGTATGTGGATGAGCTAGTGGGTGTACGGCGACGAGTCTGGTGTGTCATTTGTTGGGGGAAAGGTATTGTGCCTTAGCCCTGGTGCATTGTGATGGCAAGGGGTGGGAGGGGTGTGGAGTGATCAGTGGTGGTCTCAAGAGCCCCTGAGGCCACCAGGTCTCTAACAGATGCAGTGACCTCTTGCCCATTGGGTTATGCCACATAGGCTTATTGGGGATTGGCATGGAGGAGGTGGACCCTTTTGACCAATGGGCTGGATTTGTGACTCCTCAGATGTTTCCGGAGTAGGACCAGGCCTGGGGACATCAGCCATACCAGCACCATGGTCTCTGTTGGCAATTTCTTGGGAAAGGAATATATATGTTCATGTGGTGTCGTATTGGTGGATGTTGCCAGGACTTGTGGAACTGAGATACAGGAAAAGGCTGAACAAGTTAGAAATATATTCTCTAGAGTGTTAGAGACTTGACAGTGATATTCAAAATGATGCAAGCAGGCTTTTTCCACTGAGGTTAGATGAATGAAGAACTACATGGACATGAGTTAAGGATGAAAGGTAAAATGCTTAAAGGGGAACTTCTTTACACAGAGAGTGGAGAGAGTGTGGAATGAACTGCCAGCTGAAGTGAATGTGGGGTCAATTTCGACATTTAAAAAATATTTGCATAGGTACATTGAAAGGAGGGCTATGGTTTGGGACTGGATATCTTGAAAGTTCTGCATAGTGCTGTTTGGGAGATAAATTGGGGAGGTTTGTTAGAGCAGATCACACACAAACACTAGAACACAGAATTTTTGCAGGAGTTTTGCAGAGTTCTCAGAGACTCATGATGGACTGCTATTTGCAAAAGGCAACAATGTAGCAGCAGCAGTTTGTCTGGAAAACAGTTTGCTGTCTGGAACAGCATGTGATCTTTGCAGGCAGATGCAGAACAGCTTTGCTCTCAGAGTGGGAGGGAGTTAGAGAGAGGAGAGATAGAGACTTCAGTTCCAGCAGGACAAGCTGGCAAGCTTTGGAAGACGGCCTGGTCAAAGGAGAGGATTGGCTGTCTGGTGTTTCCCTTGGAATAGGAGAGGCAGGAAGGAACTCTGTGGTGACCTGAAGCAAAGAGGTTATCATCTGGAGAACCTTGAAGGGGGCAAGTTTCATCAGCAAGACACTGGAGTGGCTGTCCTGGAATAAGAAAACTCTCTCAGTGGTAACCATTTACCTGTTAAGCACCAAAGCCTGGTGAACTTTATTAATGCTAGCTTATGTGCACAGTACAAGAATTGCCTGAGACCAGTGAGATTGGACTGTGAACCAAAGAACTTTTCTAAACTTTTATACACATTACACACACGTGCTTAGAATTAGAAGGGGGTTAAGTAGGTTAAGTAAGTCAATAGCGATAAGTTAAAGTTTCATTCTGTTTTCATGTTCAAAGATTTGAATGATGGGGTGGTTAACTGGGTAAGTAAATACGCAGACAATATGAAAATAGGGGGAGTGGTGGATAGTGAGGAAGATTTTTAGGGATTACAGAGGGTTGTGGTTTGTCTAGAAAATTGGGCTGAAAGATGGCAGATAGAATTTAATGTAGAGAAGTGTGAGGTGCTTCATTTCAGAAAAAATAATCAAAATAGGACATATGTAGTAGAGGGGAGGACATTGGGGAATGCACAAGACAAAGAGATCTTGGAGTTATGGTGCAGCGTTCCTTGCAGGTTGACAGGATAGTTAAGAAGGCATTTGGTATTTTAGCCTTCATAAATCATAGCATGAAGTATAGGAGCTGGGAAGTGATTCTACAACTGTTTAAGGCATTGGTGAAGCCAGGTTTAGAGTATTGTGTTCAGTTCTGGTCTCCAAATTATAAGAAGGATATAGAGGGTGGAGAGGATGCAGAGATTTACAAGGATATTGCCTGGCTTAAAATACCTAGAGTACAGAGAAAGATTGAAGAGGTTAGGACTTTAGGATTTGATAGAGGTGTTTAAAATTATGAAGGGAATAGATAGACTAGATGCAAGTAGACTCTTCCCCCTGAGAGCAGGGGAGGTTGAAACAAAAGGACACAAGTTGAGGGTAAGGGAGCAAAATTTTAGGGGAAACATTAGAGGATGTTTCTTCACTCAGAGAGTGGTGGCTGAATGGAATAATCTTCCAGAGGAAATAGTTGAGGCAGAGTCAATTCTTTCATTTAAGAGGAAGCTGGATATATATATGGATAGGAGGGGGTTGGAGGGCTATGGGCGGAGAATAGATGGGGGGATCTAGTGGAGTTGTTTGAGTGAACTGCCATGGACTTGAAGGGCCGAGTGGCCTCTTTCCATGTCATAAACTGTTGTATAAGATAATTAAAAGCAACCTTTTTTTAAGTAACCCTTTGTCATGGTGCATATCTATTGCTGCTAAGTTTTAGGGTCCTCTGGACTTGTAACAATAGAAAAGATGGGTCAGAGGACATGTTTCAGAGGCGGAGACAATGAACAAATTTAAATTCTTGGGAGTCACCATCTTGGAGAAACTTTCCTGGACCCTTCACACAAATGTCATTGTAAAGAAAGCACTTCAGCACATCTAGTTCCCCAGTAGTTTGTGGAGGTTTGGTATGACAATGTAAACCTTGGCAAACCTCTACTGATGTGCAGTGAAAAGTGTGCTGACCGGCTGCATCACGGCCTGGTATAGGGGCACGAATATCTCTGAATGGAAAGCCATGCAAAAGGTAATGGACACAGCTCAGAGGCAGAACTTGAGAAAGTCTACTGTATATACTTGTGTAAAAGTCAATACCATGTAAATGTCAACTCCCCCCACCATTGTTTGCCCAAAAAATGTGCTATTTTCTATATATTGCATGGAAAAGTCAACCCTGGTCTCTCACCTTGGCCCTGGTTCCTGACCCCTCGGTCGTGAACTCGAACCTTGGATCCAGCCACGTACCCATTGAAGCTTGCGACACTTCAATTCTGGATTTCCCACCTGACACTAGCCGTCCACCTATCAGAGTTCCCAATGCTTTGTCTGTGGACTCCCCATCCAGTCCAAGCCGCCCACCCGCTCATCGGAGCTCCCGACTCCTCGAATGCAGACTTCCCACCTGCTCCCAGCCACTCGCCCATTGAATTCCCGATGATGCAGATACTTACTGGGGTCAAAAATACTATCTGTGTATTAGTTGACTTCATAAATTTAACATTAAAAACAATCTACAAAATCTGGTTTTCATACGAAGATATATGGTATCTGGAATGCTGCCGTCGGAGAGCAGCAACAATTTCAAGGATCCATATCAGTCAGGACACGCTCTGTCCTCACTTTTACCATCAGAAAAGATGTATTGGTGCCACAAGACTCGAATCACCAGCTTCAAGAGCAGTAGCTACCCCACAACCATCAGACTCCTAAATAACAGACTCAATTAGAGACCTATTTAAGGACTTTTACTTTGCACATAAGTTATTACTGAATATTTGTTTTTTTTCTGTATTTGCACAGTTAGTTTGTTTACATTTTTTCTTTGCTTACATTTCTCTCTTTTGTTTACGTATCTTTTTCTTGAGTACATTTTACACTATTGATAAGTAGCAATTCTGCCAAGCCTACAGGATAAAGAATCTCAGGATTATATATGATGTCATGTGTGAACTCTGACAATAAATCTAAACTTGAACTTGACCTGTGTTGACGTATTTTATGGTTCTGTAGAATAGTTCAGCTGACCAACCGGGCATGTTACCATGGGGTGATGTCAGCTTCCTACTCTAATATCCCCACTGCAGAGGGAACCTCCACATCCACTTGAAAAATTGAAGGAGGAAAGTAAAAGCTCAGGCGAAATCTTGTGAAAACCAGGAGATCACTGTACAATGCCAAATGGCAATGAAGATATTTCCAAGAGATGTGCCTCTTGTGAATCACCTCTCTCCATGTTGCAGATAAATGCCAGCAAATCTCCTATCCCTTGTGATAATTCTGGCTGACTCCACACATCACAGTGAAGCAGGTGGGAGAGCAACTACCTCACAGTCCAGTTCAATCCTGATGTAGCCCATATGGAGTGATGATGTATCGGCTGCTCCAGATTCCTCCCACATCCCAAAGATGTGGGTTTACAGGTTAACTGGCAGCTGTAAATTATTGGCAGTGTCCAGATATGTAGTAGAATATGAGGGGAGTTGAGCCGTTAACACAGTGGTACTCAACCTTTTTTCTTTCCACTCACCTACCACTTTAAGTAATCCCTATGCCTTCGGTGCTCTGTGATCAGTAAAGGATTGCTTAAGGTGATAGATGGAAAGAAAAAGTTTGAAAACCACTGTTTTAATCATACCAAATTGACTCATTATGTGCATGGTTTCATAACTCCAAAGGAAATGGGCCAATTACCATTTTTTTCTCAAGCAAATTATTTCAGTAACAATTGGGTCTAGAGCAGAGATTCTCAACCTTTCCTTCCCACACACCTACCACCTTAAGCAATCCCTTACTAATCACAGAGAAAGGTTGAGAATCATTGTGTTAAATATGGAAGATTCTTTCCTGTTTTTGCCCTGTAAGCACACAAAGAGGTACCATGCACCATGATTGAGATGACAAAGAGAAACAAACGAGAGACCCTTCAGAGACACCAAATGTCCATGGATCCCACTACCTCCTCCGCTGTCACCCTGTTCAGCTGTGGCCCTCGTGGGGAGGGGATAGGGCATAGGGCCCCTGTGAGAAGATCTGACCTAAACAACAGGTTCTTCCTGCTCCCAACCAGAAATAGAAGCAAGTTTCGTCAGAGAAATCAATTGTCCACGGATCCCACCACCTCCCCCGATGTCATTATGACCAGTGCTCACGCAACTTCCTTAGCCACTTGCCCTCCTGTCCGTTCCAGTGGTGAACCTGATCTCCAGGCATCCAAAACACCTTCCTCGGCCCCTGGTTCCCAACCCCTGATATGATCAGGAAACCATCAGTGCCTGAGGCCCTTTGGGAGCTCTTCTCAATGTTGGCACCCTCAGAGATTCTGGCCCCAACACCTAGTTCCCACGAGCTGGTCTCCAGATACAAGTACTCTGGCCTGTGAGCCCCTCGCTGGTCCCACTGCTGTGGTCTCATACCCTGTGGCTTTTCATTCCCAGCAGCAGAGGTGAGGAGAGAGTATTCTCCTGCTCCGGTGCCCTGCGCCCGATTGCTGCTTCCCCCTGGGGCCCACACCACTCATGGACTGGGCAGGCAATTGTGTGCACCACCATTTTAGGTATGACCCCTAGGGGTTCTCTTATGTTGAAGATAAATGCCGCCGACCCCCTTCTACAGGTGGTTTAAACCAGCACTGGGCCTTCAGGTAGGACCTTGCGAGAGGAAGATGGGTTCCTGTTCCCCTCGGTGCACATCAGCAGCAGGCCCTGGACCTTTATGAAAAGCAAAATAACATGAGATCCAGGTCAAACGGGTCCAGGACAACGGTTACCGCAGGGGCTATCAGGCAGCGAGGCGGTGGGGGGGGGGCAGTCAGGCAGTGGTGTGGGGGGGGTCTGTCAGATAGCAGGGTGAGGTAGTGGAGCTGTCAGGCATCGGGGCGGGGGGGTCTGTCGGGCAGTCAGGTGGCAGAGCTGTCAGGCTGCAGGGTGGTGGGGCTGTTGCAGGGCACCCATTGCTGGGCTACACATCCTACCCCCTTTTTCCCTGAGAAGTTGGCGTGCTGCTCCAGGTGACATAAAAGTACTGAACGATCTGCCTTTTCCATCCACTACATAAAAGGTAAATTCACCTTTTTTTTAAAAAAACCTTGAGCAGGCAATAACATGGACTTTTGCACATAAACCCCCCATTCACTGTATCACTCTGTGCCTCCAATCCCTCGCATTGTTACTCACTATGAAAAGAAGCACCTTGCACTCGAGAAAATCCTTTTTACCTTTGGACTTTTCCTGGACTGTTTGAGGTACCATCACCAATAATTTCAAAGGGTTCGATCCTATCTCTTCAAATTTGATGTGAAAAGCCCATCCGCCTCAAGCGTGTCCTGGAACCTAAGACTGGGATTCTTGCCAACAATTCATCCATCTGTCTCTGAACCATTGCCAGTTAATCACACATCACAAGAGGATGCCAAAAATGAATACAGATGTTATCGGACATTTCTGAGTAAAAATCCCTGCTGCATGTAGATTTTCCTACATCACCACCTCCCCCCACCCCCCCAACTGTCCTTGTAAAGTACCACGCTGACTTTAAATCATTTTCAGACTTGTAAAGGGCATTCGAGAAATACAGGACAACCTGCAGAAAGGCCACAACTTATTTTCTATGTCTGAAATTATTGCATCTACAATGGGCATCAAAAACTGTTCAAAGCATTAGAAGCTGCAGCAAATAAAAACAACTGCTGGGGGAGGTGGGCTGTGGTGATGGAGAGTTTAGTGGGTTGAGAAACATCGGGTGGGGGAGGGGGAGGGGGAAGTAGTTGTCAGAGTTTTGGGTCAAAACACTGCATCAGGAGTGAAGAGGGAAGATAGTCAGTGCAAAGTGCAGAAGGAGAGGGGTGATGCCATGTGGTTTAAATGGTGAAAGCGTGCAGCCTGCTGTTGTGCAGAGCGACTTGGGCGTGCTTGTGCATGAATCACAAAAGGTTGGTTTGCAGGTGCAGCAGGTAATCAGGAAGGGAAATGGAACATTGGGCTTCATCACTAGAGGGATTGAAATTAACAGCAGGGAGTTTCTACTGCCAGTGTATGGGGTACTGGTGAGGCCGCACCTAGAGTACGGTGTGCTGTTCTGGTCCCCTTGAGAAAGGATATACAGACTTGGGAGGCAATGTAGAGGAGGTTAACCAGGTTGATTCTAGAAATGAGGTGGTTAGCCTATGAGGAGAGATTAGCCCTTTTCAAGTTGCCATATAAAATAGGGTTAACTGGGCAATTTGCACGGTTAGCAACCCAGTTTCATGGCGATTTGAAAGGATCCAACTGGGTCAACCCAGTCAGAAGCTAATGGGGTCACTGACCTACTTCTGAGGTGGGCAAAGAAGACAGCCATTGCTCCCACACTCCCCCATTGAGCTATCACTGTGAACCGGAGCAGCACGTCGTGACCACCCTCTCGCCCTCCCATTCGCAGCAGTGACATATCGCTGGGGGGGGGACATGACTGACAAGGTGGGTGGCGATTGATGGCAGGGGTGGTAACTGATGGGGAGATCGACTGACGGGGTGGGTGTAGTTGATGAGGGGTGGTGGCTGATGAAGGGGTGGGTGACGATTGACGGTGAGAGTAGCGACTGACGGGGGAAGGGGGCTACTGACAGCCGGTGGGGTTTGGGAGGGGAGGGGGAGACTGTCGGCCGATAGTTCCCATATGCGTCTCTCACCACGTCATCATGGGGACAGGATCCCCCTTAAACTGCTGGGTTGGCGATTTAACAGGTAGGTCCACCTGCGATTTGAAAGGTGCATCTTGCATCCACGACCCAGCGATCACACCCGGGTCCCAGGAGGGCTACCCAGGTGCTGCAATTTGAAAGGGCCTAGAGAGCCATCTGCCACTGTATTCACTGGAGTTCAGAAGAATGAGAGGTGATCTTACATAAATCGCTAAAATTATGAAAGGAATAGATGAGATAGAGGCAGGAAAGTTGTTTCCACTGGTAGGTGGGATAAGAATGAGGGGACACAGCCTCAAGATTCAGGGGAGTAGGTTTAGGATGAAGACAAGGAGGAACTAATTCTCCCAGAGAGAAGTGAATCTGGAATTCTCTGCCCAAAGAAGCAGTAGAGACTAACTCATTAAATGTATAAAGATTAATATAAACAAATATAAATAAATAAACAAATGAATAACTAGATATAAATAAAAACATAAATAAACAAAACTACATCAATAAATAAATGTTAATATAAGTATTAAATATATGCAAGCCAGAGTAAGGTAGATTGTTGCATAATAGGGAAGTTAGAGGCTGGTGTTGAAGCAGCTCCTGTCCGAGCTACTGCCATCTCACTAGTGTTACACAAAGCCCCAGAACATCTGGCAGCAGAAGCATATGCATCGAGACGCTCTTTATCGATGACAGTTCAGCATCTTAAACCACCTCAAAATTGATCAGCAAATTCCAAAACCTGGGCCTTAATGCCCCACTGTGTAATTGGACCCTGGATTTATCATCTCCAGACCCCAATCAGTGAGGATTGGTAAGAACGTCTCTTCCACAATCTCCATCAGCACTGGAGCACCATGGGACAGTGATCGTAGCCCCCTGCTCTCCTTGCTTTACACCTCTGACTGTGTGGTTCAATACAACAACAACAGCACCATCTACAAATTTCCTCTCAATACCACAGTCTCTCTCTTTGGCTTGGCTTCGCGGACGAAGATTAATGGAGGGGTAATGTCCATGTCAGCTGCAGGCTCATTTGTGGCTGACAAGTCCGATGCAGGACAGGCAGACACGGTTGCAGCGGTTGCAAGGGAAAATTGGTGGGTTGGGGTTGGGTGTAAAGCAGGGCATTGAGTCAGCAGACAGGAGGGAGATTCCAAACTTGGTTGAATGGTATATTAACAACAACCTCTCACTCTATGTCAACAAAACCAAGGATTTTTTTTATTTTAGTAGGTGAAAAGTAGAATTGTATGATCTAGTGATCATAGGGGGATCAGAGGTGGAGAGAGTGAGCACATTTAAATTCCTAACTGAACTAATGAAGAAACTACATCAGTGCCTCTACTTCCTCAGGAGTTTGCAGAGGTTTGGTATGACAACAGAAACATTAGCAAACTTCTGCAGATATATAGTGGAAAGTGTGCTGACTGGCTGCATCACGGCCTAGTATGGGGACACCAATACCTCTGAGCAGAAAACCCTGCAAAAGTTAGTAGACACAGCCCAGGACATCACAGGCAAAACCCTTCGCACCAACATGTAAGGGGAACGCTGCCATCAGAGACCAACAGCAATCATGAAGGATCCACACCACCCAAGACATGTTCTGTTCTCACTGCTGCCATCAGGAAAGAGGACTCACACCAGCAGGTTCAGGAACAGCTGCCCCTATTCCACCATCAAACTCCTCAACAACAGACTCAATCAGCGACTCATTTAAAGACTCTTACCTTGCACATTCTTTATTGCTGAATATTTTTGCTCGAAATTGCACAATCAATTTGTTTCCATTTCTCTCTTTTGTATGTGTATATTTCCTTGATAACAGTTTTTTGCATTACTGATAAAGTAAAAATTCTGTCAGGGCCACAAGAACAAAGAATGGTAGAGTTGTATATGATGTTATGTATCTATTCTGACAATAACATTGAACTTCGACAGTGAATTTTGAACTTTGAATGAATGATTATAGAGTGGGTAAGAGGACCGCAGTCCACAGCTGGATGAGCTATGATCTTATTAAATGTCCGAGCAGGCTCAATGGGCCAGATGACCGACTTCTACTAATATTTTTCTGATTGAATGCCAGGGACCAGTAAGTGATAGGTGGACCAAGGACAGCTGAGGGATGATGGACATCATCTGGCTCTTTCTCCCCATCATCTCTCACCCCTCCTTGGTCTATCTATCGTCTGCTTAACCCCTCTCCTCACTTCTGCATGCAGCTTATCTTCCCTCTCCACTCCCCGTCGCTGATACAGGATCTTGAGCAGAAACGTTAATAATTCTCACCAAGGATTCCTGCTCAACCTGCTGAGCTCTTGCAGCCATTCATTTTATCTGCAGATTCTACTGTCAATGCTCACTTGTGTTTCCTTATTGGTATTCGAAGTATGGTGAAGTAAAATCACACGCTAACATCACATCCAGTCATAGTTCTGAGGCAGAGGGACACAATCTTGCCAGGGCCATATTAAGGCCAACTGATGCCTCAAGCACAGCCCAACAATGGTTCCCCCTTGACCCTTCCATTGTCTAAATGACAAGACAATAAGTGATGAATGTGAAATAATGGAGGGGGCGGAGCTTTTAATCAAATAATTAACAGTAGGCTAGGATAACCATCAAGTTTATTTTTAAATTACATTATGCACACGCATCAGCGAATCTAAAATCTAACACCATTAATGATCAGAAAGAATTTAGGCCAGAACAGATACACTGAAGAAATAACCTGGAAAACCAGGTGACGATGAAAGTCACATAGAAATTCAACTCCAAACAGACCAATCTATCCAAATAAGTTGACTGGTGTGGCGATCCGCACCACTCCATTATCGAACTGGCATCTGTAGTTGCGGGTCCCCGCAGGATCAGGTGTTCCCGGCGGCCGGTGGTGGGGGGGGTGTGTGCAAAGGACTCTGGGAGGTGAGATGGTGATGGTGCGCGAACTGTATTTATTGAAACTCCTACGAAGGTTCCATTAAACAATTCTGTTGGTTCTGCTCACAGATGACCCCTGTTGTGTTTTGCTCACTGCACCACTCGCTACACTGGGTCTATTTAATGGCAAGATTGAGCGTGAACCAGAGGATCACCTTCTGACAATGGCTTTTACTCATGATACAAAGCCAAAGATAGAGAGGCTTTCAGATCTAGTCACAGAGTTCATGTTGTTTAAGTGCTTTCATCTGATTTATAGAATAGAGAACAATAAAACACAGGAACTGGCCCTACGGATCACAATATTTGTGTTGAGCAATGTCCAAATCCAACCTAAACTGCACAAGATTCATATTCTTCTATTCTCTGCATATTCATGTATCTATCTCAAAGCTCCTTAAATGCCACTACTGCATCTGCTTTCACCACTACACCTGCCAGTCCAGCCCAGGTACCCACTACTCTCTGTGCAAAGAAAATCTGTCCCGCTTAATTACTGTAAACTTTCCTCCCCTCATCTTAAATGCATGGTCCCTAAGGGCATTGACCTTTACCAATGGAAGGTCCATTCAGGAGTCTGAAAACAGCGGGAAATAAACTCTTTGAATCTGGTCCTGCATGTTTTCAAACTCACGCATCTTCTGCCAGATGGAGGGGATGGGGGGGGTTGGAGAAGAGAGTGTGATTGGGATGAGATCCTTTAATCCAATCCCTCTGGTGAAGGTGCTCTCACAGTGCTACTGGGAAAGGAGTTTCCGAATATAGACCCAGTGATTATAAAAGACAGATATGTTTTCCATTTCTTGATGTTCTGCCTTGAAACAAGCCCTGAGACAGATGTTCTTTCTGCGTCATATTTTGGTTATGATAACATCCCAGTTTTGATGGTCTGAAAACAGAAAGATTATGTTAAACATTGCCTTTAAACCAGTTAATGTATCTCAGGTCACCTCATGCATTATTGGCCACCTAACAATGATGAAAAAAATTTTGACCAGAGGTTTGTGATGAACTGAGCATGGGCAAGGTATAGAAAGAGAACTCCAGAACCTTGGCAGCTTGTTCAAAGATGACGGAGCATTTAAAAATGAAGATGGAAGTATGGCATTGGAGTGGAAGAATGTGGAGAGATGTGAGAACAAGAACAGATGTCAAAGGGAGCAGCAAGGTTGGAGCAAATAATTTCAGAGGAGTTGTGTCAAATGTAGGATCATTGCTAGTCCTGTAAAGGTTGAGCTGGGAATAATCCAGTCTGGCCAAATCCAAAGAGGTGAGCAAGTCACAAAGAAGGCAGGGAGAGGTGCACAATCCTGAGGCTGAAATGAATGGCTCAGATCAGATGTCCATCTCAGCTTGGTGGGGCATGTGCAGCGAGGCTGAGACAGACAGCAGGGGAGGGAGAAGTTTTGTCGACTTGGGATCAAAGTCGACAGCTTCAATTTTTGCCCTGTTAAGGCAGAGGAAGTTTCTTCTTCTTCCATCCTGGATGTTAACCAGTCAAACTTGCAACCTAAAGGCAGTGAAGCAGTCTGAGAAATGACAGCTAGGTTGAACTGGTTGCTATTAACTGACATTTGAAAAGTGATTCTCTATTTACTGAGAGTATTGCCAAGATAGACCAGGTAAATGAGAAATTGCAGGGTCAGACCTAACGAAGGGCCCGGGCCTGAGCTTTTGTTACCCTTTACTTCCTGTGGATGATGAGTGACTTGCTGAGGTTCTCCAACATATTTATGTATTATGCTTGAGAAATTGGATGATACCCAGACATGATATTCCCACCGATGGACCACCAATCATTCACAAAAGGCTGAGTAGTGAAGCAATCAGGCTTTTAATAGCTAAAGACTGGAACACAATCAAACAACCATCCATCTCCTCACTGATCAGAGCAAAAGGAAAGGGGTAGCCTGCAAGGGGCTATGGGTAGGATCAGTCTCAGGAGGCGTGTCCAGTCAATAGCAGCCAATCACCATGTAACAGTGGTTTACCACACTCACTAAGCTAGAGAATGAAGGAAAGGTTTCAGAGGACATTGTGTGCTCACCTGAGCCGCACGTTTGAGGAAGGCCAACAGGACAAGGTAGGGAAATCACGTTTGTCGCTCCTTCACAGTAAGTCAGTCACTGAGGGAGCCTAAACCTATTTGGAAAGATTCAGATAAAGTTCCTGGAATGACGGGCATAACCCTGGGAGGTAGCACAGGTTCAAGATCCCAATAAAGGGCTTAGGCCCAGAACGTTGGTTACCCTTTCACTTCCTATGGATGTGGCGTGACTTGCTGAGTTTCTACAGCCCCTTCATGCATTGCTCACATCCAAACAAATCTTCAGATTTTCTTGTTTATAACTCAAGTTCAAGAACCTTGAAGAGGAAATTAAGTTTGGAAATAAATGAGCAAGAACAGTAGTCAAGAAGGATTATCCCCTGAACCTGACAGCATTTATGGGGGAGAAAGCTGAGATTTGTTACAATAATGCATAGCTAGGAATCTCAAAATCCAATCATTCCTCTGAGAACTGCCATGAATAGCATATTTTACCTCCATCTGTGAATATGGTGACATTTCAGAAAGATATTTATATGCACTACTAAGAAATTGTTATGGGAATTAACTATTAAATGCTGGCCATGTCTCCAGGGAAGACGACCAGATGATTCTTATTGTATTCAAAGATGGATCTGGTCGGGTTTGTTTCTTGATCAAACTCCAAACCAGTCAAAGAAATAGATGCCAAGGTTCATTGAACTGAATCCAGATTGTAAATGTTTACTCTGAATAGATTAAACTGTATGAAAGAAGCTCTTCTCTCATACAAATTTCTTTTATTTTTCCATGAAGTAATGATGAGATATCGGAATAGTTCAGCACCTCTCTGTGGATTGAAATATCCTCCTGTCCACTTTTCTTTCCCACAGGGAGCATTTAAATTATTACTGGCTGCATTGAAGTCTTAATTAGACATTTTATAGAAATAATAAAAGACCAGAATACAGTGAAATGTCTTAACTTGAAATTACCTTCAGCTAACTCTGGGTTACTCTTGGAGATACTGAAATCCTGAGCAAAAAAAAACAAACTGCTGGAAGAATTCAGTAGGTCAGGCAGAATCCGTGGAGGAAAATAGACACCCGACATTTCGGGTTGGGTACCTGCTTCAGTCCGATCAACTATATTCCAGGAAGCACTGCCCAGTCAGTGATCTGTAGAAAGTGTACTGTTTTGTCACAGTTCGGCCTGGTTTGAAAACTCAAGTGCAGAGCCTAAAGCTATCAGGGTCTTGAATCTTCTTATAGTAAGTACTCTTATCAGCATAGCTCTGTCTGCATTGTTATAGGATCACATTTGTTTGTACTAACTGAAGCTGTGAATATTTATCTATTCTTTCATACTTATTATGTTTCTTGCCCAATAATTTACTTTAGACCTACTTGTGTTTTACGTACCTGTGTGGCTGCAGCAAGGGAGAATTTCCGTGCATCTTCACCTTGTACTTATTGGTATGACTATAAGCTCTAATCTCACCATCCAGGACAAAGCAGCTCACTCTATCATCATCCCGTCTACCTCCAAATCATAATAGCTACACATTTACAAAATGCAGGGGTTTCTTATCGAGGCTACTTTGACAACACCTCCCAAATCTGTGACTTCTCCTTTCAACAATCTCTCATTATTATCAGCCTGCAAAGAAGGGCTCAAGCCCGAAACATCGGTAATATAGCTTTACCTCCTATGGACGCTGTGGGACTTGCTGAGTTCCTCCAGCATTTCTGTAGTTTTTTTTACGGCTATCAGGATTAAAATTGTCCAGCATCTAATAGGCAGGAATGAGTTAGTCAGGGGGTTAGTGCAATGCCATTACTGCGCCAGCGACCAGGGTTCGAATTCAGTGCTGTCCCTAAGGAGTTTGTACGTCCTCCCCGTGACTGCGTGGATTTCCTCCGGGTACTCTAGATTTCTCCAAAGACGTACAGGGTTGGTACATTAATTGGCCACAAGGGTGTGTCACAAAGCAGTGTCACTAAATTTTTTTAAAGTTAATTCATATGCATTAAATGGTAGGCTATTGAGATGTGCAGAGCAACAAAGGGATTTAGGAGTTGTGGTAAATAGTACCCTCAGGGCTGATACTCAGGTAGATGGTGTGGTGAAGAAGGCATTTGGAATGTTGGCCTTCATAAATCGGAGTATTGAATTCAAGAGTAGGGAGGTTATGATGAAATTGTACAAGGCATTGGTGAGGCCAAATTTGGAGTACTGTGTACAGTTTTGGTCACCAAATTATAGGAAAGATATAAACAAAATAGAGAGAGTGCAGAGAAGGTTCACGAGAATGTTGACAGGATTTCAAGGTTTGAGTTACAGGGAAAAGTTGTGCAGACTGGGGCTTTTTTCTCTGGAGCGTAGAAGATTGAGGGGGGACTTGATAGAGGTGTTTAAGATTTTAAAAGGGACAGACAGAATAAATGTGGATAGGCTTTTTCAATTAAGAGTGGGGGAGATTCAAACTAGAGGGCATGGTTTAAGGTTGAAGGGGGAAAATTATAAGGGGAACATGAGGGGAAATTTCTTTATGCAAAGGGTGGTAGGGATGTGGAATGAGCTACCAGCAGACATGGTTGAGGCGGGATCATTGGTTACATTTAAGGAAAGACTGGATAGTTACATGGAGAGGAGAGGACGGGAGGGGTATGGACCGGGTGCTGGTCAGTGGGACTAGGAGGGTGGGGATTTGTTACGGCATGGACTAGTAGGGCCGAACTGGCCTGTTTTGTGCTGTAAGTGGTTATATATGGTTTTATGTACACATATATATACACGGTTATATATGGAGTGTAAGAAGAACTGTGACAAATTTTTAATTTTTAAAAACATTTAGAAATACAGCACAGTAACAGGCCATTTTGGCCCACGAATCCATGCCACCCAATTTACAACCTATTAATCTACACCCTCGGTATGTTTTCAACAGTGGGAGGAAACCAGAGGCCCCGGAGAAAAGCCTCACAGACACGGGGAGAACATACAAACTCCTTACAGACAGACAGCGTGGGATTTGAACCACAGTCCCGATCACTGGCACTGTAAAGGCATTGCACTAACCACTATGCCAACTATGCTGCCCCCATCCTCTATGGTAAACGTGCCGCCCCCTAACTGCTACGCCAACTGTACCACCTGTCCTGGGGAAGTGCCAGGTAATATTGTCGAATAACCATCAATGAATTCTGCAGACTTTAAATTAGTACCCAATAATGAACTTGGAAAAACAAAGGGATTTAATGACATCAGTATTGGCTTTTTGAAGGAAGTATCCAATCTTTCAGAAGTTTTTATCAACAAGGTTAATGAAGTATTTGGCTCCACTTGAAGCCTTTCAATTATAATACTTATCTGTGTGTAGCAAGGCTCTGTCTTGAATATTTACTGCAATGGCAGAAATGACAAACTTCAGAAGAATATTGATTTAGTGCAGTTGGTGGAGAGAGTCATTCTTTAATTTAAACCATTAAATTATGATCAGACAATTGATAAATTGAAATTAATATCAACTGAGGAAGCCATGTTCCAAGCTACGAACATTTAAAAGGCAAAAAAAAAAATCTTGGGTGTAAGCAACTTTCGTCAAAATGTAATTATGGGAAAGCAGACAGAATTGATGAGCCTGAAGCTATACAGGCATCAAAAGAATGCACATTCCTCCACAGAGTGTATGGAGTATCGAATGGACTTTCATGAAAGACATTTAATGCCAAGATAATTAATGCATTTACGAAGGAGCTTAAAATGTGGAACCAAAATGTAGAACAAATTACACACATTGGAGCTGAAGGGTCAGATTGCAGATCTGAGAAGTCACTGAATTGAGCGGATTGATAGCTTAGGTTTGAATACCTGAACTTCATTGGCTTGAGGTTTAGCAAGGGCTGGTCCTAGCCCTGCTGTGGTGGTACAGTTGGTATTGGCTTCATTAGAGCCCTGGATTTAATTTAATGTGTTCAATAAGAAAAAATTTGCAGATGCTGGGGTCAAGTGCAGTACGCAAAAATTTGGGACAAACTCAGTAGGTCGCGCAGTGCCCGGAGGAAGTAAAAGGTAACCAATGTTTCGGGCCCTAGCCCTTCAATCAGGAATCTAGAAAAACAGGCAGATGCCTGAGTTAAACAGTGGGGGGTGGGGAGGGGAGGGGGGCCAGGGAAATGGAAGGAGCACAGGTAAGAGGTCAAAATTTAATCAGGTTAGAATTTAAACAGACACAGAAGGGTCTCAGCAGGCCAAAAGGCGTCTATGGGTAGAAATGGTGTTTCAGGATATTTTATTGAGGTGAAAGTCTCTCTAGCAATTCTATGTCTGCTCAAGATTTCTGCATCTGCACTCTTTGTGTTTCTGAATTTAAACATGATGTAAACCAAAGAGTACCTACGTTATAGGCCATTCAAACTCCCAGGCAGTGCAAAATGTCCAGCATAGATAAATGTTGCATTCGGTTGATAATATGAAGATTTATTTCCAACTTTAACAAAGTGTTAAAACTTTCCACTGCACTTTTAATTGGAGAAAATTTTATCTGTTACTCATCTCACCTTGACATTTCGATGTCTTGAAGAAAGTATACAAGTGCTGAAATTCCACAGGTTTTGGCTTGCTGCCTGTCAGTGGTGTGAGAGCAAGTTTCATAAATCTATAGGTCAGATTTATGTTCGGGGAGGTGATCCACATAAACATGGGGCAGTGGGATATGGAACATAGTACGTTACTGCTCAGTACAGGCCCTTCAGCCTATGATGTACCAACCTGTGTAAATCTAATTTTTCCCAGCCTCACACCCATAACCCTCTATTTTTCTTATATCTCTATCCATGTGCATATCTAAAAGTCTTTTGAATTTCCCAATTGTACCAGCCTCCACCACCACCCCCAGCAAAGCAATCCAGGCATCCAGCACTCTCTGTGTATACAACCTACCTCTGACATCTCCCTAAGCTTAGCTCCGCTCACTTATACAGATTTCCTATGGTAGTTACTATTTTAGGCTGGAGAAAAAGGTGCCAGCCTTCATAAGTTTAAACCTCAATTGTCACCTCTCATCCTTCGTCACTCCAAAGAGAGAAGCCCAAGCTCTGTCAACCTTGCCTCAAAGACATGTTCTCCAATCCAGGCCACATCTTGCCATATCTCCTCTGCCCCCTCGCCCAAGCATCTACCGCCTTCCTGAGTCTGAAGTGTTGGTGAGTCAAGGGTGATTGGAGAGAAGGCCCATTATAGCCTCAGCTGAAATGAGGGGTGGAGGGATATCATGGGTTGCTGCCGATCGTGGGTTCGGGCTAGAGATCGGAGGGTAGAGCTGAGAAGAGCATCATTCCCGAGCTCTGGGGAATTGCTTGGATGGTCAAAGGACTTGCAGGAGGATCGGACTTAGGGGAGAGGATTGTTGGGCAGGGCAGTCCAGGAGATTGAGAGGCCAGGAGGAAGATTGTTTGATGGTTGAGGTTAGGGGAGAAAAGAGTGTTGGGTAGGCGATCAGAGGCTGATGGAAGGAACGATATGATGCAGGCACAACGGATTCTTACCATTGGTCAAAGGCAGAAGAGGTGACAAAGTTTATGTTTACTTGTCACATTACACCTATTACAATGAAAAGAGTTCTTCTGCAAGCAGTCTAACAGGTTAACTCTAAGCATCACACAATAGAGAACATGCAATTAAGGGGAGGGGATGTATGGGGCAAATACGTATTTTATACAGAGAGTGGTGGGTGCCTGGAATGGGCTGCGAGAGGTAGTAGTGAAAGCAGATACAAGAGACCTTGATAGACACATCGAGATGAAGGGGATGGAGGAGTATCTAGCAGGTGCAAGCAGCAGAATTTGACTTTGACATCATGTTCAGCACAGACACAAAGGCTTGCTCCTGTGCTGTTCTAACATCCCTTTAGCCATAAAAAATAGAGCACAATTACAGAGTTGAAATTAAAAACTAAAGATGAATTAGCACCAAGCAAGGGCAGTATGATCACACTGTTCATTCAGGACCCTGATGGCTGCATGGAAGAAATTACCTTTAAGTTTGTTAGTGTCTGCTTTCTCACTCTTAAACGTTCTCCCCTGTGGGAGGCGGGAGAAGAGAGTGCGACCAGCATATGATGGGCCCTTCCTAGGCGGAGGGAGATGCAGATAGAGTCCATGGAGGGGAGGGAAGTTTGCGAGATGTTCTGAGCTGCATTCACCGGCTTCTGCAATTTCTTCTGTCCTGTAACATAGCAGCTCCTGTACGATCTTTTGATGCATGCATCCAGTGTGCTTTTGATGGTGCACCTATAGAAGCTGTTGAGGGACAGGGTGGACGTGCCGAACTTCCTTCATCTTCTAAGAAAGTGGAGGCATGGCATGTTTTCTTGTTTATTTCAGGTCAGTCCACTGGAAATGTTTACCCCCAATAACCTGAAGTTCTCTCTATTTCGGTGGCATTAATGAGGACAGGGGTGTGATTTTTTTTGTCTCCTGAAGTCAATGATCATCTCTTTCCCCTTAATGATATTGAGAGAGAGGTTATTATCTTAGTAACATGCCACTAGACTTTAGGTATCTTTGCTCTATTCAGCCTCATCATTGTTTGATATCCTATCCGTGACTGTGGTGTAATTGGTGAATTTGAAGGTGGAGTTGGAAAGATATTCAGCTGTACAGTGTAGATGTAGAGAAGAGTTGGGGACTGAGGATTCATCCATGAGGAATGCCTGTGGTGAGTGTGATTATGGAGGAGACGCTGTTACCATCTCTAAGGATTGTGGTCTGTTGGACAGGAAGTCAAGGATCCAGTTGTGGGAGTGAGTAGTTTGCGGTGGGGGGGGGGTGGGGGAAGAGGGAGAGTTAGGTCCCAAAGTTTTGGTATGTTTTCTTTCATATTGCGTGGAGAACTTCAGTCTACTGTCCTTGGTATCTAGTTGTTCCAGGACTGAGTGGAAGACTAGGGAGATGGATTCTTCTATGAACCTGCATGGACAATATTCAAATTGAAGTGGGTCAAGGCTGCCTGGAGTTGATGTGAGCCCTGAGCAGCCTTTAATGATGGATGTCAGAGCCACCGGGCAGCAGTCAGTTTGGCCCATTATTGAGCTTTTTCCCAGCACTGGTACAATAGTAGTCTGTTCTCATGAGTTCAATGAAATGATATCTTCTCTAAGATATTGAACATGAGTCTCCACAAATCCACTCCACATTTACAAGGTAGGAGGGTGGGATGGGTCATGAGAGTCCAACCCAAGGATTCAATTAATGATGCCAGACAGATGGTTGTCTTTCCCTTGTGAGATGTAAATAATATAACTCAATCCAATATAAGAAATAAAAGCTACGTACAGTCATTCAGATTACGATTCATTTACTGTGCTAAGCTATGTTTCTTGATTCAAACTGTGTCTGAACCTGCTCAGTCCTCCTGAAGGGAGGGTTCTAAAGATTCACCACACTCTGGGTGATGAAAGTTATTCTTATCGCTCTCCTGCATTCCTGATATCTCATTTTGTGTTGTGATTCCTAGTTTTTAGATCTGATGCCAGGGGAAACTTCATCTCTTGTATTTTAAATGATTAACATTTAAAATTTATTTATAACACAGTAGAAGCCATTTCCAGCTATTGAAGCCTGTGCCAACCAATTGCACCCAATTAACCAACCCTCGTGCAGGGTTTTGGAAGGTAGGAGAAAACTCAGAGCAACCAGAGAAAACCCATGCAGGTTGAGAGGAGAACGTGCAAACTCCTTACAGACAGTGGTGGATTTGATCCTAGTTGCTGGCTCTGTAATAGCTTTATGCTAAAAATGCCTCCCAGTGATCATGTATCCCACATTTTCTAAGGCCACCTAAAATTGTAAATACACTAAAGCGATCGGTTTATTTTAACTACTTTACCTTTGCGACATCAGCAAGCTCAAACGGATTGACAAACTTTTTTTCCTTTCATAATTCCATGTTGACTCTGCGCAAACCTATATCACTTCATATCCAAAGTTCCGAAAATGGAAAAGATGAAAAAACTGAACTTTTTTTCGGTGCCAACGTGACATCACAAGTGGAAAAACGATTCACCATCTGACTTGCCCTTGTGCGCCTCTGGCGCTCTGTTGGCGCAGGTTTGATTACAATAACAGTTTTTAAAAAACACAAAATCTTTGCTTCTGGCTGGGAAGATGTCAAACGGAGCTGGGTCCAGAGCTGCAGCCGGGGTCAGCGAAGGTGACTCCATTCTCAACATCAGGTGCGGTACCATTTGCATTGAAGAAGTTGTCTCAGGCTCCCGGGCAGGAGCGGCGACCTCAGGCTCCCAGAGGAGCAGGGATCTCGGGCTCCTGGCACAAGCAGGGACTTCAAGCTCCCGGGCAGGAATGGGGACATCGGGTTCCTGGACAGGAGCAGGGACCATGGTCGAGGACCAGAGGAGGTTATTGGGAGGTGTCGGGGACTGGTAGCAGAGATCTTTTTTTGGTACGTATTAAACATTATTTCTTTTGAATTTTCCACTTGTGGCATCATGTTATTGTTTGTTGTTGTTTAACCGCTGATACAAGTATTCTGCTTCTACTGTTTAAGTTTTTTTTAATTGGTTTTGTTCCAAAAACCAAATAATGTCCGGTCCCAAGCATTTCGGATACGAGGTACTGCACCTGTACTGTAACATTTCCCAAATGTCCTGTTTCCATTTAGCTCCTCTTTCCTCTCTCCCTCCTTCCTTGAAGAGCTGGGCATCCAATCTGCAGCAACTATTCCAGAACCCACAGATATTTGAAGATGGTGGCCAAAGCATAAATGATCTCCTCTTTCAGGACATTAAGAGAGCGGAAGAGTAAGGGGATCACGCCGCAGCTATTCAAAACTTTGGTTAGGCTGCACTAGGAATACTGCGTGCATTTCTGGTTTCTGTGTTTCAGGAAGATTGTCGAGGCTTTGATTAGAATAAAGAATTATGTTGCCTTGTTCAGAGGGTATGAGCAATGAGGAGAGGTTGAATAAAGGGATGTTTTGAATGTCGGAGGCTGGGAGGATGGAAAGTTATCTAATCATAAGTGGTATTGGTAGGGTGGACAGTCAGAATTTTTTTTTTCCCCGAGTAAAAACGCCAAATACTCAAGGAAATGTATTAAAGGTGAGAGATAGTTTAAAGATGTTGTGGTGATACCCCACTAGCCTACTGCAGGGGGCGACCTGTGTACCTGCAGGAAGAGCACTGGAGGACAAGTCAACACCTGGCCGACTGTTAATCAGCCAACCTGAATGGACCAAGCCCCACCCAGTTGGCTGCCAAATACCCTCCAGGATATAAGCCCCATCTGGCCCCTCGAGGTCAGTCTCAGAGCCAGCACAGCTACTCTCACAGCCAGCTCTGTGGAAGTTTGTGTGGAATAAAGCCTGTTGAACATACTTTATGTTTTGTGTTTGCTTTCTGCTTGATAGCGCATCACAGAAGTTCAGGGCAAGATTATATACAGAGTAATAGGTGCCAGGAGTAGAGGTAGAAGCAGATGGGTTTAGTAGTTTAAGTGGTGTAGATAGACACATGAATATGCAGGAAATAGAGGGAGATTGATGCAATGTGGAGAAACTCAGCAGGCCCCATAGCATTGACAGGAAGTAAAGAGTCACCAACCTTTCAACCCTGAGCCTTTTGTCAAGCATAGGAAAAAAACCAGATCGATGCTGGGATAGAAAAAGGGGAGAGGAGGGGGGTGAGGAGGAGAGGAGAAAAGGGAGGAAGAGGAAGGGGATGAGCACAGAAGCTGAGAAATGATAACAAGAGTGCAGAGGGTAGATCTCCGATAAGAGGGGAAAGGGAAGGAGTGGGGAGCTGGAGGAAAGGAGACAGAGGGGTATTGAAAGAGAGGCATGGGAGGAGTCATGTGATGGAGTAGAGGCTGGTCAGGTAAAACCAGCCCTCTCCAGAAAAAAAGTTAGGAAAAGAGAAATATAAAATATAAGAAATAGATAAAGTTACAGAGAAGAGAAAGAAGATGGCACCCAAGGAGAAAGTAAAAACAACCGAAAAAAAAGAAAAGTCACTGGAGAAGAAAGAAGAAGGCCTTACCTCCACGAAGGAGCAGGGAGCTGTGGTGGTGAGGAGCGCCCAATCCCCAAGGTTGGTGCCTGCCCTGAGGAGTCACGGCCTCCCGACCGGTGGAATTCAAAAATAGCTCTCGGAGCCAAACAAAAGTGTGCAGTGCACAATCAAAGGAAAAAGAAAACACCGACAGGAGTGGGGCTCAGCAGAGGAGTGGGCAACCACAGTGCGACCAGCTGAGGGACGCCCGACACCTGGGCGCTCAGCTGGATGATGAGGATTGCGTCGGGGAGGGAGCGAGGAAATAGACGAGGGAGAAAGACGGCGGGGTTACCGACGAGAGGATCAACGGCAGGAGGCCCGACAGACAGGCAGCCCAGGAGGGGAGGACCAACAACAAGAGGCCCAGCAAGAGGAGACCGACAAAGAAATATAAGCAACTCATCGGGAAAAACAGAAGAGACAAAGAAGAGAAGAAGAAGACACAAACACAGGTACAGACACAGAAGAAGAGGAAGAAGAAGAAGACCAAAATCTTCACAGAGAAATAGAAGGTAAAACAAATGGACAGAACATAGATAAAGCTTTTTTTTAAGAACAAATGAGATCATTAACAGAATGGTTGTCATTAGAATTTAGTGCAATTAAAAGAAAATTGAAAAGAGCAGAAGATAAAATGCAAAGTTTAGAATTGGTCATGACAGAAATAGGGAAAAGAATAGAGAATGTGGAAGAGCGGGAAATGCCTGTAGAAATGGAAGTAAATGACTTAAAAATTGGAAGAAAGTGACAAAAAAAATTAAAGAGATACAAGAGTATCTCAGAAAATTGATATGTTGGAAAATTATAGTAGGTGAAACAACATAAAAATAGTGGGCCTGAAGGAGGGTGAAGAAGGCACAGACATGAAGGAATTTATAAAAGGATGGATTCTGAAGGTCCTGGGAATGACAGAAATGCAGGAAGAAATGGAAATAGAAATGGCACACAGAACACTAGCTCCGAAACTGCAGACACATCAAAAACCAAGATCCATCTTAGTAAAATTTTTGAGATATACAACAAGAGAAAATATACTGGAACAGGCAAGGAATAAAATTAGAGAAGACAAAAAAAACCATTGGAATACAAGGGTCAACAAATATTTTTTTACCCAGACATATGTTTTGAACTCTTAAAGAGGAGGAAGGAGTTTAATACAGCAAAAACGATTTTATGAAAAAAAGGTTATAAATTCATGTAAGACATCCAGCCATGCTTAAAATATTTATACAGACTGTTCTCAGATCTGAAGGAAGCACAAGAATTTGCAGAATGTTTGCAGGACAGAAGAAGAGATGAAGAAATGTAACAAGAAAGAAGAACAGCGATGAAGTATATATAAAGATGTAAAAACAATGTATATGTAAAGAACTAAAGAGGGAAAAAGAAGGGAAGGAAGGGAGTAAGGAGGAAAGAAAGAGAGAGCTTTGTTATATGTGTAAAAAAAAGTGTTTTCTGGCGGGGCTGGGAGGAGAGGAAATAACCATCACTGCAAAATCAGTTGACGCTTGTGAGCAAGATTGCAATCCAAATGGAAAGGGGAGTTGTGGTTGCCCGGCAAGGGATAAGGGGCAACTCAGAGGGGGGGGAGCATTTGGGGTTAAGGTATTAAGAGGTGTAAGCAAAATATAAGATGGCCATGTTGAACTATATGACTATAAACATTAATGGAATACATAACCAAATTAAAAGAAAGAGGCTACTAAATTTACTGAAGAAAGAAAAAATAGATACAGCATTTGTGCAGGAAATGCATCTAACTGAAGTGGAACATAACAAATTAAAGAGAGACTGGGTAGGACATGTAGCGGCAGCATCATATAATTCAAAAGCTAGAGGTGTAGCCATATTAGTTAACAAAAATGTACCTATCAAAATAGAGGAGGAAATAATAGATCCAGCAGGGAGGTATGTAATGATAAAGTGTCAGATATATTCAGAATTTTGGAATTTCCTCAATATATATGCACCTAATGAGGAGAATCAAAAGTTTATGCAAGATTTTTATTGAAAATTGCAGACACACAAGGAAATATATTGATAGGAGGGGATTTTATCCTTAATTCGGATCCAATGTTGGATAAAACTGGACAAAAGACAAACAAAAAGAATAAAGTAGCCAAATTTATGATTAAATCAATGCAGGAAATGAAGCATGGATATATGGGGGAGGCAACACCCAAGAGAGAAGGAATATTCATATTATTCGAGTAGGCATAATACATACTCAAAGATTGATATGTTTTTGTTGTCAGCCCATATTCAAGGGAGAGTTAGAAAAACTAAATATAAAGCTAGATTACTATCATATCATTCACCCCTGTTATTAGCAATAGAACTGGAGGACATCCCACCAAGAACATATAGATAGAGATTAAACTCCATGCTACTTAAAAGACAGGAATTTAGAGAGTTTATTGAACGCCAAATTAAAACATATTTTGAAATAAACACAGAATCAGTGAAAGACAAATTTATATTATGGGACGCAATGAAAGCCTTCATTAGAGGGCAGATAATAAGTTATGAAACTAAGTTGAAAAAGGATTACAATCGCGAAATAGAGCAGTTGGAAAGGGAGATAGTAACTGCAGAAAAGGAACTAGTAAAAAGGGATGATATAACAAAAAAGAGAGAATTGGCGGACAAAAAAATAAAATACGAAACATTACAAATGTACAAGGTGGAGAAGAACATAATGAAAACAAAGCAAAAATATTACGAACTGGGAGAAAAAACACATAAAATATTAGCCTGGCAACTTAAAACAGAACAAGCTAAAAGAACTGTATTGGCATCAAGGAAAAAGGACAAACAAATTACATATAACCGAACAGAGATTAATGAAAACTTTAAAGAATTTTATGAACAATTATACCAAACTGAGAACAAGGGGAAAGATGATAAAATAGAGGAATTTTTAGCTAAAATTGTACTGCCAAAATTGCAAGAAGAGGAACAAAGCAAACTAATAAAATCATTTGAAATAGAGGAAGTACAGGATATATTTTAAAAGCTGCTGAACAATAAAACACCTGGAGAGGATGGTTTCCAATAGAATTTTATAAAACATTTAGAGTTATTAATTCCTCCTCCCTCTCCTGGAAGTAATGAACCAGGTAGAAGAAACACAAAACTTGCCAGATTCATGTAAGACAGCAATAATTACAGTAAATCCAAAGATGGGGAAGGATCCATTAACACCAGCATCATATAGACCAATATCTCTACTTAACTCAGATTATAAGATAATAGTGAAATTATTAGCAAACAGATTGGCCGATTGTGTACAATAGTAAAACAAGATCAAACTGGATTTATTAAGAAAAGACGAACAGCAGCCAATGTTTGTAAACTTATTAATCTAATTCATGCAGTTCAAGGAAATAAGAAACCAACAGTGGCTGTTGCTTTAGACGCAGAAAAAGCTTTTGACAGAGTAGAGTGGAACTACTTATTTAAAGTATTACAGAAGTTCAATCTACTAGAAAAATATATTAATTGGATTAAAGCATTCTATAATGGACTGTTGGTGAAGGTAGCAGTAAATGGATAAGTATTGAACCAATTTAAATTAAGTAGGTCAACTAGACAGAGATGTCCATTATCCCCCTCATTGTTCACCTTAGCAATAGAACTCAATCTTCATATTTGCAATGAAAATTGGAATAAAATTCTGCGACTGGTAAACTCTTCTTCTCTATGTGCAAAACATTCACTAATACAGTTTAAAGTTGTTCATAGAGCTCATATGTCTAAAGATAAACTCCATCGCTTTTATTCTCATATCGATCCTATATGTGATAAATGTCAATTGGAAATAGCTTCCCTTACACATATGTTTTGGTCTTGTCCCTCTTTACAGAATTATTGGAAGGAAATTTTTTCCATTATATCTACTGTTTTGAATATTGATTTACAACCACATCCCATTACTGCAATTTTTGGATTACCTATGATAGATTTGACTTACTTATCTCTTCCTGCGAATCGTATGATTGCTTTTCTTACACTAATGGCTAGAAGATCTATACTATTGAATTGGAAAGAGGTTAATCCTCCCACTGTTTTCCAATGGTTTACCCAAACTATACTATGTTTAAATTTAGAGAAAATTAGAAACTCTGTCTATGAATCCCCTTCTAAGTTTGAGTTAACCTGGCGACCATTTATTCAATATTTTCATTTGTGGTGAGTTGATCTGGCTCTGTTTTCTTTCTATGATTATGTATGATAATTGGGCTGTAAGGTGAGATCGGAGTGATCGGCGTGGTAGGTTTTTTTTAAGTTTTTTTAATTCAGATTTGTTTTTTCTTCTTTTTTGGGGTTTTTTTTTCTCTTTTTTCATATATTGCTATTAATTATATACTTTTTTTTAGAGATAGTTCACACCCTAAACTGATTTAAAAAATTTTTTATGATATATTTTTATTCTGTAATATTATTGTTTAATATCTCTGTATTAATTCATTACTTACTATGTATTTTTATATCTCTTTGAACTGTATGTGTTTATAAATTATAATAATAATAAAAAGATTGAAAAAAAAGAAAGCAATAGAACCTTTGGCAGAACTGATAAGAATAGAAAATAAAATAAAAGGGATAAAAATAAAGGAGAAGGAGTATAAAATCAGCTTATTTGCAGATGACATTATAGCATACCTAACAGAACCAGAGCTATCAATAAAAGAATTACATAAGAAATTGAAGGAATATAGAGAAATATCAGGATACAAGATCAATGCAAAGATAAATGAAGTGATGCCAATGAGTAATGTGGATTATACAGAATTTTTAAAAGAATCACCATTTAAGTGGCAAACACAAGCAATCCGATACCTAGGTATCAGGTTAGATAATAAATTAAGCCACTTGTACAAACTAAATTATCAGCCACTAATAAAGAAATTGCAGGAAGACTTAGAACATTGGAAAGAATTACCGCTAACGTTGATAGGGAGGGTAAATTGCATTAAAATGAAAGTGTTCCCAAGGATACGATACTTATTTCAAAGGTTACCAATTCCCTTAACAGAAAATTTTTTTAATGAACTAAAGGGAATAATAAGGAAATTCTTGTGGAAAGGGAAGAAACCAAGAGTAGTGTTAGATAAATTAACAGAGAGGTATAACCAAGGTGGTTTGCAGTTACCAAACTTTAGAAATTATTATAGAGCCAAACAATTAAGTTGTTTATCAGATTTTTACCAGACAAGGGAAAAACCAGACTGGACTAAGATAGAACTAGATAAAATAGGGGAGAAGGTACCAGAACATATACTTTATAAATGGGATGAAAAGTTGGTGAAATATAAAAGCTCACCAGTATTGCTTAATTTACTTAATATATGGAAGAAGATCCACTTAGAAAGGAAAAAAAAAACAAATTGCCAAATACCAAAATTGTTATTGACGCAAAATACACTAATCCCTTTTACAATAGATAACCTTTCCTTGAGAGAATGGGAGAGAAAAGGAATCAAAAGAATAGAAAGTTGTTTTTTGGGAAATAATTCATTAACATTTGAACAGTTGAAGTACAAATATGGAATAACTCATGGTACAATCTTTGCATATCATCAACTGAAAGCTTATTTAAAGGATAAATTGGGAAACAGATTGAGATTACCTAAAGGAAGCAGCTTTGAATATGTGATTACAGGCACAATGATAATTTAAAAATTTATAACGAACATTATATTAGGCCCATATATCCCCTAACCTCTCCTATCCATGGACCTGTCCAAATGTCTTTTGAAACATTACGATTGTCCTTTCCTCTACCACAACCTCTTGCACTTGATTCTATGTCCCCTCCTCCCTCTATGTCAGAAAGTTGACTCGTGGTTCTTTTTTAAATCTTATCCCTCTCACTTAAATCTTTGTCCTACCCTGGGAAAAAGCCTATGGTTATTCACCTCATCCATTTCCCTCGTATTGTTATAAATCTCAGTGGTCCTCCCCGCCTATCCTTAAAGTCCAAGCCCAGTAACAATCTCTGGAATCTTTCACACTTTCCAACTTCATGATATCCTTTCTATAGGAAGGACATAGATAAGGTGGAGAGGGTACAGAGAAGATTTATAAGGATGTTGCCTGGCTTACAACATCTAGAGTACAGGGAAAGATTAAGGAGACTGGGACTTTATTCATTGGAATGTAGATGGTTGAGAGGGGATTTAAAAGAGGTATTTAAAATTATGAAGAGATTAGAGATACTAGACATGAGTAGACTCTTTCCCCTGAGGGCAGGGGAGGTTGGAAGAAGAGGGCATAAGTTAAGGGCAAGAGGGGAAAAACTTTAGGAGAAATGTTAGAGGAGGCTTCTTCACTCAGAGAGTTGTGGCGGAATGGAATGATCTTCCAGAGGAGATAGTTGCGGCAGGGTCCTTTCTGTCATTTAAGAGAAGGTTGGATGTGTACATGGATATGAGGGGGCTGGAGGGTTATCGGCAGAGAGTGGGAGGGGGGAACTACTGGAGTTGTTCAAGTGAACTGGCGCGGACTCGTAGGGCCGATATGGCCTGTTTCCATGCTGTAAACTGTTATATGGTTATATGTTATATGTACATTAAGCTACAACATAAGGAAAATTATGAAATAAACTAAACAAAAGTGGGAAAAGGATTTAAACATAAAGATAAAAAATGAAGTATGGGAAAAGTTATGTTCTGGAACTATGAAGAATACAATAAACACAAGGTTACGCATGATACAGTATAAATAGTTCTTTGGCTTGGCTTCACGGACGAAGATTTATGGAGGGATATGTCCACGTCTGCTGCAGGCTCCTTGGTGACTGACAAGTCCGATGCGGGACAGGCAGGCACGGTTGCAGCAGTTGCAAGGGAAAATTGGTTGGTTGGGGTTGGGTGTTGCGTTTTTCCTCCTTTGTCTTTTGTCAGTGAGGTGGGCTCTGCGGTCTTCTTCAAAGGAGGTTGCTTCCCACCGACTTGTGAGGCGCCAAGATGCACAGTTGGAGGCCATATCAGCCCTCTCGTGGTGGTCAATGTGGCAGGCACCAAGAGATTTCTTTAAGCAGTCCTTGTACCTCTTCTTTGGTGCACCTCTGTCTCAGTGGCCAGTGGAGAGCTCACCATAGAACACGATCTTGGGAAGGCGATGGTCCTCCATTCTGGAGACGTGACCCACCCAGCCCAGTTGGGTCTTCAGCAGCATGGATTCGATGCTTGCGGACTCTGCCAGCTCGAGAACTTCGATGTTGGTGATGAAGTCATTCCAATGAATGTTGAGGATGGAGCAGAGACAGCGCTGATGGAAGCGTTCTAGGAGCCGTAGTTGATGCCGGTAGAGGACCCATGATTCGAAGCCGAACAGGAGCGTGGGTATGACAACGGCTCTGTACACGCTGATCTTTGTGTGTTTCTTCAGGTGGTTGTTTTTCCAGACTCTTTTGTGTAGTCTTCCAAAGGTGCTATTTGCCTTGGCAAGTCTGTTGTCTACCTCTTTGTCGATCCTTGCATCAGATGAAATGGTGCAGCCGAGGTAGGTAAACTGGTTGACCGTTTTGAGTTCAGTGTGCCTGATGGAAATGTGGGGGGGCTGGTGGTCATGGTGGGGAGCTGGCTGATGGAGGACCTCAGTTTTCTTCAGGCTGACTTCCAGGCCAAACATTTTGGCAGTTTCCGCAAAGCAGGACGTCAAGCGCTGGAGAGCTGTCTCTGAATAGGCAACTAAAGCGGCATCGTCTGCAAAGAGTAGTTCACGGACAAGTTGCTCTTGTGTCTTGGTGTGAGCTTGCAGGCGCCTCAGATTGAAGAGACTGCCATCCATGCGGTACCGGATATAAACACTGTCTTCATTGTTGAGGTCTTTCATGGCTTGTTTCAGCATCATGCTGAAGAAGATAGTAAGGAGGGTTGGTGCGAGAACGCAGCCTTGCTTCACGCCGTTGTCAATGGAGAAGGGTTCGGAAAGCTCATTGCTGTATCTGACCCGATCTTGTTGGTTTTCGTGCAGTTGGATAACCATGTTGAGGAACTTGGGGGGGGCATCCGAGGTGCTCTAGTATTTGCCAAAACCCTTTCCTGCTCACGGTGTCAAAGCTTTGGTGAGGTCAACAAAGGTGATGTAGAGTCCTTTGTTTTGTTCTCTGCACTTTTCTTGGAGCTGTCTGAGGGCAAAGACCATGTCAGTAGTTCCCCTGTTTGTGCGAAAGCCACACTGTGATTCTGCGAGGACATTTTCAGCGACACTAGGTATTAGTCTATTAAGGTGAATCCTAGTGAAGATTTTTCCTGCAATGGAGAGCAGCGTGATTCCCCTGTAGTTTGAGCAGTCTGATTTCTCGCCTTTGTTTTTGTACAGGGTGATGATGATGGCATCATGAAGGTCCTGAGGCAGCTTTCCTTGGTCCCAGCAGAACATGAAAAACTCATGCAGTTTTGTATGCAGAGCTTTGCCACCAGCCTTCCAGACCTCTGGGGGGATTCCATCCATACCTTCTGCTTTTCCACTTTTCATTTGTTCAATTGCCTTATATGTCTCATCCAGGGTGGGAACCTCATCCAGCTCTAGCCTTAGGGGCTGTTGAGGGAGCTGGAGCAGGGAGGAATCTTGGACTGAGCGGTTGGCACTGAAAAGAGATTGGAAGTGTTCTGACCATCGGTTGAGGATGGAGATCTTGTCGCTGAGGAGGACGTTGCCGTCTGAGCTGCGCAGCGGGCTTTGGACTTGGGGTGAGGGGCCGTACACAGCCTTTAGAGCCTCGTAGAAACCCCTGAAGTCGCCAATGTCCGCGCTGAGCTGGGTTCGTTTGGCGAGGCTAGTCCACCACTCATTTTGGATCTCCCGGAGTTTGCGCTGAAGATGGCTGCATGCGAGACGGAAGGCTCATTTCTTCTCTGGCCAGGACGGCTTTGCAAGGTGAGCCTGGTGGGCAGATCGCTTCTTTGCCAGCAGCTCCTGGATTTCCTGCTTGTTTTCATCAAACCAGTCCTTGTTTTTCCTGGAAGAGAAGCCCAGTACCTCTTCAGTGGATTGCAGTATGGCCGTTTTCAGCTGATCCCAGAGGGTTTCAGGAGACGTGTCCGTGAGGCAGTTTGCATCCTCGAGCTTTGCTTGGAGGTTTGCCTGGAAGTTTCCTCTCACTACGTCTGACTGCAAGTTTCCAACACTGAACCTCTTTCTGGGGGCTCCACTGTTCTTGAAGTTTGGCTTGAAGTGAAGGTTGAGCTTGCAGTGAACAAGCCGATGATTAGTGTGGCATTCCGTGCTGGCATGACCCTGGTGTGGAGCACATCTCGTTTGTCTCTTCCTCGCACCAGAACGTAGTCCAGGAGGTGCCAGTGTTTGGATCGGGGATGCATCCAGTTAGTCTTCAGGCTGTCTCTCTGCTGGAAAAGGGTGTTAGTAATGATAAGCCGCTGTTCTGCACAGAGTTCCAACAGGAGGCGCCCGTTGTCATTGCACTTGCCAACACCATGATTGCCAAGGATTCCTGGCCAGGTTTCTGAGTCTTTACCGACGCGAGCGTTGAAGTCGTCAAGGATGACAACCTTGTCGGCTGTAGGGGTGCGTTGGATGAGGTTGCGCAGATCAGTGTAGAACGTCCTTTTCTGCTGGTTTTGCCTGAAGGGTTGGAGCATAGACACTGATGAGAGTGATGCATTGCTTGTTTTGAAGTGGGAGTCGCATGGACATGATCCGGTCAGTGTGGCCTGTCGGGAGGTTTTCGAGTTTGGAGGCAATGGAGTTCTTGACCATGAAGCCAACACCAGATAGGCGTCGTTCAGCCTGATGCTTGCCAGACCAGTAGAGTGTGTAGCCCGCGCCGTGTTCTTGGGGGCTGCCTCCATCTGCAAGGCGGATTTTGCTGAGAGCGGCCATGTCGATGTCGAGTCTGAGATCATGTGCGATGAGGGCAGACCGACGTTCAGGTCGGTGGCTGTCAGCCTTGTCTAGCATGATTCTGATGTTCCAACATGCTAGCTTGAGTTTGTGTGCATCTTTTGAGGGGGAGATCGTGGTTACACAGGGTATATATCACTCCTCAAAAATTAAAAGAATGGGATCCAACATTATCAGATAGATGTTTTCATGGTAAGAAGGAAATGGGAACAACAGTACATGCAACTTGGGCATGTACGAAAGTGAATACGTTTTGGGAAGATCTAAATCAGATATTAAATAAAATCACAAAAAATAACATACCAAAAAATCCAGAGATCTTTCTTTTAAGTAACATAAGAAGTAAAGAATTAGGCCTCAAATTGGATAAAGCGCAAAAAAATGTATAATGTCAACTTCGAAAATGGAAGCGAGGGTGAGAATACAGCAATGGTACAAAGAAATGAATAAATGTATTCCATTGGAAAAAAAAAACATATAATTTAAAAAATAAAGTCACATTATTTGAACAAATTTGGGAACCATACAAGGAACATAACAGAGAGGGCTTTCCTACAATCTCCATCCCCTAAAATGAGAATGAAAATGAAAACGAGTAGATTCAGTGTGTGAAGATATTGTTTTATGGCTTTATTGTATTGTATATGTTGAATATTTATGGGTTTTGGAGGGGGGGTGGGAAGAGGGGAGGGAGGGAAAGGGGGGGAAAAAGGGAGAAAATGCCACTGTGTATATTTAATGAGAAACGTTGGTACATATTTTGGTTGAAATAGTTCACAGTGTGAAAAATAAAATAAAATTTAATAAAAAAGAAAGAGAAACACGGGGAAGGGGTTAACAGAAATTGGAGAATTTACATTTTAACCCCCTCTCCCATTTTCACTCATTCCCTTTCCTGTCTCCTTCCTCCAGCTCCTCATCCCCCTTCCCTCCCTTCACCTACCAGAGACCTACCCATTGCCCTCACCCCAAATCACTTGACCCCCTTCATCAAGATATGGAAAAATATCACCAAGCATCTGATTAAAACAGTTGGGGAGGAGCATGGTAGAAAAGGCCTTTGCAACTATGTTCCTCCCCATGCCTTCCTTCCTAGATTTTTTATTCAGATGCCTGCCGACATTTTCCCATTCCTTGATGAAGGACTCAAGCCTGAAATGTCGGTTATGTATTTTTACCTTTGCTGTATAAAGGACACTGTTTGACCTGCTGAGTTTCTCCAGCATTGTGTTTTTACTTCAACATATAGCATGGTTACAGGCCATTTCGGCCCACATGTTCCTGCCACCCAATTAAACCCAATGGACCTACAACTCCCAGTACTTTTTGAAGGGTGGGAGGAAACCAGAGCATCCAGAGGAAACCCACACAGACACAGGTAGAATGTTCAAACAGACAGCGTGGGATTCGAATCCTTGTCCCGATCGCTAGTGTCTGCAGACTTTTGTGCTTTACTTCCCCTTGTCACTCGTCAGCTTCTTTCCCTTCCACCTTCCCACTATACCTACCTATTACCTCTTACCTTCGGTGAGGCTGCACTTGTTCTCCTCCCCACTTGTACTGCATGTACTCCTCCCAATTCCCCCTTCATGCCTCCTCTCCCCAACCTTTTCATTCAGTTTCCTACGTGCTTTTACTGACAAAGGGTCCAGGTCTGTCAAATTGGTTACCCTTTACTTCCTGTGGATGCTGCATTGCATGCTATGTTTGTATATTGTATTAAGTTTGGGCAATGTGTTTGAACCACTTAAACTGCAATCACTGAACAGCCTTAGCGCTGTTCGTGTTATTGGAGTTAAATACTTTATTGTTCCAGATTTTGGTATGATGGCGGAGACCCAATGAACTGGTCTAATTGGTCACTCCTATGAGTCAGGTGTCACATATTAAAATACCCACCCAAAATATCAAAACACACCGATGTAATGATCTAGCTCAAAGGGTCAGCGTGCCATAATCTCGCGCATACGCCCAGTGCTCTAATTCTCATTTGTCCCACACTGGCAAGTTGGATCTCAATAAAATGTCCTGACCTGACTGTTTCCCTCCACCTTCTCTTTGTTCACAAGACCATAAGACATCAGAGCAGAAGTTAGCTCTTCGGCCCTTCGAGTTTGTCGTACCATTCCTTCATGAGTGACTTACGATCCTTTTTCACCTCGTTCTCCTGCCTTCTCCGCAAAATCCTTGAACCCCTTTCTAATCAAGAACCTATCTACTTCTATCTTGAATTTACCCAATGACTTGGCCTCCACAGCCATCATCGACAGTGAATTCCACAGATTCACCATCGTTTGGGTAAAGAAATTCCTCCTCATCTCTGTTCTAAAGGATGCTTTGGTATTCTGAGGATGTGCTCTCTGGTCCCAGACTTCCTAGCCATAGGAAACCTCCTCTCCACTTCCCCTCTATCCAGGACTTTCAGTATTCACTCAACTTTGCAGTACTCTCAGGTTTTTCTTGCACTTCTCAGTGACGTCTTTGATTGATTCAAAATACTTTGCCCCCAAGTCTGGTTCAGGGACCTAACCCAATGGGTCCATAGTTACATCAGCAAGAGCTAGGTTAAATAATTTTCTCACACTGAAATCTGTCTATTGTGTGTCCGTGAAGCCATCCTGAAATGCAAACTTTCGGCTGATTTCAAGATTATTTGCTGAGATTCTGAAGAATGACTGAGCTTACAGTGTTTGCGATTGGAAGCAAAATCCTCACTGTGTTTGTGGTGAGAGTGAAATGATGCAAACTATCCAATAAGATTTTAATTACTTGTAATCTCATGCTTATTTCCAACAACAATCCTTTTTCATTGAACTGCAATGCCAATTTCAAGCTTTGTAAAAATTCTGATCCTGACAGCTAATCACATTTAGCTGAAATTTAAATTGGTCAGTAAATAAATTGAAATGCAATGCAAATCCATTCCAACAGATCTTGAAATTAGAGCTTTATTGGAGCACAAATGCAGCTTTATCTCCATTGTTTGAACAAGATGAGTTTTATTGGTGTGCTGGCAACAAGAGGTGGATGGGAGTCTGCTGGGAGTTTATGGAGAAGCACTTTGTCCCTCTAACCTGTCCTGCCATTCAACAGGATTATGGTTATCCTGACCTCAGCTCTTCTTCTGTGGCAGTTAGAACATAGAAATCTACAACACAGCACAGGCCATTCAGCCCACGTCCTGTGCATCATAATTACCTTCGCTACCAACTGCCTAGAAATTCCCTACAGCTTAAGCCTCCATCTGTTCCACATTCCTATCTGATTGTCTCCTCTGAGATCTGATTGTACCTGCCTCCACCACCAATGCTGGCAGGTCATTACGCCCACCCACCACTCTCCGTGTGAAAAGCCTACTTCTTACATCCCCCTGTATCTATTCCCAATCACCTTAAAACAATGTCCCTTTGTATTAGCCATTTCAGCCTTAGGAAAAAGCCTCTGACCATGTTCACGATTAATGCCTCTCATCATCTTGTAGACCTCTATCAGGACACCTCACATTCACCATCCAGGAGTGAAGACCAAGTTCACTCAACTCATTCCGATCTTTCAAACAGTTATTCACCTCCTCTTTAAATGCCCCAGGAGATCCTGCTGAGGGAGAGAAGACCAGGGACTCACAAGCCTCCATGAGAATATATTTTGAGACTCCTTGGCTGTAAATGACCGGCCCCTTTATCTTGCAAATAAAGGAGACATTTTGAGTTCATAATCCTTGAGCTCACAGACTTCTGGGGCTCTTAAACTCACGACAATGTTTCAAATTTACTTACCATTTGCTGCAAAAGGGTCACCTAACCCACTGCCTGAGACTTGTGGGTCTTTCTGTGTAAGGAGATGTCAGTAAGTGAAAGGAGCAGGAGAACGAGCTCAGGGATGCACTGAAGTTTGGTGTAGCTACCCGAAAAGCTCCATGGGAAAGGACTAGGTCATGTCAGACTGGTCACTGAGAGACTAGGCCTTATGTAACAGCCTCTCAAACACTCCACGACACAATGTTTAAAGGGGAAAGACGAGTGGTGTTGGTGCACTGTAGAGATACACAGAGGATACGGGCTCAGACTTGAAGGTGAAATAAGGGAATATTAGGAGGAATCTTCTTCACTGAGAGTGTGGAATGAGCTGCCAATAGAGGAGGTGAATGCGAGTTTGATTTTGACATTTATGGGTAAATTGGATAGGGAGATGGATGGGAGGGGTATGGAGGGATATGATCTGGATGCAGTCAATGGGATTAGGCTGAACAAATAGTTTGGCATGAAATAGATAAGCTGAAGGACAGTAGTGTTCAGCTGCAGGGTTCTATGGAATTGATGGCACACTGAACATCAAGAAGGCAAGCGACATTATAAAGGACTGCCATCACACTGGCCACATCCTGCTACCTTTGGGTGGATGGTACAGAAGCCTGACTAATTTAACTGCAATGAGGACCTTAAACGTCCCTGAGCACTGATCCAGAATCTGTCTGCCGTATTGGCTAAATACCGGTTTTTATTTTACGAACAACAACCGTTAATATTATCTATCCGTTTATACTTATTGTCTTTTATTTCTGTGTGGCAATTTAAATTATACTTAGTGTTTGCTAATGTATTTACCTACTTGTGCAGATGCAAGTGCATTTCAGTGCATCTGTACTGTGTGTATGAAAAGAAACTCTTATCCCCATCAGAGAGAACAAAGTGTTACTAATTATATTTGATACCCACTCTTCATATTATGGTTTTGAAATAGAAGGATACTCTCTTCTGAATAATATTAGCATTGCCTCAGTGGTAGAACTCTTTCCATCGAGTTAGATGGTCTCCCAATGTTTTAGGGATCTGAAGAAAGATAAAGATGGCCTGGAATCAAGAAGAAAGAGAATATAGTTTTTTTTTAGGAAGTAGGGACCATTTAATGCACACAGGAAATACACTCACCAAACCCACACCCACACCCCCCCCCCCGACATCAATTCCATCTATAACACGCTGCCTTGGAAAAGTGACCAACATATTGGGGCAATCTCTGGACCTGCAGGAAGACCACCTAAGGGGCTGACTCCACCTGGACAGCTGCAAATCAGCTGACCCGAATAGAGACCTGAGCCGGCCCCTCCTGAGCCAGTCACACAGGGAGATACCAAGGCATGAAATGGTGTTTGGACCTTTACTGGAATAAAGCCTGATGTACAGTCTTTCGAGTTTTGTGCTTGCTCGCTGCTACCTCAGCGCACCACAACATTATGAAGGAGATAAACAAGAAACTCAGCAAGTCACACAACATTATTTTTTTATGTAGCAAAGATAAAGATACACAAACCAACATTTCGGACCTGAGCTCTTCATCGAGAAATGAGCAAAATGCAGGCAGGTGCCAGCATAAAATGGTGGTTGGGGGGTGGGGGGGAAGGGCAGGGGGAGAAACACAAGCCCCACAGGCAAGAGGTGGAAATAGATGGGTGGGCACAAGAGAAAAAAAGCTGAAGCGGAAGGGGAGAAGATAGCTCTTTGAATGGAGAGGAAGGGGAAGGGGGTGGGAAAGAGACAGAGGGATGAAGAAGAGAAGGAGAGAGGGGAGGAGCCTAATGGAAATGAGAGAAGTTGATGTTCATGCCACTCAGTTGGAGGGTGCTCAGACGAAATGGACATTGCTCTGGTTTGGCAGTGCGTAAGGCTGTCTCTGCATTCTGTTCATACCTTGATGGAGGGCTAAAGCCCAAAATGGTGGCTATGTATCTTTACTCTTTGCCACGCTGCGTGACTTGCTGAGTTTCACCAATATTTTTTGTGCAAACATATTAAACGACTCGTTCCACCCTGGCCGTTTTCTCATCACCATCCTACCATCAGTAAGAAGATTCACGGGTGTGAGATCGTGCACCATCAGATCCAAGGACAGTTTTTTTCCGCCATTATCAGACACCTGAATGAACCTCAAAATAGTAAAATCATGTTGCATTTTTGGCCCATACCAACTTAATTTGCTCTGTAACTGCACATTCCTACTTCAGTACTGTGCTTTACTTATCGTACCATGAACAAGATGTCTACTGATCTGCTTGCAAAACAACTTCTATCACTGCATATATGTGACAATAAACTTGAACTTGATTGACCATGAATATCATGCATATCGCCTGTGCCATCTCTATTTAAACTGGGGAGTCATGAGAACAACAGAATTAGGAGCAGGAGTATCCTATCTAAACATTCAAGGCTGTTCTGTCGAGTACCATGGTCGTTGTTCATCTTCTACCTGTTGACTTTAGGAACCAGAGGCAAAGGGACTATACACCTGTCTGCATTGATGGATGGTGGTTGAGAGGAATCCAAGGAGTCCATATTTCAGAAGAACTTCTCCTTAAAGTAGCACTTGAAGCCGTTGTGAAGAAGGCACACGAATGCCTCTACTTTCTAAGTAGTCTGAGAAGATTTGGCATGGCATCAAATACTCTTATCAAACTTCACTATATAAAGTATACTAACTTGTTGCATTACAGCCTGGATTGAGTGAATAAAGTGGCAAAGAGTGAATAAAGCTCTAGAAGATAACAAACCTAGCCAAATCCATCACAGGTTCTAACTGAAAATCCATTGCAAATATCTAAATGAAGTGCTGCCTTAAGAAGGCAGCCAACATCATTAAGAACCCCCTCACTCTGGTCACAACCTATTCTCGCTGCTACCTTTGGGCAAAATGTGGCCTGACTGATTGAAAACAAGAAAATCTGGACATTTGTAAAAATGGCAGGCAGCATTTATGAGGAAGAAACCCAACATGGTTAATGTCAGAAACCTAGCATGGTTAATGTCAAAAACTTAGTATGGTTAATGATGGAAACCCAGCATGGTTAATGATGGAAACCCGGCATGGTTAATGTTGGAAACACAACATGGTTAATGATGGAAACCCGGCATGGTTAATGTTAAAAATTTAGCATGGTTAATGATGGAAACCCAGCATGGTTAATGTTGGAAACCCGGCATGGTTAATGTTGGAAACACAACATGGTTAATGATGGAAACCTGGCATGGTTAATGTCAAAAACTTAGCATGGTTAATGATGGAAACCCAGCATGGTTAATGTTGGAAACCCAGCATGGTTAATGTTGGAAACACAACATGGTTAATGATGGAAACCCGGCATGGTTGTATCCAGTGTTGATTTTTGAGGGTTGTAAAATTGGAAGATGAGATGCTGTTCCTTGCAGTGATCTTGGGCTCATTGGAATCCAATGAAGAAACGAAAGGCAGAGGGGGATGGAGAATCAGTGATTGGGCAACTGGTCGGCCAGAGTCGCACCTTCACAGTGAATGGAGATGTTCATCAAAGTAGTCTCCACAATCCCCATTCAGTTTTGTCCAATGTAAAGGCAAACTTGTGAGCACCTACATAGAACACCAGGCTGGCCGAAGGACTGTCGCTATTCCTGGGCGACAGAAGGGAAGAGGCAAATATCGAGATATGAAATCTGCAGTTGAGTGGAAGGTGCTGAGTGGACCTTGGTAAAGATGGAAAGGTGAACCAGGGCAATGTTATCCAGAGAAAATTTTCCTTGGTGTTTGGCTATCTGGAGAATATAGCTGGGGTGGTGGTGGGGGGGAAACCATAATGCATGGTTTGTATAATGCCTTTAGATTCGAGCATACAACTGAGAGGACTGTGACAGAGGTGCAGGCACTGTGATTGCAGTAAAAATACAAAAATGCTGGAGGAAATCAGCAGGTCACGCAGTGTCCATCGGGTGTTAAAAGATGTACAACCCTCAGTCTTCATCTGGAGCTCACCACCACAATTTTTTTTTCTTCAAGATTAATCATGACAGTGGAAGCCAGTGCTACTAAAAAAAGTTCAGATTATGGAAATCTGAAGCAAGATCAGAAAATGCAGAAACACTCAGCAGGTCAAGCGGCATCTGTGGGAAGAGAAGCAGAGGCAATGTTTCAGACCTTCTTAATTTAATGTGGACATTTCACAAGCCATTTCACCCCACAAGTCTGTGCCACCCAATTAACCCCCGGTTGAATGGAGGGAGGAAGCTTGAGGCCCCAGGAAAAACCCACGCAGACATGGGGAGAACGCACCAAGTCTTTACAGACAGCACTGGATTCAAACCCCAGTCCCGATCGCCAGCAAGGCAAAGGCGTGGCACCAATCCCTACGCCAACCGTACCACCTAATTAGCAAGTTTGTTGATGACTCTAAAATATCTGGCACCATAGGCTGTGAAGATGGTTTTCAAAAATTGTAGTAGGATCATGATCGATTGGGCAGATGGTTGATGGAATTTAACACAGAAAAATGTGAGGTGTTACATTTTGGGACGTTTAACATAGATAGGAACCATACAATTCGTGGTAGTGATCCAGGGCAAGTTGTCGAACAGAGATCTGGGAGTACAAGTACAATGTACCTTGAATGTGGTGTCATAGGAGGCTAAAGTGTTCAAATAGGCTTTCGGCACATTGACCTTCATCAGTCAGACTATTGAGTATGGAAGTTGGGAGGTCCTGTTGCAGTTGGATGTGACATTGGTGAGGCCCCATTTGAAGTATTTATGTTCCAATTTGGTACTGTGCTCTGGGAAAGATACACGGTGAAGATGGTGCAGAGAAGATTTACAAGCATTTTAACAGGACTCAGGGGGCTTGAACTATAGGGCGAGGTTGAGCAGGCCTTGAGGATGAGAGGTGATCTCAGAAATGTATACAGAATCATTTGAAGAATGGATTGGGTGAACACAGAGAGTCTTTTTTCCCCAGAGCACAGGAATCGAGAACTTGAAGGCAAAGGTGTAAGGTGAGGGGGGAGAGATTTAACAGGAGTCTGGGGGGTAACATCCTTACACAGAGGGTGGAGGGTGTATAGAATAGGCTGCCAGACGAGGTGGTTGAGGCAAGTACTAGTGCAATGTTTAAGAAAAAAATTGGATTCATGGATAGGATGGATTTAGAGAGATAAGGGCCAAACGCAGGCAGGTGGGAGTAGTGTGGGTAGGACATTTTGGTCAATGTGGGCAGCTTGGGTCAAAGGGCATGTTTTCACACTGTATGGCTCTGTGACTAGGGTATAAATTTTATTCTTCGTTTGATGTTGTCTGTGCAAGAATAACATCAGCCTTTGCTGTCAGTGAGTTCAGTTTAATTTCAATCTTGAATCCTTCTGTTAGGTATGTGACCACTGAGAACTCCTGCAGAGTTTCTGACACAAAGAGAACACAAGGATCATTTGTTTTCTGCGGAACTGTTCTGCTGGGTATTTGAAGAATCGATTTGCATCACAAAAAAGTCAAAACAGGCAGTTGACATTTCAACTTCATGCCTACAATTTTTACAGTGGATAAGTTGGTGAGGTTTTGTTGTTTAATAAGAAGCAGTAATTTATGGCTCGATTGTGGATGCCTCGGGATGTTTGTTTCTCAGCCGACTGTGTGCTGTGGATGGATGTCAATGATAATAAAGGAGCACTTAGAGTTTGCTTGGCGGCAGCCTATCTCTGCTCCGAGCTCCCTGGAGCTTCCCTCACTTCCTCACTTGGTCTAACATCTGCCACGCAGTCCACACATCTTCGCTTCAAAAATCCTTTTGCGGTGCGACGTTACTCCTGGAAGGGATAAATGTTGGGAGGTCCATTCCCACATCCATAGAACGTGGTTTTAGAGTGCCTCCCAATCAGGTCCAACCCGTTGTACACGTGAGGCATCCAGCCTGTAACAGGCACGGACCACTGGCTGTTGGGCTTGGGCGGCAAGCTCCGTCTTCCACCTTTTGCCTGTCCATTTGTTTGAGGCACTGAACGTTCTGAATCTATCCCAACCTTCTCAAACCACTTTAGGTTGGATAGATCTGGATGCTAATCAGCCTTGGCGGTGTGGTTCTTGAGACCTCACTGCCCAGAAATCCCTGACAATTTTTGAGATAAAAAGAATGACATGGCAAGCAAAAAAGATCAAATCAAGTCTGAGAGGTTATCTGGCTGCGTGGAAATGTCTCATTTTCAAAGGCATTTAAAAACTATTGAACATGGAACAGGAACGGGTTTTTTGGCCCACGCGTCTGTGCCAAATGTTTCTCTCTACTATTTTCTTCTTTCCTCCTTTTTTTTGTATTATTAGGTTTTTTTTTCTAAAATATATATATACACTATTTAGAATATGAATTATGGATATGATTTACAATTTATGCATGTTAGTGAGATACATGATATCTTATTTAGTTTATGTAACCATTCGTACTATCTTATTAAATTGAATCCTTTTTGTTTGCAAAAGTTCTTTATTAAAATCAATAAAAATACTTTTAAAAAGAAAAGGAGTAAAAATTCTGACTGTTTACCCTGTCAATTTTAATTTTATAAACCTCTGTCAGGTCTCCCTTTAGACTCCGACACTCCACAGAAAATAACCCAAATTTGTTCAACCTCTGCTCACAGCTCATCATCCAGTCAACATCTTAGTAAATCCCTTTTGTGGCCTCCACGTCCTTCCAAAAATGAGTGACAGGAATTCCCGACAGTATTTCAGGTTTTCTATCCTTTACTCCTTACTTTGATACCCTTTCTATATATTATATAAACATTATACACTTCTCTACTATTAATATATGAAAATAATTTTAATTAGCAAAAGTTACTTGATTTCAATATTTTAAATTATTTACGTAATTTATGTTTTAACATTTTTTTAAATATTTTTTAACTAGATATAAAATGTAAATGAACACTAAAACAAATTATATAATACCCCCTTCCCCTTCAGAAATCGCTTAGGATTAAGAATGGCTTGCTTTCCCATTTGTTTTTGTGAGTTTTGTGAGGTCAATGTGGCCGTGGTATGATCCCGTCAACAGACTTTCCAATGTTCACCTACAAAGTTTGGTGGAGTCTTGTAAAATCTCTTTCAGTTATCTCCGGATATTGAAGGGGACCCAGAACAGAAGAAGGTAAGCTGGGAGAGTTAGAGCTATAGGCCTGAGCTGGTGGCTGGGAGACTCTTGTGGGATGACTGGGCCGAATTTGTTTTAGAACAGTGGATCTCGACCTTTTTCTTTCCACTCACATCTCACTTTAAGTAATCCCTATGCAATTGCTTAAGGCGGGATATGGGTGGGAAGGGAAGGTCCAGAGGGAAGGGTCACTGCTCTAGACCCAATTGTTACTGAAATATTTTGCTTGAGAAAAATGGTCAGTGGCCCATTTCCTTTGGAGTTCTGAAACCATGCACATAACGAGTCAATGAGGGACGATTAAAACAGTGGTTTTCAAACCTTTTTAGTTCGACGCACATACCACCTTAAGCAATCCCTGACTAATCACAGAGCACCTCTGGCATAGGGATTACTTAAAGTGGTATGTGAATGGAAAGAAAAAGGTTGAGAACCACTGTTTTAGAGTGATGGAGCCTGCAAAATGTTTACCCCAAATAATATTTCAAAGATCTCTTTAGATTAATAATACCTTTGACAATATCATATTTCCTTCTGTTTATGGCTTTACTCCTTGGCACTAGGAAGGATTATAAAGCTTTGGACAATTTCAACGATATAACCAAAGTTGACTTATTTCCTGGGTTTGTTTGATTCAGTGCTCATATCTAATTTATAGTCCCAATTGATCCGTTGCATCTTGCCATTAGAACTCTATATTCCCAATGGGAATGGCATTGCATGCATATCTCACATCGATATGGGGTTTCCAGCTCTCCTGGTTGAACAGATGTTTTGTTTCTGGAACCAGATTTATGCTCGTTATGAACAGATGCAAATATCATGTCCCCCAACAGCAGCTGTCAGGAAACAGGCCCCTGCATCAGATTTACTGATGATTTATCCCACAAGACCATGATACACTCCAGTCCCAAATGAGAGGCCACAATATGAACACACAATATGAACACTCTGGAAATTACAATAAAATATTACTGTGATCATACACAGATCTCTCTATAATATTATTCAAAAGTACAATATCCTGTTGGGGTTCATGAGAGGGGGTGTACAGATGTCCTTGGCCCTGGCAGAATCAGGAGTCACTGACTCAGAACAAGGGTAACCTATTTGTTACTGAGTTGAGGAAAAACGTCTTCCCTCAGAGTGGCAAACGGTTTGATTTCTCTTCTCCAAAGGGTGGCTGTCGCTCAGACACTCAGAAAAGATGGATAGGGTTCAGTCGGTCTCAGAATGGAGAGTCACAGAAACGTACACTGATTCGTCAGGTTGTATGTACAGTCAGATGATAATTCTTTCTCTTTGGCTTGGCTTCGCGGACGAAGATTTATGGAGGGGTATGTCCACGTCTGCTGCAGGCTCGTTGGTGACTGACAAGTCCGATGCGGGACAGGCAGGCACGGTTACAGCGGTTGCAAGGGAAAATTGGTTGGTTGGGGTTGTGTGTTGGGTTTTTCCTCCTTTGTCTTTTGTCAGTGAGGTGGGCTCTGCGGTCTTCTTCAAAGGAGGTTGCAGCCCGCCGAACTGTGAGGTGCCAAGATGCACGGTTGGAGGCGATATCAGCCCACTGGCGGTGGTCAATGTGGCAGGCACCAAGAGATTTCTTTAGGCAGTCCTTGTACCTCTTCTTTGGTGCACCTCTGTCTCAGTGGCCAGTGGAGAGCTGGCCATAGAACACGATCTTGGGAAGGCAATGGTCCTCCATTCTGGAGACGTGACCCACCCAGCGCAGTTGGGTCTTCAGCAGCATGGATTCGATGCTTGCGGACTCTGCCAGCTCGAGTACTTCGATTTTGGTGATGAAGTCATTCCAATGAGTGTTGAGGATGGAGCGGAGACAGCGCTGATGGAAGCGTTCTAGGAGCCGTAGGTGATGCCGGTAGAGGACCCATGATTCGGAGCCGAACAGGAGCGTGGGTATGACAATGGCTCTGTACACGCTGATGTTTGTGTGTTTCATCAGGTGGTTGTTTTTCCAGACTCTTTTGTGTAGTCTTCCAAAGGCACTATTTGCCTTGGCCAGTCTGTTGTCTATCTCTTTGTCGATCCTTGCATCAGATGAAATGGTGCTGCCGAGGTAGGTAAACTGGTTGACCGTTTTGAGTTCAGTGTGCCCGATGGAGATGTGGGGGAGCTGGTAGTCATGGTGGGGAGCTAGCTGATGGAGGACCTCAGTTTTCTTCAGGCTGACTTCCAGGCCAAACATTTTGGCAGTTTCCGCAAAACAGGACGTCAAGCGCTGAAGAGCTGGCTCTGAATGGGCAACTAAAGCGGCATCATCTGCGAAGAGTAGTTTACGGACAAGTTGCTCTTGTGTCTTGGTGTGAGCTTGCAGGCGCCTCAGATCGAAGAGACTGCCATCCATGCAGTACCGGATGTAAACTCCGTCTTCATTGTTGAGGTCTTTATTGGCTTGTTTCAGCATCATGCTGAAGAAGAAGAAGAAGAAGAAAATAGATGATAATTAACCTGTATTTAAATATACAGCACAAACACTTCCTCCCTGCACCTGCCTTCAAACACCCAAAACTCACCCTCAATTATTTCTATTTGTGTATTCTCCATCTTACCCCTAGCTCCTACCACTCACTGACACACTCAGCGCAGGTCAATTAACCTGCCAACTTGCATGTCGATGTGGGTGGAACCCCCACACTGTCACATGGAGAGGCTGCAAGCTCCACACCAAACAGGATCACATCCTGTCTCTGGCACAGTGAATTAACAGCTCCGCTTGCTGTACCACAGTGGATATGCCAAGAGAATCTAGAGACGTGGGGATAATGTTTTGAAATGGCACGGAAATGGATCAGAAATAGTCTTGATAAATGGGGGCTTGCTGTACGGGCTAAGGCTTAGAGTGCCGGATGACCCACTCCATTTCTGATCATCGAGTTGATGGAAAGATTGGGCAACAAAGAACACCCCCATTTTCAGTCCCTGATGCTGGCAGAAACCGCTCTACAGAGCTCATGGGCTGGAAGGGCTTGTCACTGTGCCATTTCTAAATTAGAACATCTAATTAGGCCTGTTCTGTGCTGTAATGTTCCATGTTCTACAATAAGCTGTGCCTCTCAATCAAAAGGCTGCATATTCAAGGCACACATGACCAGGAAAATATCAGCTGGCATGTATGTGTAGCCCTGAGGTTGGATGGATCAGAATTGTGAGAGAACACATGGCACTGGGTGAAAGAAGGTAGGGAATTAATTGTGGATTTTCTCTTTGCGTGGCCATTGATTTCAGTTTGGAGATGTCAAAATCTTACGAAAGAATTTTCTCAGACTGTCATCCTCTGCTCTCTTTGCTTGGCTATATTATGTCCCATGACACCATTTCATAGTCTGCTGTCTGGCCCGTTATGAGCTTAGAACACTTGCTTCCTGTTTAGCTCACATACAAGTTTCCCTGTTGTCGCCACTGAATGCTGAGTGAAACCAGCAACGAAATGGGGTATTTAGCTGTGAGGTTATATTACACCAATCCAATGCCTACTGTGGTCTACTGATTCTGATGGAATACCACGTTGCAAAGATCCATCTCATCTCTGTCACTGTACGTTTGTGGTTGTATATGTGCCTGCAGGTCTGACTTCAATCCATGGATAAAAGAAATAATGCCTATGTGAATAGTAGGGATCTGGTGAGCGTTGTAGAGCAGAGTTACCTATTCAACAGTTCAATTCAGGAACAAACCACAGCTCATGAACTACCTTTGAAGTTCAGCTACATTATAATGGCAGATCATGACAGACAGCAATATCCAATAAGTACTATTAAAATAATGACCACATAATCATTATGACCATTTTATCTACTTGTGACACCTGTCAAGGTACTAGGTAACTCTGCTCTACAACGCTCCCCAGATCCCTACTATTCACATAGGCAATATTTCTTTTATCCATGAATTGAAGTCAGACCTGCAGGCACATATACAACCACGAATGTACAGTGACAGAGTTGAGATGGATCTTTGCAACGTGGTATTCCATCAGAATCAGTATACCATAGTAGGCATTGGATTGGGATAATATAACCTCACAGCTGAATACCCCTTTTCGTTGCTGGTTTCACCGAGCATTCAGTGGCGACAGCAGGGAAACTTGTACGTGAGCTAAACAGGAAGCAAGTGTTCTAAGCTCATAATAAGCCATCAGTTGGCTAATTCCTTGTTTAAATACCCTACAACTGCAGACATGGGAAGAGGTGCAGAGGGGCCAAATGTGGAGAGACTGGATCTTTACTCCCTCGAGCATAGGAGGCTCAGGGGTAACCTTATAGAGGTTTTGGGAATGGACAAAGTGAATTTACATAGGCTGTGCCCTGGGGTAGATGATTCCAGGTCAAGAGGGGACAGATTTAGGGTGATAAGGGACGACTTAAGTGGGACTTGACGGACAATTTTTCACTCATAAGGTGATCTGTAACTGGAATGAGCTGCTAGTAGAAGACACAATTCTGACATTCGAAAGACATAAGGAGAGATTGTTGTTAAACAAGAAAATCTGAAGAAACTGGGGTCGAGTGCAATGCACAGGTGCTAGAGAAACTCAGCAGGTCACGCAACATCTGTAGGAAGTGAACGGTAACCAATGTTTTAGGCCTGAGCCCTTCATCAGGAATGAGGAAAAACAGGCAAACACAAGTAAAAAGGTTGGGGGGGGGGAGGAGGAGTGGAGGGAGGAAGAGAAGGTGAGGTGCAATAGCTAACAGGTAAGAAGTCATAGGTGGACATAGGTGGGAAGGTAGAGGAATAGAAGCTGAGAAGTGATGGGGACAAGGGCTGAGAAAGATTGCTCTCTGATTGGACAAGGAAAGGAAGGGGTGAGAGGTGGAGAAAAATTGACAGAGGACTGGAGAGCGAGAGAGACTGTGAGGGGGGTTAACAGAAATTGGAGAAGTTGCCAAGGTGAAATATAATGTATTGTTCCTCCAGATTGCAGCTGGCTTTGATTTGTCAATAAATGAGGCCATGGGCAGACATGTGGCAATGGTGTGTGAAATTAAAATGGTTGACTACTGGGAGATCCATGCTGTTGCAGCGAATAGAGCAAAGCTGTTCATCAAAACAACCATCTGCTTGCAGTCTCTCCGACGTAGAGGAGGCCGCATCAGGAGTACCGGACACCATAAATAACCCCTGCAGATTCACAAGTGAACTGCTGATTCATTTGGAAAGCACTATTTGGGGCCCCAAATCGTATTGAAGGCGGCACGTGTCAGTACAGGTGTAGCATTTCGTGCAATCACTAAAGGTACGTCGGTGGGATAGAAAGGGCTTGGAAGGATATTGTCCAAAACCAGGCAAATAGGGCTGCTCCAAAAGTCAACACGTCAGAATGGGCAAGTTGGGCTGAAGGACCTGTTCTGTGCAGTGTGACTGCGACTCAATGATTCTGCCACTGGGCTGACTCTGTCAATTCTGTTCATTCATGGCAGTTTTTAGACAGGCACAGTCTACCTTGAATGAGTGAGCACAACGGCAGTGACTGAAGCTTCACTAAGTGAGGCCCAGAGCCACCAGACCGATGAAGCAGGTATGAGAATGAGCAACAGGACCTTGGTGAAGTGGTTCCGATCCAAGATATAGAGTGTACACACGAGGTAAACAACAAATGCCACCAGCTCATTGGTGTTGGAGTTAGAATAAACACCCTTGAACAAAGCTCCTGAATTCTACATTCAGTTTAACAGAAGGAAGTGAGAAATCCCAGCATTTTCCAAGGTCATCTTTAGCTGTAAACTGCCTGAAAGGAATGTGACAAGAGCTAAATAAAATGTAAATCTCTCAGTCTCTCGGTTTTTTTCTTTTCCCACACAGCTATTTTAAAGGACACTGGCAGGAGTAACGAGAGTAGAAGGAGAAAAAAAGTTACCTCCAACTCTCCAGGGCAGCCTCAGCATGTGGGCCTGGGAAAGCTCCGTCCCATCAAGCACAGTCAAGGCCGGGACATAGGTGGCGAGTTAGACACAGAATAGACCCCTTCACCCGGTGTGCACTGGATCAAGAGTGGCATTATCTTTCTGCTACCATCAAAGACGCACAGCAGGTGGTCAGGTGCAAAGTAAATTACCTCAACATCATCCCACAACACATCCCCCTGGCTGACAAAGTGCAAGTTGAACACCGGACAAATGCTAGAATACTAGAGAATTCCAGAACAGGAAAAGTTGAGCAAAACACTTTTTTTTTGCAATGATATGTTCAAGTTCAATTTTACTATTATCTGACTGTACAAAAACAACCAGACAAAACAGTGCTTCATCGATTGTAAAGCCCACACATACACACACAATACATAGTGCATAACAATCACATGAATACATAAAGATATAATTTAAATTAAATATGTATATAAATAATTTCCTTGGTTAAAGGATACTCTTCATCATTCTCACAGCCTGTGGGAAGAAGCTATTTTCCAGCTTGATAGACCTGATTTTGATACTTCTGCACCACCTCTGTGATGGTACTTGGCCAAAGATACTCTGTGCTGGATAGAAAGGGCCTTCTATAATTCTTTGAGCCCTGTTTAAGCAATGCTCCTGCTGAATGTTGTCAGTGGAGGAAAGGGAGACCCCAGAGATCTTCTCGGCCATTATGATGGATCCTTTGCATTGAGTTATCGTCCAATGCTTTCAGCTACCACACCACACATTGATGCAGCCGGACAGGACACTCTCAACTGTGCTCCTGTAAAATGCTGTCAAGATGGGGCCAGAAGCCTTGCTCCACTTCCCCACCAACACCAAACCCCCCCCCCCACACCCCATCCCTGCCCCCGAACCTCTTTTGGAAGTGTAGTAGCGGCTGAGCCTTCCTGACAAACGAGGAGATATTGTGGGTTATATTTTCGCTGTACAAAGATTTCAGATTTATTATCATCTGATTGTACATATACAACCAGAATAAAGAGCGTTCCTCCAGACGACAGTGTTCACACATACACATAAAACACTTCTCACAAATTCAGCACATAATAATCTCATACATACATAAAATACAGTACCGTATAAAATGAAGAGTTTTATTTATAAGGGAGCCACGGTTACAAGATACCATTCATTCATCATCAGTTCTGGTACAGATTCTATCCATTACGCTCTGATCTCTATTTTATAAAAATGTCTTTCTACAGCTCTGTTAGCTGGAAGATTCTGAAAGGTTTCATTCAACACGTTTTCCTCAAAGTGTCAGAGCTCATTGGTTAATTGTACATCTTTTTAAATTCTATTTCTGTACTATAGATCTGTATTTTCCTGACAGCAGATGTTTTCTGAGTGAATGCAATGTGGAATCCAAATCTCCTTCACGTCAGTATCTAATGATGTATTTTTTTAAAGCATGCTCATTTTGATTCTTAGCTTTGTGATAACTCCCAGCCTTTAAATTCTATCACAGGGAGTAATTTTGGGCATACACTATGGTTTCTATGGAAAACAGAAAGACCATAGATTTTGTTACGATCTAACAACCCTTTTAATTTTGTTTGGGACTAAAGAGACTTTGTTACCACTTACAGAGAAATAGCAATGGCAAAAATTCACCGTACAATGGTAAATTCAAAATAATAGTTTGAAAGTGGGGTGTGCAGGTGCAGCAGGCGGTGAGGAAGGCGAGTGGGATGTTGGCGTTCATAGCAAGAGGATTTGAGTCCAGGAGTACAGAGATCCTACTGCAGTCGTACAGGGCTTTGGTGAGACCACACCTGGAGTACTGCGTGCAGTTTTGGTCTCCTTATCTGAGGAAGGATATCCTTGCCATGGAGGGGGAGCAGAGAAGGTTCACTAGAATGATACCAAGGATGGAAGGACTTGCATATGAAGAAAGGCTGGATAGACTAGGTTTGAATTCTCTGGAATTTAGAAGATTGGCGGTGGGGGGGGGGGGGGGGATCTTATAGAAACATATAAGATTCTTCAAGGTTTAGACAGATTAGATGCAGGAAGGTTGTTTCCAATGCTGGGAAAAACCAGAACCAGGATCAGGGGAAAGCTTTTTAGGACTGAGATAAGGAAAATTTCATTCTCTCAGAAGGTGGTGGATCCATCATAATGGCCGAGAAGATCACTGGGGTGTCCCTTTCCTCAACTGACAACATTCAGCAGGAGCACTGCATAAACACGGCTCAAAGAATTATAGAAGGCCCTTTCTATCCAGCACAGAGTATCTTTGGCCAAGTACCATCATGGAGGTGGTGCAGAAGTATCAAAATCAGGTCTATCAAGCTGGAAAATAGCTTCTTCCCACAGGCTGTGAGAATGATGAAGAGTATCCTTTAACCAAGGAAATTATTTATATATATTTTTAATTTAAATTATATCTTTATGTATTCATGTGATTGTTATGCACTATGTATTGTGTGTGTATGTGTGGGCTTTACAGTCGATGAAGCACTGTTTTGTCTGGTTGTTTTTGTACAGTCAGATAATAGTAAAATTGAACTTGAACATATCATTGCAAAAAAAAAGTGTTTTGCTCAACTTTTCCTGTTCTGGAATTCTCTAGTATTCTAGCATTTGTCCGGTGTTCAACTTGCACTTTGTCAGCCAGGGGGATGTGTTGTGGGATGATGTTGAGGTAATTTACTCTGCAGCTGACCACCTGCTGTGCATTTTTGATGGTAGCAGAAAGATAATGCCACTCTTGATCCAGTGCACACCGGGTGAAGGGGTCTATTCTGTGTCTAACTCGCCACCTATGTCCCAGCCTTGACTGTGCTTGATGGGATGGAGTTTTCCCATATAACCATATAACCACTTACAGCACAGAACAGGCCAGTTCGGCCCTACTAGTCCATGCCGTAACAAATCCCCACTCTCCTAGTCCCACTGACCAGCACCCGGTCCATACCCCTCCAGTCCTCTCCTATCCATGTAACTATCCAGTCTTTCCTTAAATGTAACCAACGATCCCGCCTCAACCTTATAGAGGCCAAAAGCTCATTCCACATCCCTACCACACTTTGTGTAAAGAAATTTCCCCTCATGTTCCCCTTATAATTTTCCCCCTTCAATCTTAAACCATGCCCTCTAGTTTGAATCTCCCCCACTCTTAATTGAAAAAGCCTATCCACATTTATTCTGTCTGTCCCTTTTAAAATCTTAAACACCTCTATCAAGTCCCCCCTCAATCTTCTACGCTCCAGAGAAAAAAGCCCCAGTCTGCACAACTTTTCCCTGTAACTCAAACCTTGAAATCCTGTCAACATTCTCGTGAACCTTCTCTGCACTCTATTTTGTTTATATCTTTCCTATAATTTGGTGACCACAACTGTACAAAGTACTCCAAATTTGGCCTCACCAATGCCTTGTACAATTTTATCATAACCTCCCTACTCTTGAATTCAATACTCCGATTTATGAAGGCCAGCATTCCAAATGCCTTCTTCACCACACCATCTACCTGAGTATCAGCCTTGAGGGTACTATTTACCACAACTCCTAAATCCCTTTGTTGCTGTGCACATCTCAATAGCCTACCATTTAATGCATATGACCTATTTAGATTTGCCTTTCAAAATGTAACACTTCACACTTATCTGTATTAAATTCCATCAGCCATTTCTCAGCCCACACCTCCAGCCTTCCTAAATCATACATGTTGAGGCTGTCCTGGAGAGTTGGAGGTAACTTTTTTTCTCCTTCTATTCTCGTTACTCCTGCCAGTGTCCTTTAAAAGAGCTGTGTGGGAAAAGAAAAAAAACCGAGAGAATGAGAGATTTACATTTTATTTAGCTCTTGTCATATTCCTTTCAGGCAGTTTACAATTCATTGCCACAGGAAGTAGTTGAGGTCAGTTCCTTGTCAATATTTAAGTGTAGGTTAGATTTGGACCTTGTGACTAAGGGGATCAGGGGGTATAGGGAAAAGGCAGGAACCGGGTACTGATCAGCCATGATCATATTGAATGGTGGTGTCGGCTTGAAGGGTCAAATGGCCTACTCCTGCACCTATTTTCTATGCTTCTATAATAACATGACATTTCTTACTTATCTCAAAGGTAAACTTTATCTTAAATACCCACTATGCACAAATGTAAATATGTGTTTGTGTGTTAAAATCCCAAACTTTGAAAAGTTAACTTTAAAACTTGAGCATCATCTTGGTCTTGCTTGAAGATCTTAAATTTTCAGTTAAGAAATAATTATGAAGTGCTTTTAAACATCATATCATCAGGCCTCTTTAAACTCACAATTTTTTCGATGTGTCGTCCTTCAGAGAGATTTTCCTTCAGATGAGTGATTTCACAAACTCCCTCTTAACTTGCTTAAGAGTTCCAGAGTCTCTTGAATGCAAATTTTTGGAATCTGTGCCCCAAACATTGAAACTGCTCCCTTTATTATAAAGGCACAGTTAGAAGTGGGCTTACTTATTTCAAAGGCTCTTATTCTGTGTTCCCCTATTTCAGGAGTAACGTAGGCACCTCTTTCCCCGCTGCAGGAAATATTGGTGCTGATCAGATCTGCATCTTAACAGGATGGTGAATTTCCTTAAACTGACTTCTTTATCTCGTATTTCAATAATATGGCCAATCTCTCATGAGTAATTAACTTTGTTTGATGGTTCTCTCCTGGTTCCGGCCTGTCTGGAATTTATTAACAAAATGGCTTCTTTCATACACAAGCAAACAATCCATTGTCCCACTTATCTCAAGAACTATCATAAAAAAATTTTATCTCTTCTCCTTCCACTGCAATCAGTGGCTATTCTGTCTTTCAAACTGGTTTCTGTGGACAATGGTGTTTAAAATGCAAAGGCATTTGATGAAGCTGAAGCCAACGACCAGCTGCAAAGAACCATGTGTGTTTAAAATGCTAATATGTTGTCTTTGTTTCCCAGACCACACAAAACTAACTTATTAAACCATATCTAGATAAAATACAGTTTTAACATTAAACTAAGGATTAATATTATCATAGATCTGTTACAATTTATACATAGAATATTAGGAAACAGTACAGGCCCTTCACTCACAATATTGTGCTGACCTATGTAAATCTACTCCGCAACAATCTCTGCATCAAACCCGTATCCCTCTATTTTTAATTTCATCTCTATGTGCCCTATCTAAGATTCTTTTGAATGTTCCTATTGCACCACCCTCCATCATCACTCTCTGGCAATACATTGCAAACACCCACTACTCTCAAAGTATAAAACTTTGGCATTACCCCTAAACTTTCCTGCACCCACCTTAATCAAAAGTCCTCTGGTATTTTGCTATTACTTTTTGTATTTGAACATTTTATTTTGGATTTTCAAAGACTTGTAAATTCAACATTATTTTCCCATGCAATATAATTTATAGTCCATTTTCGCCCTCCCCACCCCCCCCCTCCCCTCCCCTCCCCTCCCCCGGTCCATCCCTTAAATTATACAAATACAAAAACATAAGAATACAGAAATACAAAAAAACAATAAATCCTGATGAAATCAAGGATCCCTCATCAAGGATAGAGAACCCAAACATTAAATAAAAATGGGTGGGGGCAAAAACACGTTGTCTGCACCACATTCCCCAATTCACATTCTTAGTCATTTTACTTACCGGGACAGAATGTTTCTTTTCTCTTGTTCACTTATACGGGGGGGGGCAGTATGAATATTATCGACGCACTTGTGTGCCTCATATACAGTTGCCACACTTCACTTCAATGAATGTGTCATATCTCTTCCGTAAATTGTAAACTATTTTCTCCAGGGGAATGCAACCCTGTATTTCCATATTCCATCGTGCGATATTTAGCTGGGAGTCAGACTTCCACGTAACAGCCATACATTTCCTGGCTACTTACAAAAACTGCATTTAGTGTTTGGACAGTCTAAACCAGGGGTTCCCAACCTGGGATACATGTATCCCCAGTGGTACATTTGCACTTTTCAGGGGGTACTTGGGTCTGAGAGAATAACTACTACTGTACAATACATGGTGTTGTAATTTGCAGTCAGATTGCACAATGTCATGTTTTTTTATCCTTAATTTTTAGGGGTACATGGGAACTTATAAAAATGCCCAAGGGGTACGGAGAAACAAAAAGGTTGGTAACCCCTGGTCTAAGTGGTACTACCCCAGAGACCCCTAGAAGGTACAACACTGGATCTTGTGGAAAATCCAATTTTGTAATCTTTTTCAAAATGTCCCTCAGGTTTTCTCAGAAGGATCTCGCCCTTGTACACAGCCAGGTGGAGTGGACAAAGGTTCCAACCTCCACACCACACCTAAAGCGCATATCCAAAATTTCTGGCTTTGACTTGTGTAATTTTTTTGCTGTGAGGTACAACTGATGCAAGGAATTATACTGCACCAGCATGCGTCTAGCATTGACAATTCCTGTCATGCTATTCAGACATAAATCTTCCTACCATCTTTCATCAATTGTTATGCCCGACCGACTCCCATCTTTCCTTCAACCCGGTTTTGGGGCCTCATTTTGGAATATGGAATACATCTTAAAGATAAATTTACATACATTCCCCTGTCAAATTAGAATCTCCATTTCACTACAATCAGACAGGGTCATTGTTGATCCCAGTTTATTCCTTAGGAAAGATCTTAATTGTAGAAAGCAGAAGAATAACTCCAAACGTCTCTGAGATTCAGTTCTTTCATTAAGGCCAGGGTAGACTGCCACTGTGGTGATACACCACTAGCCTACTGCAGGGGGCAACCTGCGTACCTGCAGGAAGAGCACTGGAGGAAAAGGCAACACTTGGCCAGCAATCAATCAGCTGACCTGAATGGACCAAGCCCTACCCAGTCGGCTGCCAATCATCTGCTGGGATATAAGCCACATCCGGCCCCTTGAGGTCAGTCACATGGAGCCAGCACAGCTAACTGCAGCAGGGACTTTAAGTGGAATAAAGCCTGTTGGTCAGTCTTTAAGGCTTGTGTCTGTTTTCTGTATGACAGTGCACCATAGCCACCAAGGCCCTCATCACCTTCTTAGCTGACTTATCCATGACCAGATCCAGACAAAAATTGAAATCCCCTCCAATCAGTATATTCTCTTACCCCTCAACACCTTCAAAAATATATCTTGAATACATTTTTCATAGTTGAAATTCAGAGCATATATATTCCTAAGTGCTCAGGATTCTGAATATATTTGACCATGCATTATCACAAACCACCCTGCTGGGTCAGCGACCAACCCTCAGATCGCCACTGGAACATTTTTTCCCCATTAAGATTACGACTCCCCTGGCTCTTTTGAAATTTGAATGTTTCTGATTCGTAAGGTGGGTTTCCTGCAGGAATACTGTATCTGCCTGCAGCTTCTTTAGGTGTGCCAAAACTCTTTTTCTTTTAATCATCTCATTTACTTTGAGACTTATAAAATTAATTCTTTTATCCATTGGCCCAGTGTCTCTCCATCTTCCTCTTTCCCTCCACACTGGTCTTTCAAAACTTAATTTCCGTCCCTTTTGTTTTACATCAACTCCTGGTGCAGACACCCATGTGTAAACAAACTGACAAAATCGGAACCAATAATTCAAAAGAATTCATTAAAAAAAACCCAAATGATCCCTTCCCCTGTTTCCTCTGATCTACTCCTACTCTTCCCGACACCCCTATCCTAAATATTGGCTCCAACTCCCCCTCCAATCTGGAGCGTGGCACCCATCGAATCCTCGCCCCTCCTCTACTACCACCTCCCCACATAACTTTCCTCTTTAAAATTACAACATTTACAACATTCATTATGTGCAACCAGATCCCTTCTGGTTATTGACCCTCCATCCCTTTATCTTCCTTGGGGACCCTCCTGGGCTGCTTGATAGTTCATAAATAGTTTAAAGTTAAATAAACTTTGAGGGTCATAACACTCACATTTACTGTCAACTTGACTGAAAATCTGAACCAGGCTTGGTCATTAGACATTAGTTTTAAATTTTTCAATTTTAACCACACAGCGTGGTAGAAGGCCCTTCTGTCCGATCACACCTGTTCTATCCAATTACACCAAAGTAATCTCTGTATATTCTGAAGGGTGGGAGGAAACTGGAGAACCTGGGGAAAATCCTTGTAGGTCATAGGGAGAACATACAGACAGCATTGGATTCAAACCTGGGTCTCAGGAACTGTAATATCATTGGGCTAAGCTCTAGCCTGGGATGGGATGGCCAAATTTATCTGCCCCGCAACCCAATGCAAAAGTCTTTCACTGTGCTGCCACCCATCAGTGTGCACGAGCGCCACAGCCAAGCAGTGGGGCTCCCACTAATTGGCAGGGGGGCGAGCAGTAGAATGGATGGGCAGACAGCCGCCATGACTTCGGTGGGTGGCAATGCGGCCTGTCCGACTCCGACTCCGGTGACACTAGAGAAAATCGCCTCGGAAAACCACGGTGAGCCTGACGCGACACTGTGCCAAGGAGTTTGCACTCCATTCAGCACAAGTGGGCGCATTTCAAGATGGAGAAAGTGCAATGGGAAATGGACAAAGCCGTGCTGCAAGTAAGCGGCGGGAGGGGAGGGAGGGAACATTGAAAAGAAACTGCCCTGGCACACCCTGCCATAATCCTTACCTCACAGGGGATCGCCTGCTGAGGTAAAGCAAGTTTTAAAAAGTATTTTATGCAGAAGAAATGCACCAGTATTTTTTAACCACCTATTGATGCAGAGGGCCAATGGTGCACCACCATCTTGAGTTTAAAGATGGTGTCCCCTGGTTACGTCATTAGCCAAGATACCCCAGGCAAGAAATAATTGAAATTACTATTTTTAAAAAAATATTGTTAGCATCAATGTAGCCTGCTGTTCAACCACTGAAATGCCATCTGGCCCACGCATAGTAAAAGGTTGCCTGCCCCTGTGCTATGCTAACCATGCTTCCCCCATCAAGCTTTTAAAACCCTTCTTCCAAATTGAAAAGCTGAAAACGTTTTTCTAATCAAATTGAGATGGTCTTTACTGTATTATTCATTTTTCCCTTTGCTCTCTCACAACACCAAACCTCAATTATGTTTGTGCTTTTAATTACCTGAATATATCCTTGCACACGCTTGCTTTTAATTCCATTTGTCACTTTTTGTAGCCCCAATCTTATCAATTTCCTTTTGCAATTCCCTTCGATGTACTAACCAATTAACTCTGCCTTCCGCCATAGATTGGAACAACATTCTTTCTTGGCTACATCATGAGTATGGCAGCAATTAAACAATTTGCTCAAATCTAGATTAAGTATATTTAAATTAAACATGAATAATTCCAAAACTTCCATGACAATGTTTTTCAAAGTATCTTCCTTCTTTGCTGAGATTGCCTTTTCAATCATACATTTGATTCATCAACAAAAAATAACCCGCATACTCAGCCTGCGGAGGAGACTTTTGGACAGATGGTTAAATAGGGTTGACTTTAAGGGGCATCTTCAAAGTGTGGAGGGGTAGGGAGGCAGAAGGATTGAGAAAAGGAATTGCAACTTTAAGAGTGCAGGCAAAGGGAAACAGACAAGAGGCCAGTCTGGGGAACTATTAAGTTGGCTGGCTCACACCAACTTTCCCATCCTGAGCCAAGTTATAGCTGCCCTCCCAAAGACTTGGAATGCGGCAAAGAAGAAAGTAAGGAGAACGTAGAATGTGGAAGCCCGCGTTGCCACCTGCTGAAGCCATGACAGCTATGTGCCCGCTCATTCTACTGCTCATCCCCCTGCCAAATAGAAGGAGCCCCATTGCTTGGCTGCGACGCTCGTGCGCACTGATGGGCGGTGGCTCAGGGAAAGACTCTTACGTTGGGTTGCTGGCCAGATAAATTTGGTCGTTGGTTGTCCATCCCTCGCATAGCGCTTAGCCCAATGGTATTACAGCTCCTGAGTCCCAGGTTTGAACCCAGTGCTGTATGTAAGGAGTTTGTATGTTCTCTCTGTGACCTGTTGCAATTGAAGGATGGCCAAAACTCAGCAGATCACGCAGCATCCATGAAAAGCAATAGGCAGTTGATGTTTCGGGTCTGAGCCCTAAGAATCTTAGAGTCACAAGGATGGAAGCAGGTCCATTGGCCCAACTTCCCCATGTTGACCGAATTATCCCACCCAAACTAGTTCCACCTGTCTGTGTTTGGCCCGTATACCTCTAAACTCATCCTATCCATGTATCTGTAAAATCCTGCAAATGTTCCAATTGTACCTGCCACAACCACCTCTCCAGGAGCCCATTCCAGACTCCCACCACCTTCTCTGTAAAAAGAGGCTTGCCTGGTGCAGAGGTTGGCTAGACACCCTGCAGGATGAAAAAACAAGACCTGTCAAAGAGCAGACAAACCCATTTTAGAGTCAATGGCCATCCAGTAAACACGCGCTGTGAGGTGTGGAAAGAGTATCCCTTGCATCGAGCTTGGTCTAGACATTCACTGCAACAGAACTTCCCCCAGCCGTCTTGGACCTCATCAGGCCACTCGATCTGGGAGGGAATGTTGAGAGGATGGGTCTGGACCTGTGAAGCCCATCTCATCTAAATCCATTCACGCGCACACTGCTCCTTTCTGAGGAGTGGGGTATCCTCATACCAACCCCCACAAACTACTGAATGGAACCATCTTCATGACAATAAAAGGAACATTTGACCTTTGAATATGATCATCAATATCAATGGAGTGGGTTACCAGAATACATCTGGGCATGGTTGAAAGGACAGACAGAACCTCAGTTGTATAATTCACCCCACAAAGAGCACTTTTAGCAATACTCTAGTCCTTTGCCTCATTCCCACAGCTTCAGGGACACAGTTTAATCCTGATCTTGATTTCTGCCTGCGTGAACTTGGAGCATTGTCTTGGAAATTAGGTCATATTGTTCCGAGGTGGACCTACCTTCAGACATTCTCAAATCAACCGAGTCTTATTTACACTGTTTAATCACCAGGAGCAAGATTGAAGGGAAACATCTGGACTATTTTTCAGGCTCCAGGCTGTGCTGGGAAACTGCTGCTCTACTTGCTAAACACCTATGACTGTGTGGCTCGGTACAACAATAACACCGTCTATAAATTTTCTGATGATACCATGGTAGTGGGTTGTATAAAAAGGGGAGGTGAGCCAGCACACAGGAGGGAGATTGAAAACTTGGCTGAATAGACCACCAACAATAATCTCCGTCTCAACGTCACCAAAATCAAGGAGCCGATTGTTGACTTCGGCAAGAGAAAACCAGACATCTATGATCCAGTGATCATTAGGGGATCAGAGGTGGAGAGGGTGAACAAATTTAAGTTCTCGGGAGTCATTATTTTGGAGGATCTTTCCTTGACCCACACACTAATGGCCTCGTAAAGAAAGCCAGTCAGCGCCTCAACTTCCTCAGGAGGTTGTGGAGGTTTGATATGACACCAGAAATGCTGGCAAATTTCTACAGAGGTGTGGTAGAAAGTGGCCTGACTGGCTGCATCACAGTCTGGTATGGGGACACCAATACCTCTGAGAGTAAAGCCCTGAAAATGGTGGTGGGTACAGCCCAGGACATCACAAGCAAAACCCTCCCCACCACTGAGCACATCCATAGGGAACACTGCTGTTGGAGAGCAGCAGCAATTATCAAGGATTCCACCTAACACATGCTCTGTTCTCGGTGCTACCATCAGGAAAGAGGTATAGGTGCCACAAGACTCGCACCACCAGGTTCAGGGAGCATCTGCTTCCCCTCCCCCACCAGACTCAACAATAAACTCAATTTAAGGACTCTTACTTTTGCATTTTATTGATTTTTTTCCCCTCTGTATTGCAGTTTGTTTACTTTTCTTTATTTGTTTACACGTGCATGTTGTGCACAGTTTTTTTTTGCACTACCAATAAATGTAATTCTGCCTTGCCCACAGTAAAAATAATCTCAGGATGTCATGCATGGATCAATAAATCTGAACTCTGAATCTGAATCTAATGAACACTGCATAACTTTCTCCAGCATGTTCGTGCAAACTACAGTCATTGCATCTGCAGGCTTTCTTGTTTAACTCAGTTCAGGTTGGGCTGGGTGAGGGGAGCACAGGGGGCTGAGTTGGGGGGCAAGAGGCAAGAGAGCGATAATTGAAGCAAAGGTGGGGGATTGGCAGATGGGACCAGGTGCAAGAAAAATACAGAGGCTTAATTCACATTGAATACAAAGCATTGGATTCTGCTGTTCTGCATTGTTTCTCTGTTATGTTGAATAAGTGCAGACTACATCTTACATTTAGTTGTATCTTCAACTAAATGTAAGATGTAGTCTGCACTTATTCAACATAACAGAGAAACAATGCAGAACAGCAGAATCCAGTGGTTTGTATTCAATGTGAATTAAGCCTCTGTATTTTTCTTGATAGCCCAAGTAACAAAACACCCTGCACCCTTTCACTTACTTTAACACTGCAGCCTTTGATCTGCACTCTTGGACCAACTGTAATACCACACCCTGCACATTTTGACTTAGTGCAACACTGCACCCTGTACCCCTTGACTTACTGTAATACTCCACCCTCCACCCTTTGACTCACTATACCCTGAAGCTTCTTATTCCACTAGCTTTTGTACTTATGAGTTGACTTGCCTGGATAACACACAAGACAAAGCTTTACATTGCATCCTGGAACATGTTGTAGTAGACAATTCAGTTCAGTCTTTGGATGTGGTGTGATATTACATTGCTCCTCCCCAGGAGATCTGCCATGGAGTAATCAGTAATTGGGCCCCACATTTAAAAACTCAGCATGTTCCAAGGCTGAAGGCATCGAGAGTGACTGAGTGATGTTTCTTCCCTCAGAGGAGTAACAGGTATGCCTTGCAGTGGGGCCAAGTCCCAGGCTTGATAGGGGAGAGGGGTCAGGTGGTGAGCGATTGGTTTGCGTAGAGGGCTTGTTAAAGATGTCATGGATTTGGTGACAGGTCACCGGAGGGTGATGAGTCACGTGCGGTCGGGTTGGGCTTGGTTTGTTGGGGGAAGGTGTGGTGTAAGGGAGGGACTAGAGTGCTGCAGACATTCAACTAAAGAGAACCTACCCCACATGAGTTCAGATTTAAATGTCCTCATCCTCTCCACCTCTGATTCCCCAATTATCACTTGATCACACACCTTTGGTTTTCCCTTCCTGAAGTCAACAATCAACTCCTTAGTTTTGATGATATTGAGTGTGAGGTTGTTGTTGGGGCCCCATTCAGCCAAGTTTTCAATTTCCCCTCATGTATTATATATGTAGTAAAGATAAAGAATATAATGAATGTTTCGGGACTGAGCCCTTCATCAAGGTATGAGCAAAAAATAGTGGAAGGGCCACGGGGAGAAATATAGGCCCCCCAGATCATTGGTGGAAAAGGGTGCGAGAGCGAAAAAGCAAAAGACCAAGGGGTCAACTCAATGGAAAAGGAATGGGGTGGAGAGCTGGAGGAAAGGAGACAGAGGGGTAGGGGAGAATGGGGAGTGGCCTCATGGAAATCAAAGAAGTGGATGTTTATGCTATCCAGTTGGAGAGTGATCAGACAGATTATGAAATATTGCTCTTCCAGTTTGTGGGTGGCCTGGGATTGGCAAGTGCATGAGGCCATGGACAGTCGTACTGTTGTGAGGAATTGAAATGTGTTGCCAGTGGGAGATCACTGCTATTGCAATGGAAAGAGTGAAGGTGCTTAACAAAACTATCTATCAGTCTGCATCCAGTTGCTCTGATGTTGCAAAGACCACTATGCAACATCAAAGAGAATCCTGTCCTTGTTGCATCCAGGGACAGAGGGGGCCTGGAAAAAGAAGGAGAAGCAGCTAAATGCTGAGTTGATGGCGGTAGAAGGGAAGGCATGTTTTTTTTAAGGAGGAGGACATCTCGGATGATCTGGAATGGAGACTTCATCCTGGGATCAGATGTTACGAAGACAGAGGAGTTGGGAGAAAGGAATAGAATTGTACAATGGACAGGCTGTGAAGTCATCAAGTCAAGGCAAGGCAAGTTTATATTCATCTGATTCCACAAGCACAACCTGACGAAACAGTGTTTTCTGTTCCTTGGCGGAAAACATGGACGCACACATACAGACAAATAATACATATGCAGGACAAGTATTCATATATACAAATAAATAAATAAGCAAACAAATAAATAGGTATTCAATATAAGTGCCTCGGATGGTTAGTGAGAGCAGTTCCTTTGGTCGATCCGCATTCTCACTGCCCGTGGGAAAAAGCTGTTCCTCAGCTTGGTGATGCTGGCTCTAATATTCCTCTATCTCTTCCCTGATGGGAGCAGCTGAAAGATGCTGTGTGCAGGATGGAAGGGGTCCTCAATGATTTTGCACGTCTTCTTCAGACAACAATCCCAATAGATCACATTAATGGGGGGGGGGGGGGAGAAGGGAAAGGAAAACTCCATTGATCCTCTCTGCCACTCATGTTCCTCTGGATTGACCTCCAATCCATTTCTCTTCAGCAATCATACCATGTCGTGATGCAGCTCTCGACAGAGCTCTTGCAGAAGGCCAATAGCCTTGCCTGTTTCAGTCTTCTCAGGAAGTGCAGTCACTGTTGCACCTTTCTAACAAGTCAGGAGATGTGTCCATGATAGGTCACTAGTTAAGTGGCATCCAAGGAACCTGGTGCTCTCAACTCTCTCCACTACAGAGTTATTGATCTGTAGTGGAGGGTGGTCATTCCTGGTCCTCCTGAAGTCCATGATCATTCTTTTGTCTTGTCCATGTTGCGACTCAGGTTGTTACTCTCACATCATATCGAGATTTTCCACCTCTTCTCTATAGTGCAACTCTTTATTGTTGCTGATGAGGCCAACGACTGTTGTATCATCTGCAAACTTGATGACACTGTTGGTGCTTGATCTGGCGATGCAGTCGTGGGTCATTAGTGTGAACGAAGTGGGATGAGCACACAGCAAAGAGGTGTAGTCGAAGTAATTATGGAAGTTGATGGGTTTTTAGAAAATGTCTGTAGAGATTTTAACTTCCAAGATGGAGACAGAGTGATCAAAAAAGGGGAGAGTGTTGCCAGAGATGGAACAAGTGAATTTGAGGTTGGGTGAAAGATAGCAGCAATGTGGATAAAGATTTTTTTTAACTTTATTTATTCATTCAAAATACAGATAATAAGTAACATATACAACAATAAACTAAACATGAACATTATATTTTATATATATATAAAAAAAGAAATAAAAAGAGAAAGAAAAAGGAACACCCCCCCCTTCAGCCAACTCTCCTAAGGAGAGCCATAAAGAGAAAAAAAATAAAGAAAAATTAAGCATACATATTAAGATCTAATCAATGTAAATCAAAATGCAAATATTCTGAATATAACAACCACTTATTAATAAAAATACTATAGTTATCACGTGAAATAAATGTGATTATTTCCATTATTAAACAATATTTCATCTCATTATGCCATCAATCATATTTGTATCTTTCCACGTACTAGCAATACATTTTTTTCACTACGGATAATGCAAGTTGAAATTTATCTAATCCCAGACCTTTCAGAGGTTGCAAACTACCCAATAAAAATACTGTCAGATCTAAAGGTATTTTAATCTTATACAGGTATTCCAGAAACAATTGTACTTTCTTCCAAAAAGATTATATATATATACATGACCAAACCGCATAGAAAAAAGTTCCAACAGCATTACCACATCTAAAACACAAATCTGATTCATGAAAACCATATTTTTATAATTTTTCAGGTGTTAAGTATAATTGATGTAAAAAATTATAATTAATCATTGCATAGCGTGCATTTATCAGTCTAGTTACACTATCAAAACAAAATCTGACTAATCATCCTTGGAAAAAATAAAACCAATCTCCACTTCCCATTTACCTTTAGATTTATCCCAACCCTTTTTATCCATGCCATCCTGTAATATTTGATACATAACTGAAATATAACCCTTCTCTGGTACCTTCATAAGAAGTCTCAAATTTAGTCATTTCAGGTAAAATCATATCTCTACCAAACAGATGCTTTAAGAAACAAAGAATTCTCATCAATCTCATCTGATCAAAAGATAAAAAATTACCTTCTTTAAAACAATCTCCCAAATTTTCCACACCTTTAAATCTCCAATGTAATAAACTTCAATTATGTATTGAGAAAGAAATAAGTTGATTATTATACAATGGAGTCAAGGCCGACATTTCACCACTAGAACCTATCATTTTCTTTTTTGTCCATAACTTCATTAAATGTTTTAGTATAGGCACATTATGTTGCTGTAACAAATTTACATTCCATCTAAACAAAAATTTATGTATTTCAAATTCAAAGATATTTGCCATCTCAATTTTGACCCAGCTAGGGGGCCATTCCAAATCCATCAATGAACTAATAAATTTAAGTTGGGCTGCTTCATAATAATTTTGAAAATGTGGTAAACGTAGTCCTCCTAGTTCATATTTCCAAGTTAATTTATTCAAGGCTACTCTTGAAAATTTACCTCTCCATAAAAACTCCCAAACCATTTTATTCAAATCACGAAAAAAATATCAAGTAAATATGGAATAGATTGAAATAAATATTGTATACATGGAAAAATATTCATCTTAATTGTATTTATTCTACCCAATAAATTAATAGATAAATCTTTCCATTTAATCAAATCAGTTTTAATTTTTTTTATTAATGGAACATAATTTAATTTATATAAAGATTGATAATTGACATCCATAATTATACCCAAATACTTAATTCGATCCATCCACTTCAAATTAAGAATATTCTTATAAATTGAACAATCTCCTTCACTTATTGGCAATATTTCACTTTTTTCCCAATTAACTTTATATCCAGAAAGATGTCCATATTGTATTAAACACTCCTTCAAGTGCAAAATTGACTGAGCTGGGTTTATTAAATACACCAATACATCATCAGCAAATAAATTAATTTTATATTCCTCATCTAAAACTTTCATACCTTGTATCTGTGTATTCTGTCTTATCAACTGTGCCAAAGGTTCGATCACTAATGCAAACAAAGCTGGTGATAAAGGACAACTTTGACGAGTAGGTCGGGTCAGTTTAAACAGTTCTGAAATCAAACCATTCGTCAGTACTCTAGCCACCGGTTTACTATATAAAGCCTTAATCCAACCAGTAAAAAAAGGACCAAACTTTGAACAGAAAATTCCACTCAACTCTATCAAACGCTTTTTCGGCATCTAAAGATATCACCATCGGGTGGTCTGAAGATTGTCGAAATCTATTAATCAAACTAATCACACGTAAAATATTATCCGAAGCATATCTATTCTTATTGAAACCTGTTTGATCCATATGAATCAGCTTAGGTAAAAACTTAGCCAATCTATTTGCTAAAATTTTAGCTATAATTTTATAATCTACATTCAACAACGAAATCAGTCTATATGAAGATACTTTCAAAGGATCTCTATCTTTCTTTGGAATTACTGTAATTAAAGCACTAGAACAAGACTCAGGCAATTCATAATGTTCTCCAACCTGACGTAGTACATCTCCAAACACTGTGTCATCGTAAAAAAAATTTTTTAAAGTCGACCGAAAATCCATCATCACCAGGCGATTTACCGTTCGGCATTTCCATCATAGCCATTTTAATTTCAGAATCAGTAAATGGTTCTTCTAACTCCTGTATATCTACATCCTCTAATGTCCGTAAGTTCAACTGTGATAAAAAAAAGATCAATTGATCTGTTTTCTTGTTTTCCATCAGATGTATATAACTTTTTATAAAATGAACAAAATTCATCATTAATCTCACGAGGTTTATATGTGAATATAAGTGAATTCCGTCTAACAGCATTAATAGTCCTCGAAACCTGTTCTTTCTTTAATTGCCATGCCAATACCTTATATGCTTTCTCTCCCCATTCATAATATTGTTGTTTAGTCCTATTAATCATACACTCAAATTGATAAGATTGCAAAGTATTATATTCCAGTTTCAACCTGGACAATTCTATTTTCTGATCTTCTGTAACATCTCTCTGAAATTCCTTTTCTAACTCACTAATCCATTTCTCTAACTCAAGACTCTGATTTAATCAATTCTTTTTTATTTTAGAAGTATAACTAATTATTTGTCCTCTCAAATAAGCTTTCATAGCGTCCCATACTACAAACTTACTTTGGACAGAATTAGAATTTTCTTTCAAAAAGAAATTAATTTGTTCTTTCAAAAGATCAATAAATTCCGTATTTTTTAACAGCATTATATTAAACCTCCAACGATAGGCCACTTGAACTTTCTCAGAAGTTATATATGTAAAGTATAACAGAGAATGATCTGAAATCACCCTACTTTTATATTCCGCTTGTTGTATTTTCCCCTGTAAATGTGCCGATACTAAAAAAAGTCAATCATTGAAAACGATTCAGGTCTAGCTGAATAAAAGGAGAAATCCTTCTCAGTCGGATTAAGACGTCTCCAAATATCCACTAAATTGAGATCTTTCATCAACGCTTGAACCTGAACTGCCATTTTGGATTTCTTAACTTTCTTCGGGGACTTATCCAATAAAGGTTCCAAAACACAATTAAAATCACCATCTTCATTTGGGGCATAAATATTAAGTAAAGTCCAAAATCCACTAAAAATGTTACAATTTAATTTAAGAATACATCCTGCCTTTTTCTCCATTGATTGTAATTCAAAAGATAAATTCTTATGTATCAAAATTGCTACACCTTTAGCTCTGGAGTTAAATGAAGAGAGAATATACATGCCCTACCCAATCCCTCTTTAATTTCATACTTTCTTTGTGATATGTTCTTTCAGATGTGTTTCTTGTAAAAAAGCAACATCAATTTTCATTTTCTTAATATACACCAAAATACGTTTACGCTTAATCGGACTGTTTAAACTTGGAACATTAAAAGTAGCAAACCTCAACTTTGACATATCTACTAATATTACTAAAAACTAATAATATCGATATATAAAGACTCAAATCAACATAAATAGGCCCTCCAATAGGAGAAAAAGAAACCACAAATTAAAGACTAAATAAAATGAAAATAAAAAAAGATAAAGTAAAAAAAAACAAAAAAAACTACCAAAAGGTAGTAATCCCTAAACAAAACTTGGGTGTGGATCACCCACCAGTGGCTGATGACTAATAGAACATAGAGCAAATCTCTCCCTCCCCAGCCAAACAAAGGGTAACAACAAGATATCATAATGACATAAAAATAAGTAAGAATAAGAAAGTTCTTTTATTCATCCAAGAGATTCCAAACTCGGTGACCCCATTTCAAGAGAAATTGGACTCTTTCCATTCCCATTTCTCCCATTTCTACCATTTCTTCCATTTCCAGAACAACCAGATTTTTCTTTAGGAGACAATGGTGAACTACATCTTTGTCCTCTTACATCTGGCAATGAATCAGCAAAAATCATTGCTTCACGCTCATTCTCAAAAAACCGAGATTGAAAGTCTCCACAAAACACCTTCAACACTGCAGGATAGTGAAAAGTAGACTTATAGCCTTTACGCCACAAAACTTCTTTAACTGGATTAAATCAACGCCAATGCTGAATAATGTCTTGACTCAAATCAGGATAGAAAAAAACTCTACTATTCTGAATAATTAACGGAGCTTGTCTCACATTTTGTACTGCTAGACGAAGTATTGTTTCTCTGTCCAAATAATTCAAGCATCGAATTATCACGGGTCTCAGTGATTGACCAGGCAGAGATCTTCTTCTTAAGGCTCTAGGAACTCTTTCCAATACCAGGCCTCCAGAGAAAAATTCTTGCCCCAATATTTGTGGAATCCATTCAGTAAAAAAACGAAGAGGATCTTGTTCTTCCATACCTTCTGACAAACCAACAATCTTCACATTATTCCTTCTACTTTGATTCTCCAAATAATCTACTTTCCTCTCTAACTCCTTCTCACGTTCTCGCAATTCTTTATCAGATTTTTCCACCTCCAACACTTTTTCTGTATTAGAAGCCACTTGTTGTTGACATTCCAAAACAGCAACCTGAATTTTAAAAAAAATCTTCACAAGATGCTTCCATACGTATTTTAACTGTATTCAGTTCTAAACTGAGCCTTTGAGTCATTTCATTCAACATAGGCTAGATGATAACGTTGAACTGTTTACATTGAATTTCAGAAAAGCTCAGCCCTGCTTTCTCCAACGTAGTGGCAGAACCAGGTAACTGCAGCTCCTGCTGCATCTCAACAACAAGCAGTTTAACAGTTTTACTGCAGGTCTGGACTCCCAGCGATGGCACCCCGACTTCCTCAAGGGGTCGATGCTGGTCTCCCCCTGCAACCCGTTGTTGTTTCAAAAACTCACGGAAGAGATCAAGATATTCAGATTGGAGTACTTCCTGAGACATTTCAAGCAATGGAGTCATCTTCTTGTGTGCTCCCTCCGTTAAAGTCAGCAGGCTGCCAGAATCGGGATCCACTTCGGGGGCAAACGCACCTTCCTCCTGAGAATGGTTAATTCCAGCGATGTCCTTCTCCTGGTGAGTAGTAATCTTTTTTTCAGCTCCCACAGGCAATCTTTGTGGTTTAGGCATGGAAGAAAGTAAACCTGAGGCTGTAGCAGGCTGTTTAGGCCCTAAATCTTCAACACTCTGAAAATGTAGTTTCTTCTGCACTTGAGGTTTAATCTTTTTATCATTAATGGCCATAACAGTTCCTTGATACTTTAAACTAAGTTTTAAAAAGTTTAAACTTGAAAACAAAGAGTTAAAAACAGGTTCTTAAAAGTCTGGCCAGAGAGGTCAAGATTACACGCCCCCAATGTGGATAAAGTTGATGAGCTCCTCATGGGTGCATGAGGCAAAGTTATGTTCAAAGTCGAAGTTCAATTTTATTTGCAGACTACATACTTGACATCACATACAACCCTGAGATTCTTTTTCCTGCAAGCATAATTTCTACTTATCAGTAGTGCAAACAGTACTCAAGAAAAGATACGTATGCAAAGAAATGTAAAAAAAATGTATAAATATGGAAAAAGTAGTAAATATTCAGTATTTACATATTCAGTGCAATGAAAGAGTCCTTACAGGAGTCTTGATTGAGTCTGTTTAGGGGTCTGATGGTGGAGTGGAAGCAATTGTTCCTGAACCTCGTGGTACAGGCCTTGTGGAAATTGGAAAACTCATGGTCCAAATTATGGATCTTATGTTCGGATCGACTCCTCCCTGGAAGTTTCAACACTGTCAAGGCAGTACAGTTTCCTGATGTACTTCAGTCAGCCAAGTATTCATCCCAAAAGGCACAGCCACCAATATATTTAAGACGTGGATAATTGAATAGCAGCTGAATTAAGGGTTATGAGGTCCCTCCATCGACCTGGCCACCACTGCCTGTCAGGACTTTGTACCTTTTCCCCACAACCGGTGCAAATTTTCTCTGGGTGCTCTGGATCCCACCCCCCCCCCACCCCCACAACCCTTACGTTCAAAAGCCGTACAAGGTCGGTAAGTTAATTAGGTGTAATTGGCAGCACATGTTTTATGGAGCAGAAGGGCCTTATGCTGTATAATTAAAATAAAACTTTTCTGAGGAGGGATGAGAAGAGGATATAATGCCACAGGATCACACAGCATGGAAACAGGCCCTTTGGCCCAACTTGACCAAAAGGTCCTACACACATTAGTCTCATCTGTCTCTGTTTGGCCCATATTCATCTAAATCCATCCTGTCCAACATTTTCTTAAACATTGCAATAGTACCTGCCTCAATCACCTCTTCTGGCAGCCAAAGTCCACAGCCAGGTGGACAGAGTGGTGAAGAAGTAGGTGCCACACTTGCCTTCATTGGTCAGTACAAGAGCACGGATGTCATGTACAATGCTGTGAGACCATATCTGGATTGTTGCACACAGTTCTGGTCATCCAGCTCTAGGGAAAATATAATTATGCTGGCAAGGGTGCAGAAAAGTTTCCAAGAATAGAAGCACTTACGGAGGGCTTGATTTAAAAAGAAAGGCTGGACAGTCTGAGACTTTTCTCTCTGGATTGTCGTCAGCCAAGGTGTATAAAATCAGACGGGATGTCAATAAAGTAAGGGGGATCTAAAACTCAAGATTTGTGAAAGGGGAATGATTTAAGGTGGACCTGAGGAGCACATTTTCATGCAGATAGTAGTGGGCGAATGGAATGCAGAGGGTCTAGTAGAAGCGGGGATAATTGAATTGCTCAGAAGAGGTTTTTACAGGTAAATGCATAGGGAATGTTTTGAGGGATATGGGATGAATGCAGGCAAATGGGGGCTAACATGGATAGGCAATTTGGTCAGCATGATCATTTGGGCTGAAGAGCCTGTTTCCATGCTGATACATTCTATGACTATGTCTCTAAAATGGCCAAGAACCAAATGGCCCCTTGTTGTGCTCTCAGATTCTTCAATGAACTGGAGACTTTTTTTTAAAACAACACTTTCTGATTTTCAGCGTATAATCAGGGTGACTGTTGGCACAGCTAAGTGGAGATACTAGCACAGAGTACAGATACATGCTCAATTCTGACCTCCGGAGCAGTCTGCGTGGAATCTGCATGTTCTCCCAGTGACTGCATGGCTTTTCACATGCTTGACCCACATTCCAAAAACAGGCAAGTTGATAGATTAATTGGCCAGTGTAAACTGCCCCTGGTATATAGGTGAGTGGTAGAATTTGGAGGGAAATTATGGCAACAAGGGGGTATTATATAATTGGATTAATGTAAATTGTGCTCAGTGCAGGCTCAGAGGGGGTGAAATTTCACCAAAAAAAACCAGAAAGAATCCTGAAAAAGGTGAAAAATGAATATCCCAACAAGCAGTATATTTATATGTACTGATTAAGCATAATATAGAGGTGCTTCAAAGCCAATTGCAGAAGTGTTATAATGGTAGCAAGGTAATAACATGGCTTTAAGACTAATTCTCTGCAGTCTCGTCCCTGATGAAGGGGAAAGCGTAAACATCAGATGGACATAAAAGAAGTAAATATAAATCAAGGGGAGGAATGCAGTGGAATAGTAAATGTGGAAAGAAGGAATGGAGCACATAATGAGATAAGAATCAACGAATTTCCAAGACCTGGGGATTCCCACCATAGATTTTTCAAACTTGAGACAGAAAAATTGAATTGATGCCAATGTTGGTCCCAATATCTGAGAATTTTGCTGCTGGATTATAAAACTGTATTACATGAGTCCAAAGATGGAATGGAGGAGAGCACTGTGTAATGGAAAGTATTTGGGAGATAAATTAGTAAAATTAGAGTAGGTACATACATACGCACACTTTAAAACAGATCTTATTTGAAATACTGAAGAATTCATATTCAATGACTTTACAGAAACTATGGAGAATGCTATGCACATTTTGCAAGTAGGTGTTAATTGAAATGATGTCATGAAATGAAGATACCATTGTCTTGGAAGAGCCAGGTTGTCTGTTTTTTACAAGGCTTCTGGCCTTTCTACAAAGTGCTCACTCAAAGGTCAGTGAGAAGTTTGTTTATTAAAAACAACTGATGGGAGCATAAGACTAACTCCTATTGTTTGCTGAAGAAGGATGAGGTTTTTTTTGCAAGTGAGAGAAAGAAGGACATGTGGCTGGCAGTTTTGTATCTCAGATGAAGAGAGAGAGGCACAGCTGAGTGCAAGCCAGGAAGCTTGTTGGAACTGAAACAGAAAACTCCAGAGTGGCAGATGGCTGGAAGTACTATCTGTCAGATGTTTCTCTTGGAATAAGTGGAACAGAAAGGAACTCTGTAGTAGCCTGAAAGAAAGAGGTTATCATCTGGAGAACCCTGATGGGGCAAGTTTCATCAGCAAGACATTGAGGTGACTAATGGTGGTACTTTGGTTATGGAAATCCTGGAACAACAAATCCCTCTTTGCAAACCCTACGAGAACATGTTAAATTCTATGCACAGTATAAGAATTGCCTGCAACCAGTGAACTTGGAAGAATGAGAAGTGAGATTGAACTGTGAACCAAAAAAACTTTTCTTAAATTTACACACACATTACATACACATGCACTTAGAATCAGAAGGGGGTTAAGTTGGGTTAGTTAAGTTAATAGAGATAAGTTAAAGTGTGATTCTGTTTTCATGTTTAAAGATCATTAAAAGCAACTTTTGTTTAAGTAACTACTTGTCTTGGTGAATATCTATTGCTGCTGGGTTTTGGGGTCCTTTGGGCTCATATCAATTGGTTAACATAAACTAAGGGGAGGTAATTAACAGGGACAGATGACTTGAAGTTGGATTGAATACCCTTTGATATCCAGTGCTACTTGATTCAATTTGGGTACAAAATCTTTTACAGAGGAGAATTATAGACAGAGACTGCAGTTTTCCCTCTAGGTCTTCCTTGTGTCCGACAGAGCAAAGCTCCACAGGTGGGCAAGTGCACTTTTTATGGCTCCCTCCCCATAAATAAAATCATGAGAGGAAGAGAATGGAGTGAATACAAAGAGTCTATTGCCTAGTGTAGGGGAATTAAGAACCAGAGGACATAGGTTTAAGGTGATGGAGGAACATATTTAACAGGAACCTGAGGGTATATTTTTTTTTCCACAGAAGGTGGTGGATGTATGGAATAGGCTGCAGGAGGAGGTGATTGAGGCAGGTACTACTGCAATGTTTAAGAAATATGGAACAGATACTTGGATAGGATGGGTTTAAAGGGGTATGGACCAAATGAAGGCAGGTGAGACTAGTGTCAAGTTGGACCTATTTCCATGCTGTGTGACTTTGTGACTCTATGGCATTATATGAACTTCTGAGCCCTCCTCAGAAAAGTTTTATTTTATTTCAATTACATAGCACTATATAAGGCTTTTCTTGCCCATAAAACATGTGCCACACAATTAACCTGCCAACCTCACACGTCTTTGGAACATTTCAGCCCTGAGCCCTTTGTGAGGTATGAGAAAAAAAACAGGCAGGCAGGAGAGGAGAGGAGGGAAGAAGGGAAAGGGGAGGAGGAGAGGAGAGAGGGACAAAGCAACACTTCTAACTAACAATTGGGCAAATATATAAACATATAACTTAGCTCTTTGAATCTGCTCTATTATTTGATAGTATGCGATCAAGACTATAAGAGATAGGAGTGGAATTAGCCTATTCGGCCAGGCAAGTCTGCCCCACCATACACATTTTTTAATATTTAGACATACAGCACAGTAACAGGCCATTTTGGCCCATGAGTCCATGCTGCTCAATTTACACCCAATTAACCTACAATCCCCAGTATGTTTTGAATGGTGGGAGGAAACCGGAGCCCCACAGGGAGAACATACAAACTCCTTACAGACAGCAAGGGATTCGAAGCCTGGTCGATCGTTAGTGCTGTAAAGGCGTTGCGCTAACCACTACAGCAACCGTTTCCTCATGACTGATTTACTATCCTTTTCAAACTTATTCTTCTGCCTTCTTTCCATAACCCTCGATTTACTTCCTCATCAAGAATCTGATCTACCTCCAAGTTAAATACACCAATGACTTGGTCTCCACAGTGTCACGGCAACAAATTTCACAGATTCGCCAGCCTCTTGTTAAATAAAATCCTCCTTGGCCCTGATCTAGGGTGACATTTTTGTAATCTTTATATCCAAATTTACCTTAAATGTCAAAATTGATCCCACATTCACCACTTCAGATGACAGCTCGTTCCACTTTTTCACCACTCTCTGCATGAAGAAGACCCCCTAATGCTCCCTTTGACATTTCACTTTTCACCCTTGACTCATATTCTTGTCTCACCCAGCCTCAGTGGGGAAAAAACTTGCTTGCATTTACTCTATGACCCTCAGAATTTTGCACACCTCTGTCAGATCTCCCCTCATTCTCCGATGCCCCAGGGAATGAAGTCGAAACCTATTTAGCCTTTCCCTGCAACTCAGTCCTCAAGTCCTGGCAATATCCTTGCAAATCTTCTCTGCAATCTTGTTGATAGCTTTCCTGTCGTTGGGTGACTAAAGCTCCACACCAATGTCTTCTAGCACCTCATCATAACATCCCAACTCCCGTACTCAAAACTGATGAGCAGAATGGAAATGAATGGCGAGGTGATTTTCAAATAAAGATTGTATCATGTAAATCCTAAATAAAAAATATATAAATTATTATATTGGCCTATTAATTTGCAAAGAAGCATTTTACAATTCTTGCCTAATTTTAACAGTCTTATTTGGGAGTTACAAGCTGCCGAAACTATTTTTATTGCAAGAGAGGAGAATATTTCATAAGGGTAGTTAATGAAAGTTGTATTTTCTTGCTTTTATTACGACAGAAGCAAAAAAAATAGAAATAAAAAAAGATTCTCCTATTTACCAAAATCTTGCTGTCAGCAGCAAAAAGAGAAAGCAACATATTATTTATTGATGTGCATGACCATATTTTAAACTGGAATGTCCTTGCAAAATTACATTAGCCCAACAATATCTAAGCCATTTTGGCATTTGTGCAATAAGAACACTGAAACACAATTCTCAGATGAAAACAGAAATGCGATTTGGTCTCTGCTCTCTCCAATTTCTGTTATTCACCTGTATTCTGTTACATTGCTATTTTACTTTTTTTTATCCAGATAAAATTCAATTTTATCACTGTTGATTTGCAGTAGGCTAGAATATTTGCTCCCACGTTGAGATATATATACTTATAGCAGTGATTTTTGGGTCTGTTCTGAAGCAACTAAAAACAGTTTGAGCATTTAACAGTATAGCCTGGAAAGGATACGATCAAAGACCAGCCACACTGAAGAGTGCCTGACCTTGGACCTTCTGTATCAGCCGAATCTAAAAGACTTTAATTCAGTTTAATTTAGAGATACAGTATGGTAACAGGCCATTTTGGCCCACGAGTCCAAGCCATTCAAAAATAACCATTTGATCAATTAACTTACAAAGCCTGTCTGTCTTTGGAACATGGGAGGAAACTGGAGCACCTGGAGGAAACCCCACACAGGGCACAGCAAGAATGTACAAACTCCTTACAGATAGTGTCCGAATCACAGCACTAAGGGTTTAGAGCAGTGGTTCTCCACCTTTTTCTTTCCACTCACACACCACTTTAAGTAATCCCTATGCCATTGGTGCTCTGTGATTAGTAAGGGATGGCTTAAGGTGGTATTTGAGTGGGAAGGGAAGGTTGAGAACCACTGCTCTAGACCCAATTGTTACTGAAACATTTTGCTTGTGAAAAATTCTCATTGGCCCATTTCCTTTGGAGTTCTGAAACTGTGCACATAATGAGTCAATCAGGTATGATTTAAACAGTGGTTTTCAAACATTTTCTTTCCACCCACATACCACCTTAATCAATTCCTTACTAATCATAGAGCACCTATTGCATAGGGATTACTTAAAGTGATATGTGAGTGGAAAGAAAAAGGTTGAGAACCACTAGTTTAGTGGGGACTATGATGGACCAAACATAGTTAGGAAGGACTAATGTGGATGAGACATTTTGGTCAAAACGAACAAGATGGGCAAAAGGGCCAAAGATGAGTCATGAATGGCTTCATGACTCAAAGAAACTTTTGAACTTATGCACAGCAACAACAGTAAGGCTTTATAATGGAAGAGAAAAGATGATCCTTCCCTCTAGGACAAATATCAGGGCAAAAATGTGGCAACAGTCAACATCTCACTATTGGAGGGCAGAGAGGGAGAAAATCTGTGAGGATAAGAGAGGAGGCTCTCAGCTTCGAACCTGGGAAGCTGGGGGCACAACAGCCATATGTGGAGCAAGTAAAAGGTCCTAACCCAAAGCATTGTTATCTCTCCATGGATGCTGCCTGTCTTCCTGAATCCTTCTAGCTTCCAATTCCTTACTCAAACTTTCAGCATCTGCAGCATTTGTGCTTCACAAGAAGGGCCATATGGTGTTGGAAGTGAGCAGATACTTCGTTTACCTGAGGGATGGAAAGATTTTGAAGATAGAGATGAGGTGACAAAGGGATAAGAGCTTTTGCATTGGTGAAATGAATAGTAACCATTAATCGTTTGAGGGGAAAAATGTTCATATTGATCCCACCCTTCACAACATTTAATAACCTTGCCTACATAGTTTGAAGTTGGAAAATATTATTCCATTGGTGTTGGAACAGATGAACTTTTCAAACAAGGTGCCTTAGGAAAAAGAGACTGAAAGTTAATAGTTTAATTAAAAATAAAATTCTGAATTCACCTTGGGTAACAAATTTAAAATTAAAATTTTAATGACTGCCCTATCTTCCAGAATTTATATGAAAGAAGAACTGATTAGTCTCATTAATTCAAAGTTGCTGTTGTTGAATATGTTGAGGAATGAGATAAAGGCAGGCTTGCAGAAGTTCCAACTAAGTATTCAGTCCCTTGAACAATACTAGTAGGGACAGCAGATGTGATTTGACTCGGGGATGTGATTGTCCCAGAATTGATGGGCAATGAAATGAGGGCTATTGGTTTCTCATTTGACCACTCTGCACCTCCCAAGCTGGTGCTCAAACCCTAAGACTGTGACTGACTATCTCCACAGTGGTTTAGAGGTAGGGTGTGTGCAAGGGGACGCATGGTGGATATAGGGTCAGCAAGGTGATGGAGAGAGAGCCTCTGGAATTACATTTGAAGAATCCTATCCAGATTCACCACGCTTGAGGCAGGAAGTACTCTTTCCAAGACCGCAAGAAATGATAGAGAGTTGTGAACACAGCTCAGGCCATCACGTAACTCCTCCTCCACAATCGACTCTATTTTCAGCTCTCACATTCTCGGGGCATCAGCCAACATATTAAAAGACTCCCCAGTCACACCCTCTTCTCCTCCCTCCCATCGGGCGGCACAGTTGGCGTAGTGGTTAGCGCCATGCCTTTACAGTGCCCAGTGATCAGGACCGGGGTTCGAATCACATGCTGTGTCAGGAGTTTGTATGTTCTCCCGTGTCTGTGTGGGTTTTCCCCGGCGGCCGTGGTTTCCTCCCTCTGTTTGAAATGTACCAGGGGTTGTAGGTCAATTGGCTGTAAGTTGGGCGGCATGGACTCGTGGGCTGAAATAGCCTGTTACCATGATGAATATCTAAATTTAAATTGAAAATTGGGCTGAGTTTCAAAGTACACGAGAATATTCAAGAATATTTTCTTTCCCTGCTGATATCAGACTTTTGAATGAACCTTTGGTATAAGATGATGTCTCACATGGTACTCCTTAGCACCTATTTCATCACTACATTATCCCCTGAATCTTTATTATGAGCTTTGTCCTATCTGTAGTACTCTTTACAGGTTGACTTGCCTAGATAGTACACAGAACAAAGTTTTTCAATGTACTATGATATCGGTGACAATAAGCAATTCAATTTAACCTCTCATTTCTGGCCAGAGCTATGGTGAACTTATCCATTTCCACCTTATGTAGCTATCATGAAAGTTCTTCAGATGATTTGAATGTAGGACATAAAACTGTACAGTACAGGCCCTTTAGCCACCATGTATGTGCTGAATATGAAATCCATATCAAACTCTTTGCTCTTTCCAACCCGTATTGTCGTTGGAGTGGATAAATTGAATGAAAGAGAAAGAAGGAGGACACAAAAGTCATCCCAGGGGTTTGGGGAGAGACGAGGAATGTGGTATTCCAATAAAGTTCAAAGTTCACATTTATTGTCATATATGACATCACATACAATCCTGAGATTCTTTTTCCTGCAGGCCAGGAAAAATTTATAATTATTCATAACTGTAAATTGAACGAAAGAAGAAAGAATTGTATATAAAAGTATGTAAACAAAGAAAAAAATGTAAACAAGCTGACTGTGCAAATAGAGAAATAAATATTCAGCAATAAATAATGAGCCAAGTAAGAGACCTTAAATGAGTCTCTGAATAAGTCTGTGAACATGTACCTCTTTCCCAATGGGATCTGTGAGAACAGAGCATGTCCCGCGTGGTGTGGATCCTTGATGATTGCTGCTGCTCTCCGACGCCAGGGTTCCATGTAGGTTTCCTCGATGGCGAGAAATGTTTCTGCCTGTGACGTACTGGACTGTGTCCACTACCTTTTGCAGGGCTTTCCACTCAGAGGTATTGGTGCCCTCATAATTGAATTGAATGCTGAGTATCTCTGGGCCGTGTGAACCCTCGGACAGGCCTATGAATGAAAGGCCATGATGGACACGGACGACCTGATTAGCGATGCCTATGTTGCAAGCATCAGGTCCAATTACATCCGCTAGAGATTACTGGAGCAAGGTGAGCTCTGTCTGCAGAGGAAGGTTGAATTGGCAGGCACACTAGAGGTGGCCCTTCAGAACATGGAGGCCTTCGCAACAACCAACAATCATTGTGATGCAGCCGGTCAGCACACTTTCCACTGCACAATTGTTGAACTTTGCCAAGCTTTCCAATGATAGAACAGGACCCCACCCCCGCCAACTCCCAAAGCAGTAGAGGTGGTGATGACATTAGCATCCAGGAAAGATGCTCTGAGATAGTGACTCCCAGAAACTTAATTAAATTTTTTAAATCAGTCACGTAGCATTGAAGAAGCTCAATGGAGTGAATGGCCTTTATCTGCTCTCGTTTTACTCAGCTTCACTCGAAGAACCCTTCCCAACTACAAGCAGAGAAAATAACACTACAATAACTTCTGTCATTTAATCAGCTCTTGTTCTCTCTGAATCATTTCACAGATAATTCATTTTCTTTTCATTTTTTTCCCCTCTGCATTATTTCTTTCACTCTCCGTTTCTTCCAATAAGATGTTCATTTGTAACATCTGCTGTCTAACGCCAGGTCCTGAACTTGAAACAGTAACCAAAAGTGTTCCTCTTGCCAGCTTTATCGTGACTGTGGGAGGATGATGAGAAAGTCATTTGGAACTGACCCAGCATTCTCAGAGAATTGCATCCTTCCAAACAAAGATTCGCTTGAAAGGGATTTACTGTTGAACAAATCTCTCCGATTTTCCCCAGAGGGACAAAACCAATGTAAGAAATAAATAGCACATGGAAAAGTACGCCAGCAGTTTCAGCTATTAACAAAAAGCATTGTCCACTGAGAAGAGATTGACACAAGCTCTGGAGCAGAATACATCAAGTGAACAACCACAAAAGACTGATGTGCCTCTCCCCTAATCAATGGGGGCAGCTATTGTGAAAAGTTAACATTTGCAGTTGGAAGTTAAAGCAGTGAGCAAGAGGATGGGCAAATTTAAATTCCTGAGAGTAGCCATCTCGGAGGACCCTCCTCCGACCCAGCATGCGAATGTCATCGACAAGAAATGGCATCATCGCCTCTACTTTCCCAGGGGTCTGCGGAGATCTGGTAATGACATCGATAACATTGGCAAACATCCGCAGATGCGTAGTGAAGAGTGTGAGGATCGGCTGTGTCACAGCCTGGCACAGGGACAGCAATACCTCTGAGAGGAAAGCCCTGCGAAAGGTTGTGGACACAGCCCGGTAAATTGCAGGCAAAACTGCCAACCCGTGAGAAGATCTGCAGGGAACGCTGCCAACGGGGAGCAGCAGTAATCATAAAGGATCCACACCACCCACAGCAAGCTCTGTTCTCACTGCTGCCATTGTTAAATTTGTATAGGTGCCACGGACTCACCCCGCCAGGTGCAGGAGATGTCATAGAAGTACTCTGACAATAAATTTGAACTTTGTATCTCAACTGACATTATTCAGACCAGATCACACTTTGAAAGTTGTGAGGAGTTTTGGGCTGCTTCTTCAAGGAATGATATATTGGCCTAGAGCATCCAGAGGAGGTTAACTGGAATGATTCCTGGAATGAAAGTGTTATTAAATGTTTGATGGCTCTGGAACTCAAATGCAGAAAGGCCTGAATAGAGTGGACGTGGAATGGTAGTTTCTTTAGTGGTGGAGTATGGGACCAGAGAGTACTGTCTCAAAATGCAAAAAAAAAAGGCCCTTTAGAACAGAGATACAAGGAAAATTCCTTTACTCAGATGGTGGTGAATCTGTGAAATTCGTTGCTGTGGACGTCTGTGGAGGCCAAGTCATTGGGCATATTTAGGGCAGAAGTGATGAAAAAAAGGAATCAAGGGTTATGGGGAAAAGGCAGCCGAATGCAGTTGAAAAAAAGGAAATAAATCAGCCACGATGGAATGATGGAGCAGACCTGATGGGCCAAGTGGCCACCTTCTCTCCTATGACTTAAGGTCTAATGTATTATTTCCACTGTAACAAATAGAGAAGGGAGTCTGTGGTGGACATTATGCCACGCATCTGGCTGATGGAAGTGGGAATACCTAGAGGATTGTGGGCTAATGCTCCCAAGATAGCAGCAGGAGTTGGGAGGTGATGATCCTTGAGGAATCAAAAAGCCAAAGTTCAGATTTATTGTCAGAGTACATGCATGACATCATGAACAACCCTGAGACTCTTTTCAGGCACGTCGCATTGAGCAACTGGTTTGCCTGCCAAACCCTCATCCTCAACGTTGCAATCTTTCACAAGAGCAATTTAAATTAATTATCTATTTATCCTTCAACTGGCACCACTTAAATAAACCTCACCATAATCACGTCATTGTCTGTAGGACCTTGCTGTGCATAAAAATAATTAGAGATTTGACAACCCATCCTGACCAAATACACACATGACCAATCAAACTATGAGAGAAGGAACTGGAGCACCCAGAGGAAACCCATGTGGACGTGGGGAGAACTTAAAAACTCCTTACAAATGGCAGTAGATTTGAACTTGGATCACTTGAACTGTGAATAATGTTGTACTAACCACGAAGCTAACTGTACCGGCCTGTTGGTTGCCAAAACCCAACCCAAAAACTTCACCATTCCTCTGTAATTTGTTTGTTGTTACATGTATCGGAAGTTCTGAAAAATAGGGTCTTTCCTAGCAGGGAATTGGCCACGGTTTAAAACTGGCTGCTGATTGGCTAAAACACAAGGCCAGGTTCCGCCTGGGGTTCAATCACAGGCCGACTCTCTCTCCATCACTATTTCTGCCTCTGACCAGAAATGATCACCTTATACCCATTGCACAATACATCGTGCTGGAGAAACTCCACAGATCACGCACCATCCATAGGAAGTGAAAGGTAACCAATAGTTCAAACCTAGGCTCTTTTTCAGGAATAGGAAGACATGCAAATGAAAATGTGGAGGGTGGGAAAGAAGGAGAGAAGAGGCAGTAGGAAGGGGAAGAGGGGGAGAAGTACAAACTAACAGGTAAGAGATCATAGGTAGACAGGGGAAAGAAGGCAGAGCGAAGCTCTCTGCTAGGAAAAGGAATGGAAAGGGGTGGAGAGCTAGAGTAAAGGAGACAGAGGGAGAGGAAAAGAGAAAGACATCATGTGCTTGTCAACTTTATTCAGTTTATACACTCTGCGGTAAACCACTTTATGTGCATATTTATCTGTCTGGGCACACCCGTTGGCTGACTGTACCTGTGACCCCTCCCACAGGCTCCTGAATAAAGGTGAATGCCCCTCAACCCCCTCGTCAGTTCGGGACAGTCGACCAGCAGGGATGTGCCTTCATTCTATTGTGAATAAAACCCTATCAGTTTTGCTTAACTTCAATTTTTTGAGTCATTGATGGTGCATCAATTTTATTCCCAATATTCTTGACAATGGAGCAGATCCTGAAGCCAGAGAAAATGGAAATTGACCCTCAATAGCTGAGACCTCTACCAACCTTGAACTCTGGCTGTGCTGTTTTGAAGCATTCCTGCAGGCATCATCAGCCATCATTTGGTCAGAGAACAGCAAACTACAGATGATGCACTCTCAAGTCAAGATCAGGAATGATGTGTCGGATCTGGAGGTGATGGGCATATTGAAAGGCCAGTAAATGAGAAAGGTCATTGAGGTCTACACCACACACCTCCTAGTGACCTGAAAGCAGTGACCTGGGGAATTGAATGCTGAGTATCTCTGGGCCGTGTGAATCCTCGGACAGGCCTATGAATGAAAGGCCATGACGGACACGGACGACCTGATTAGCGATGCCTATGTTGCAAGCATCAGGTCCAATTACATCCGCTAGAGATTACGGGAGCAAGGTGAGCTCTGTCTGCAGAGGAAGGTTGAATTGGCAGGCACACTAGAGGTGGCCTTTCAGAACATGGAGGCCTTCGCAACAACCAACAATCATTGTTACCCTAGGTGCCGCCAACTTGGGACACACCCCACCATCACGTTCCGCCAGCGATCTGGCACGGTAGCCATACACTGCGAGCTACTATTGCGCACAACCTGCCTTGTCATCTTGGCTGTGTCATTGAGATCGGAGTCATTGGTCCTGACTCCTGACTGCATGCTTCCACTCCTGGAACTCCCCCTCCCCTACAACCTAAAGGCCCTGAAAAGGTGCCTGTGCTTCTTTTCTTACTATGCATAGTGGGTCCCCAACTATGTGGACTAGGCATGCCCCCTCGTTAAATCCACCTCTTTTCACCCAACACAAGAGGCCCATGCAGCCCTTCAGCCACATCAAGACAGACATTGCCAAAGCCATGATGCATGCTGTGGATGAATCCATCCCTTTCCAGGTGGAGAGTGATGCGTTTGACTTCACTCTGGCTGCCACACTTAACCAGACAGGCACCCGCCAAGGCCCTGAAATCCAAAACTCCTCTGACAAGGAGTGTTAGGTCTGCTTTGTTCATGAATGAGTGAGACAAACACCAGACTGAGTCGAAATCAGGGTTCTTTGTTCTTTATTACCGGATTGTAACACTTGCAACTAACCATGTTAGTCGGAGAATGCATTCTGCCGTTATCAGCAAAATGGTGATTTTTTATACCCTTGGATACGTGCTTAGAACATCATCATATCATTACTTGTCCAATGACTAAAACTGTTGCTATCCTTTCCCTGCTAGCTTCCTGCCTCTCAATCCATCAATGTCTCTCTTATCTTGTAAGTACAAGGATGCATTCACATCTTGTTACAGCCCTGTACAGGGTAACTCCTTACACATTCCCATCTCATGATGTTTTACCTTACAGGAGGTCCAAGCCATCATCGAGGCAGTATGGCACTGGTGCCACTACCTGGCCGGGAAACTATTTTCCCTACTAACCAACCAACGTGGAAATGTGTTCATGTTCAATAATCAGCAGCGATGTAAAATCAAGAATGACAAGATACTGAGGTGGAGAATTGAACTTTCCACCTACAATTATGATATCTTGTACTGACCAGGGAAACTCAATGAGCCCCCAGATACCCTATCCTGCAGGACCTGTGCCAGCGCACAAATCGACCGCTTACAAGCCCTTCACAATAATCTCTGCCACCCCAGAGTCTCCAGGCTCTTCCACTTTGTCAAAGCCCGCAACCAGCTGTACTCCATTGGAAAGATCAGGTCGATGTCCAAAATCTGCCAGGTCTGCACAGAGTGCAAACCTCACTTCTATTGGCCAGATGGAGCACAGTGGATAAAGGCCACCTGCCCCTTTGTCTGTATGTGTGTTGTCTGGTTGTGTGTCTGCATATTTTTGCACCAAGTACCGGATTGCACTTGTACAATCAGATGACAATAAAGTTGACTTGACTTAAGAGTGGGAAGAACATTTGGTGGGACTAAGGTCATTTGGGATTGTTGCAAGGAGCCTTGGTGCACCAGTTATTGCAAGCAACCCCTTCGGAGCCCCGAGGAGGGCATCCTACAGATTTTGGAGGTGGGGGGAGAGGGGGAGCTGAGGGAATCCCAGATAAAACTAGCACTTAGAGATAGGTTGACAGAGCAATCAAAAGCCACAGTGTAGTGGTAGGGGTCAGATATTAGCAGGATTTTGCACACAAGATGGGTTGGCTACCATGTGGAGCTCTTATCTGCAGCATGTAACTATGTTAGTTTACATTGCTTCAGTTTCCCAATGCTGCCCGAAAGCCAATAAAGCTTCATAGACATTTAGGAATGCTGTGTGCATGGGTATAGATGCTAAACTAGCATGGGTGATAACAAACATTTGTAACCTCCTTCCCCAATTTGGTAGATGTTATGTATCCATCCAGAAACAAGTGAGCTTCACCAATTCATCAAGATAGTAGCTTAGATAGTCAGTATGTAGACGAAAAATTGTTGCCTTTATAGACTCTTGTTTCTCTGAATGACGATGTCCATCTTGTTCCAGGAACATCTCAGCTCCATTGTGCATTGACGCTTCTACGTTTGGTGGCTATGAGTCACTGCGGCAGTGACTCTTGAGTTGGTTGGAGAGGAAGAGTGGGATTAAGGGAGAGAGAGAGAGACAGGGAGAAAGTGAGGGAGAGAATAAGAAAGAGAGAGGGGTGGTTAGAGGGAAAGAAAGGGGGGGAATGGGGAAGCAGAAAAAGAAGGGGCAAGGGAGAGAAAAAGGGAAGAGAGAGGGGTAAAGGGGGGGGGGGGGAGAGAGAGAGACTTGGACCACATTATTTCACACTTGCTTTATTCCCTTCCAGCTTTTGTTTCAATGATTTTCTTTGCAGATATTTAATTATAGAACAATTTTCCAGTTATTAATTCATACCTTCCACATGGCTTCACAAATTCTCCTTTTGAAAGTCCAGATGAATATTGCTCACTGCTGTGTACAATATTTTGATAATACACTTACAGCACTCCGTGCCCGCGAATATAATCTAAAGTACATCAGGAATGTATATTACAGCACTGGATCTCTGTTGGTGTGTGTCTGCTCTCAGTATCCAGAATGTGATTAAACTGAAGTGATAAGGAAACAACAACAGGATGTGGGAACAAACATAATGTAGCAACAAGACAACTGCAGCTCTCAGCGTAAAAGAGCAACCGTTGTTAAATGGAAAATAAACAGACCTTCATTGAAAGGAATATCCAGGTGAGGGACGACAACGGACTTCCACCCCACTGAAAGATTTTGAGACTCATTACAAATCATTCCATTAATTAGTCAAAAGATCTTTGAATTGTACAGTACAGAAAGAGATTACTCTGACAGATGTTTGTGCTGCCCTCATTAAATGCCCTTCTCCACCAAATTGCTCAGTTTTTTTTATATAACAAAAATAATCCCCATCTTCCCTCTTGCTCCCTCGCAAGTCACCCAAAGTCAGTTCGTCACCCTCCTGTCATTGGAGCTTATTTCTCTTCTACCCTACACCCTATAATATAGCTCGGTATGATAATAACACCATCTGCAAATTTGCCGGCGATACCACTGTAGTGGGTTGTATTAAGGAAGGGGATAAGTGGAGGGTGGAGATTGAAAACTTGGCTGAATGGTGCATCAACAACAACCTTGCTCTCAATGTCACCAAAACTAAGGAGCTGATGGCTGACTTCAAGAGAGGAGAGCCAGATATTGACAATCCATTGATCATTGGGGATCAGAGGTGGAGAGGGTGAGCAATTTTAAGTTCTTAGGAGTCACTATCTCGGAGGATCATTCCTGGACCCAACACACCATCATGAAGAAAGTACGTCAGCGCCTCGACTTCCTCAGGGAGTTTGCAGAGGTTTGGAATGAAACCAGAAACGCTGACAAATTTCTGTCAGCATCATGTCTGGTATAGGAACACTAATACTCCTGAGCATAAAGCCCTCCAAAAGGTAGTGGACACAGCCCAGGACATTGCAGCCAAAACCCTCCCCACTAAAGGGAATGCTGCTGGCAGACAGCAGCAGCAATCATCAAAGACCCTCACCATCCCAGGCTCTGTTCTCGCTGCTGCCATCAGGAAAGAGATATCGGTGCCACAAGACTCGCACTACCAGGTTCAGGAACAGCTGCTCCCCCTCCACCCTCAGACTCCTCAATCGCAAACTCATTTAAGGACTCTTACGTGCACTTTATTGATTTTCTTTTGCTCTCTCTGTATTGCACAGTTTGTTTAGATTTGTTATATGTTTACAGTACTTTTATTTGTTTACATGTTCACGCTGTGTAGTTTATTTTTTACACTACCAATTAGTAGTAATTCTGCCATGCCCACAGGAAAAAGGAAACTCAGGGTTGTACGTGATGTCATGTATGTACTCTGACAATAAATCTGAAATAATTATGAAAAATACCACTCTCTCCTAGTGGCCTATAAAGTGCATCCCAACTTCCCCCTTTCGGTTGAGGTACCACCTGAGCAAATCACCTCTTCGCACATGAATGAATGAATGAGTGAGAGTTTTATTTCATATACATCAGTGCAATGTACAAATGCCACTAAAATCTTACTTGCTGCAGTTACACCAAAACACACATGTCATCGTCACCACAAAGAGAAAAAAATGTAATAAAAATAAAAGGAAGCGAAAAGAAACTAAATTGTAATGAATCACAGTAGGTTGGGCGATAGTGCAAGATATTGGGTTCCATCAGTAGAACAGGGAGTTCATTCATTTGGGCAATATGGGAAGGAGATACTGGCCTTAGCATCCGTCCTTAAGCACATATCCCAACACTTCCTTTATTTAGCAGGCTTATTGACAGAGATGCTGCTGGCAATGAATGGTGAGAGAAATCGGGGAATATCTGTGCATGGTGCAGATCCAAAATTCCAGCTTCATAGATGATCCAAATGGCCATTTTTGAACATTCTGTACTGAGGGGTCTGTAATGTCTCACACAGAGCCCAGTGAGAATGAACTTCAATTGTAGTGCAAGGAGTTTTTCGATTTGACTTGTTTACCCGCAGGGTGGTGGGTGTATGGATCAGGCTGCCTGAGGAGGTGGTTGAGGCAGGTACTGTTGCAACATTTGACAAAAAATTGGACGGATACATGGATTGGATGGGTTTAGAGGATATGGGCCAAATGCAGTCAGTTTGGGTAGGACATTTTGGTGGGCATGGGAAGTTGGGCTGAAGGGCATGTTTCCATGCTCTATGACTCGATGACTAGAATTCAGGGTATTACACAAACAGTTCCCGTCCGTCAACTCCATCTACACCTCTCGCTGCTTTGTAAAAACAGCCAGCATGTCAAAAGTTTCATCCCACCCACTCTTTTAGCACCTCCACCCCGCCCCCGCCCCCCACCTGTCTGGAACGAATGTGAGATCATGACCGTACAATGATCGTACAATTTCTTCCCCGCCTTGCGAATGAACCCCCCCCCCACCAAGTTGTAAAATTCTGCTACCTTTGTCCCATCCCAACTGACCCCTCTCTGTAACTCTACGCCTTTGTACTGTCTCTTACTTGCATGAGATGCCCACTGACCAGCTCGCAAAGCAATCATTGCATCTGGGACAATAAACTGGAGCTTGAAATTGTCCATCAGGAAGCCATCTCTGTCACCCTCACAATACGTTTCCCTCTGCTGATCACTCTTCATTTCAGACACCACAGATTAGTCTCCTGAGTTTCAAACAGTTGTAGCAACATATGGCACTCATGGAGCCTCAATAAAACATCTCTGGCTCTGGTCTGATCTGCGCCACTCCATGTAGCTGTAGGTTATATTGATAGTCCTGTGAGGATATTATTTCTGGGGAAAGAAACACTTTTTGCCATCTTGGCCACTCGAGAGAATGAAAATCAATTCTGGCTGTGACACAAAATGGTCAGTAGCATATAGTTCATGAAACATGCCCTGATGGATGATTGTTTCTGTTGGGTTAAATGGAAAGGCAATTGAGCAGAGTGTATGATAGCTTCCAAACCATGACCATATATCTTGCAACCACCAGCTGCTTGTGCTTCAGACCTTCAATCTCAGCTTACAAACTCTCAGATCAAGTGTGGCTGTGCTTGGCAGAGAGCTCCCTCGACTAAGTCCAAGTAATGGTAGAAATACTCTGTTTTTGTGTCTTCAAAATAAGAAGTCTCATCCAGCTGGATTTACCAAGCACACTAGATATTTGTTCCTACAGTATTAACAAGTGCCAAACTGTTTCAAGATAATGATGTGCAATGTTAGACCATCCGGTTGCCTAGCAAGCTCCTTCCTGCAGGGAATAAAGCTCCCAATATCATTGCAAGGGCCAATTGGATGTTTGATGCAAGCTGACTAAACATCTATGTTCCATGGCTTAAATAGCAAGAGGTAGGATTGACTGTTTCTGCTTGTAGATTGTATTGACCCTTAGACAATGACAATAAATTCCAATGCTTGTAAATCCCCTAATCATGTCCAAGTCTATTGTCATCTGATTGTACAAAAACAACCCGACGAATTAGCATTCTTTGGCCCTTGGTGCAAAAACATACAGACATACAAGAAGCATAACACACATACATACACATTGCATATGCAGTACAAGTATTATACCGTTAAAAATAATAAACATTATTTTGTACAAATGGGAGTCTCATATGGTTAGTGTGAGCAGTTCCTTTGGTCATTTAGCTGAAAGATGCTGTATGCGGGGGCGGGGGGGGGGGGGGGAAGAGGTGGGGAGGGGGAGGGTCCTCAGTTATTTTGCGTGCACTCTTTAGACAGCAATCCCAGTAGATCACATCGATGTGAGGGGAAGGAGCAGCCAATTAGGAGTCCATCTCACACCCATCTCCAAAGAATTACTTAGCAGCCAAATAAAATGTCATATCAGGAATTTTGAGGGCCTTATCCAAATGCTGGAGGATGTGTGATTATAGAGGTCTACAAGATCACAAGATAAGGCAAGAGAGGTAGGCTATTTGGCCCATCAAGACTGCTCCGCCACTCCATCATGAGCTAACCATTCTCACATCTAGTTCCAATTTCCGGTCTTTTCCCATATCTCTTGATACCCTAACTAATTATCAATCTCCCCCAATAATCAGGCCTCCATAGCTGTATGTGGTAACAAATTCTAGAAATCCATGGCCCTCTGACTAAAGAAATTTTTCCTTATCTCTGTTTTAAATTCTAACTCTGTGCCCTCCTGTTCTGGACTCACCCACCAAGGGAAACATCTTATTCATGTCTACTCTGTCCAGTCCTTTCAGCATTCAAAATGTATGTATGCGATCCCCTCTCATTTTCCTGGACTCCAATTAATAGAGACCAAGAGCTGATAAATTTTCCTCATATGGTAGCCCTTGCATTCCAGGAATCATCCTGGTAAATCTTCTCTGAACTCTCTCCAACATCATAACATCCCTTCCGAGATAAGGGGCCAAAAAATGCACACAGTTCTCCAAATGAGGTCTCACTAGTGCCCCATAGAGACTCATCAACACTTCTTTACTCTTATACACTATTCCCCTTGAAACAAACTCCAACATATCATTCTCTTTCTTTACTGCTGTTCCAACCTCATGATTAACCTTCAGGTTCTCCTGCACGAGGATTCCCAAGTCTCAATGCACTTCTGAATTTTGAATTTTTTCCAAATAATAATCTGCCTGTTTATTTCCTCTTCCAAAATGTACAACCATACATTTCTCAACATTGTACCTCGTCTGCCATTTCTTTCCCCACTCTCTTAAACTGCCCAAGTCTCTCTGCAACCTTTCAGTTTCTTCAACATGTCCTACTCCACCACCCACCTTGGTGTCAACTGCAAACTTGGCCACAAAACTATTCACTCCATAATCTAAATCATTAATATACATTGTAAAAAGAAGCAGCCCCAACACCGACCCCTGCGGACCACCATTAATAACTGACAACCAAACATAACAGGATCCCTTTATTCCCATCCTTTGCCTTCTGCCTATCAGCATGCTCCACCCAATCTAATAACCTTCCTGTAATTCCATGGGCTCTCATCTTGTTAAGCAGCCTCTTATGCAGCACCTTACGAAATCAAGATGAATGCAGAAGTCTTTAGGTTAGAGTAGGGGAATCAGTAACCAGAGGACATAGGTTTAAGGTGAAGGGAGAGAGATTTAACAGGATCCTGAGGGGTAACCTTTCTTTTTATGCAGTGGATGGTAGGTGTACGGAATGTGTTCCTGGAAATGATGGTTGAGCCAGGCGCTATGCAATATTTTTTTAAAATCGGATGGATGCCCAAATAAAATGTGCTTAGAGCAGTGGTTCTCAAACTTTTTCTTTCCACTCACATACCACTTTAAGTAATCCCTATGCCATTGGTGCTCTGTGATTAATAAGAGATTGCTCAAGGTGGTATGTGGGTGGAAAGAAAAGGTTTGAAGGCCACGGTTTTAATCATATCTAATTGACTCATGTGCACAGTTTCATAACTTCAAAGGAAATGGGCCAATGAGAATTTTTCTCAAACAAAATACTTCAGTAACAATTGGGTCTAGAGCAGTGATTCTCAACCTTCCCTTCCCATTCACACCCCATCTTAAGCAATCCATTACTAATCACAGAGTACCGATGGCATAGGGATCACTTAAGGTGGTATGTGAGAGGAAAGAAAAAGCTAGAGAACCACTGGCTTAGAGGGATATGGGCCTTACACAGGCTGATGGGTCAAGTGTGGGTGGAACATTTTTGTCATTGTGGCCAAGTTGGGCCGAAGGACCTATATCCACGCTCTGTGACTCTATAGCAGATTATGATGTGGAAACTGTTGTGAGTGATTAGATTCAGAGACCTGGAAAGAATCAAGTTCCAAAAACTTTGATGCTCACACACAATGAGCTGAAGAAGGGACTTGCAAAAAAAAGGGAATGTTTGGGTTTCAACTCTGGTCCAAGAAGCCTTGGAAGAGAACAACAAAATACTGACTTCCAATTTTGTTTTTTACAAGTAAAACTGTTTTTTTTTTACTTTCTGTCACAGGACTTGGATTGGAGAAGCTGGTTGAAACAAAAATCTAAACTATTTGAGTCAACAGGACTAATAAATGCTCTAAAATCAGTTCAAACAGGTTATTCTGTCAAAAACACCAGTCATAACTTCATGTATCTTAAATCAGGAAATCATTAGTATCTTGGCTACTTGAACATAAATGAGAGTATTCATAAACTCAAGCATTTATGTTTTTGTATCTACGACGAAAAACATTATCAGGTTATGTATGTTTGAAATGAAACATGTTTAATGTGACTGGTTGTCAGAAATGATTCTTTCTGACAAAAAAAAGGATGTACACTTCTTTGTAATATGCATAGTTTATCATTCAACTCAATGACATTGAGAGAAGTGAGGGAGGAAATAGCAGAGGCTCTGGCGGTAATTTTCCAAATGTCATTAGATATGGGGATAGTGCCGGAGGATTGGCGCATTGCGCATGTGGTTCCGTTATTTAAAAAGGGTTCAAGGAGGAAGCCTGGCAACTATCGGCCTGTAAGTTTGATGTCTGTGGTAGGTAAATTAATGGAGAAAATTCTTAGAGATAGTACTTATAAACATCTGGATAGACAGGGTCTGATCAGGAGCACTCAACATGGATTTGTGGGAGGAAGGTCGTGTTTGACCAATCTGATTGAATTTTTTGAAGAGGTGACTAGGAATGTGGATGAGGGTAGCGCAGTGGATGTTGTCTATATGGACTTCAGTAAGGCCTTCGATAAGGTACCACATGGAAGGTTAGTTAGGAAGGTGCAGTCTTTAGGTATAAATTTTAAGATAGTCAAATGGATTGAACATTGGCTGAAAGGGAGAGCCAAAGGGTGGTAGTGGATAATTGTCTGTCAGGTTGGAGGCCAGTGACCAGTGGTGTGCCTCAAGGATCTGTATTGGGCCCATTGTTGTTCGTTATATACATTAATGATCTAGATGATGGGGTGGTGAATTGGATTAGTAAATATGCAGACGATACTAAGATAGGTGGAATAGTGGATAATGAAGAAGGTTTTCAAGGATTGCAGAGGGATTTGGGCTGCTTAGAAAAGTGGGCTGAAAAATGGCAGATGGAATTTAATGCTGATAAGTGTGAGGTGCTTCATTTTGGTAAGAAGAATCAGAATAGGACATACGTGGTAAATGGGAGAGCATTGAGGAATACAGAAGAGCAGAAAGATTTAGGAGTAACGGTACATCGTTCCCTGAAGGTAGAAACTCACGTGAATAGGGTGGTGAAGAAGGATTTTAGTATACTGGCCTTTATCAATCATTGCATGGAATATAGGAGTTGGGAGGTAATGTTGAGATTGTATAAGACGTTGGTGCGGCCTAATTTGGAGTTCTGTGTGCAGTTCTGGTCGCCTAATTATAGGAAGGATATAAACAGAGTGGAGAGAGTGCAGAGAAGGTTTACCAGAATGTTGCCTGGGTTTAAGCATCTGGAGTATGGGGAGAGATTGGACAGATTGGGTCTTTATTCTTTGGAGCGTAGAAGGTTGAGAGGGGATTTGATAGAAGTATTTAAGATTATGAAAGGGATAAACAGAATGGATGTGGATAGACTATTTCCGTTAAGAGGAGGAAAGATTAAAACAAGAGGACATGAGTTAAGAATTAAGGGGCAGAGGTTTAGAGGTAACATGAGGGGGAACTTCTTTACTCAGAGAGTGGTAGCCGTGTGGAATGATCTTCCGGGAGAAATAGTGGCGGCGGAGTCAATTGTGTTATTTAAGAAAAGGTTGGACAGGTATATGGATGAGAAGAAGATGGAGGGTTATGGGCATTGTGCAGGGAGGTGGGACTAGAAAGGGGTGTTTGGTTCGGTGCAGACTAGAAGGGCCTAATGGCCTGTTTCCGTGCTGTAATTGTTGTTATATGTTATATAAAAAGTGGCGTGACATTTGCTGTCTTCCAGTCTGCCGGGATCTGCCCAGAATCCAAGGAATTTTGCTATATGACCACCAATGCATCAACTATAACTTCTGCCATTTCCTTCAGAACCCTTGGATGCATATCATCAGGACCGGGTGATTTGTCTGGCTTTAGTCCCATTAGTTTCTCCATCACTACTTCCTTTGTAACACTCTTTTCAATCTTCTTCAGCATGATGCTGAACCAAGCCATGAAAGACCTCAACAATGAAGACGCTGTTTACATCCGGTACCGCACGGATGGCAGTCTCTTCAATCTGAGGCGCCTGAAAGCTCACACCAAGACACAAGAGAAACTTGTCCGTGAACTACTCTTTGCAGACGATGCTGCTTTAGTTGCCCATTCAGAGCCAGCTCTTCAGCACTTGATGTCCTGTTTTGCGGAAACTGCCAAAATGTTTGGCCTGGAAGTCAGCCTGAAGAAAACTGAGGTCCTCCATCAGCCAGCTCCCCACCATGACTACCAGCCCCCCCACATCTCCATCGGGCACACAAAACTCAAAACGGTCAACCAGTTTACCTATCTCGGCTGCACCATTTCATCAGATGCAAGGATCGACAACGAGATAGACAACAGACTCGCCAAGGCAAATTGCACCTTTGGAAGACTACACAAAAGAGTCTGGAAAAACAACCAACTGAAAAACCTCACAAAGATAAGCGTATACAGAGCCGTTGTCATACCCACACTCCTGTTCGGCTCCGAATCATGGGTCCTCTACCGGCATCACCTACGGCTCCTAGAACGCTTCCACCAGCGTTGTCTCTGCTCCATCCTCAACATTCATTGGAGCGCTTTCATCCCTAACGTCGAAGTACTCGAGATGGCAGAGGTCGACAGCATCGAGTCCACGCTGCTGAAGATCCAGCTGCACTGGGTGGGTCACGTCTCCAGAATGGAGGACCATCGCCTTCCCAAGATCGTGTTATATGGCGAGCTCTCCACTGGCCACCGTGACAGAGGTGCACCAAAGAAAAGGTACAAGGACTGCCTAAAGAAATCTCTTGGTGCCTGCCACATTGACCACCGCCAGTGGGCTGATATCGCCTCAAACCATGCATCTTGGCGCCTCACAGTTTGGCAGGCAGCAACCTCCTTTGAAGAAGACCGCAGAGCCCACCTCACTGACAAAAGGCAAAAGAGGAAAAACCCAACACCCAACCCCAACCAACCAATTTTCCCCTGCAACCGCTGCAACCGTATCTGCCTGTCCCGCATCGGACTTGTCAGGCACAAACGAGCCTGCAGCTGACGTGGACATTTACCCCCTCCATAAATCTTCGTCCGCGAAGCCAAGCCAAAGAATAAGTCCCATTAGTTTCTCCATCACTACTTCCTTTGTACCAACTATTTTATCAAGGCCCTCCCCAACATTCACATCCTTAACTCCGCACTTGGGCATGCTGGACGTGTCTTCCACCGTGAAGACTGACACAAAATATTTGTTTAATGCCTCAGCCATTTCCTCATTTTTTGCTACCAGTTTTCCTTTCTCATCCTCCAAGGGTCCTATGTTAACTCTGGCCACCCTCTTCCATTTTATATATTTATAAAATTTTTTGCTTTCTGTTTTTATATTTTGTGCCAATTTACTTTCATAATCCTTTTTCCCATTTCTTATTACCCGCTTTGTAACCCCTTGTTGTCTCTTAAAGTTTTCCCAATCTTTGAGTTTCCCACTGCTCTTTGCAGTTTTGTACACCTGCGCCTTCAATTTTATACTCTCCTTTATTTCCTTTGTTAACCATGGTTGATTTTTCCCTCCCTTGCTGCCCTTTTTCCTGACTTGGCAAGAAAAATAAAAGAGCTGAATATTATTTAAAGGGTGAAAAACTACAGCATGCTGTTGTGCAGAGGGATTTGGGAGTGCTTGTGCATGAATCGCAAAAAGTTAGGTTGCAGGTGCAGCAGGTTATTAAGAAGACAAATGGAATGTTGGCCTTCATCGCTAGAGGAATTGAATTCAGGAGTAGGGAGGTAATGTTGCAACTGTATAAGGTACTGGTGAGACCGCACCTGGAGTACTGTGTCCAGTTCAGATCTCTATATTTGAGGAAGGATATACTGGCTTTGGAGATGGTCCAGAGGAGGTTTACTAGGTTGATTCCTGGGATGAAGGGGTTGACTTATGATGAAAGATTAAATCATCTAGGATTGTATTCGCTCGAGTTCAGAAGAATGAGAGGAGATCTTATAGAAACATATAGGATTATGAAGGGTATGGATAGGATAGATGTAGGAAGGTTTTTTGAGCTGGCTTGGGAAACTAAAACGAGAGGACACAGTCTCAAGATTCGGGGGAGTAGATTTAGGACAGAGATGAGGAAGAATAGTTTTTCCCAGAGAGTAGTGAATGTTTGGAATTCTCTAACCAGGGAAGTGGTTGAGGCTGACTCATTAAACATATTTAAAATTTTTACATGATAGAGGAATTAGGGGATATGGGGAGAAGGCAGGTAGGTGGAGTTAGGTCATAAATTAGATCAGCCATGATCGTATTGAATGGCGGAGCAGGCTCAATGGGCCATTTTTGGCCTACTCCTGTTCCTACTTCCTATGTTCCTATGAAAAGTGCTTACATTCTCCAGAGATCTTGCAATGTGAATTCTTCAGTCTTTCAAATAAGATCTGTTTTAAAATGTATGTATGTATGTGACCTACTCTAAATCTTATAAATTCTCCCAAAATTAATATTGTTACACTCCACATTATGTTCCCTATCATTGTCCATGCCCTTCTCCTTGGTAATAAACACTGATGCAAAGTACTCATTTAGTACTTTGTTCACTTCCTCTGACTCCAAGTATAAATTCCCTCCATTGTCCTTGAGTGGTTCCATCCCTCCATGAGTCATCCTTTTGTTTTTAATGGTCTGGGATATTCTTTATTCTGGCTCAGTAAGGGCCCCTTTTGGCCTTTCAAATGCCTTACTTGTGCTTTTTTCTGGAACCTTTATAATGCAGCTTCCTGAATCTTGCTTTTGCCTCCTTTTCCTTCTCCACTAAGTTCATGACCTTTCTCATCATCTCTTACCTTGACATCCTTGTCCTTGCTACATATGCTGTCCTGGACTCCAAACTCTAAAGTTGGTCCTTAAACAACTGTCACATGCCAGTTGAATACTTGCTGGTTAACAGCTGCTCCCATTTAGCTTCCCTTGCTCTTGTCTAACCATGTTATAACTTGCCATCCCCCAATGTTGTACTTTTCCACAAGACCTATGCTTATCCTTGTCCATAACTATCTTGAAACTGAAAGCTGATTACTATTCCCAAAATCTTTCCTCAATGAAATTCCAATCACTGGGCTCGGATCCGTTCCCCATATAATTAATATTCCCTAATTGGACTAGCTATAAGCTGCTTCAAAAAATTCTCCTGCATGCAATGAAGAAATTCTGTCCCATCTGGCACTAATGATGACTCATTCAATACTGGGGAAATTAAAGCTTCCCACTGCAACAATCCTGTTACTTTTGAAACTCTCCATAATCTGTCTACATAGCTCTTCATTAACCTCCCAGTGGATATTGGGAGGCCTGTAGTATATCCCCATCAGAATTATTCCACCTTTCTTGCTTTTGATCTCTACTCACACTGCCTCTGCAGTTGAGCCTACCCTAAGGTTCTCTAGGTCTATTGAAAAAGTTAGGTCTGCAAGTAATCAAGAAAGCAAATGGTACATTGGCCTTCATTGAGTGAAACCGATAGGCTGCAGACGGGGTAAACGCACAAAAATGTTGGAGGCACTCAGCCGGTCTTTTCAGCATCTATAGGAGACAAAGATATATCGCCGACATTTCAGCCCTGAGCCCTTCTTCATGGAAAAATCAGAACCAGCTTTTACATTTCAAACATTTCTTCAGAATATGGATAGATATATTTGCTCTGGTGATATTCCAAAATCCAAAGAATTCAAACTCCATCTCACTATGTTTGTACTCTGATTTTTCCTTAAGAAGGACTCAGGCCTGAATCGTCAACAATATATCTTTGTCCCCTATAGATGCTGCAAAGACCAGCTGAGTTCCTCCAGCATTTTGGTGTATTTATATTGGCCTTCATTGCTGGAGGTCCTGTTGCAACTGTGCAGGGTACAGGGGAGGCCACACTTGGAGTTCTGGGTACAAGCCTGGTCTCCTTTCTTGAGAAAGGATTGACTGGCTTTGGAAGTGGTGCAGAGGAGATTTGTCAGGTTGATTCTAGAAATGAAGGTATCAGCTTATGAGGAGAGATTGGGTAGCTTGGGAATATGTCATTGGATTCAGAAGGATGAGGGGAATCATATCAAGAGGGATGCTATTCTGAAATGAATTGCTAAAACAAAAAACAGGAAGGTTGTTTCCACTGGGAGGGAAGGTGTGAAATAGGGGACAAGAGCCTTAAGGTTCAAAGGGTGATTTGGGACAAAGACAAGGATGAACAGCTTCTTTTAGAGTGTAGTATTATCTGTGGAATTCTCTGCCCATTGAAGCAGTCGAGACTGTCTTGTTAAATGTATTGAGGACACAGGTAGATTTTCGAAGAACAGTGGAATTCATGGCTATAGGTAAGTGGAGCTGACTCCATGGCCAGATCAATCGTGATCTTATTAAATGAAGGTGGCACGGTTGGTGTAGCAATTAGCGCAACGCTCTTACAATTTCAGCGATCGGGACCAGACTGGGGTTCAAATCCCACACTGCTTGTAAGGAGTTTCTATCTTCTCCCAGCGTCTGCATGGGTTTTCACTGGTTCTCCAGTTCCCTCCCACCTTTCAAAAACAAACACACACTGTGGGTGTAGGTTATTGGGCTGTAAATTGGGCCACACAGACTCGCAGGCCAAAATGGCCTGTTACCATGTTGTTTGTCTAGATTTAAATTTTTTAAAAAGTAACAGGGTCAATGGACCAGATAGCCTCCTCCTGCTCCAATTTCTTACATTCTTATGTGAATGACAATAAACTCACTCAATTATTCTTTCCATGCCCAATTCCAATGGCCCAAAGACTGCACCACGTCATATTCTTACCCTAAAAAAAGGAAATTTAGATTCACACACAGAGCCTTTGGCCCAGATTAGGGGAAATTGGTAATCAGTGGACATAAGTTGGGGCGGGGGGTGGGGGGGGGGGCGCAGTGGAGATTTGATAGAAATCTGAGGAATAACATTTTATATACAGAGGGTGGTGGGTGTGTGGAATGGGCTGCCGGAGGAGATACTTGAGGCAGGTACTATGGCACCCTTTAATTTTAAAAACTGGACAGATTCATGGATTGGATGGGTTTAGAGGGCTTGTTTCCACACTCTATGTCTCAATGAATCTATAACTACAATTAATGAACACAATTTTAATTCAACAGCACTGAACTAAATTTCCAAAATGTACTTATTTGTATTTAGACATTCACCTATCTGAAAATGTTCACAGGCTCCAGCTTTCACATTTCAAACATTTCTTCAGAATATTTGCTCTGGTGATATTCCAAAATCAATGAACAATTCATCCAAAGAATTCAAACTATTTCTCACCATGTTTGCACATCACACACAAAGACATTTCAAATGCAGCAGGCGATAAGTAACTCAAAATGTTCAGCAAAATACTCCATCCTTAAGATGAATTGAAATATGAATTTCAGCCTTTTAGAGCCAATTGATTTTTTTTTATATGATCATGAGCTCTATTCAAAAGATGCCAATATTGAAGAGAAATTGCTTTGGAAACAATAGGCAGTCATGATCAATGGCTGAATCAAAGGGTCCACAAAACTTCTTGACTCACTATTTATTGATTGGGTTCATTCAAATGTTCCTTTTCTGGTGATCATTCACCGTGGAAAGAATCCAGTTGCCTCTCTTTGAAAGAGCCATCTTATCAGACCCATTATTTCCCCTGCTGCTAACACATGCTGTCTTCAGGTCAACTATCTTTCTCACACGCTATCTAAATTTACTTTCTATTGAAGTTTAAGCAACCAATGTCAACTTATGATATTTCTCTCCGGTGAGCAAATATAAAGTTGTAGCTTAAGACCTGTTGGGGTTTACAGCCATGTCTTCTCACAAGGCAGAGGCTGAACTTGGCTTGTACTTTGGGTTGGGGAGGGGAAAAAAAGTGAATGGAAAGGTAGACCAAACAATGAGAAGCTGGAGGGGCTCAGGGATTCCATGGGGAGAGATGGGCCAGCATAGTTTCCAGTGGGATGGTTTTTTTGGAACGTTGATCCTTTGGAATGGACAGTACAACAAAGGAACTCAGCAGATCACGCGGCATCCACAGAAAGCAATAAGCAGTCGACATTTCAGGTGTGGCCCCCAAGAGCCATAGAGTCATATAGCATGGAAACAGGTCCTTTGGCCCAACTTGCCCTTGCCAACCAAAACGTCTTACCCACATTAGTCCCACCTAATCCCTCTGAACCCTTCCTATCCATGCATCTGTCCAATTTCTTTCTTAAACATTGCAGTAGTTTCACCCTCATATGAACTCAATGCCTTCTATGCCTGATTTGATTACCAGAACAAGGAAGGGCCAATGTGCACCATCTCCCATGATGATCTTCTACTGTCATTATCTGAGAATGGTGTACAGGCTACCTTCAGGAGAGTGAATTCAGGGAAAGCATCCAGTCCAAATGGAGTACCTCACTGAGTACTGAAAACACGCACTGACCAAGTTGCCAATGTATTTTCAGATATCATCAACATCTCTCTCCAGCGGGGCATGGTTCCCATCCATTTCAAACAGGCCACAATGATACCTGTGCCCAAAAAGAGTCTAATAATCTGCCTAAGTGACTCTTGACCCGTGGGCCTCACATCCACAGTGATGAAGTGTTTTGAGAGACTGCTGTTGAAGCATATTGGCTCCTGTCGGCGACATGGACCTGTTCCAATGTAGCAACAGGTCTATGACAGATGCCATCTCACTGGCTCTACACAAAACCCTGGAACACCTGGTCATCAGGATGATCTTTATAGACTATGGTCTGGCATTCAACACCATCATCCCCTCAAAAGTAATGAGCCTCAATACCCAGCTGAATAATTGCATCCTGGATTTCCTCATCTGCAGTCCACGATCAGTGAAGAGTGGTGAGAACATGTCCTGAACAATCTCCATCAGTACCGGAGCACCACAGGGCTGCGTTCTTAGCCCCCTGCTCTACTCATTTTACACCTACGACTCTGTGGTTTGGTACAACTTTCCTGACAATACCATGTTAGTGGATTGTGTAAAAGGGGACAATGAGATTGAAAATTTGGTTGAATTGCACAACAATAATAACATCCCGCTTAATGTCACCAAAACAAAGGACCTGCTTGTGGAGTTTTTGGAGGGGAAAACCAGGGATTTGTGATCCCGTGATCATTGGATCAGGGCCAGCAAATTTAAATTCTTGAGAGTCACTATCTCAGGGGTTCTTTCCTGGAGCCAATGCTGCATAAACGCCATGGTGAAGAAAGCACATCAGAGCCTCTACATCCGCAAGAGCTTGCTGAGGTTTGGTATGACATCAAAAACCTTGTCGTGGAAAGTGTGCTGGCTAGCTGCATCATGGTCTGGTATGAGAGCACCAATACCCCTAAGCAGAAAGCCCTGTAAAAGGGAAGTGGTCACAACATCACAGGCAACCGCCCCACCATCACCCAGTATCAAGAAAATCTACATGGAGCATGGCCACTGTGAGCAGCAGCCATCAACAAGGATCCACACCACATGCTCTGTCCACACTGCTGCCATCAGGAAAGAAGGAGAGGTGCCATAAGGTGTTCAGAAGCAGTTGCTTCCCCTCCACCATCACTCTCCTCAACAAACTCAATCAGAGATTCAACTGAGGAATCTTACTTTGCACATTATTTATTATTGAATATTTATTTTCTATATTGCAGTCATTTTGTTTTCACTTCTTTCTTTGTTTAGATTATATATAAATATATTTCTTTTCTTGAGTACATTTTTTTGTACTACCAATAAGTAGAAATTCTGCAGGGAAAGAATCTCAGGGTTGTATGTGATGCCGTGTACTCTGACAATAAATCTGAACTTTGAGTACTTGACTCAACCACCTCCTCTGGCAACCCATGGCTTACACTCACCAACCTTTGAGAAAATATTGCCCCCCAGGTACCTGTTAAATATCTCCCCCCCCACCCCCCCTCACCTTAAACCTCTGTCCTCTGGTTCCTGCAAAAAGACTGCATTCGCCCATTCTATTCCTCCCATGATTCGGTACACCTCTTTGAGATCACCCCTCATCCTCCAATGCTCCAAGGAATAAAGCCTCAGCCTGCTCAATCTCTCACTATAGTCCTGGCAATCGTCTTTTGAATCTCTTCTGCACCCTCTCCAACTTGGCAACATCATTCCCGCAGCACAAGGACCAAAACTGAACACCAATAGGGCCTCACCGGCGTCTTCTACAAGTGCAATGTGACCTTCCAGTACTGTGACTGGTGAATGGCTGAAATTCCTGAAGGGGTCAAGCCTGCTGCTTTCCATGGATCTGAGCGCCCTGCGGAGTTCCTCCAGCACATTGTTGCACTGTTCTCCTTCTCCACCCTCTTTTCGGGGTGTCTTCTGGGTGTACACCTACATTTGAGGCCTGGAATTTGTTGCTGGTGGCCCTGAAGGAATGGCTCCCATCGATATACCTAATGGAATCCAGAAACTGCAAAACCCCCCCATCCACGTCGCCGATCCACTCCGTGTATTTTATCTGTTCTTGTATTCTCTTGTGCATCTTCCCCACTTGAAAGGTCTAAAAGGGAACGAGGCAGTGAAATTATTCTGAACAGTTAACAGTGCCAAAGCTACACTTGGATGAGCAAACCCCATTAACCCACAATTGTCACTTCACAGTGATTCTGCATATTGAAATTGCTGCCTTGTGATGCATGGTTTTATTCCCAGGGAAGTGTTTCTATTACATTTCATGCACCAGGTACAAAATTCATTATGACCTGTCAACTGCCTGTTAATATTGCTCATTGCACTCCCACGTTTGCAATTCCATGAACAATCATCGATCTTTGCTTAAAAAGTAGAAATTAAGGGGTGGGGGGAGGGGAAAATTTCAATCTTTTGCCCCTACGAGACCACGGTCAGGAAAGAGATTGTGGGAACTTGCCCAGAAGCTGTACATGCTGAAATGTGGAGCCAAGTACAAACTGCTGGAGGAGCTCAACGGCGGTGAAGATCGAAGGGCAGCTGACGTTTCGTATCAATACCCTGTAACTAGACTCCTGAGATATCAACTTGCCGGATTCGTCAGGAGAACTATTTTCATTCATAGGACTTGCATTTGGACAGGATCGTTCACAATTCGAATTCCAGTCTGTGGTCAAGATGCACCAGAAAGGTCCATAAAGATGGCTCTGCACAGGACTAATACTACTTTTGCACACATTCATCATGCACTCGACTCAAGCTCCACAGTACAACAGGAATTTCATGCTAAGGTCTTTTTTTTTCACTAATTCCACCATTGCAAGGAGCATTAATATCCATCAAAATGAGAAGAGTGGGGAACATGACTGGAGAAAATTAGCATCCATAGGGAGTAAAAATGTAACCAATATTTCAGGCCTGGGGCCTTCATCAGACTGGACCCTTCATACCTCCAGAACAGAGTTGATGGGCTGAATGGCCATCTTCTGTTCCCCTATCTTGTGATCTTGTGATACCTGAAGGGCCGGGCCCAAAATGTTGGTTACCCCTTACTTCTGATGGGTGTTATGTGAGTTGCTGAGTTTTGCCAGCACGTTTGTGTATGGCCCTCAACCCCACATTTCATAGACCCTCTTGTTTGACGGTCACAGTTTAATTAGCTGCCTCACAGCTCCATGGACCCAGGCTCAGCCCTGAACTCCAGTCCCATCGATGTGGAGCTTGCACATACTTCTGGCCCGAGTTCTTCACTTTCCTCCCACACTCGCAAAATGTGCAGAGGGTTAATTGGCCACTGTAAATCATCACGAGTGTGTGGGTGTGACATAGATTCTGGGAGATGGCGACATGGAGAGAATAAAATGGGATTAAAGTAGGATATTGGGAGGATAATGGGCAGCACAGACTTGGTGGGCCAAAGGGCCACTCTCCATGCTCTAACTCTCCACAACTCCAATGACTACGTGACTCTCGCCCACTTTCTTTGAGTATTAGTCCACGTCCAGTCTCATCAAAGTAGAGGAGGCCACATGGTGAGCACCAGATGCAGTAAATGACCCTACAAGATTATTAAGTGAAGTGTTGCTTCACTTGGAAGAGCTGTTTGAGGCCCCAAATGGTGGTGAGGGAGGAGGTGGCATTTCTGCAACAATAGAGGTAGGTATCAGGAGGACAATTGATGGTCCGGAGGTCTGAAGATACCTTTCTCTGGTCCTCACGATGAAGTCCAGAGGATGAGTTGCTCCAGGCCTCTAGGAGGACAGCAACAGTCCTTCTGAGAGCTCCATAAATTATAACTGTGCAGTAGACTTTTTCCCCAAATGCTGGTGGACATTTTTTTTTTAAACATGTTGTCCTGGAGAGGATGGTAACCAGGCCTGTGATGGCTGCACGACCAGCAGGCCTCAGGATCGGGAACATTCTTCGTCACTTGAACTGGCGGACATTTTTAGCATCTAGTTTGCAACCAGTCTTGTGCTATTGTTTAATCTCTGAAAAATTATTTGTATGTAATACTGCTTTGGTCAAGCAGCTTTTGTAAAACCATTGTGGTCTTGAGAATGTTAATCTTGTTTTAATTCTTTACAGCGAAAACAAAAAACACACCTGATACCTGATGTGGATTGCAATATTGTGTCAACATAAAATTGGTTAGAGGGGGTGGAGGGAGGAGGGGGAGAGAGAAAAAGAGGGAAGGAATGTGCAGAGAGGTGATTAGAGGGAAACAGAAAAGGAGGATGGGAGGGAAAGGAGATGAGAGTGAGGGGAAGAGAGGAGGATTAGAGGGAAAGAAAGGAGGGAGAGAGAGAAGGGGCAAAGAAGAGAAAAAGGGAAGAGAGAGGGTAATGGGGAGAGGGAAACGGAGAGGGAGAAGGAGTGGGAGAGACTTGGACCACATTATTTCACACTTGCTTTATTCCCTTCCAGCTTTTGTTTCAATGATTTTCTTTGCAGATATTTAATTATAGAACAATTTTCCAGTTATTAATTCATACCTTCCACATGGCTTCACAAATTCTCCTTTTGAAAGTCCAGATGAATATTGCTCACTGCTGTGTACAATATTTTGATAATATACTTACAACACTCCATGCCCGCCAATATAATCTAAAGTACATCAGGAATGTATATTACAGCACTGGATCTCTGTTGGTGTGTGTCTGCTCTCGGTATCCAGAATGTGATTAAACTGAAGTGATAAGGAAACAACAACAGGATGTGGGAACAAACATAATGTAGCAACAAGACAACTGCAGCTCTCAGCGTAAAAGAGCAACCGTTGTTAAATGGAAAATAAACAGACCTTCATTGAAAGGAATATCCAGGTGAGGTAAAGAATTAGTTCAAATGGATTTCACTGCACTAAAAGATTCTAGACTCCATCTTATAACTCTTCAATTGAGCATTCAGTTATTCAGCCTGAGACCATTGAACCTCACAGCACCAAAGAAAGTCATTTCGCCATCATTCTGGGATCTGCTAATTGACTGACTTATCTGTTCACTCATCTTCTGAAAGAGTTATTTAATTTCACTCCCAGCTCGTTCTCCGCAGGTTGAATTCCTCCAGGACAGTTTGCTCTTCAATGTCCATTGTGAATGTATTTAAACAGAGCTCAAACTATTATAGAAGACTCTTTCCATCCAGCACACAGAATCTTTGGACCCTCCACCATAAGGATGGAGGTTCAGAAGGATCAATCTCTGGAGTGCCAGGCTCTGAGATTGATGAACAGTATCCTGTAACCAAGTAAATCATTCCAAACTATTTTTTTTCCGATACACAGCGTGGTAACAGGCCCCTCTGGCCCACAAGCCTATGCCGCCCAAATACACCTAATTAAACTGCAACCCTCCCTCCCCCCCCAACTATGTTTTGAACAGTGGGAGGAAACCAGAGCACCTGGAGGAAGCCCATGCAGATACGAGAAGAACGTGCAAGCTCCTTACAGACAGCGCAGGATTCACACTCAGGTCGCTGCCGCTGTCTGCACTGACCGTGCCGTCTATATATTTATTTAAAATTATATCTATTTATATATATGATTATTATGTGCTGCATATTGTATATGCACCATGGACTGGAGAACGCTGTTTCATTGGGTGGTATGTGTCAGTCACTTGATCTTGAAATAGGAGATGATTTGTCCTTAGTCATCCACCTTTTTCTCAATTGTTTGATTCCATGAACTTTAGTTACTCATCATTCTTTATATTTCCTTATTTTCTCTGCTACAAGAAAGTTAGATCAGCTTCTATAATTTACCTTAATAATATAAACCTATGATTCTTCAAGACTAGAGAAGAGAAGGTACATTTCAAACACTTCATCGTCAGCCTTGGCATTGGTGAACTGCAGCAGGGATTTCAGGCTCAGATAGAGAGTGAACTTCCACAGGATGTGAAGGCACTTGAGGCAAAGCTGGCAGTGTCCCTTGGGAGTGGGCCGAGGAGAAATAAATCCATCAGTGCATCGCTTCCCAGGCTGACTTGTTTCCTCCCTCTCTCTGAGCTGAGGAGCATTGGATGTTTCACTGTTGCCTGGCTGCTGGAGCTGGTAGGTGGGCGGTGTTCTTTCCTCACACAAGATTTCCTATCATATGTGGCCTTCCTTCCTGCCTCTCCATCTTTGCACTTCCTTTGCCCTCGCTTGCGATACACAAACGTGTCGGAGAAACTCAGCAGCATCGACAGGAAGTAGAGAGTGACCAATGTTCCAGGCCTGGGCCCTTCGTGAGTTACAAGTAGAAATAGGCAGGGTCTGGATAAAAAAGGAGGGGTAGAAGAAGGGGAAGGAGGAGGAGCAGAGGTTTACAGGCAAGAGGTCAAACCTGGATAAAGGTGGGAGGATAGAAGAGAAAGATAGGCAGAGAAGGTAGCTCTCAGAGAGGAGAAGGAAGGGAATGAAGTGGAGAGCTGGAGGAAAGGAGAGAGAGGGATAAGGAAAGAGAGAGATCCGGAGAGGGGATTAACGAAAAATGTTAATGGCATCTGGTTGGACTGTGCCAAGATGAAACATAAAAGTGTTGTTTCTCCAATTTTCCGTGGTTTGACAGTACACAAGGCCATGGATGGACATGTCAGTGTAGCAATGGTGTGTGGAATTGAAATGGCTGCCTGCAGGAGGTCCTTGCTGTTGCATTGCTCTGGCTCTGCATTTGCCCTTCACTGTGTTGTTGGATCATCAATAAAACACAATAGAAGACACTCACCATCACTATTTATGTTTTCTTCACAAGAATACCAAATTCCCGTGTGGAAATAGCAGAAGATTGGGCTGAGAGCTGGGAGGTGATGCTGCAGCTGTTTAAAGCACTGGTGAAGGCAGGTTTGGAGTACTGTGGTCAGTTCTGGTCTCCAAATTATAGAAAGGGTATAGATAAGGTGGAGAGGGTGCAGAGAAGGTTTACAAGGATGTTGCCTGGTTTACAGCATCTGGATTACAGGGAGAGATTAAGGACTTTATTAATTGGAACGTAGACAACTGAGAGGGGACTTGATAGAGGTATTTAAAATTATGAAAGGAATAGATAGACTAGACATAAAGAGTCTCTTTCCCCTGAGGGCAGGGGAGGTTGGAACAAGAGGCCATGAGTTAAGGGTAAGGGGGCAAAACTTTAGGAGAAATATTAGAGGTGGCTTTTTTACTCAGCGAGTGGTGGCAGAATGGAATGATCTTCCGAATGAGGAAGTTGCAGCAGGGTCCCTTATGTCATTTAAGAGAAGATTGGATATGTACATGGAGGTGCGGGGGTTGGAGGGTTATTGGCGGAGAGCAGGAGGTTTGATCTAGTGGAGTTGTTCTAGTGAACCGGTGCGTACTCGAAAGGCTGTCATGGTGTGTTTCCACTCCATAAATGGTTATATGGTTATAAGATAACATGTCGTTTCCACCCCCACCCCCCCTTCCATATCCCAGCTGTAATGGACTAGGTTGGAACAGGAGCTATTCTTTTGTCGTTAAAGTTGGTACAGTTTAATTTTGCTGCAGTTTGGTTTGGCACCAGTATGTTGTTATGAAAGCAGTTGGTGAAAAAAATAGGAAGCCATCAAATTCAACCCCACCGCCAATGAAGGTCTACGTTTCCTGATAGGTTTTCATTGGGCCCTGAACTATCTGTCACCCCTCAAGAGGCCAGGGAGAATCTTCACTGACAATGCAAACAGCTGGTAATTCTGGTCTGCCCTGAAACCTGGTAAACAATTCAAACCAGCACTGTGCATCTACCGCTGCAGCATTGGGAGTTAGATGGGGAGGGGTTGTACCAAGGCTAGAAGTGAGGCAAGGACAGTGGTACCCCTCCTTCAGGTGGTATCTTGGGCACATGCCCTGGCTGCCAAAGCTAGACACAATTATGGATGCAAGTGCCACTGATCGGTAGTCATTTAGACAGGTTACCACACTCTTGGGTATGGTTATGATTGAGGCCTTTCTGAAACAGGAGAGTAGTGCACGCAGTCGGAGTGAGGGCAGCATAGTTGGTGTAGCAATTAGGGCAACACCTTTACAGTGCTAGCAATCGGGACCTGGGTTCAAATCCCACGCTGTCTGTAAGGAGTTTGTACATTCTCCCCGTGTCTGCCTGGGCTTCCCCCGGGGGCTTCGGTTTCCTCCCGCCATTCAAAATGTAGCAGGGGCTGTGGGCTATTTGGGTGTAAATTGGGCAGCACAGACTCAAGGACCATCTTGCAGGGCAGATTATATTTTATATATTAATATGTCTTTCAAAGAGATAGATTGTGGGAGGTTAGTGTAGGTCACTTCATAAACAGACATTATCATTTCACAAAAGAGATCTTATTTAAAATGCAAGAGCTTTGCCTAAAGAGAGACTTCGTGTCCATAGTGACTTTACAGAAATTTTGAAGAGTGCCTATGGAGGCTTCACAAGTAGGTGTTTATTGGACTGATGCTGTGGAGTAAATGGACTATCGTCTTTAAAGCAACAGATGCCCAGGCAGAAACCAGCAATCTATCTGGTTATAGTTTGCTGTTCTCAGAGGGGTCATGTGGTTTTGGAAGCAGAGAGAGAAAAGACCAAACAGGCTTTCACACAGAGTTCTGCAGTAGCTTTTGAGGCTGCAACATGGCAAGCTGGGCAGGGTTGTTGAAACCACATCTTGAAGATGGGTTGTGAGTTCTGAGTTCAGCCTGTTCAAAACCCTTGTAGTCCTTATAAGAGGAAATGACTGGCTAGAGTGTTTCTCCTGAAATATAGGAAACAAGAGGAACTCAATGGTGACCTGGAAGAGGTTATCATTTGGAAAACCTATGATGGGGCAAGTTTCTTCAGCAAGACACTGATCCGAGGGAATCAGTTTGTGTGTCCAACAAGCAATAAATCTCTGAAACCAACGAGAACCCTCCTGAGTGAGAACCTGGTGAAAATTCATAAATGTTAAATTCTGTGCACAATATAAGAATTGCCTGAAGTGAGAAGTGAATGATTGGACTGTGAATCAAAGAACCTTCCTGAACATATACACATTACATACATGTGCACTTAGTATTAGAAGGGGGTTAAATTAATAGCAATAATAAAGTTTGACCCTCCTTTTATGTTTAAAGAAAATTAAAAGCAACTTTTGTTTAAGTAACCATTTGTCTTGGTGAATTTCTATTGCTGCTGGGTTGTGGGGTCCGCTGGGCTCATAGCTGCCAAAATAGCCTGTTATCATGCTGTATGTCAAATTTAAAATTTAGTAGATGCTGAAGATATTCCGTGAATACCTTATCAATTTGGTCAGTAGTACTTGGTTGGGTGCTCCTTTTATGCCAGCTAATTTAACTGATTCACGAGCACACAGTTTCCCTTTAAAATTATATCAAGGGAGTTTGAATTAATGCAGCTCTGTCAATGCCTCTTGGCATTCAATACTCCTTTGTCTTTGCAATGTAGAAACCATAAAGAAAACAAATTTATATGTTGCTTACCCTGCAAGCCATAGAACCATAGAACATTACAGCACAGAAACATGAAATACTTCACCCGGTGAGCTGCTGCGATGTTGACCAAAGGAGTCATGAAATTCCTCACAAAACGGAAGTAGTTCTGGATAGCTGAAAGTGAGTTTTATGGTGCAGGGATTGGGAACTTGGGGGGTTGAAAAAAAGAGGGTGGGTTGCTGAGTGCTTGGGGGGAAAAATTGGGGGATGTTAGTGGGTGCATGGGTGTAGGGGGAATGGGGTGTGGGATGTAGAGCGTTATGATGGGGTATGTGGGGGTGCGTTTTTTATGGGGGTTGAATGTGTAGGGATTGGTGGGTGGAAGGTTCTAAGGAGAGCTCGGGTGGGGGGGGGTGCTTTCCAGACCTCCTTAGTAAAATATGCAGATCAGAAAGAGATGTATGGTGATCCTCCCCACCCCCCCACCCTCCAGAGAGGGACTAAGTCTCCTGTTCAGCAAAACACTTTTTTTTAGGCTAAATCAAGAAATCCCTTCACTTTGTTTGTCTTCCTCTTATCTTCACTGTCACTGCAACACCAGTTTAATGTCTGGACATTCTCACCAAGCACTTTGTCCCAAAAATCAGTTGAGAATTCAATCTTCTACAGGATATATAAACAAAAAAACCTACCAAAATACACTTCATTATAAATCTGTTGGAAGTTCATCTGTTCCATTTCATCACACTATTTACTTCACATCAGCATGATGTCAATGTTTCTTCAATATGAATTCCTGGAGCAATAGGTCTGTGAGATTTTTAGCTGGCTACGCTCAGTGTGCACTAATGGCATTGGCTAAAATCCTGGCCTTGCACACCCCTCCCAGACCTGATCAAGCTTCAGCGTCTCCCTCAGCCCAGTGCTGGCCCTTGGAATGTACTGCACTCTGCAACATGTGGCTTCCTCGTGCAAGTGTCAAGCTAAGCAAAGCGCATCTTTGAGTAGAAATGATCAGTCAGCGTTTCTGCTTGAGACAAAGTACAAAGTACCAAGATAAAGGATCCGGACCCGAAACACCGACTGAGCATTTCTCTCCACGGATGTTGCCTGATCCCCTGAGTTTCTCTGTTTACTCAAGATTCCAATACCTGCAGTTTTTGGGTTTTTTTTGCATTGCTCCAAGTGCATTAAAGACGAGAGGGAGGAGAACATTAAAGAAGATCTGAGGGGTTGTGGTGATTTGACCACTAGCCTACTGCAGGGGGCGATCTCTGTACCTGCAGAAGGACCACCTGGGGGCTGACTCCACCTGGCTGGCTGACAATCAGACGATCCGAATATAAGCCTGAGCCGGCCCCTCCTGAGCCAGTCACTCGGGAGCCACCACAGCTGAAACTGGTGTGTACAGACTTTGAGCAGAATAAATTGTGACACGCTGTGATAGCAGCAAGCAGACACAAAACAAATGTCTGTACTACACTTGCATCACAGGGGTATGCTTCAAACAGAGGTGGTGGCTAGAGAACAGAGCAGTATTGCTCAGAATCAGCCCTCCAGGTCATGATGTTGTTCCAACTAATGTAAATCTCCTCCACAACAATCTAATACTTCCCTACCTCATACCCAGAACCCTCCATTTTTCTTACATCCATGTGTCTATCTAAGAGTCTTTTCAATGTTTCTTTTGCATCAGCCTCCACCACCATCCCCAGCAATGCATTCCAGACACCCACCATTCTCTTAAAAACTTACTTCTCACATCAGTCCTAAACCTCCGTCCACTCACCTTAAACAGATGTCCCCTGGTACTTGCTATCATTGCCCCAGGGAAAAGATGCTGACCATCCATCCTATCCAAGCCCCTCAATCTTATACACCTCGATTAAGCCACCTATCATCCATCAGCACTCCGAAGAGAAAAGCTCTAGCTCACTCAATCTTTCCTCATAAGACATGTTCTCCAATCCAGGAACATCCTGGTTAATTTCATCTGCTTCCTCTCCAAAGATCTACATAATGAGGTGATCAGAATTCAACACAATACTCCAAGTTTGGTCCAAGCAGAGTTTTATAGAACTGGATCATTACCTCATGGCTCTTGAACTCGATCTGTGACTAAATAAGGCCAACAGACCACAAGACCTATTTAACCACCCACACTGCTAGTGGTGGTGGAGGCAGAATCAAAGCAACATTTTTAAAGGGCATTTGGACAGGTACTTAGATATAGGCCTACTTAACCACTTAGACCACTGGCCTACTTAACTCAGACTGCTCAGACCATAGGCCTACTTAACCACATAGACCACTCAGACATACCCCTACTTAACTCAGAACTACAAGGCCTACTTAACCACCCACACTGCTAGAGCAGGTGGTGGAGGCAGAGTCAATGAAAAATTTAAAGGGCAAGTACTTAGATAGGAAAGGAGAAGAGGGATGCAGGCCTAGCGAAGGCAACTGGACTAAGTGTCAATATCTTCCTTAAAGCATTAGGAACCTTCCAGACTACAGCTGGATATCCTTCCAATATCATAGGATCTACCATACTTTATCAATAGACAGATTAATGACACTCAACAGAAAGAGGACAAACACATCATGTCAAGTAACTTAAAAGCAAACAGTCAGAGTTACTTGTGATTTAAAGCACTAATCCTCTTGATAATCTGATGCAACCTTGACTGTCTCCATACCAACCTTCACACCCGACGTGCGAGAGAGTGCGAGAACTTTCATAATATGCTCTGGAAAAAGTATGCAACTTGCAAAGGTAAGTGCTTGGGTAACCAGTAGTGCTTGACCTCTTGACCCATGAACCCTGCAGTTTACAGTGATCTTTAGATCCCTCTTCTGTGCCACTGATCTTTGAGGCAGTTCTGTCTGACCTGCTATTTTGTTAGCCATAATAACACAGACCAGTGGAAGAGCTCTGCAGGTCAAGCAACATCAGTGGTTGAAAAACAAATAGTCAAGTTTGGGGCCAGAACCATTCGCCAAAACTTCCTAAGAGCCCTTCTGCATGCACTTCAAAAGATCTACAAGTTTCTCTCAGACAGTCAATAATATTTTGTCGGCAAAGCTGGCTCCTTCCAGGAGAAATTGCGTCACTGGATACTTTCTCTCTGAACAAAATTGACCTTCATGACACCAGCTCTGTGCTCCCAATGTTAATACCACAGGACAAGGAAAAATCAGAGAGAGAACAGTTGCTGTATTTACTATGTCAATGTCATATACAGAAGTGCCATGAACAGATGCACTGATATTTTCACTTACTGCAGCCATGCAAGTACATCAGAGACACCAACTACAATAGGAATAAATACATCTCTACAAAATGCTCTGAGACAGAAGGATAGATCACGAGTATCAAAGGACAGATAAATAAATATTCACACCTGCAAGAAAAATAAGTGACATTTCAGTCATGCAAACAGATCTCTCGGTGGTCCCCGAGTGGTTAACGTTTTGGGTTAGGGTAGTGCAGGGAGGTTCAAGAGCCTGATAGCTGTTGGACAAAAGCAAAAATGATTGAACCTAGAGGTGCTGGACTTCAGGCTTCTGTACTTTCTGCCCAAAGGTGGCAATGAGAAGAGGTTGTGACCAGGGTGATGGGGGTCCATATGACGTTGGCTACCTTCTTGAGACAGTATCTCACATTGACGTCTTCAATGGATGGGAAGGGCTCGGCTACCTTTGCTGCTTGCTGCATCCTTCTGCATTCTTGGGCAATCGAGTTATCGAACCAGGTGAAATGCAATCAGATTCAAGATTGCTGTGACTCCACTCTGAGCTAAAATAAAAAACACCTTTGCTGCTGGCACATGTATAAACCATCGTACCCCTTGCTCAAGCCAGATGACCAGACATCAGGTTCAGACTTCAACCCTGCAGGTCAAATTGTAATTATTCACTAGATGTGACCACTAAGCTTAATTAGATAATGAGAGTGAAAGGGTCTATTGAGGGGGTTTAAATTTTTCAACAAAAGTAAATTGAAGCTGAAAACCCTGAGGATCTCAAAGTATGACATGTTAATTATTCTCCTTAAATATTTGGTAAAAACAAGCAATCTTACATTAAAATGTGTGTTGGTTTAGGGCAATGGGTGAGAATGTTAAGAGAAGTCGTCCTTCATCGGTTTGAGGTGTGTCATCCAGAGATCCCAGCCTGGATTGATGCCGAGGATCTGCTGGCAACTCTCTCCAACATTGTTGGAATTCCCTCTGCATAGACACTGTGAAACCAAGGGGCTGTTAACCCCAGAGGAAGGTACAATCAGCCAACCTTGTGCAAACAAAGGATCCAGATGTGAATAATCGGAGCTGCTAAGCAGCAAACCATGAACCGTGAAGCTGTGTCGAAGTCCAGTTGATTTTCCTTCGGGGGCACTTGACATTGGTCAGCCAGGCATCAATAATCAAAGCAGAGTTGAGAGTGATCAAAAGAGGCTTCTGTGCTCTTCAGTGCTTCCCACACCCCCAACAAGGCACACAGACTGGTTTCTGATCCTGTGAAGCTGGTGCTGCTATCCCTCTTCCTGAGCACTTCAAGCAATATCTCTTAAAACTATTTTTCATCCTAGTACTTTACACTTTCTAGACAAAGAAAAGGACACAAGTCCCACTGCAAATAGCTTTATTCATTGACACCACAAATGTAGTCTCACTCTTGCTAAGCCATTATTTTGCACTGTGATAACTGAATATTTATTATCTATCTATTTTTGTTTGTTGTGTATTTTAATTCAATTTAGTATGTGGTTGACTTTGCAAAATAAAATAACAGCTGCAAATTAACTAAAGTACCTGTTGGACTGCAGCAAGAATTTCAGTGCATATGTACATTGTACAATAAACTCATTGCCTCACACACAAGGTACTCGTTCAATATTTACCTTTGGCTCTAACTATATGATTGAGTCCTAATCACCATCAGGACTGGTCACAACCTTCTTTTCTGGTCTCCTGGAGTTCAGGGTTCTCCACTCTTCAGAAAGGTTGGTCTCCAGCCTCATGAGGATTCGGGGCTGATATCTCTTCCCGGCTTGCTGATGGGGAAGAGCCGGGGGGAAGGGGGTGGGTTGAATTAGTTTTAAGTCTGCTGTGACCTTCCAGAAAGTTCTCTGATATCCACTTTAAAGGGTCATTTTCAAATTAAATTTAGACATACGGCACGGTAACTGCCCCTTACGGCCCACTGACCCATGTCACCCAAACACACCCAATTGACATACAGTCCCAGTACATTTCTTCTTGAAAGGTAGGAGGGAACCGGAGCAGCTGGAGGAAATCCACAGACACCAGGAGAAGGTACAAACTCCTTACTGACTGTATGGGATTCGGATCCCAGTCCTGGTCACTGACAATGTATCAGCATATGTAAACCATACCACCCCCTATGTAAATCGTACCACCCCCTATGTAAACCGTACCACCCCCTATGTAAACCGTACCACCCCCTATGTAAACTGTACCACCCCCTATGCGAACCATACCACCCCCTATGTAAACCGTACCATCCCCTATGCGAACCGTGTCAGCCCCTATGCCACCAATGAATTGAGGGGGGGGGGAAACTTGAATTCTAAGTGAACCATGACCATTCTGTCTGGCTTTGCATTATTAACAACTTCCTAGACCAATAAATATGAAATATTCAATAATTCTATGGACTGATAAATTTTAACTATCCAATGACTAATAAAAGGTGGTCAGTAACCGCCATTCATGCCACCATTTCCCTAGGCTCAGCTCCATGTCTGGCCAAGCTAGCTTGTGGATTGCAACTGACACAAGTATCTGGGATCTGTTAGGTCAACTGTTCATGGTTCTCAGCTCCTTGTCTTGTTTGGTCACATCAGGAATAAGGAGGAAACCTCTGAGAGAACATTGATTATTCTGTACATAGTAAGTGGAGAATGGTAGGTAAAGGTTTCTTGAGAGACAAAGCTGCAAAAATTCAGCCCAATTAAAGCTATGTGAAAGTTCCATTATTGTAACTTAATACTACATTTAGAATGTAACATACACAAAATTCTTAAACTTTGTCTACCGTAAAGAAGACAATCGCCACTTTGTCCAGAGCCCTCACAGAAATGAGGCCCCAGCGAGGAACGAGCTCAAAACCCATGATTTAAAAGACTAGCGCTCTAACCACTGAGCTACAAAACATTGAGACCAATTTCAGGCCAGGTCTTTGGAGTTATGGGTAGGAGCGACCCGGGGAAGATTCTGCTGACAGGACAGATGCACCTTTCAATTCCTTTCAAGCCCTGACACACGTGGAGATTTGAAAGTCCCACATGACTATCCCAGTGTTTGTCAAGATTGACCTGGAAATTCAGAAGATATTATTGCCAGAGCTAGCTGAACAAAAGTTCAAGCCATAGGTGATTCACATGCTAAATATTACTGTCATTTGATGATCAGAACTGAAGATTTCCAAAAGATCGCAGGTACTCTAGGGAGTGAAGTTGATGAGGAAGGTTTCAGACAGATGTATATCAATTTTTATTCTTCTGCTGTCAATATCCTTCATAGTCTGCAGTAGTCTCTGCTGTTCCATAGCAATTGTCTTCTCTTGCTTGTAAGGTTCAAACTATTTATCTTTTATTTATTTCATCTTATTGATGGCCACCTGAAACATGAAGAAAAGGGGAGGTGCTGGAATCCAGTGACCTTTTCTCCATCCAGCCTTGCTTCCCTGAGGGAATTTAATTGAAAAGGGAATTGAAACGTGCAAAGAAAATAACCTTCTTTAAAAAAATCCTTCTTTGGTTGTCAGCAGCTCTGGTTCAAAGGTATACATCCTGGCTCATGACAGAAAGGAACAAAGACTTGAAGCTTCATAGCCTGTTAAGTGACCTCCGGATCATTGAGCAGGCTATGAATTACTTTTGTCGTGCAGTCTCGAGGTTCATCTTCCCAACGGCCATGAGTAACGGGTCCCCTTGTCATGTCGTTGGATTTTGCAGCAAACTTCCATAGGTGCACTGTGGGAAAAGTACACTGGTCACATCGCAGCCTGATTTGGGAATACAAGTGCCAAGGAACGCAGAAGGATGCACTAGGTAGCAAACGTAGTTAGGTCTATCACAGGCCCTGAACATTCATCCATGCAGATATCTATGTGAAGCATTGCTTCGAGAAGGCAGCCAACATAATGAAGCCTCCCCATCAGCACCATTCTGGTCACAACCTTGTCTCACCGCTGTCTTTGGGTCAGAAGGTACAGAAACCTGAAGACCAGCACCTCTAGGTTCAAGAACTGTTTCTTTCCAACACGTCAGGCTCTTGAACCTACCTTGTGACACTAAAGGTCTGGCTGCACTATTCATGCCACTCTGATTACTGTGAATATTCATTATCTATCTGATGTGCTTTTGTATCTTTTAATTTAATTCAGTTGACTGAGTTTTCTTTACAAGTACCTGTTCAGCTGCAGCAGGTGAGAATTTCAGTGCATGTGTGTATTGTCTGATGCACATGACACTGAAGTCATCATCATCTCTCCACCTCTTCATGCACCATTGAAGGTATCCTATCGGTGCATCACTGTATGGGACAGGAACTGCTGTATCTAGCACCACAAGAAACTGCAGAGGGTTGTGAATGTGGCTCAGACCCTCCTCTTTCCCTTCATTGACCCATCTACAACTCCCTCTGCCTTAGAAAAAGCAGCCAAACAGACTCTCTGCACCCCAGCCGCCCTCTCCTGCCACACCACCCCCCCCCCCACAAAATCAGGAAGAAGGTTCATGAGTATGAGATCATGCACTACCAGAATCAAGTACCCATGCATAGGTTAGCCCAGTGGTTAGCCCACTATTTCAATGCCAGCGTCTCGGGTTTCAATTCCCACTGTGTAAGGAGTTTGCATATTCTCCCCGTGTCTGCATGGGTTTCCATTTTCCGCCTCTGCCCCCACCGCCCCCACTGCCCCCCAGTGCCCTTATTTCCTCCCACCCTTCAAAATGCACAAGGGTGTATCTGAGGGGCACAGACTCATGGGCCGGAAGAGCCTGTTATCATGCTGTACATTAAAATAAAAAAGATTATTTCTTTTAATTTACACACATTTTCCTTGAAAACTTGAACTTGATGGAAAGCAGCAATGTTATTTTAACCAACTTATTTTGTAACAAAACCAGTCAGTGGAATGAAATATGTTCTATTAGACAAAATACAGTACATTAACAATACCCACATAGCCAGAACTGATGGAGAAGGCGAGTCTGAAACTCACCTTCAATCAAAACTGCGTATTAATTACTGCCGAGTTTCCTTCTGCTGAAACTCAGGGGAGAAAAAACAGGAAAAGAGAAAGCATGTGAACAATTCTGTTTGTTGGTTTCAGATGGATGGGCTGCAGAATGTTACTGGCAGTACAAAAACAGTGCAGGAGAAACTCAGCAGGTCACGCAACATCCACAGGAATCAAAAGGCAATCGACATTCCGGGCCTGAGCCCTTCGGTCAGGAGTTCCAAAAATTAGGCAGACGCCCTAATTAAAAGTGGCATTGGGGAGAATTTGCCACCAGTCCGATACCCAAGAGAGAAAAGGGGAAAGAGGGCGACGCAAGTCATTGATTTATTTTTAAAATTTGGTTAGGGGCAGGTTGTGCCTCGTGTACCAAAAAGTGTTTTAGAGGAAAAAAATTGATGAAGGTCAGGTAGTGGATGAGATGTATATGGATTTTAGTCATGTGTTTGACAAGTCATAAGGCATGGGATCCATGGAAATGTGGCTACTTGGATTTTGGAATTGGCTTGCCCATAGAAGGCAGAGGGTGGGAGCAGATGAAGTGTATTCTCACTGGAGGCTGGTATTCTGTTGGAATTCTTGGTCTGTGTGGTTTTTGCACATTTGGTACTGAAGACCAGAGAACGGAGTTTCATTGGGCTGCACTTACACAATCAGATGACAATAAACTTGACTTGGATAAAAAAGTCAGGGTGGGAGGGAGTTTGGAGATAACAGGAAGCTTGAAGGCTTTGTGGATAGTGCAGAGAAATGCAGACTGCAAGGGGATACAACAGGATATAGAGTTGGGCAGAGAAGGGGCAGATGGAGTTCAACCCAGAACAGTGTGGTGATACATTTTGGAAGGATGAACTTGAAGGTAGAGTCCTTTATGGCAGGATTCTTAGCAGTGTGGAGGAACAGAGAGTTCTTAGTGTCCAAGCCCATTTATCCCTCAAGGTTGCCATGCAAATTAATGTGGTAGTTAAGGCAGCATGTGGTGTGCTGGCTTTCGTTAGACAAGGGATTGAGTTTAAGAGCAATGAGGTAATGTTGCAGACCTATAAAACTCTAGTTGGACTGCACCTGGAGTATTGCGTTCAGTTGTGGTCACCTCATCACGGGAAGGATGTGGACATTTGGGAAAAAAAGGGTGCAGAGGAGATTTGGATTGGAGAACATGTTTTGTGAAGAAAGATTAGCAAGCTAGAGCTTTTCTCTTTGGACTGAAGGAGGACGAGAGGTGACAATAGAGGTATGCCTTGTGCAGAAGAGAGGCACATGTAGGGCGGATGGCCAGCCACTTTTTCCTGAGGCAACAATACCAAATACCAGAGGACATCTGTTTAAGGCGAGTGCAGGGAAGGTGACAGAGCTGTTTGATACTCATATCATACATGAAATGTATGACAGTGGTGGTAGTGGAGACTGGTATGATACAGACATTCAAAAGAGGTAGATAGATGCAAGGAACTGGAGGGTTATAGGTGTGAGAAAGGGAAAGGTTAGACTGATGTTTGAGTAGGTTTACATAGATTGGTACAACATTGTGGGCTGAAGGGCCTGTACTACAATGATCTACGTTCTGTCACTGGAACATTTATCCCAGTTTACATTACTTTCACTGATTTCAAGTTAGATGTAGACATACAGCACAGTAACAGGCCATTTTGACCCATGAGCCCGTGCTACCCATTAACACCCAATCAACCTACACCCATGTTTTGAATGGTGGGAGGAAACTGGAACTCCTGGGGAAACCCCACGCAGACATGGAGAGAACATACAAACTCCTGATAGACAATGTGGGATTCAATCCCGGTCCTGATCACTGGCGCTGTAAAGGTGTTGCGCTAACCACTACACCAACCATGCCAACCTTCATTTGGAAATACATTTCTATTTCCTTAATTTCCAAACTTTTGGAAGGAGAATGATGGTACAGAGGTAACTGCATTGAGAACAATTGGGCAGTACAGCAGCTAGAGTCCACCCAAGTTCAAACCTGAAGCTGGATCCTGTCCAGGCAGAGTCTGATGGTTCTACCCGTGACCGGATGGGTTTCCCCCACACGCTCACATTTTCTCCCACATCCAGAAGAGCATGAGATTTTGTATCTGTCTGCACTCTCTCTCTCTCTCTCTCTCTCTGTGCGCACCCTGGTTCAGTGACAAGAAGTTCCTGTATTCATGTAAAAAAAACAATTGCTGGAGAAACTCAGCCAGTCTCACAGCAACCACAGGAGGTAAAGTTAGATTGCCAACATTTTAGGCCTGAGCCCTTCATCAAGGAATAAGCAAAGAGGTCCTGTATTCATGCTCTGAGACAGTAACATTAGTTACGGAGGGCACATTGCCATGACAATGATAAAATGCAGTCACAACTGATAAGGTGAGTAGAATAGCAACAATGTGCAGCTGTGAATCTGAACTGTAAAATCCCATGATTACTTTCCAAACATTGTTTAGTTGAGGCTACAATCAGAGCAAGCAACAACTACAATGGAAACAACTGCAGAGCTGTAGCTACAATGGGAACAAAGCCTGACCAACAATTCTTTGGCTTGGTTTCGCGGACGAAGATTTATGGAGGGGTATGTCCACGTCTGCTGCAGGCTCGTTGGTGACTGTCAAGTCCGATGCGGGACAGGCAGGCACGGTTGCAGTGGTTGCAAGGGAAAATTGGTTGGTTGGGGTTGGGTGTTGGGTTTTTCCTCCTTTGTCTTTTGACAGTGAGGTGGGCTCTGCGGTCTTCTTCAAAGGAGGTTGCTGCCCGCCGAACTGTGAGGCGCCAAGATGCACGGTTGGAGGTGAGATCAGCCCACTGGCGGTGGTCAATGTGGCAGGCACCAAGAGATTTCTTTAAGCAGTCCTTGTACCTCTTCTTTGGTGCACCTCTGTCTCGGTGGCCAGTGGAGAGCTGGCCATAGAACGTGATCTTGGGAAGGCAATGGTCCTCCATTCTGGAGACGTGATCCACCCAGCGCAGTTGGGTCTTCAGCAGCAGGCATTCGATGCTTGTGGACTCTGCCAGCTCGAGTACTTTGATGTTGGTGATGAAGTCATTCCAATGAATGTTGAGGATGGAGTGGAGACAGCGCTGATGGAAGCGTTCTAGGAGCCGTAGGTGATGCCGGTAGAGGACCCATGATTCAGAGCCGAACAGGAGCGTGGTTATGACAACAGCTCTGTACATGCTGATCTTTGTGTGTTTCTTCAGGTTGTTGTTTTTCCAGACTCTTTTGTGTAGTCTTCCAAAGGCACTATTTGCCTTGGTGAGTCTGTTGTCTATCTCTTTGTCGATCCTTGCATCAGATGAAATGGTGCTGCCGAGGTAGGTAAACTGGTTGACCGTTTTGAGTTCAGTGTGCCCGATGGAGATGTGGGGGTGCTGGTGGTCATGGTGGGGAGCTGGCTGATGGAGGACCTCAGTTTTCTTCAGGCTGACTTCCAGGCCAAACATTTTGGCAGTTTCCGCAAAACAGGACGTCATGCGCTGGAGAGCTGGCTCTGAATGGGCAACTAAAGCGGCATCGTTTGCAAAGAGTAGTTCACGGACAAGTTGCTCTTGTGTCTTGGTGTGAGCTTTCAGGCACCTCAGATTGAAGAGACTGCCATCCGTGCAGTACCGGATGTAAACACCGTCTTCATTGTTGAGGTCTTTATTGGCTTGTTTCAGCATCATGCGGAAGAAGATAGTAAAGAAGGTTGGTGCGAGGACGCAGCTTTTTGAGAAGGAGAGGAAACTTCCAGGCAAACCTCCAAGCAAGGCTCGAGGATGCAAACTGCCTCACGGACACGTCTCCTGAAACCCTCTGGGATCAGCTGAAAACTGCAATCCACTGAAGAGCTATTAGGCTTCTCCTCCAGGAAAAACAAGGACTGGTTTGACGAAAACAACCAGGAAATCCAGGAGCTGCTGGCAAAAAAGTGATCTGCCCACCAGACTCACCTTGCAAAGCCTTGCTGGCCAGATAAAAAACGAGCCTTCCGTCTCGCATGCAGCCACCTTCAGCGCAAACTCCGGGAGATCCAAAACAAGTGGTGGACTAGCCTCGCCAAACGAACCCAGCTTAGTGCCAACATTGGCGACCAACAATTACAATGGGGGAAAAGCCCCACTGCATCTAAAATGCATGGCCACATTTACAGTTCAGTCTCATTCTGCACTGCAGTGCCATGATATCTAGAGCCGCTTTCAACTGGCTAGAGTACCCGAATGTAAAGCTGCCTAAAATACCCGATTGCAGCTGTCGGGAGGCCTGAAAACGGAGAACCCGTCCTTGAGGAGCACTTACTCCACCCACCTCGGGGAGGTATATTCTCCACTTGCCAGCACTCCCCCTAGGCACCTGAAAGCAGCAAGGCAAAGCAGCTGGCAGCTTTCAGGTGCCTAGCAGGGGTTGGCAACCCAACTCCCTGCGCCTGACAGCCCCCCTCCACGTGCCTGACAGCCGCCTCATGGCGCTGGATTATGGGGCTGGGGAGCTGTCGGCAGCGGGGAGGGGCACTGTCAGGTGGCTGCCCCTGCCCCGATGCAGGAGCTGGCATTTGCTCCATGGCACTTCTCCTCGCTGCGGTCCTTTCAGGAGGCAGAACACCGCCTTCAGCGCTGCCACCTGAACGTTCCTTCACAGACACCCACAGCCGGCTCCGGAGCCACATTCTCCCAGCGATTCCACCTGAAAGCAGCTTAAGAAGAGCCAAGGCAGCAGCAGGAAACATATATATAGCCAAGAGTCCCAGCCACAGGGTCAGTGATCCCATCATCAATGTTCAGTAAGTTACAAGTGTTCGGATGAATAGAAGATACATGCATTTGTCTGGACAGGGGCTCATTAGGGATAGTTAGCATGGGTTTGTAAGTGGGAGGTCATGTCTATAAATATGATCAAATTTTTTTTTGTAGATGTAACCAGATAGTTTGACGACATGTATATGGATTTCAGCAAGGCATTCGATAAAGTTCTGCACAGTCGGCTGCCCTGGAAGGTTATATCACATGGGATCCAAGGTGCGATAGCAAACTCGATAAAAAATTAAGTTCAAGTGATCTTTATCATTCATACCATGCTCACATGGTAAAGACAAGATAGCGTTTCTCCAGGACCACAGAGCATATTTACATAAATAGAATTTAAAGTAGAAGTTAAACACATTAAAATATTAAGACATATACAGTAAAAGTCCACAGTATTCTATCCACACATGTTCTAGGAATTCAGGAGCCTGACGGCTTGCGGGGGGAAAACTGTTGACCAATCTAGATGTAATGACCTGAGTGCTACGGTACCTCCTACCGGAAGGGGGAACAGTTGACATGAGGGGTGTGTGGACTCCTTCACAATGTTTATTGCCTTTCGCCTGCATCGAGTGTTGTAGATGTCCTTCATGGTAGGAAGAGAGCCCCCATCAACTTCACTATCTTCTGCAGGATCTTGTGGTGTAGAAGCAGCTTCCAAACCAGCTTCCAAACCAGGCGGTGATGCAGTTGCACAGGATGCTCTCGATACACCCTCTGTAGAATGTAGTGAGGATGGAGGGTGGGAGATGGACTTTCTTCAGCCTTTGCAGAAGTAGAGGCACTGCCTGGGCTTTCTTGACTATGGAGCTGGTGTTAAGGGACCAGGTGAGATTCTCTGCCAAGAGCACTCCAAGGAACTTTATACTTTTGACAACCTTAATGGTCAGTGGAGTGTGGTCCCACGGGCCCTCCTGAAGTTGACAACCATCTCTTTTGTTTTATTAACATTCAGATAAAGGTTGTTGGCTCTGCACCAGTCTCATCATTCTTACTAATAAGGTCCATCACGGTCGTGTCATCAGCAAAGCTGATGATATGGTTCGAGCTGTGTTTAGCTGCACAGATATGGGTCAGCAGTTGAATAGCAGTGGACTAAGCACTCAGCTCTGGGGAGGCCTCCATGCTCAATGTGATGTTGGAAGAGCTGTTACCAATCTGGGCTTCATGAGGTCTCCCTAACAGGAAGTCAAGAATCCAAGAGGGAGGTGTTTAGACCCAGCAGGCTCAACTTCCTCAACAGGTACTGTCGTATGATTGTGTTGAATGTCAACTGAATTCAATAAAGAGCATTTGAACATATGAGTCCTTGTTTTCCAGGTGGGGGAGGGCTAGATGAAAGGGAGCTTCATGGAAGAAAGCAGAGGATGATAGAGGAAGGTTGATTCACAGACTGGAGGCCTATGAGAAGTGGTTCTGTCACTATGCAGTGAACTGGGATTCACTGGGAGAAAGCTGTATTGATGACTGGTCATGCCTCCCAGCTCCACCCCTGTTTACTGAAATATAACCCTGGTTTCCTGCCTAAACCCAGAACACCTCTGAAGCCTGTTCATGAACCCTACCTGTGTTGTAAGCTAATAAATGTGTTAGTTCTTCCTCCAGTCGAGTGTGAACTTCTATCTACGCTACAATTCTTTTAGCTTACAAACAAGGATGGAGGTGTTGCTCAAGCCCAGTATAGACTCCCAATCCCCTGATGTGGCTAGACTGCTTCCAGGCCTACTTGAACGCGACCAAGGATGTCTTCCACACAGACGAACTCCAGAGGTCAGTGCTCATCTCCAGGGTAGGAACAAAGGAGTACGCAGTCATAAGAGAGTGCCAGACGTATGAAGCTGCCATTGATGCACTGAAGACTCATTACATGAAGCCCCCAAATGAGGTTCTAACAAGGCACCAGCTTGCTCTACATCACCAACGGCCTGGAGAGTCTACCTGCTGGATCTGTGAACGCTTGCTAAGAAGTGCAGGTATGAAGCGGCTTCAAGCCATGTCTGAGAAGACGAGCAGACCCGAGACTCTCTGGTCGCAGGAGTCTGCTTGAGGTATGTGAGGCAGTGACTGCTCGAGTTTGGAAAGAAGGACCATGCTAGTTATGTCGAGTTGGCCAAATCACTGGAACAAGCCAGGCTTGAAAATAACGATCTCGAAGCCAGTAAACTTGTGCTTTCAGGTGAGCACCTCCAAGGACCAACTGCTCCTGCTCTATTGGCTTCTGCTTCCCGCGCCAGGGAGTGCTTTTTCTGCAGGAAAGGTCATCACCCCTGAGCCTGTTGCCCTGCTAAAGACTCGGCCGTGGAAAGAAGGGACACTGGGTGAGGGTCTGCTGCATGATGGGAGGTCTGGGGAAGTCCACAGTCTCCAGTGCTCCAATTTCAGGCCCAAGTCATCTGCCCCAAACTTGCCCAAGATCGCCTGCTGCGCAACCCGCCACCTTCAGAAACGACACCAAAAGACTCGATGGCCATCTTACTGTGGCCCAAATTCAAATTTGGTGCCATCATTGTCAGTGGAAAGAAGGAGGGTGGCCATCTTGATATGCCACGAGGTCAGCACCATATTACATGGACAGGTCTGCTCAGGACAGAGGAGGCCACTAGACCAGAACAGACCTCACCAGCTCAGTGAGGTAACGGTGAAGATAAACAAACATTCTACCAAGTGCCTAATCGACATGGGCTCCACAGGAAGTTTTATAGACTTGGACTGTACAAAAGTTCATCTTATAAATGTATTCTACTAATTATCGAATCTTAATTTCATCTGTATATTTTGGATGAATTGTGTGCTCCAGTATTGTTGGGTCTGGACTTCCTGCGTCACCTTAAAAACATGACCTTGGAGTTTTCTGGTCCCCTCCCCGGTAACAGTTCAGAATGGAGGGCCCTCAAAAATCAGGACCCACTTGCAACCTCACCACGCTATTCCCAAGTGTCTGCCGACTGTTAGCCCATCGCCACCAAGAGCAGGAGGTACAGCACGGCAGACAGGGAGTTCATAAAGATGGAGACCCAGTGTCTGCTGGAGGAGGGGATCATCGAGCCCAGCATCAGCCTGTGGAGAGCGCAAGTGGTCGTTGTAAAGGGGGAAAAATAAGTCCAGGCTAGTAATTGACTATAGCCCAACTATTAACCAATAAACACTCCTGGACACATACCCCCTCCCTCACATTTCAGTAATGGTGAACGACATCGCACAGTATTGGGTCTATTCGATCTGAAAGCTGCCTAACAACAGCTACCAATCTGTTCCGAGGACTGCCCATACATGGCTTTTGTCCATCTTTCAGCGACTGATGGTCAGAATGGTGGACAAGTATTTGTTGAAGGCTACCTTCTCCTACCTCAATAATGTTACCATGATGCCAATCTCCAGAGCTTTTCCATGTGGCGAGCCCTGAATCTCACTTATAATTCCGACAAGTGTGCATTCAGGACTACACGACTAGCTATCCTTGGCTACATGGTGGAGAATGAAGTCATTAGCTCCAATCCCTTTAGGATGCACCCTCTGTTAGAGCTCCCTCTACCTGGGACCACAAAGGCTTTGAGGAGATGCCTGGGGTTTTTCTCATATTAAGCCCAGTGGGTCCCTCAATATGCTGACAAGGTTCATCCCCTCTTAAAGGCCACTACTTTCCTCCTCTCGGCTGAAGCCCAGACAGCTTTCAATTACCTCCGAAGCCACATTGCGAAAGCTGCCATACACATGGTGGACAAGAATATACCTTTCCAAGTGGAAAGGATGCTTTGGACGTTACCCTAACTGCTACCTTCAATCAGGCGGGCTGGCTGGTTGCATTTTCTTCCCCACCCCCCACAGATATCACAAGGCCACGAGCTCTGGAACCCATCAGTGGAAGAGGAGACTCAGGCCATTAGGCACTGAAGGCATTTTCTGGCTGGTAGCAAATGTATGCTCCTCACAGACCAGCCCAAGGTCGCATTCATGTTCAGCAATGTCAAGAGGGGAAAAAATCAAGAATGACAAAAGCATTTGTTCTCCCTCCAATCGTGAGAGAGTTTTTAATCTACGCTACACCAAGTTTGGTGTTGAGACCATTGCTGTTCGTCATCAGCATCAATGATTCAAATGAAAATGTATTTAGAATGAATAGCAAGTTTTTAGTCAACACTAAAGTATCTCGTATGGTAAATAGTGAATATGGCTACCAAATTTGCAGCAAGATCTTGATCAGATGGGCAGGTTGGTCGATGACATTTTATACAGAGAAATGAGAAGTTTTATGTTGGGAAGTCTAACATCAGTTGTTCCTTCATAATGAATGGTAGGGATCTGAAAGATGTCGTGGAGCTGATGGATCTATGAGTTCAGGTACATAATAACTTGAAAGTGGATTCACAGAGAGATAGATATCAGATTTCAAATTTCAGATGTATTGTCATAATACATCACATGCAACCCTGAGATTCCTTTTCCTGCAGGCTAAGGCACAATTATCACTTCTTAGTTGTGCAAAAGAAAATTGTACACAATGTACACATGCAAACAAATAATGTAAACAAACTGACTGCAATACAAGGAGAAATTGTAAAAGAGTCCTTAAATGAGCCTTTGATTGAGTTTATTGTTGAGGAGTCTGATAGTGGAGAGCTAGCAGCTGTTCCTGAACCTGGTAGTGTGAGACTTGTGGCACCTAGACCTCTTTCCTGATGGCAGCAGTAAGGACAGAGCATGTGCTTGGTGGTGTGGGTCTTTGAGGATTGTTGCTGCCCTCTGACAGCAGCGTTTCCCAGTAGATGTTCTCGATGGCGGGGAGGGTTTTACCCGTGGTGTTCTGGGCTGTATCCACTATCTTTTGCAAGAATTTAGCCAATCAGCACACTTTCCACCACACAACTGTAGAAATTTGCCAGGGTTTCTGATGTCATAACCAAACTGCCACAAACTCCTGAGGAAGTAGAAGTGCTGACATGCTTTATTCATGATGCCATTGCTGTGTTGGATTCAGGAAAGATGCTCCAAGGCAGTGACTCCCAAGAATTAAATTTGCTTACCCTCTCCACCTCAGATCCCCCGATGATCATTGGATCACATACATTTAATTTTCCCTTCCTGAAGGTAGAATGGCCAAAAAGATTTTCTGCACATTGGCCTTCAACAGAGTATTGAGATGTCATGTTGCAGTTGCACAAGACATTGGTGAGGTGTTCAATTTTGTCACTATGCTCCTGGAAAGATATTGTTAAACTGAAGAGGATACAGGATGTAAAAAAAGTCTGAGCTATAGAGAGGAATAAATTGGATGAGTGAAGAGTCTTTCACCCATATAACCATGTACGGAGCGGAAACAGGCCATGTTGGCCTTTCGAGTCCGCAGAGTAAGGCAATTGGTAACTAAAGGACCTGCAGTAGGGTGAGAATCTGATGCATATGGAATGGGCTGCCTGAGGTGGGAGTTGAGGCAGGTACTATTGTAACATTTAAGAAACTTTTGAATGGATACATGGATAGGATGTATTGAGCGTTATGGGCAGATGTGGGTGAGAGCTTTTGTTCAGCTTGGGAAAGCTGGACCAAAGGGCCTGTTTCCTTGCTGTATGAATGACTCCATGTGACTAACACCTTTAATAATATACATGACCACATCTACAAATGAGAACAATGTAGAATCAGGACAGTGGGGGGAAAAGATGCACTTCAACCAAATCAGAACAAGGCCGCCACAAGAAACATGTATGCCTGCACCCACAACACTGCAGCACTGTAACCACATGCAGAGCGGGGATTAAGAGAACAATTCACAGCCTCCACTGCAATGCTGTATCTGCAGTTAGATCAATGCCAAGTCATGCCAGGAATAAGGTCAACGTCTGCCTTGGCTAAAGTCCACATCTCTCAAAAATACTGAAGACTAATTTCTCTGCGCCATATTGTTTATCATTTCAACCCGTAATACTTGTGCCGGTTCCATAGGTGAGAGGTGCAATTGATTACACTCCACTGGCCTTATCCCACTGCTGTAGAAATGTTTCCTTTCACGGATTGAACAATGCTCCTTTTGTACATTTCTGCTGTCCTGGACATTCATGCAGCACATTCCAAAATATTACAACTCACCACTATATCAAAAATACACACTCAAGTTTCCAGGATATAGAAAATCGTGGACGTCAATGCAAGTGCATTAAAAATGTCATACAAATAATGAGAAAGGGCCTCTGATGTGTGATTCTCCTGGGATTCATGCTCATTTCATTAATGTGCTATTAATGTGGAAGTTACAATCACAGAAAGAGTTCTTAACCTTGCTGCGTGGTTAAAGAAACCCTTGACTTTCAGTTCTATCATTAGGACATCTATAATCACTAATCAAGTTCATTTTAGGTTTAGTCAGTGAGTTGGGAAACACAGCAGTGAATTTATAATACCACAGAAGGATGGACCAGTTTCCAGGGAAGCAATCCCATGAGTTCTGTATCCTCTCCCTCATCTCCTTGCACCTCTGCAATCTACTTTCTCCCACATATTCCCAAGGATTCACTTTTGATTTTTTTTTTGCCAAAACTCAAACTCGCACAATGATCAATTAACCTACCAATTGCACATGGAACATAGACTATTGAACATCGAACAGTATAACACACGATGTAGTACTGACCTATACTGACCTGTCCCAGTGCCAATCTAATTCCCTCCCTCACAGCCCATAACACAAAAATGCTACAGAAACTCATCAGGTCACATAGCATCAATGTAAAATGATTATTAGTCCGACTGAAAGGCCCTTCAAGTTTCAGGTCTGAGACCTTCAGCTCCAAAAGTTCCCCCGACTGATGACATCTTCAAGTCAAGTAAAGTTTATTGTCATCTGATTGTACAAGTATAACCTGACGAAATAGTGTTCTCTGTTCCTCAGGCAAAACATGCAGAAACACAACTAGACATAACACACTAACAATACATATGCAGGACAAGTATTAACCATATAATCATTTACAGCATAGAAACAGGCCAGATCAACCCTACCGGAGAAGGTGGAGGTTTTGCAAGACATGAGTCACATGCTCTTTTGAGAGAGAGAGAGAGAGAGAGAGAGAGAGAGAGAGAGATGAGGACAAGCTTTCTCAGACAGTGTGTGTGGGACACTGAACAGTGACATCCAGGAAGAACTGATGAAAAGTTCCAAAAGCAGTTGATGGCTGGAAGTACTATCTGTCTGATGTTTCTCTTGGAATAAGAGGAACAAAAGGAGCTTTGTCTGAGTCAGAAAGCAGGATGGAGATCAAGAATCTGGTTGTGTGGTGCCAGGACAACAATCTTGCTTTCAATTTCAATAAGGTTCCACCTGCATTGAATTCGCCCATCGTTATTGAATGAAGATCTACCGGGACCAATGCCTGAAGAGGGCGCACAAAATCAGTGAACCGGTGCGGACTCGAAAGGCCAACATGGCCTGTTTCCACTCTGTAAATGGTTATATGGTTACTAGTACATCCCAACATCCTCTCCCACCTAGTCACACTGGGCTGCATTCAGCCCGTAACTCTCTATACCTCTCCCGTTCATATACCTATCCAACCTTTCCTTGAATATTAATATCGATCTCACTTCTACCACCTCTGCCAGAAGTTCATTCCATACCCCCACCACCCTCTGCATGAAGAAATTCCCCTCATGTTTCCTTTAAACTTTTCCCATTTCACTCTTAATCCGTGCCCTCTTGTTTGAATCTCCCCACTCTCAATGGAAAAAGCTTATCCCCCTTATCATTTTAAATACCTCTATCAAATCACCCCTCAATCTTCTATGCTCCAGGGAATAAAGTCCCAGCCTGCTCAACCTTTCCCTGAAACTCAAACCCCGAAATCTGGCAACATTCTCGTAAACATCCTCTGCACTTTCTCTCTATACTGTTTATATCCTTTCTTTGGTGACCAAAACTGCATACAATATTCCATATTTGGCCTCACCGATGCCTTGTACAATTTCAACATAACATCCCAACTCTTATATTCAATACTCGATTTATGAAAGCCAACATACTAAATTCCTTCTTCACCACCCTATCCATGTGATTCAACTTTCAGAGAATTATGTACCACGACTCCTAAATCCCTTTCTTCCACTTCACTCCTCAATTGTCTACCATTTAACGTGTACTTCCTATTTTCATTAGTCCTACTAAAATGTAGCCCCTCCCATTTATCAGTATTAAACTCTATCTGCCATCTTTCAGCCCACTCTTAACTTACCTATAATCACCCTGTAAGCTTCGCTAATCTTTCTTGCTGTCCACAACACTGCCAACATTTTTTCATCTGCAAATTTACTAATCCAATTTGCCACCCCATCATCTAGATCATTAATATACATGACAAACAGCAGTGGACCCAGTGCCAATCCCTGAGGCACTCCACTCGTCACCAGCCTCCAATTCAACAAACTATTTTCCTCCACTACTCTCTGGAATCTCCCATTAATTTCACTATTTCATCATTAATACCCAATGCTTCCACCTTCATTATTAACCTCTTATGGGGAATCTTGTCAAAAGCCTTTCTAAAGTCCAAATAGACAACATCCACCACCTTCCCTTCAATCTTTTTAGCAACCTCTTCAAAAAACTCTATAAGATTTGTTAGAGATGATCTACCATGTTGAAAACCACCTGACCAAATAGTTGTATATACTCATCTCCAAGAACACTTTCAATTAATTTACCCACCACCAGCTGTCAGACTTACAGGCCTATAATTACCAGGTTTGCTTTTGGATCTTTTTATTTTGAACAGCAGAACAACTTGAGCCACCCTCCAGACCTCTAGCACCTCCCCCGTGGCCAGATATTTTAAATATTTCTGTCAACACCCCCACTATGTGTTCATTAATGCCCCCCCCCCCCCCCAGTTTCAGGGTCCTAGGGAATATTTTGTCAGGACCTGAAGATTTATCCACCTTTATCTTCTTTAATATAGCCAATACTACCTCCTCATTAATCCTTATATCATCCATGACCTTCTTACCATATTTTTTTCCTTAGTGAATACTGAAAAAAAGTTTACTATTTCATCCATCTCCTCCGACTTCTCAGAGAGCCTACCCCCCACCCCCCCAATCTTCAAGGGGTTCAGTTTTAACCCTCACTATTCTTTTATTTTAATGTACCCATAGAAACCCTTTGGATTTATTTTTACTTTGCTTGCCAAAGCAGCTTCATATTTCCTTTTAGCCTTTCTAATTTCTTGTTTTTTTTAAAAAAGCAAACTCCTTATATTCCCTGCTGTTTATACCTGTTGTACACATCCCTCTTCCTCTGAACAAAGTTCCCAATATCTTTTGAAAACCAAGACTCCCTATAGTTTCTAACCTTCCCTTTAATCTCAGAATTTCTCCTTTGAATATCCTCCATTTATCTGCTAAATTCTTCCCTGAAAATATCTTATCCCAATCCACATCCTCCAAATCTTTCCTTATCCCCTCAAAATTTGCTTTCTTCCAATCAAGAATCACAACCTTTGACCCATCTCTTTACTTTTCCATTACCTGCCTAAAACTAAAAGTATTGTGATCACAAGACCTAAAGTGTTCCCAACACTAGTTTGTTACCTGACCTACCTCATTCCCTAATAGGAGATCCAATATTGCTCCCTCTTGAGTCAGTTCTTCTACATATTGACCAAGAAAACTTTCCTGAACACACTTAATAAACTCTACCCCATCCAGCCCTCTTACTGTATGGGCATCCCAGTTAATATTCAGAAAGTTCAAATCTCCCATAACTACCACCTTGTGTTTATTACACATAAATGTAATCTTCTTACAAATTTGCTCCAATTCTTTCAGCCCATTTGGTGGTCTATAATACTCTTCCATTAATGTATTCATGCCTCTACCATTCTTCAATTCTACCCAAATAGCCTCACTGGATGATTCCACAAAACCATCCAGTCATCGCACTGATGTTCTCTCTAATATAAGCAATGCAGCTCCTCCTCCTTTTATTCCCCCCCCCCCCCCATTCTATCATGCCTAAAACAACAGAATTCTGAAATATTTAACTGCCAAACATGCCCTTTCAGCAACCAAGTTTCACTGATGGCCACAATATCATATTTCCATGTGGTCATCCTCCTTATTTACAATGCTCCTTGCATTAAAATATGCATTTGAGAGACTGTCCTCTACATATACTCCTTTTGTTACCAACTACCTTTACCTTCTTCCCCCTTTCATTTATTTCTGTTCCCTTCCTTCCTTCCAATCTAGGTGTCCACCCTCCCCAATCTCCGTACCCTCATTCAGATTCCCACCCCCGCCAAACTAGTTTAAACTCTCCCCAACAGCTCTAGCAATCTTGACCACCAGGATATTGGTCCCTCTAGTTCAAGTGCAGCCTGTCCCTTTCGTACAGGTCTGACTTGCCCCAGAAGAGATCCCAATGTTCCAGAAATCTAAACCCCTGCCCCAGCTCCTGAGCCACACATTCATCCTCCACAACTTCCTATTTATACCCTCACTAGCACGGGGTACAGGCAGCAATCCTGAGATTACCACCCTTGAAGCCCTGCTTTTCAACTTCTTCCCTAACTCTATAATAATCCTTCTGTAAGACCTCATCCTCACTTCTAACTATGCCATCAGTTCCAACATGGACCACAACTTCTGGCTGCTCACCCTCCCAAATGCTGTGGACTTGATCAGAGACATCCCTGACCATGGTACCTGGGAGGCAACATACCAACCGGGAGCCCCAATCTCATCCATCAAACCTCCTATCTGCTCCTCTAACCAGTAAGTCCCCAACTACAAGAGCCTTTCTTTCCCCACCCCCCACCCCCTTCCCTTCTGAGCTAAGGGTTCACCCCCTGGGTAAGAGACCTGACCTCCATGACGTCCCCTGTAGATCATCCCCTCAGCAGTATATTTATTGAGGAGAGCAGCAACCCCCGTCTTTCCTCAGAATCACCCAGTTCCTTGAATGCTGACTGTAGGGGGGTAATTGCCCCTCTATAACTCCTACCACTACCTCTGCCTCCCTCATGGTCCACAGTTCATCCAGCTGCAACTCCAGTTCCCTAACCCAGTCTTCTAGGAGTTTTTGCAGGTGTCATCATCAGGAACATCCCTGACCCTAGCACCTAGGAGGCAACATACCAGCCAGGAGTTTCTGACCTCCCAAATCCTGCAAATCAGAGCACTCAACTGCCTCCATCACCTGCTCTTCAATTTAAAGTAAATTAAAGATAAACTTTAAAACTAAACCTCTCCTCAGATCACTCCCTAGGCCATTCCTTTACCTCACCCTCTTTTTATTGGCCCTCTATCAATTAACCTAATTACCCAACTATTGTCTCCCACAAATCAACTCCCAGCTGGCTCTCTTTTTATAAGTACTTACGAAGCACTTGCTCCTCCCACTTGGTCCCTCTACACGTCTAAATAAATAAATAAAAAGTTTTAACCACTGCAGCTCATCTATATAAATAAATATGAATCTCATATGGTTAGTGTGAGCAATTCCTTTGGTTGTTCAGGATTCTTACTGCCCACAGGAAGAAACTGTTCTTCTGATACTTCTGTATCTCTTCCCTGATAGGAGGAGCTGAAAGATGCTGTGTATGCAGGATGGAAGGGTTCCTCAATGATGTTGCATACCCTCTGCAGACAATGATCCTAGTAGATCACATTGATGGGGGAGGGAGACTCCAGCGATCTTCTCTTCCACTCATGGTCCTGTCGATTGACCTCTGATCCATTTCTCTGCAGCAACCGTCCCACACTGAGATGCAGCCGGCCAGGACGGTCTCAGTTAAAGCTCCTTCAGTAGCTTTGCTCGCTTCAGTCTTCTCAGGAAACCAGTCGCTGTTGCGCCTCCTGACAAGTGAGGAGATGTTGAGTGTCCACGATCAGTCACCAGTTAAGTGAACACCAAGGAATTTGGTGCTCTCCACTCTCTCTACTACAGAGTTGTTGACGTGTAGTGGAGGGTGGTCATTCCTAGTTCTCCTGAAGTCCACAAACGTCTCCTTTGTCTTGTCCACATTGAGACTCAGGTTGTTACTCTCGCACCATTTCACAAGATTTTCCACCTCTTCCCTGTAGTGAGACTCATCCTGATGAGGCCAACAACTGTTGTGTCATCTGGAAATTTGATGACACTGTTGGAGCTGGATCTGGTGACTCAGTCATGTGCCAGTAGCTGAACAGGAGCGGGCTGAGCACACAGCGCTGAGGTTTGCTCAACGTTCTGCTACTGACCTGGACAGACCGTGGTCTTTTCATGAGGAAGTCTAGGATCCATTTACAGACAAGTATGTTGAGTCCCAGCGAGGACAGCTTCTCCACCAGCCTCTGGAGAATGATCGCATTAAACTCAAATCTGGTCAATGAAGAGCAACCTGGTATATGATATGTCGTTCTCCAGGTGGGTCAGGACAGAGTGGAGGGACAATAGCATCATCTGTTGAGTGGTTTCTTGTATAGGCAAATTGAAATGGATCCAGCATCTCTGGGAGGTGTGTTTTGATGTATGGTTTGTTGAGAAGAATTCAGACACAAACCATCTCATAATGGTGAAAGTCAGTGCCACAGGATGGTAGTCATTGAGGCCTGTTATTTTCATCCTCTTGGGTACCGGGATGATGATGGCTGTACTGAACCCAATGGGAACGACAGACTGCTGCTGTAGGGTGTTGAAGATGTCCGTGAAGATCTCTGTCAATTGCTCTGTGCAGTCCTTCAGTATCCATCCAGGTAGGTTGTCTGGTCCCATTGCCTTGTGTGGGTTCACCTTAGATAGGGCTCTCCTCACCTCGCCCACGGCTATGCAGGGTGCCCATTCAGGGAACAAGGAGCTTTTTTTTGGTGTCATCCTGCTCTTCTCATCAAACCATGCATAGAAGATGTTCAGTTTGTCCAGAAGGGAGGCATCATTGTTTTTAACACATGGGATTGACTTGCGATCCATTATAGTCTTGTTTCCTTGCCATGTGCGCCTTGTGTCACCGGTGTCACACAGCCACCTGTGGATCTTCTGTGCATTCCCCCCACTTTACCACTTTACACAGAGAGTTCAACCCCTACTGATCTTAGTGCTATCCAACACCCTGTCCTGAAGGCAGCATCACAAGTGCTGAGAAGGGCCCAGACCTCTGAATCTTTGGGAGAACATGCCAACTCCACCCAGACACCAACCAAGGGCAAGGTAAAACCATATTCTTGGAGTTATGCAATTTTTAAAATCTTTCAAACCTAATAATGTGATACCATACAAATTCTTCTTTAATGATATTGTTCAGTGGATCAATATTAGCTCATTGACATGCATTACCTGCCCTGCTCTTGGCTAGAACATAATCTGTCTACCCTGTAATGGGCTGCAATGTTGACAATGATGCAACCTCTCAGTGCAGCACTGAGGTGTATCTCTGTACTTGGTGCTTAAGGCATTGGTATGAACTTGAACTGTCTGCTTCCTGACCCAGGGACCTGTGTTCCTTGTGGACTCAAGGCAGCTTTAAGTTTAAACATCTCCAATGGCCCACCCATGTCAATGCTAGGGCCACCCGTACCTTTACCTCCTCAGAAGCCTGAGAAAATTTGGCATGTCACCTGTGTTTCTCAGTAATGACTACAGATACATGACTGGAAGTCTCCTGTCAGGGTGCACCACTGCAATGGGAACAGGAACTGTTCCACCCAAGACTGCAAGAAACATCAGGGAGTTGTGAAGGCAGCTCAGCTCATCTCACAAACAGCCCTCCTCTCCATCACCTCAATCTGTACTCCCCGCTGCTTTAGAAAAACAGCCAACCTTGGCCATGCTCTCTGTTTCTCTTGTCAGGAAGTCATGAGATTACACACCACCAGCTTCAAGAACAGTTTCCTTCATTATGAGATTCCTGAAAGTTCCTCGCACCAGTTTAACAAAAAGTATGAATGGGTTGATGAACTGGACTACTCACAAAACAAACTTTCTCACGGCTCCTCAGTGTTTGAGAGAACAAACTTGAATTTGAACTTGAATTGGTATTCCTTCAGTAGCCTTGAATTTAAGTGTCCTCAATGAGACACACTACACAGGGGATATGGGTGCTGCAATCCTGTTTCAATTGTTGAAGTGTCCTCCTGTTTCAGGCAATGAACCCTTGTCAATGTGGAAACTCAGCAGTTCAGATAAAATTCATGGTCAGTTGATGTTTCAGGTCTGAAATTTTTATCAAACTAAAAGTAGAAGAGGTGAAATAACATACACAAAACAGGAAGGAAGTTGGGAGAGGGTCCCCAGTGGTGATATAGGATAGAAGGTGTGGGAGGTGGAGAGACAGGTTGAGAGAGAAACTACAAACTACAAACTCTGTTTTGGGGATAGAGGAGCATGTGAGTTCATGAAGACTGAGTGGAAGAGCAGATCAGAGGCTGCTCACCTCCTGAGGCTCCAAATTCTTCCCATCACATATACAAAATGAGAGGAATAGATCAGGCGAATGCAGAGAGCCTTTAGCCCAGAACAGGGAAATCAGTAGCCAGAGGACATGGGTTTAAGGTGAGGGGGGTGAAATTGAACAAGAATCTGAAGGGGAAAAAAAAAATTTCCACAGAGGGTGAAGGGTGCCAGAGGAGGTGGTTGAGGCAGGTACTGCTGCAATGTTCAGGAAAACAATTGGATGGATACAGTCCCCCCCCCCCCCCCACTAAACTCACATTCCATTTTAAGCAATATCTATGATACAAGTGCTCTGTGATTAGCAAGGGATTGCTTAAGGTATGTGAGTGCGTACCTACTTGACTGGTTATGTGCATGGTTTCAGAACTCCAAAGGAAATAGACCAATGACAATTTTTCTCAAGCAAAATATTTCAGTACCAAATGGGTCTTGAGCAGTGATTCTCAACCTTCCCTTCCCACTCACGTATCACCTTAAGCAATCCTTTACTAATCACAGAGCACTTATGAATGTGAGTTTAGGAGGGCAGTTTGAAAACCACTGGTTTAGAGTGATATGGGGCAACAGTAAAGTCTCTCTTAAATCTCTTCCCACTCACCTTAAACCTCTGCACTCTGGCTCCAGGATCTTCTGCCTTGGGAGATAGACTGGGAGCTTTATCTGTGTCCCTGATAACTTTATAAACATCTGCAAGGTCAAAAGCTCATCGTTTGAACTCGGGGTGAAATCATCTGAGGCGCAGGTTTCATTTCAGGAAGGGGGAAAGCCTGGGACGTGAAGTCTCTATGGATGGTGGAGCGATGCTGAGGGACCTGCTGCTTCTTGAACTTCGTGGTTGAATCGTCATTCCACAGCTGAGAGTATGTTTCCTCTGCTTTAGTCAGTGTTGCATTTGCGTTTTGCTCACTGGTCCCTCTCTGCCACGCTGCACTCTGTACTGCATTTTTAGTGGCTGCCCTATGTATGGGTTGACAAGCTGGACAGCACCCAAAACAAACTTTGTCATTGAAGTGGAGCATTTAAAAGAAGGGGTAGTGGGAACCAGCAGTGGAGGCACCCAGGGTGGCTGAAGGGCTCAGGTTTAAAAATATTGGTTACCTTTTACTTACTCTGGATGTTGTGTGACCTGCTGAGTTTCTCCTGCACTTCTGTGTTTTGCACTTAGTCCTTGAACCTCGGTACATGTGGGCAATAAACCTGAACAACTTGTTCTGGACTTAAACCCTATTTGCTTTTCAGAATTGTCTTCCATTTAATGGCATAGCATAGCAGTAAAGCCTTCTACTGATGTACCACAATGTATGGTAATATGAAGTAACTGTCTGTTGAGTAGTGAACTCACACATCATCCAGCAATAATAATAATGGACTTATTATCATATCCATTGACAGGCATTGTACAATTTACATATGTACCAAAATCCTAACACTGAGCTACAAAGGGGTACTTAGTTAAAAAAAAATGAAACAACTACAAAGCAGTGTCAGAGCTGTGTAACAAGGGTAGATTCAAGAGCCTGCCAGCGGTTGGAAGGAATATATTCTTGAACCTAGAGGTACTGGTTTTCAGGCTTCTGTCTGAAATTAGCTGTAAAAAGAAGATGAGACCAGGGTGAAAGGGGACCTTTCTGATGTTGGCTGCCTCACATAGATACATTCAATGGATGGATGGGAGGTCAGAGCATGTGATGGACTTTGTTAGATTTGCCATTTTCTCCAGTTATGTGTTCACAGGCATCCGAGTTACCAGACCAGGTTGTTATACAATAAGTCAGTATACCTGCGGCTGCATACTTGTAAATGTTCAATAGAGTATTCATCAACGTGGCAAATTTCCTCATTTTTTTTTGATAGCAGAGGCGTTGATGTTGTTCTTCACATTTGCTTCGTCATGCTGGCTCCAAGAGAGGTCCTCTGATATGTGGACACGCAGTGAAGGAATTAGCCCTCTCCACCACTGCCCCATCAATGTGGACAGGTCTCTTGGTCTCCCTTTCTTCAAGCCTCCAAGAATCATTTTGGACTTGCTACGGTGACAGCAGGATTATTGCTCTGGTGTCACACAACCAGATTCTCAACCTCCATCCTGTATTTTAACATAATTTCCTGTTATTCAGCCACCTGCGGAGGCGTGGTCAGTGAACTTATCGCTGGTGTTAAAGCCGAAAGACACTGGAGCTTAGTACACCTGCCAAGAATAGAGAAAACTAGATCTAAACTCCCCCATCTTTGGAAAATAACATTTACTCTCTGTGCCGTGAGCCCTTGTGCACAATAATCTAATATGTGGCATCTACATAGAGTTTGCTGAAATCTAAAATGTTACCTCTACTCTGTTTGTTACATCTTTAAAATATATGACAAAACATGATTGTTCTTTTATAAAACCACTTCATCACATTTTTATTTTGATTTTCTAAGTGCTCTGGAAGTACTTATTTCAGAGTGGTCTCTGGCATTCTCCGACTGGTTTTTATTTAGCTAACTGTCCTGAAGGCCCCTACTTTCTCTTTCTCCCTTTTCTTTCACATTGGTCCTATGTTTGTGTTCTTGACATCCATTTTGGAGTGATATGCCAAAAATTGTAGTCCAGATTGTCCCCAATCTCAAATAACAGTGATGAGCAGGGAAAGAAATATTACATAAAAGGCGATCAATAAAAAAAAGATTATGTTACTGTTGCACACTTTAGGATCTCTGTTGCTTTGCTTTCTCTCATTCGTGGAGGCTCTGCGGCAGGCTGCGGCAGACATGGCTCGGTTTGTGTATGTATTGTAAGGAACTGGAAATTGTTGAGCAAATGAAAGTTTTTTCATTGCCCCCGCAATTACGTGCCCACAGCACACCGAACGCACATCTCTCCTGCAAAGAACTGAATTGCCTGCCTTCAATAAAAAGCAATGTGCCAACTAACAGATTGTCTGTCATTGCAATACATCCATTATTAGCACAACAGGTTGAATTACAAAGTATCCGACAAGAAGTTCAGAGGAGTGTGCAGATCAAGCTGCAAGCAGACAGCAATATTTTCCACCTCCAACTTCTATCTGTCTTTTGTTGACTGCTGTAATCACATTCAAGTACCTTCATTACCTCCTCTATTTAGTGCACTTGCATTAAGTAACTGGGTAGATTAGCCTCAATAATTCACTTCAGTGAAGCTACTCAAATAACCATGGCTGGCAGCTGGGAACTCTTGGGAAAGAAAGCCTTAGTATTCAAAAAAATATTCCCTCAGCTAGAGATTAGTTAACTATGGCCTCCTATGCACCGCTTTCCTTGCCATTCTTACTACAAGCAGTGGCTCGTCTGTTGGCTGTATGTGTGAGGGATAAATGCAGATTTCACAGTCACCTTGTCAATCGGCTGAGAAGCTCTCACCCATACGAAGAGGCATTTTAGCAGTAAAAGGAACAAAAATTCTCTCTGTCTCTCACTCTCTCTCTCTCTCTCTCACACACAACACACACACACACACACACACACACACACACACACACACACACACACACACACACACACACACGGCTACCTATTGTACATATTGGCAAGGGAAGTCAACAAATCAATTATGGATATGGGCAGAGAGATGACAGATGGAATTTAATCTAGACAATTGTGAGATCAAACTAACGATTCCCACCCCCAGTGAACTGTTGCCTCACTAGTGTTGCCCACCCCTACTGAACTGTTGCCTCACTGGTGACACCCACAACCAGTGAATTGTTGCCTCACTGGTGAAGCCCACAACCAGTGAGGTACTACGCAGCTCTCTATAGTTTAACAAGTTTCCCTTCGGCCTCTGACAGAATCCTCGACGTGAAATTTTAATTCTCTTCCCACAGATGCAGCCTGACCTGCTGATAATTTCCAATATTTTATCAAACATAAAACACCCCAGGGCTTTCAGCCCATGATGCTGTGCTGACCTAGTAAACCTACTCTACAACAATCTAATCCTTCCCTACCTCACGCACATAACCCTCCATTTTCCTTGCTCCATGTGCCGATCAAAGGGTCTTTTGAATGTCCCTTTTGCACCAGCCTCCACCACTCTCGGCAATGCATTCCAGGTACCACCACTCCCTGTGTAATAAAACCTACCTCTGGCATCTTCCCTAAACTTCCTTCCACTCACCTGAAACAAATGTGTGGTGGTATGAGGTATTACACCACTGTAATAACTGTATGTACTGTCATGGACCGCCCCTTCCTTCCCTTTGACACCTCCCCAGGAGATTCCCTAATAAAGATCCCAACCCAAGACCTTGCCCCCAGATCATGTCCTGCTCAGATCCAAGCCAGATGCTCTCTGAGCCACAGCTAACTACTAAGCTAATAAAAGTCTTTTGACTCTGATCTACTGCCTCGTGGAGTCACTCGATTGCCCATCAAAATGCCTTTTGGTATTTGCCGTCGCCTCCCCAGGCAAAAGGTGCTGGTTCTCCACCCTCTCTAAGGCTCTGGTAATCGATGAATGCTTTGTTGTGCGTTTGAAGAGAAAATAAACACTTTGCAAATTAGTTATGCAGCAAGCCCGGACAATGACAGGAAATGAAACAAATGATTGATCACCTCTTGCAGTGTTGGGACAGTTTTGTTGACTGTGAAGCTCATTAAAGGAGTAGTTACAAACCAGAATGAGTTGCTGCTGGGTCTATTGTTGTGATGGTTCTTGACTCATTCTAACATTACAATGCCTTGTCATCAATCTGTCAAAATATATTTTTCTACCTGACATAGTCAGAGACAAGGCAAACCAAGCTGATCTGCATCCCTGCGAGACAGTGGATGATTGTTCCTTCACCTTCACTTGCCTAGCTTTATCCAACCAAAGGTTCATTTCTCGAAAAATGCTAAGAGCCACCCATGCTAGAACCTTAAGCAAGCAATGGGCTGCTGAAGGGATTCAGCATGTCAGGCAGACTCCGTGGGGAGAGATGGAGATAAACAAGATGCTGGGGTCGAGTGCGTGCACAAAACGGTGGTGAAATTCTGCAGGTTACACACCGCCCATAGGATGTGAAAGGCAGTTAGCGTGTCGGCCCTGACCCATTCATCAGGAATCTGGAAAAACAGATAAAGAGGTGGGGGTGGGGGAAGAGGAGAGGAACAGAGAGGGGAAGGGGGAGAAGAACAGGCTAATGGATAAGAGGTAACCAGTGGATACAGTGGGAGGGTAGAAGGGAAAGAAGCTGAGGAGTGATGCTGAAGAGGCTTAGAAGGGTAGATCTCTGGTAGGAGAAGGAGTGGAAGAGGGTAGGGAGCTGAAGGAACTGAGACAGAGAGCGAATTGGAGAAGTCGACATTAATGCAGTGTGGTTAGAGACTGTTGAGACGGAATATGTTGTTTTGTTCTCTGTAAATTGTTCCTCAATTTACAGGTGGCCTCTGTTAGATAGTTCTTGAGACCATGGAAAGACATGTCAGTGTGGCAGTGGGGTGTGGAAGTGGTTGGATATTAGGAGGTCCTTGCAAAAGAACCAATTCTTGACTTGCATCCACGGATTTCTGGGGGAAGATTTCCTTTACATGAAGAAATATTTCCTGATTGCCCTTCTAAATGATTCAGTTACTGACAGAATTGCCCAGGATATGGAATACATGGCCTTGGGTTACATAGTCCAATTTCCACAAAAAAAAAACTGTGAAGGAAAATCGCAAACACAATGTGTGGATCGTGCATTCCACATGCTTCTCCCTTGCATCCTGCATGGATTTTTGCCATGTGCAGCCACAAAGGACATGACTAAGCAACACCCAACTCCGATTCTCAATTGAGACGACTCCTGTAGAAACGAACTGCCATCATACTTGTCATAATAATGTCGATAAGAGTTTGTTGTCATATACACAACACTGAAATGTAATGAATTCTCACTTTCTGCAGTTACACAGGTAGATAAAACACACAAACAATATGCTTAAATTATCATGAAAAAAAAGATAAGTATGAAAAGATAATTAAATAGTCCCTAATAGCAGTAATGCAAAATAAAACTGCTGCTTCAATAACGCAGACCCATTCGTCAAAGATTTCATGAGATCTTCCACGTGCAGGTCCCAGCCTTTATTAATTTAATAGTTCCGCCTTCCCCATTCATGCTACAAAGCCCCACCCACCTTCAAACTCAGAACCTTACACGTAGAATATGGAACATTACAGCACTCTGCAGACCCCTCAGCCCACAATGTTGTGCCAACCTATGCAAACCTACTCCACAACAATCTAATTTTTCCCGATCTCCCACCTATTAATCTCTATTTTTTTTAATGTCCATGTGCCTATCTGAGAGTTTTTTGCATGTCCCCATTGTACTAGCCTCCACCACCATCCCTGGCAAAGCATTCCTGCCTCTGGGACTACAGGACTCACACAACTCTGTTCAAGAACAGCTGCTACCCCTCCACCATTAGACTCCTAAACAATAGACTCATTTAAGGACTCTTATTTTGCATAGTATTTATTACTAAAAAAAAATTTCTGTACTTGCACAGTCAGTTTGTTTACATTTCTTTCTGTGTGTACATTTTTCTCTTTGTATATGCATATTTTTCTTGAGTACAGTTTACACACCAATAAGTAGTAATTCTGCTTGGGATGTATGTGATATCAACTGTGTGCTCTGACAATAAGTTTGAACTTGAACTTGAACTGAGTGGAAAAATAAACTTACCTCTGGAACGGTGTTGACATGTAAGGCTGCAGCACTGTGCCATCTGATGGGGTTCAGTTCCTTGAGTGTCACTGAAGCTGCAATCAAGCATGGGGCATTCTACCACACTCCTGACTGTAACTGACATACAGCACAGTAACAGGCCCTTACGGTCCATGATTCCACATCACCCAATTGCACCCATGTGAACAATTAGCCTACCAATCCCATTGATTTTGGAACATAGGAGGAAACTGGAGCACCTGGGGAAATCCATGCCGGTCACAGAGAAAATATACAAATTCCTTCAGATAGCAGCAGATTCCAAACCAGGTCACTGGCGCTGTTAGCATTGGGCTAACTGCTATGCCAACCTTGCAGATGGATATGAATGCTATTGGATGTGAGCAGGTAAGCCACTCACCACATGACATCCATCTTCCGACCTCCCTCTGGAAACACAATATTCCAGTTGCGTTTCTGGTCATTAGTGACCCCAGGATGTTAATGGTCAAATACAACCCAAAGGAATAGAATTCTCCCGTCCTAGGTGCAAAACATGTAGACACACAGCTAGACATAACACACATACAGACAAACAATACATATACAGGACATGTGTTCATATATACAAATAAATAAATATTGTTTTGCAAATATGAGTCTCTCAGATAGTTCCTTGGGTGTTCAGCATTCTCACTGCCCATGGGAAGGAGCTGATCTTCAGCCTGGTGGTACTGGCTCTGATTCTACTGAATCTCTTTCCCAACAGGACCAGCTTAAAGATGCAGTGGGGGTGCAGTGAAGAAACTCTTAATGAATGTTGAGGGTAGCTGGCAAGACTCTCTCATTGGAGGTGTCCATTGTCTGGCATAGAGAAGAGGCACTGCTACGACTGTGAGTGGATTCACAGAGACACTGCGCCGGGGATCTGGCCTCATTCATAACCTCAGGTGTTGTCTGCCTGTCTGCATCTTCTCCCTGTGACATTTCCCCACCACCCCACCCCCTCCCAAGAGCTCTGCTTTTCAAGGTTAATAGGTGAGATGGCAGCTGTAAATTGCCGCTTGTGTATGAGTGTGTGGTGAGTGAATGACAGAATCCAGCGAGTTGATGGAAATGTGTGGTTACTATAGGATTAGTATAAATGCATGGATTATGTTCAGTGTGGGCCCAATGACTGGAAGAGTCCATGCTGTGTCTTACTCTCTAAAGCTCCCTCTACAAATTATCTCAACAAGATCTCTCAAAGTTGTCGCACAAGTCGATAGGGTTGTTAAGAAGGTCTCTGGTGTGCTGGACTTCATTGGTTCAGGAATTAAATTTAAGAGATTTTATGGAATGTTGCAGCTCTTAAAAAAGCCTCTGGTTTGCCCACACTTAAGACTATTGTGTTCAGTTCTGGTCACCTTATTACAGGAAGGATGTGAAAGCTTTGGAGAGGAGATTTACTAGGATACTGCTTGGAGTGGAGAACACATCTAATGAAGAAAGGTTGCCAATGTATTCACGGATATTTTCACCATCTCACTCTGGAATGCCATGGTACCTACCTGTTCAAACAGACCTCAAATGTACCAGTGCCCAAGAAGAATATAAGAGCCTGTCGAAGTACCAGTGGAACTCACATCCAGTGTTTCGAGAAGCTGGTGTTGAAGCATATCAGCTCCTGTCTGAGCAGAGACATGGATCCGATCCAATTTGCCTGCCACAGGAACAGGAACAGCCTGTAAACTGGCATCGAGTGGCACAAAAGCAGCTTCTTCCCCACTGCCATCAGATGTCTGAATGGACAATGAACCATAGACATAACTTCATTTTCTCTTCTTTTGCTTTAATTAATTTCCTTTTAAAATGTGATTTATGGCAATATTTGCACCTGTCTCTTCTTCTTCTTTGGCTTGGCTTCGCAGACGAAGATTTATGGAGGGGTAATGTCCACGTCAGCTGCAGGCTCGTTTGTGGCTGACAAGTCCGATGCGGGACAGGCAGACACGGTTGCAGCGGTTGCAAGGGAAAATTGGTTGGTTGGGGTTGGGTGTTGGTTTTTTCCTCCTTTGTCTTTTGTCAGTGAGGTGAGCTCTGCAGTCTTCTTCAAAGGAGGTTGCTGCCCGCCGAACTGTGAGGCGCCAAGATGCACAGTTTGAGGCGATATCAGCCCACTGGCGGTGGTCAATGTGGCAGGCACCAAGAGATTTCTTTAGGCAGTCCTTGTACCTCTTCTTTGGTGCACCTCTGTCTCAGTGGCCAGTGGAGAGCTCGCCATATAACACGATCTTGGGAAGGCGATGGTCCTCCCATTCTGGAGACGTGACCTACCCAGCGCAGTTTGATCTTCAGCAGCATGGATTCGATGCTGTCGGCCTCTGCCATCTCGAGTACTTCGATGTAATGCTGCCACAAAACAACAAATTTCGTGACATGTTTACAACAATAAATTCTGATACTTATTCTGATTCTGAATATCAGAATCAGGCTTGACACAAAACTCTGGGTCACCTGGACAGCAAATATCAGAAAAATCAGGATGCTCTTTATCGACTACAGTTCGACAACAGTCTACATGATCCCTCAAAACAGATCAGCAAACTCCAAGACCTTGGCCTCAACATCCCACTGTGTAATTGGATCATGAATTTCCTCACCTCTGACCACAATCAGTGAGGATTGATCAGAACTTCTCTACAATCCCCATCAGTACTGGAGCACCACGTGGCTGTATTCTTAGCCCCCCTGCTCTATTCACTTTACATCTATGACTTTGTGGCTTGCTAGGACAACAGCACCAATAATAAATTTGCTGGCAATACCACAGTACATCACAGGCAAAACTCTCCCCACCATCAACAAAATGTACTTGGGATGCTGCCGTTTGAGAGCAGCAGCAATCATTAAGGATCCACACCACTAAGACACACTCAATTCTCATTGCTGCCATCAGGCAAAAGGTAGGGTTGCCACAAGACTCATTCCACCAGGTTCAGGAACAGTTGCTACCCCTCCTCCATCAGATTCCCAAACAGCAAACTCAATCAGAAACTCATTTAAGTTCTGGAAGTGGTCATCGACGGAGTGGGCTGAGTCAGAGTGGTAATACTTTGGCTCAACAGGCTTCGGCGAGAACAGGTAAGAGGCGAGGAATAGTCGGAGTTGAAGTCAGAAAGGGCCACCCTATTCGAGGTAAAAAAGATTCAACAGATAGGCACAGATAAGGGCAGGCTTTTTAGATATCATATATTTTGTTCATCTAGTCATAGACAATGGGGATGGCAGCCATGGTAAGAGAATGTTCCTCTTGCAAAATATGGGTTGTCCGAGAAGCCAGCAGTATCCCTGATGACTTCATCTGTGAGAAGTGCATCCAGTTCCAGATCCTGACAAGTTGAGATAAGGAATTAGAGCTGGAATTGGATGAACTCTGGATCATTTGGGAGGCAAAGGGGGTGATAGACAAGAGTAACAGGGTTATCACACCTAGAAGGCATGAGGGGATAGATGGGTGACAGTCAGGAAAGGGAAAGGAAACAGCCAAGCAGTTCAGGGCACCCTTGTGGCCGTCCTCCTCAATAATAACTATACCATTTTGGTCACTGTTGGGGAGGGACCTACCAGGGATAAGTCATGGCGATCAGGTCTCTGGCACAGAGTCTGGTCCTGTGGCTAAAAGAAGGGAAGGGATGAGAAAAGGTGAGCTGTAATGATAGGAGATTCCATAGTTAGAGGGACAGACAAGAGGTTCTGTGGAAGAAATCGAGTATCAAGGATGGTATATTACATCCCTTGTGCCAGGCTCCACAATACCTCAGATCGATTTCACAACATTCTCAGCAGGGAGGGTGAACAGCCAGAGGTCATGGTCCATAAGGACCAATGCCATGGGTAGGAAGGGTGAGGAGGTCCTTCAAGGAGAGTTCAAGAAGTTAGGCACTAGGTTGAAGGACAGGATCTCCAGGATAGTGATCTTAGGATTGCTACCCATGCCACGTTAAGTGCAGCTTAACACGTGGCTAAAGACTCAGTGCAGGAGGGAGGGCTTCAGGTTTCTGGATCATTGCACTCTCTTTCAGGGAAGGTGGGGCCGGTTCCGATGGGATGGTTTTAATCTGAGCTGGAGGGGGACAAATATCCTTGAGGGAAGGTTTGCTAGTGCTGCTCCAGTGGGTTTAAAGTAGATTTGCAGGGGAAGGGGAATCGGGCTGTCAGAGGTGTGGAGGGGCAGGACTGGCAGTTCAATGACCCAGCTTCTAGAATGGAGGGGGGGAAATGAAAGGGGGAGGAGTGGTGTAGCTCATCAGGGAAAATATCACAGCTGTGCTCAAGCAGGATACACCAGAGGGCTTGTCTACTGAAGCTATATGGGTGGAGCTGAGGACCAAGAATTGGAGGAGCAAATCTGTAGAGAGGTGGACAGCTGCATGAAACATAAGGTTGTGATGGTAGGAGATTGTAACTTTCCACATATTGACTGGGACTCTCATACTGTAAAAGGGCCGGATGGCTTGGATTTTGTCAAATGTGTTCAGAAACATTTTCTAAATCAATATATAAAGGAACCAACTAGAGAGAGTGCAATACTAGATCTCCTATTAGGGAATGAGACAGGACAAATGTACATTTGTAGGGGAACACTTCATATTGCCATTAGTTTCAAGTTAAAGGATAGTTTTGGGCCTCGGGTTGAGAGTCTACATTGGAGAAAGGTCAATTTTGAAGAAATGAGAAAGATTCTAGAATGAGTGGATTGGGATAAGTTGATTTGTGTGAGGTAAATGGAGGAACTACAAAGGTGAAATGTTTAGAGTACAGAGTTGATATGTTCCTGTCAGGATTAAAGGCAAGGCTAGCAGGCATGTGGAATTTTTTGAGGGATATTTGGATGAGTGAGCTAGGATTTTTCCTCTTTCGAGCAATGGAGGATGAGTGATATCTGTTTAAGGTGAGTGGGGTTTAGGGATGATGTCAGAGGTATGTTTTTTACTCAGAGAGCGGTGGGTGCCTGGAATGTACTGCTGTAGGTGGTAGCTGAGGCTGGTGCAATAGGGACACTGAATTTGTATGTCGAGAAATCTTTCATATGGATGTAAGAAAAAAAATAGAGGGTTATGTTGTAAAGGCCTGGGCTTGCTGGGTCTTCATTTGCTGAGTCTTGTGAATTGACTTGAAGATGATGTAATCATCAATAAACACCCAGTTGTGAACTTGTGATGGAGGGAAGTTCACCAGTGACCCAGCTGCAGCTCATTGGACATCTGCTGATCTCCTTTTCCCCTTGTATTCCACTGAGCAGTTTTATCAGAGGGCCCCCATACTCAGTTACACTTTGGCAGATCCACTCTGCTCCACAGTCGTGAGTGCTGTCAGAAATCTTCCCTGTATCATCTCCAGAACTTAATCCTTTAGTCCATGTTTGCTTCGATCAAGGTTGTAGCATCATGCTCCTGGCACAACTCGCATGAGCTTTGGCAAGGAGGTTATAGCTGAGTTTGTTCCAATAATAACCTAATAATTACAATAATTATCAAGATGTTATAATAACAATGTTGTCGCCGATACCTTCAAACTCTCTGCTGGTGATTGTGAGTATACCAGATACGAAACCAGGTGTCTGGACCGGGATCCATGAGGGTATCAATGGTGAGCAGGGCTTCTGAAGGCCCTCAGATGCTGAGAGCTTCCTCATCATATCAGGGGATCAGAACCAGGGATTGAGGAGGGAGACTTATCTGCCCTGAGCTCAGGTTCTCTGTTGGAATGGGCTGGAGGGCGTGCAGTTACCGGCACACAGGAGGTTGCGTCATGGGAGGAGGTGACGGGATCCACGGACACTCGGTGTCTCTGAAGGGACTCTCTTTTCCTTCCCTTTCTCTTTTTGACAGGGGTCTGGATTGGTGACACCTCTTTGTGTGTCTTTACAGGACAAATAAAAATAAACAAATATTGTCTATTCGTGCATATACCAGAAACCTTGAACATTTACAGACTGGGCATTAATTTGCCAGATTTAATTTGTTTTGCTTTTGTGAACTGGATATACTTGAGCTACTATCCACATTGTTGGGTAGATGGCAGTATACTGAGGCAGTTTATCTCATGCGCTCTGTTCTTTCACACAGTTGTTGTCTTTGTTGTACTCAGGGGTCTCCGATGTTCTCTGACATCATTTGGAGTGACTCGCAATGTACAAATCCATCTAACTCACTAATCTTCATGTTGGCCAGTCAGAGCTCCTGGTTGGAAAGAATGTACGAACCGCTTACAGACAGTGGTGGATTTGAACCTGGGTCGCTGGCGCGGTATTAGCATTGCAATAACCGCTAGGCCAACCGTGCTGTCCTATCACACAAGGTGTGCAGCTCAGAAAATTGAAACGCATATGACAGCTTGCTGCTACAGCAGGAGTGAAACTGGAGAATCCATCTGGCATGGCCCCGGTGCTCCTGGTCTTCCGAATCAAACCGTGTCCTGAGTAACTGCTCTGAGTGGATCAGAGTGTGAGTCCAGAACCACTGGCACATCAATAAATCATTGGTAATCTTCCTGGAGTGGAATGTGTGCTGCACATTTGCATCTCACTATCAGACAAACTGAGAAACGTTAAAATGAACTTCAAAAGTATCTTATCGCCCACGAGATTTATCTTAATGAAAAATTGCAGCTTTTGGCATTCATCTCCAAATTGCATATTTAATTGGTTTAGTCACTGACTGCTGATTGATTGCAGCTGCAGTTAGATCACAGGAACTACAGCATGTCTGGGAGAGGTAAGAGAAAGATTTCTCGACATACAAATTCTTGTTGTCTAACTGAATTTTCCCAGAATATTAGCTGCTAAACCCTCGTTAGATCAGTGTCAATTTTAAAATATAATTTCAATATCCATTTCTAACTTGTTCCTTGGGCTGATTCCTGGGGTTGAAGTCAACATGTTAAGATTAAGCAGGCTCTTTCAGCACTGGGGATGATGCAGAGGAGATTCACATGGCGTTGTCTGGGGATGGTGTTTCAGTGATAAGAAGAGGCTGGGTCTGTTCCATTTGGACGGGTGGAGGTTAAGAGTGAGGTGTATAAAATGTTGAAGAGTAAATATTGTTTTCGGACAAGGAGTAAGAATTTTAGATGAGCCTAAAGAAATCTGCCATGTCACCAGCTTCCCTGAACCACCTCTATAGGCGCACCATTGAAAGCTTCCTGTCAGGGCGCATCACCGCGGGGGACAGGAGCTGCCCTGCCCAAGGCCACAAGAGACCGCAGAAGCTTGGGAACATTGCATGCACTATGGATTCCATCTATAACTCCCACTGCCCTGGAAATACAGCGAACATTTAAAAAGACTTGCCCATCCTGGTCACACTCTTTTCAACAGCCCTTGCACCAGGAAAAAGATTCATGAGTATGAGATCAGGCACCACCAGATTCAAGAGCAGTCTCCTGATTGAACACAACATAATGAGCCAATGTTGCCTTTATTCCGTGCCAACTATTTGCTCTCGGGAACTGCATTTTGTACTTTTGTACTACGTCTTTTTTGCTGAAATATGTACAAAGATGTCTACTGTTGGACTCACAAAACAACCTCCATCACTGAATTTTTCAATGCATCTGAAAATAACTTGAACCCAAAAAAAGGTGAGTAATAGAGAATGCAATACATGAGAGACCCTATTACCTCGTGCGAGAATTTGCATCTCCAACTATCCCCAGTGACCTGTCTGGGATCATCCACTTTGATAAGATGGCCAAGATGGATCTCCAAACATGCTACCTCCAAAGAAACTGGACGTGTCCTGGCAGCCCACATCTTCCAGGGAGAATGTCTAAATGCTCAACCCAAGACCCTAAGAAGCTGAAGAGGATTGTGAACGTAGCTCAGCCATCACCCACCCCCTCTTCCCATCCATCCCAAAGGTTCGGTGAAGCATACTAAAGGACTCATCCCACCCTGGCCACACTCTCCTCACTCCTCTCCCAGTTGGAAGAAGTTCAAATTCAAGTCCAAGTTTATTAATGATGTGATTCCACAAGGACAACCCGACCAAACAGCATTCTCTGGTCCTCAGTGCATAACCATGCAAGCATACACACAAGCAATGCATCTGCAGAACAAATATACATATTTAAAAATAAATAAATATTATTTAGTAAATGGTAGTCTTAGAGGGTTGGTGTGAGCGGTTAATTTAATCGTTCAGCCGTCTCATTGCCTTTGGGAAGATACTGTTTCACCCTGGTGGGACTCGCTCTGATACTCCTGTATCTGTTTGCTGATGGGAGTAGCTAAAAGATGCTGTGTGCAGGTGGTAGGGGCCCTCAATGATTTTGTGCACCCTCTTCAGAGAACAACCCTGGTGGATCACATTGTTGGGGGGTGTGGGAGGAGAAAGAAGACCCCAGTGATCCTCTCTGCCACTCATGATCCTGTGGATTGCTGTCCAATCCTATTCTCTAGGGCATCCATATCACACTGTGATACAGCTAGCCAGGACGCTCTCAATAGAGCTCCTGTAGAAAGTTGACAGGATGGTGGCTGTCAGCTTTGCCTGCCTCGGTCTTCTCAGGAAGTGCAGTCACTGTTGGACCTTCCTGACAACTGAGGAGATGTTGTGTGTCCAGGATAGGTCACTTGTTAAGAGGACTCTGAGGAACTTGGTGTTCCCTAATCTCTCCACTACCGACCTATTAATGTGTAGTGGAGGGTAATCGTCCCTGGTCCCCCTGCACTCCAGAATCATTTCCTTAGCTTGTCAACTTTGAGACTTCATATTCTCGCACCATATCACAAGACTTTCCACCTTTTCTCTGCAGTGTGACACATCGTTGTGGCTGACAAGGCCAACTACTGTCATGTCATCTACAAACTTGATGACCCTGTTAAAGCTGGATCTGATGATGCAGTTGTGGGTCAGTAGTGTGAACAAGAGTGGATTCAGCACACAGCCCTGAGTGGCACTAGTGCTCAACATCACAGTGCTTGACGTTCTGCTGCTGACCCGGACGCAAGATTCACATGAGTGAGATCACAGACCACGGATAAATTAACAAACTTCACACGAGAAAAATAATGTTGGCTTTGCTCTGTTCAAGATGATCTCTTTCTGTAACTGTACTGTGTCTTCTTCTGATGTTCTTACATATGGATAGACTTGCTAGATACCACACTGTGAAAGTACATATTTTATCACCGATGTGTATATGTACATATGTACAGATGGCAGTGTAGGATGACTGTGATTGGCTGAGAGTGTAGCCACGCCTACTGGCAGGTCTTAAGCAGCCAGACCAGGTCATTCTGGACTGGTCGACCTACTTGTGATATGCTCCAGTCTTTTAGTTAATAAAAGCCTTGGTTTGGATCAACAAGTCTTTGGTTCTTTTGACGCGCATTACACACACAAAATGAATCTTTTCACTGCACCTCGGTGCAGGTGACAATAAACCTAAACTTAATTATTTGAGAGAGTGATGGAAGCAGTCACTGACAGTATTTAAGTAGTGACCAGCTGAACACTTGAATCGCCCAAATATCAAAGGCTACGGGCCAGAGACTGAAAGATGGGATAAATATGCGAGGTTGCTGCTTGTTTCATGGGGATGTGGTGAACTGAATGACATCCTTCCGTGACATATGACTCCACGATTGCATCAGTATAGCCTGCACTTTATTGAGTGCAGAGTAGCAAAAGATGATTTTCTAAAATTAAATTTAAATTGTATAGGATACTGGGTGGGATTGACAGGGTGAATAATGAGAGGGAAGGCCTTTTTATGGTATTATAGCTGGCTCAAGTTAATAAAAAAGACTATTTTACCTTCGATGGTGATGACCTATAAGGTGGATCTTGCAGTGCCTTTACACAGATCTGAGTTGGGAGCCAGCTTCTAGAGCTGAAGGAGGTGGAGCAAGTGGTGCAATGGCTCCGCCTGCCACCGTGATGTCAAACTTGCACGCTGAGAAGGGAAAGTGGCCTATGCTCGACAATGGTGACCAAAGAGCAGGTAAGAGTGCTAGTGGAGATCTGTACAAGGTGTCTTACGTCTCAGTCAGATCTCCTACGCAACGTAACCACATGGGCCTTTTTTTAAATCCTGGGTCATGGGCTCACAGCGTCATCCCAATGTCAACAGCTCCCCTTTGGAGTCGCATCCACTTTACAGAGGGGGTGAAGTGGCTTCACTCCACCCCTAGGCGGATGGAAGCTGGAGCAAGTTCGAGCAGGCAATTCGCCTTCAGACCTTCTACGGAGATAAGTGAAATGATGTAAAGACGGAGAATCTCTGTCCTTACATTCACCTTTTTTCTCTGTAAAAGGGCCTGGTGCTTTCCAACTGAAGTGTAATTGGGGGGATCTGTCTGATGTGAGCCCCAATTCTGACTTCAATCTCTGCTCTGAAATTGCCTTTGTATCCAAATTGTGAACACAGTTCAAACCATCACACAAAAAGCACTGTCTCAAAGTAATAGGACAGAGATAAGGAGGATTTTTTTCATAGAGTCATAAATTGTTGGAATTCTTTACCTCAGGGACCTGTGGAGTCAGAGTCAATGAATATCATACAAAGTGCTCTGTCTGGATGGATCACTGCCTGATGCAGGAACTACTTTGCACAAGGGTGCAAGGAATTGCAGAGAGATCAACACCGCTGTCTACACCTCCCGCTGCCTCGGGAAAGCTGCCAATGTATTAAAGGACCCTTCCCAGCCCGATCACACTCTCCCCTGTCCCTCAGGAAGAAGGTACATGAGTTTGGAAATATTCAAGGAGAATTGCCTCTCTGTTGATATCAGATTCTTGGATGAATCTCCCATCATGAAAAGATGATCCCATATACTGTGTATCTATTTATCTCTTTAATACTATACCCTGAACTTTTGTTATACTGCAACACTAACCTCTGACTAGTCAAATCATGGTAAGGCCCATTTGTTGAAGAACAGAGAGTCCGAGGGGTATAAGTGAATAGCTTCTTGAAAGTGGCAACTCAGGTGGATAAGGTGGTGAAGAAGGCGTTTGACACACTGGCCTTCATTGAGTACAAAAGTTGGGAGCTCATGATTCAGCTGCACAAAGTGTCATTGAGGCTATACTTAGAGCACTGTATTCAGTTCTGGTCTCCCAGCTATAGGATGGACATCAATAAATTAGAAGAGGAGATTCACCAGCATGTTGCCAGAACTGGAATTAGATCCAGATGCTGGATAGACTGATTCTTTATTCCTGAGATAAAATCATAAGGCGCAGATTCAAGTATACCTGATGAAGGGCTCAGGCCCAAAACATTGGTTACCCTTACTCTCCTTTGGATGCTGAGTTGGCATAGAAGCACAGTTGGTGTAGCGCCGAGCACAACATTATTACAGCGCCAGGGAACCTGAGTTCGAATCCCGCACTGCCTGCAAGGAGTTTGTGCCTTCTCTCTGTATATGTGTGAGTTTCCTCTGGGCGCTCTAGATTCCTCCCACCTTCCAAAAAAATGACAGGGGTGGTAGGTGAATTAGGTGTAATTGGGCAGAACTGGCATGACCGTTCCCTTCATCTAAATTTGAAATGTAAATTTAAAAGTTCTCCAGAACTTTTGTGCATTGCAGGGGCAAGGTGAAGTTTATTATTATGTGATACACATAGAACTAGATGAAAAAGTGTTTGTTCAGACCACTGTGCACTAACATACACACATAATACATTCATAAAGTGAATGCTCACAGTCTTATTCCCAGGCTAGATGATTCTGGAACTAGTGAGCATAGGTCTAAGGCGAGATGGGAAAGATCAAGAAGGGACCCGAGAGGAATATTTTTTCATGCAGAGGTTGGTCTGAATCTGGAATAAGTTTCCAAAGGAAACTGTAGAAGCAGGGCACAATGTAGAGTGCGTCGAAAGAACCAAAGACTTGTTGATCCAAACCAAGGCTTTTATTAACTCAAAGACTGGACCATATCACAAGTAGGTCGACCAGTCCAGAATGACCTGGTCTGGCTAGGAGCAATCCTTTAAGACCTGCCAGTAGGTGTGGCTACACTCTCAGCCAATCACAATCAACTATCACACACAATAGCAACATTCAGAAGACATTTGGGCAGATTTATGGATAGGAAGGGCTTGCAGGGAGATGGAACAAATGTAGCCAAATGGGAAAGGTCAGAATAACACATTAGTCGGCATGGATTAATTGATCAGAAGGGCCTGTTCGAAGCTTAATGACTCTAAACACATTTATAAGATATCAGCTTGCTGCATTAGAACCTTCAGACCTGCTCGTGCCTAGGTACCACAGCCCTGCAAAAGTAGAACTACCAACAACAGAGCATGTTTCATTTTTTTCCCCAAGGGCACTGGGAGATCACCTTGACTCTGTTGGTTGACTTGTGATCCCTATGGGTTTCTCCAGCTCACAGCACCTCGATCTATCTCCTGGCAGCAGCCCAGTGTGTTTATTCCATACCAAATAATCCGCAATCTATTACACTTTACTTTTGTACTGGAAAACTCATTGACTTCACAGCAAGCCAGCATTAGCTGATGAGAATTAATGTTAGAAACAAGCATTGCAGTGGCATTCTGAGCGGAAAAACTGTCATACATTTTCATGGCTCATCTCCTGCTGGTGTTGACAAATATGCTAAACACAATATGGAGTGGTATATTGTAATAAATATTCATGCTCTCGCAGCACATTATTTTTTTGTGTACCCTGTACAATATTATATTTAAATAGCATTACATGTCTTCAGGCAATATACAGAGTCTGTATAGCGACTGACAGATTTGCTTGGAGTCATTTGTCTTCCTGGCTTAATCCACTCTCTGTAAATACACACTGTATGAGAAACTTGACTACAGACGAGGAATACATGAAGTCAAAGCACAGGGATGAATCAAAATGTAAGGACTCCAAACTCTGTTTGATTGTTGTTTAAAATTTGCAAAAGGCTGTAGAATAATCCAGAAAAACCTGATCTTAAATTTTCATCCTGAGAATTTTAATCCTGCTCTTTTAAACAGAAAAATCAGAAACGAAAGCTATTTGTCTTTGCCCAGGGTCGTCTAGTTGTATCTCCAGCCTTAACCTAATGATCTTTAAGTGCCCTCTCGTATTATATCCAAATGCTAGCAGCTTCAACACCTTCATCTCCTGAGCAACGAGATCGGAGCCATATGTCGATCCAGAATATTTATGTTATATTTTTATGTATGTATGTGGTTATTATGTACTGTGTTTTGTGTGTGTGCACCATCGCCCAACTGTTTCATCCGGTTGTACGTACACAACCAATGACAAAAGAGTTGAACTTAAATGTGCCACAAAGTCCACATTGCTACAATAATTCCTTAAAAATTTCCAGATGGAGTGAAGGATCAGACGTGCAAGTGCAGGGAAGCTTGGATGATCAGGCTCTGGTCAAAAACAAGAAGGAGGCCTGGGGCAGGTATAAGCAGCTGGGATCTGAGGAACAAGCCAGAGAGGCTGGGGGTGGAGGGGGGTGCTAAAGAGGACAGGAGTGACCTCTGGCAGTTAAAATGAAGAATAGTCTTTGAAATTTATAGGCACCGTACATGAAAGCTGAAAGAGTAACTAGAGAAAAAATGAGTCCTGCTGAGGAATCATTGTAGTCAACTCTGTTAAGCGGCAGTTAGAAAGGGCCTGACCCAATCAACCCTGCCGGGTCCTTGACCTACCTCAGTGGTAGTCATGGAACCCAGTTAACCTAATCTAGGTCTTGTCCATGGGCGATTGGAACAGGCAAATGGGCGATCCCCTTATTCCGGTGACATCAGCACTTGCGTGCATGCGTCACCGGGCAGCCAGCATCTGACCTCCGGTAGTACTTCCGGTAAATGTATGATGCATCATTGCGTGGGCAGGATCCCCCTCAAATCGCCAGGTCGGCGATTTCATGAGTCGATCCCCCTGCAATTTAAAAGGTGCTTTCCACCTTTGCCCCAGTAATCGCACCCGGCTTCCAGGAGAGTGATCCAGGGGTCCTGAAATTTGAAATGGGCTAATGGCAGTGTCTTGAGATCGGCCAGTGTTATAGTTGAGGTGGCGCTGAATCTCCTGTTTAGTCTGGAGTTGGGTAAATCTCCTGAGCCCAATCCAATATATTGAGAACACTGTTTGAAGCTAAATCGGAAATTGCAGGCGCCCTGGCTGAGATTTATAAATTGTCATAAAGTGAAGATGAAGTGTCACGAAGATTGGAAGGTGACAAATGTATGTGATAGTACAGATTCTATCACCAATGTGTATATGTACATATGTACAGATGGTAGTGTAGGATGACTGTGATTGGCTGAGAGTGTAGCCACACCTGACCATCGGTTGAGGATGGAGATCTTGTCGCTGAGGAGGACTTTGCCGTCTGAGCTGCGCAGCGGGCTTTGGACTTGGGGTGAGGGGCCGTACACAGCCTTTAGAGCCTCGTAGAAACCCCTGAAGTCGCCAATGTCCGCGCTGAGCTGGGTTCGTTTGGCGAGGCTAGTCCACCACTCATTTTGGATCTCCCGGAGTTTGCGCTGAAGATGGCTGCATGCGCGACGGAAGGCTTGTTTCTTCTCTGGACAGGACGGCTTTGTAAGGTGAGCCTGGTGGGCAGCTCGCTTCTTTGCCAGCAGCTCCTGGATTTCCTGGCTGTTTTCGTCAAACCAGTCCTTGTTTTTCCTGGAGGAGAAGCCCAGTACCTCTTCAGTGGATTGCAGTATGGTAGTCTTCAACTGATCCCAGAGGGTTTCAGGGGACGGGTCCGTGAGGCGGGTTGCATCGTCGAGCTTTGCTTTGAGGTTTGCCTGGAAGTTTCCTCTCGCTTCGTCTGACTGCAGGTTTCCAACATTGAACCTCTTTCTGGGGGCTTTATTGTTCCTGGGCTTTGGTTTGAAGTGAAGGTTGAGCTTGCAGCGAACCAGCCGGTGGTCAGTGTGGCATTCCGCGCTAGGCATGACCCTGGTGTGGAGCACATCTTGTTTGTCACTTTCTCGCACCAGGATGTAGTCCAGGAGGTGCCAGTGTTTGGATCGGGGATGCATCCAGGTGGTCTTAAGGCAGTCCCTCTGCTGAAAAAGGGTGTTTGTAATGACAAGCCGCTGTTCTGCGCAGAGCTCCAACAGGAGGCGCCCATTGTCGTTGCACTTGCCGACGCCATGCTTGCCCAGGATTCCTGGCCAGGTTTCTCAACCGATGGTCAGAACACTTCCAATCTCTTTTCAGTGCCAACCGCTCAGTCCAAGATTCCGCCCTGCTCCAGCTCCCTCAACAGCCCCTAAGGCTAGAGCTGGATGAGGTTCCCACCCTGGATGAGACATATAAGGCAATCGAACAACTGAAAAGTGGCAAAGCAGCAGGTATGGATGGAATCCCCCCAGAAGTCCGGAAGGCTGGCGGCAAAACTCTGCATGCCAAACTGCATGAGTTTTTCAAGCTTTGTTGGGACCAAGGTAAACTGCCTCAGGATCTTCGTGATGCCACCATCATCACCCTGTACAAAAACAAAGGCGAGAAATCAGACTGCTCAAACTACAGGGGAATCACGTTGCTCTCCATTGCAGGCAAAATCTTCGCTAGGATTCTACTAAATAGAATAATACCTAGTGTCGCCGAGAATATTCTCCCAGAATCACAGTGCGGCTTTCGCGCAAACAGAGGAACTACTGACATGGTCTTTGCCCTCAGACAGCTCCAAGAAAAATGCAGAGAACAAAACAAAGGACTCTACATCACCTTTGTTGACCTCACCAAAGCCTTCGACACCGTGAGCAGGAAAGGGCTTTGGCAAATACTAGAGCGCATCGGATGTCCCCCAAAGTTCCTCAACATGATTATCCAACTGCACGAAAACCAACAAGGTCGGGTCAGATACAGCAATGAGCTCTCTGAACCCTTCTCCATTAACAATGGCGTGAAGCAAGGCTGTGTTCTGGCACCAACCCTCTTTTCAATCTTCTTCAGCATGATGCTGAACCAAGCCATGAAAGACCCCAACAATGAAGACGCTGTTTACATCCGGTACCGCACGGATGGCAGTCTCTTCAATCTGAGGCGCCTGCAAGCTCACACCAAGACACAAGAGAAACTTGTCCGTGAACTACTCTTTGCAGACGATGACGCTTTAGTTGCCCATTCAGAGCCAGCTCTTCAGCGCTTGACGTCCTGCTTTGCGGAAACTGCCAAAATGTTTGGCCTGGAAGTCAGCCTGAAGAAAACTGAGGTCCTCCATCAGCCAGCTCCCCACCATGATTACCAGCCCCCCCACATCTCCATCGGGCACACAAAACTCAAAACGGTCAACCAGTTTACCTATCTCGGCTGCACCATTTCATCAGATGCAAGGATCGACAATGAGATAGACAACAGACTCGCCAAGGCAAATAGCGCCTTTGGAAGACTACACAAAAGAGTCTGGAAAAACAACCAACTGAAAAACCTCACAAAGATAAGCGTATACAGAGCCGTTGTCATACCCACACTCCTGCTCGGCTCCGAATCATGGGTCCTCTACCGGCACCACCTACGGCTCCTAGAACGCTTCCACCAGCGTTGTCTCCGCTCCATCCTCAACATCCATTGGAGCGCTTACATCCCTAACGTCGAAGTACTCGAGATGGCAGAGGTCGACAGCATCGAGTCCACGCTGCTGAAGATCCAGCTGCGCTGGATGGGTCACGTCTCCAGAATGGAGGACCATCGCCTTCCCAAGATCGTGTTATATGGCGAGCTCTCCACTGGCCACCGTGACAGAGGTGCACCAAAGAAAAGGTACAAGGACTGCCTAAAGAAATCTCTTGGTGCCTGCCACATTGACCACCGCCAGTGGGCTGATATTGCCTCAAACTGTGCATCTTGGCGCCTCACAGTTTGGCGGGCAGCAACCTCCTTTGAAGAAGACCGCAGAGCCTACCTCACTGACAAAAGGCAAAGGAGGAAAAACCCAACACCCAACCCCAACCAACCAATTTTCCCCTGCAACCGCTGCAATCGTGTCTGCCTGTCCCGCATCGGACTTGTCAGCCACAAACGAGCCTGCAGCTGACGTGGACTTTTTACCCCCTCCATAAATCTTCGTCCGCGAAGCCAAGCCAAAGAGCCACACCTACTGGTGGGTCTTAAAGGGTTGCTCCTAGCCAGACCAGGTCATTCTGGACTGGTCGGCCTACTTGTGATATGCTCCAGACTTTTAGTTAATAAAAGCCTTGGTTTGGATCAACAAGTCTTTGGTTCTTTTGACGCGCATTACAATGTAGTGCCTCTATTCAAGAGAGGCTGCAGGGAAAAGCCTGGGAACTACAGGCCAGTCAGCTTAACATCTGTGGTTGGTAAGTTACTTGAGAGAATTCTGAGGAAGAAGAATTACATGTACTTGGATGGTCAAGGTCTGATGGGGGATAGCAGCATGGCTTGGTAACTGGGAAGCCACGTCTTACAAATCCAATTGAGTTTTTTGAAGATGTTACCAAGAAGCTTGTTGAGGGCAGAACTGTAGATGTTGCATATCTGGATTTCATCAAAGTCACTTAGTAAGATTCCACACAATAGGCTGCTCCGGAAGGTTAGATCGCTTGGGGTCTAAGGAGAGAGAAGGCAGAATGGGTGGAAAAATGGCTTCATGGAAGAAAGCAGAGAGTGGTGGTGGAAGGTTATATTTTGGACTGGAGGCCTGTGATGAGTGTGTGCCATAGGCTTCAGTGTTGAGGCCCATTGTTGTTTGTCATCAACATCAATTATTCAGATGAATGCATACATAGATTGATAATCAAATTTATGGATGACACTTAAATGACTGTCATTCTAGACAGTGAAAACGGCTGCCAAAGACTGAAGTAGGATCTTGATTGGGTGGGCAGGTGGAGGAGGAATAGTTGATGGAATTTAATGCAGAAAAAGGTGAAGTGTTACATTTTGGGAGGTCTGGAGAATATTGCAGAGCAGAGAGATCTTGGACAACAGGCACATATTACCTTGAAAATGGCATCATAGGTAGGAAGAGTGATTTTTAAAAAAATTGCTTTTGGTACATTGGTCTTCATCAGTCAACCTATTTATGATAGAAATTGGGAGGTCATTTTGCAATTGTATAAGACTTTGGTGAGGCCCCATTTTGAATATTGTGTTCTGTTTTGGTCACTGTGTTGCAGAAAGGATGGTGAGTGTGCAGCAAAAATGTATGAGGATGTTGCCAGAACCCAGGGGGAGTCAGTATGATGGTCTGAGTCATGTTCACAACCCTCTGCAATCTCTGGGGCAGAGCAATTCACCCACCATACAGTGATGCATGCTAACAGGATGCATTTAATGGTGCGCCTTTGAAAAGACTGCTCCAGTCATTGGATGGTGGGAAAGGAAGAGGCAAAAGAGCTGGTTTTGCATGACCTGTAGGTGCAGTGGAAAGTGTCGTGAGAAAGGGTCTGGTCGGTGGAAATGGAAGAATGGGCCGAGGAGTTACATAGGGTAGAGCTCTTTGGAAAATTGAAATTGGGAAAGGAGTGGGCGATGCATCTTGTGATTGGATCTTGTTGGAACCAGAGGAAATAGGGAAGCAAGATCTGTTGAACATGAAAGTTGATGGGGAGGAAAGTGAAGGCTGAAGAACTCCCATTAATTTGCCCAGGAGAAAATAGGTTGAGAACAGAGGTGTGGGATATAGATGAGATATGGTCAAGGACTCTGTCACATTCAAGAAAATGTGGTGGGGGGTGGGGTCTCAGAGGCACCTTCATCCAGCCATAGAGTTGTAGCATCACACAGCCTTGAAACAGGCCCTTCAACCCATCAACACGTCAACTGTCAAGCATCTACTAACACTGATCAAACATTCATATAAACTCTCCCCACATTATACTACTCACCCATGCACTAGGAGCAATTTACAGCAGTCATTTAACCTGCCAACCTGCACGTCTTTGGTATGTCAGGAGGAAACTGAAGCACCTGGGGGAAACCCATGAGGCAAAAGAAAAATGTACGATCTCCACACGGTTTGAACCCAGGTCTCTGGAACTTAGAGGCTGTAGTCCCACTCACTACTCCATCGTGCCATCTCTACACCTATCAATCAGCTTGCTTCACAAGTCCCCAGTTTAGAAATAACAGATGATGTCCAACAGGATAACCACGCTTCTGTTTTTACATTTAAATTTTAATGATACCGTGCAGTCGAAGGCCCATCCAGCCCATGAAACCAGTGCCCAGCAATTACACCCAATTAACCTCCCAACCCCATTGGAGGGTAGGAGGAAACTGGAGTACCCTGGGAAAACCCATGCAAGGAACAGGGAGAATGTATAAACTCCATACCAACAGCAGCAGATTTAAACCCGGGTCGCTGGCGCAGTAATAGCGCTGCACTCACTAACTGTGCTGTTATCGTGGCTTTGGAGCTGAAGAGCAGGCAGCAGACGTAAAGCCAGACAGCTACACATCTGCTGACTGTTGCACATGGAGCTGCTATTTGCAAACCACAGGAAGTTCAACAAATAAAGACAGTGATGGAACTGGCATGGGGAAAGGGCAAAACCAGAAGCTCTCGATATCAAAGACTCGCTGAAACAGCAAGCCAGGATTTCACCAGAGGGTGATGAGAATGGCACGGCAAGCAGAAGTGATTGCGGGGATCAGTACAAGGAAAATTGGCTCCTGCATGTGGATTGAGACAGGAGCTCGAGGATAACAGTTGAGAGTTAGGCGAGAAAGAATGGTGATGATAAGAGTCTATTGTCATATACATAAGTACAATGCAGAGATACATGGAAATTCTTCCTTGATGCAGCCAGATACTTAGGTTATACAAGCTACAATGGTATATACTAAATTGCTGCAATAGGGAAAGAACAGTTTAGCTCAGGATGGATTTGTAGAGCAGACTCAATGGGCCAAATGGCCTACTTCTGTTCCTTTTTCTTGTGATCTTGTGAAAACATGGATAATGTATAAATAAATAAATATTCCCATTGGTGAGGCCAAATTTGGAGGATTGTGTGCAATTTTGATCACCTAACTACTGGAAAGATATCAATAAGACTGAATGAGCACAGAGGAGATTTACAAGGATATTGCCAGGATTTGAGATGACCTACAGAGAGAGATAAATAAGTTAGAATTTTATTTCCTGGAGTGTCGGTGAATGAGGGGAGATTTGATAGAGGTAAATGCTAGCAGGTTTTATCCACTCAGGTTGATGAGTCAAGAACTTGAGGGCACAGGTTAAGGGTGAAAGTTGAAATGTTTCAGGAAAACATTCGGGGAAGTACTTCACCCAGAGGGTGTTGAGAAAGTTGTACAAGAACCCAGCAGGGGTGGTGGGTATGGTTTTGATTTTGACATCTGAGAGATTGGATAGGTACATGGATGGGAGAGGTAGATGGGGGCTATGGATTTGGTGTTGGTCAATGGGACAAGGTGAAATAAACCATTCACTATGGACTAGATGGGCCTAAGGGGCTTCTGTAGCATTCTATGTTTCTAGTTGCTGTTAGTGCAAGGTAAAAAGTGATGTTTTAATCCTGAAAATTACCCTTTAATGGTCCCCAAGTGGTAATGTGGGGAGGATCAAGACCCTGATAGCTATTGGGAATAAAACAGTTCCTGAACAGGGGGTGCTTGATTCAGGCATCTTTACCTTCTGCTTGAAGGGAGCAGTTAGAACCATAAAACCATAAAGCATCACAGCACAGAAACAGGCCCTTCAGCCCTTCTATCAGTCGCACTGACCTACATCCAGTCCGTACCCCTCTATACCCCTCCCATTCACATACCTACCCAAAAATTTCTTTAATGTTGAAATTGAGCCCACATTCACCACTTCAGTTAACAGCTCTTTCCACACTCCCACCATTCTCTGCGTGAAGAAGTCCACCCCCCTCCCCCCATGCTCCCTGTGGGTAGCATGGTTAGTGTAGCAGTTAGTACAATGCTGTTACAGCGCCAGTGATCGGGACCAGAGTTCGAATCCCGCACAGTCTGTGAAGAGTTTGTATGTTCTCCCTGTGTATACATGAGTTTTCCCCTGTGCTCTGGTTTTCTCCCACCATTTAAGTGATATGTGGGTTATAGGTCAATTGGGTGTAATTGGGCAGCATGGGCTTGTGGGAGTAAAAGGCCCTGTATGTCTAAAAACAAATTAGAAAAATTAAAAACATTTAAATAAACTTTTCCCCTTTCACCTTCAACCCATGTCCTCTGGTTTGTATAAGTGGAAAGAGCTTACTGGCTTTCTCTATCTATCCCCCTCATAATTTTGTATACCTCCATTAAATCTCCCCTCATTCTTCTATCTTCCAGGGAATAAACCCTCCCATATGCAACTTGTCAAAGGCCTTTTTAAAGTCCATGTAGACAATATCCATGGTCTTTCCTTCATCAACCTTCCATCGAAAAACTCCATAAGATCGGTCAAACAGGACCTACCACACAAAAAGCAGTGTTAACTATCCCTGACTATCTAGGTTGACAAGGGTGATGGGAATATGAGGAGGTTTGAGTGGGATACAGGCATCAGCACTGACAAGTTCTGACACCTTCCTCTTGACTCTGTAACATCCACATTCCCCACAGAAAGACATACTCAACAGCAAGCTGCTCGCTCTGCCCTCACACACACACACACAAATAAAATCAAATGTTAAACACCCTGCTCATTAATTCACATTCGATTTATTTTTCAAAGCCCTTTTGACCACCCAAATTTTACTTCATTTTTTTTTAACATTTATCTTTGCCAGCTAAGAGGGAAATCCTCAACTCATGAGGCATGCCAACTTTATAGTTTGCTCCTGGGCTAATGTGATTTGTAGAATATAGCTTAGACCATTGATCCTGCATTGTTGAGATCAGAGCAGCATCCCAATTTAATAAGTGCCTTCAAGGAAAAAATCTCTTAATTGGGTAAAATGTGAAACGTTACTAACGCTAAAATAGCATTTTGCATCAATTTTTAAAAGTGGCTCGGCAGGAAGTTTTTTTTTCAACAGAAGCTTGTGGCTGGAAACAATAATTGCTCATCCCTTGAAGTTGTAGAGAGGCAGTCACAAAATGATAATGCATGATTTATTTCTTACGCTTTGAAGTAGGTACAGCAGCATCAGCTCAAGAGATGTCCTGGAATCTGGTGCAGGCCGATTAAAAAGTTTATGTCTCCCTTTAAAACTTCTAAAAACCTTTATGTGCAAAGGTTTTGCATGTTTGCCTTCATCAGCCGGGGCTGAACTGAGTTCAGGAGGCAGAGACAACATATTACAACAAAACAAGACATCGGTGAGATCGCACTTGGACACTTTGGCTCAACCAGCTATAGGAAAGGTAGCATTAAAGCTGCCAAAGAATCCAGCAAATATTCATGATAATGCTATCAGAATTGGTAGGCATGAATTACAGTTTAAAGAGTTTCTGGATAGGACATTTCTCCATAGAAGTGAGGGTTTAGGGGGGTGGCTTATAGAAATTTATTAATGACCAAACACAAGGTAAAAAGTCATAACCTTTATCCCCAGAGTAGATCAATTTAAAACTCTGGCGTATAGACTTAAGAAGAAAGATTGAAAAAGGGCCTTCTTCACACAGAGGGTGGGTATGGGGAAATGAACATGCTGCCAGAGGAAATGTGCAGTGGGTGCATTTGTAAAGTTCATAAGGCATCTAGACATGTGCATGGATGGGAAAGGTTTGGAGGGAAATGAGACAAACTTGTTCGGCACGGACAGGTTCGGCTGAAAGGGCTGTCTCCGTGCTCTATGATTCTCTGGGTTTCTTCTCCCTGTCAAGGAGATGAGGATTCCTACTGCTCTCCAAGAAACTCCATCTCTTCTGCTTCATGCAGGATTCTGTAGGTCTCAATGCAAGCTGAGAGAGAGAGAGAGACCGGGACGACATCAGGATTCCTGTCATAGAACCCTCCTTGATCCTTCCCATTACATGGTAGGGTCTGTATATAACCAAATGCCATGGGGAAGATAAAGAAAATAATCCTGCAAATCAGTTCGGGAGGTTAATTCTCTCCAAAAGAATAGAACAGGATGTATCGTCACCACAGCCAGAAGGCTCTTGAATGAACCCCACACCAGTGACATTATGCAGCCCTTGTTTGGTCCTTGGATCTTTCATTTCATTGTAATTCTTTTCTCTTTAATTGTGCTCTGTACATGGCTGTATGAATGTGAGAGATATCCTACTGGATACCTACTGTTCCAGGTATTTTGCAACAAATAAACTTAGTCAAGTTTATTTTCATCTGATTTTACAAGTACAACTCAATGTAACAGCGCTCTCCGGTCCTCGGTGCAAAACATGAAGGAATACAACCAGACATAACTCATACATACAAACAGGGCAAATATTTAATCTACACAAATAAATGAATAAATGTTGTTTCATGAATATGAGAGTCTCAGATGGTTAGTGTGAGTAGTTCCTTTGATCATTCAGCATTCTCACTGGCCATGGAAAGAAGATATTCCTCAGCCTAGTGGTGCTGGCTCTGATACACCTTGGTGGAGAAGAGGTGGGGGGGGGGGGGGAGAATCCAATAATCTTCTCTGCCACTCTTATAGTCCTGTAGATTGACTTCTGATCCATTTCTGCACCAACCGTACCACACTGCGACGCTCTCGATCGAGCTCCTATAGAAGGTTGACATGAACTTAACACTGCAGGTAAACTGGTGGAGATTTTGGATTCAATACTCCTAATTGTTTTATCCATCCAATGGTTCATGCAATGCTGTCTGCCCTTCAGAGCGGCTTCTGAAAATTGCTGCAGCTGTTTAACAGTGAAGATTCTGGAAAAATCAAGGCGATAATAGAGCATTGTCACTGACAGATCAAGTCAGGGGCTGAGAAGTGTCTTCACACAGAGAAGGCTGAGAATGAGAAACTTGCTACCATGTGGAGATGCTGAGATGGATGATAAAGGTGGGATTATGGACAAGCTGAAACAATAGAGGGCAGTTAACAGAGTGAAAAGATCAGAAAAGAACTTTGCTCAGAACAAACACCTGAATAATTCTGCTGGGATAAAATGGGAGCTGTGAATTCCTGAAAATTTCTTCCATAGCTTCAGCTTCCATGTTCTTCATTATTTTTAACATCACAAATACCTTTATGCATTGAAACCAAATAAGTCAAGACAAGTCAGTGAGGGAAAGATTTGCACAACAGTTCTTCCCGAGGACCAGGTGCCATCATGGTACTGGTTGGTGGACAGATTTGCCTGACTCAGTGGGCATGCATTCATTCCAGGATATTTTAGAGCCATGGTACGCTGACCATTGGTGGCAGGGTTAGCGCCAGGCTGCTGCAGCACCAGCGACCCAGGTTCGAATCTGGCACTGCCACAAGGAGTTTATACATTCTCCCCATGACCTGCGTGGATTTTCTCTGGGTTCACCAGCTTCCTCCCAGCCTCCACAAAGCGTACGGAGGTTGGTCGGTTAATTGGGTGTAATTGGGCAGCACGAGATTCTTGAGGCAGAAGGGGCTGTATCATTAACATTTTAAAAAATTAAAATCTCACGAGCAGATGAACCAAGACATAAAGTTTGCCATTCCCTTCTCGTGGCCGGTCTCCATCCACATGCAAGTGACTGAACCTGGAGGATGCACGTTCAATGATTCATGGTTTGTAAACATTTATTTTTTCCAGATGAAAGGTCATGGGCCTGAAACATTATTAAACTCCTTCCACACGTGCTGGCTGGCCTGCTGAGTGCTTCCAACATGATATTTTCTGCTTTAAATTCATTTTTTTGTGAAATGTTTTTCTTATAACCCAGCAAGTTCATGAATAAGCTAAAGGGCTCATTTTAATGCTGTTTGGAGTGAAGTCTTGGCAGCTTCTGTGCAAGTTGGCTCTTAAAATGAGCAAGAGAAACTTTGCATTGGTATCAGACATGTCTGGGCCTTTTCAACCTATGAGATCTCAAAACACTGAGGACAGCATCCTCCTGCTAGTCCCCAACTCCTCCCATCTTTCCATTATTTGAGAGAAGAAGAAGACATGGGCTAAGGGTGAAAGGTGAAATGTTTAAGAGGAACATATCGGGGGAACTTCTCACAGGGGATGGTGAGAGCTGTCAGCAGAAGTGGTGAATGTGCTCTCAATGCCACCCTACTCTCACCTGGCTCAATCCGTCCATCAACCACTCCTCACCTGGATCAACCTATTGCTTGGCAGCTCCTGCCTCACCCCTCACCTTCTTATTGGGCATCTGTCTCATTTTTGACAGTCCTGAAGAAGAGCTCAAGTTTGAAAGGTTGATGGTCTGTTGCTTTCCGTGGATGCTGCATGACCTGCTGAGTTCTTCCGGTACTTTGTGTACTGAACTAGATCCCAGCATTCGCAGACTGCTTGTGTACCTCCAGTGTTCAAGAGAGTTTTAGAGAGTGCCATGAGCATGCAATGAAGGTGGGATATAGATCATGTGCAGGTAGAAGAGATTTCATTTCATTTGGCATCATGTTCATCATAGGCATTGAGGGCTGAAGGGCCTGTTTATGTGCTATACTGCTCCGACACCATAAAAGGACTGTGCGCACTATTGCAAATCACGTTTTATTGCCCTTGGATAACTGGGAATATTTATTTTACATTTTAATTCAATTAGGTTTACGATCATAGCTGTTTTACTACACAGCACCTATTTGGCAGCAGCAAGTAAGAATTTCAGTGCCTATGTACAGGTACAATGTGTATGACAACAAATACATTCCCCGCACTTGTCCTTCTTGAGTAGGTCCCACTTCCGATTACAATTGATACGGGATTAACTGGGATTAAGAGGAAACAAAGATAATAAATATAATAAAATAAATAATGAACATTCACAGAGAGTTGGCAGGTAGCACAAATAAATGCGTTGTGTCAATAGTACAGATGGAAGGGTTAGCGTGATGCCATTGAGTGATGGCTTGGGTAACATTGGGAGTTTCAAGAGCCTGATATCTGTGTGACAGGAATTTATAGATGGTGGGCGTCAGACCAAGGTAGTAGAGCAAGGAGTATCACAAGGCAGATCCCTGCAAAAATAATCCGGGAAGCAGTTGCTTGAAGGTAAATCTACAACCAACAAAAGTGAAGGCACAGGCCCGGAATGCTGGTTGTCCTTTACTTCCTATGGATGCCTCATGGCTGGCTGAATTTCTCAGGCTACATCTCCCAGGAGCTGGGGTTTGCAGCACGTACGTATATTCCACTCTACCCCAGCATCTGCGGACTTTCTTATTTAACTTCAACAAACAGGAGTCATTCAAAAATGAAATAATGGGTGTTAAAAGCCATGAGAAAGAGGTAAAGTCTAAAAAGGATGAGGTACTTGATATCTTGGCAGTCCTGGCATGAGATAAATCCCCAGCTCCTGGGAGATGTACCCTGAGTTGGTGTGAGATGCAAGGGAGGAGATTGCTTGGGTCCTTATGGAAACTTTTAAATACTTGCTGACCAGAGATGAGGTGCAAGATAGAAGGTAACAAAAATGGTACCTTTATTCAAGAAGGCAGCCAGTAAATGGTTGGTAAAGATAGGATTAATCTACACAAGATTAATCAAAGATTATTAGCATTTATTTGCTGGGGATCCTTATCTGATCAATCTTTGTTTATATTTTAGGCATACAGACCTTTCTGGCTTATGAATCTGTGCCTCCAGAAACACCAATTAACCAATAAACCCCAGAAGACACAGGTAGAGCATACAAATTCCTTATAGACAGTTCTGAATTTGAACCTGAGTCACTGGCACTATAAAAGCATTGATCTAACCATTTCACTAACAATACTGTGTACTGGTACATCCTAATCTGCTTGAACATTTTTGTAACAGTGTATGACAAGGGCATTGCAGTTGATGGAGTCTACATGGACTTCATTCTTGCCTTTGATGAGGTCCCATAGAAGAAACGAGTCAAAAACGCCAGGGCCCATGGAATCCAGGGCAAGATGACAAATGGATCCAAAATTTGCTTGTAATTAGAGACAGAGGGTGATGGTGGAGTGTTGCTTTTGTAATAGGAAGCCTGGGATGAGAGGTGTACCATAGATATTACTGCTATGACCATTCCTGTGTTATTTGTTAAGTTCATCAACAATTTGGATGTGAAGGGAGTCACGTGATGGAGTAGTGGCCGGACGGTGAACTCCAGCCCTCTCCAGAAAAGTCGGAAAAAACAAAGGAAAACACAAAGGCACAAAAATAAAAATTAAAGAAAAGTGAGTATAAAGGTGGAAAGAAGATGGCGACGAAAAAAGAAAAATCGAAATCAACGGTAAGAAGAGAGGAAGAGAAGACAACGGAAGAAGAAGGAGAAGGCCTTACCTGTTCGAAGAGGCCCGCGGTGGAGAGAGAAAACCGCTCCCTCAGGTCGGTAGAAAGTGGACTACAAAAATGGCTCGCTGAGCCGAGTAAAAGTGCGCAACCGCGCATGCCCGACTCCTCGTGCATGCGCGATGCGCATGCAAAAATACACACCGACGGGAGGGGTGACCAGCTGGGGAGTCGATCTCCACAGCCGGCAATGACAGCTGCAGAACACCTGCAGCAAGAGGAGAACATAGAAGACAACGAAAACAAGAAAGAAGAGAAGAAAAGGGCAACAAAGAAACAACAGATGGCCAACCCAGAGGTAGAAGAAGAGGAAGAGGAAGAGTACAGTGAAATAGAAGAAGGGAAAGGCAAGATAAAGGATATACTTTCTCTTATTAAAGAATACATGGAGTCATTTAAAGAATGGCAAGCGCAAGAATTTAATGATTTAAGAAGAAGAATAAACAATACAGAAGAGAAAATGAATAAAATAGATATGACCTTAACAGAAATGGGAAAGAGAATGGACAAGATGGAAGAGCGGGAAGCAGCAGTAGAAATGGAGGTAGAGGTCTTAAAAAAGAAATTAGAGGAATCTAATAAAAAAGTTATAGAGACACAAGAGTTGTTAGCTCAGAAAATAGATATAATGGAAAATTATAACTGAAGAAATAACATAAAGATAGTGGGCCTTAAGGAAGATGAAGAAGGCAAGAATATGAGAGAGTTTATAAAAGATTGGATCCCCAGGATCCTAGGATGTCCAGAACTACAGCAAGAAATGGAAATAGAAAGGGCACATAGAGCATTGGCCTTTAAACCACAACCACAACAAAAGCCAAGATCTATTTTAGTAAAATTCCTAAGATATACTACAAGAGAAAAGGTACTGGAGAAGACAATGGAAAAAGTAAGAGAGGGCAACAAGCCACTGGAGTACAAAGGGCAAAAAATCTTCATTTATCCAGATATAAGTTTTGAACTCCTGAAGAAGAGAAAGGAGTTCAATACAGCAAAGGCGATTTTATGGAAGAAAGGGTATAAATTTATACTAAAGCATCCAGCAGTATTGAAAATATTTATTCCAGGACAACAAAACAGACTATTCTCGGATCCAGAGGAAGCACGAAAATTTGCAGAACAATTACAAAATAGACTGAGGGATGAAGACGTGTAATGAGAGTACAAAAGACTGAGAACTAAAAAGACACATAAGTTTTGAACTCCTGAAGAAGAGAAAGGAGTTCAATACATCGAAAACGATCTTATGGAAAAAAAAACTATTCTCAGATCCAGAGGAAGCAAGGAAATTTGCAGAACAACTACAAAACAACCAGAGAGATGAAGATATGTAATAAGAGTAAAAATGACCACGATTTATATGTATGTGGGTAAAGAGGTATATGTGTGTATATGTATAATGTGCATACATGAATGTATCCGTATTTAGAGGAAAATATAGATAGTATAGACAAGAATTAATAAGGGAAGGAAATGGAATAGAGGGAATAAGGAGGGAACTAAAAGAGTGACCTTTGTTACATATGAAAAGTGAAATCTTTTCTGGGGGGGGCTGGGTGGGGAGGAGTTGCGGTCACTGCAAAATCAGCTGACGCTTGCGAGTGAATTCGTAAATCCAAATGGAGAGGGGAGATGTGGTTGTCTGACAAGGGATAAAGGACAACTCAGGAGGGGAAGGGGAGATTGAGGCTAAAGAAGTTTTAAATAGGAGAATAAGGAAAATGTTTGATGTTTTAGGAATGTTGTCTTATAAACGGTTCAAAACAAGAAAACAGAAATGGATAAGAAGGTAATGATGGAGAAACGGAAAGGGAAGATAAACAAAGTATAAAATGGCTACGTTGAACTATATGACTTTAAATATTAATGGAATACATAACCAAATTAAAAGGAAGAAACTGCTAAATTTACTGAAAAAAGAAAAAATTGATATAGCATTTGTGCAAGAAACACATTTAACTGAATTGGAGCACAAGAAATTAAAGAGAGATTGGGTAGGACATGTAACAGCAGCATCATATAATTCAAAAGCAAGAGGAGTAGCTATATTAATTAGTAAAAATGTGCCATTTAAAATAGAAGAGGAAATAATAGATCCAGCAGGGAGATATGTAATGATAAAATGTCTGATAAATTCGGAGTTTTGGAATCTACTCAATGTATATTCACCTAACGAAGAAGATCAAAAGTTTATGCAAGATATCTTTTTGAAGGTAGCAGATACGCAAGGGAACATATTAATAGGAGGGGATTTCAACCTGAATTTGGATTCAAATATGGACAAAATTGCGAAAAAAATTAACAGAAAGAACAAAGTAACCAAATTTATAATTAAATCGATGGAAGAAATGCAACTTTTGGATATATGGAGGAAACAACACCCAAAGGAAAAGGAATATTCATATTACTCAGCTAGACATAAAACATACTCAAGAATAGACCTATTTTTGTTATCAGCTCGTATGCAAGATAGAGTGAGAAAAACAGAATATAAAGCTAGAATACTATCGGACCATTCACCCTTAATATTGACAGTAAAGTTAGAGGACATCCCTCCAAGAATGTATAGATGGAGATTAAACCCTATGTTACTTAAAAGGCAGGATTTTAGAGAATTTATTGAAAAACAAATAAAAATGTATTTTGAAATAAATACGGAATCAGTGGAAGATAGTTTATACTATGGGATGCAATGAAAGCCTTCATTAGAGGGCAAATAATAAGTTATGTAACTAAGATGAAGAAGGACTATAATCAGGAAACAGAGCAGTTGGAAAGGGAAATAGTAAATATAGAAAAAGAATTAGCAATGAAGGAAGATACAACTAAAAGAAGAGAATTGGCGGATAAAAAAATAAAATATGAAACACTACAAACATATAAGGTGGAGAAGAATATAATGAAGACAAAACAGAAATATTATGAACTAGGGGAAAAAACGCACAAAATCCTAGCATGGCAGCTTAAGACAGAACAAGCTAAGAAAATGATATTGGCATCAAGGAAAAAAGACAAACAAATTACATATAATCCAAAAGAAATTAAGGAAAACTTTGGAGAATTCTATGAACAATTATACTGAACTGAAAACGAAGGGAAAGAAGGGAAAATAGATGAATTTCTGACTAAAATTGAACTACCAAAACTACAAATAGAGGAACAAAATAAATTAACAGAGCCATTTGGAATAGTAGAAATACAAGAGATAATAAAAAAATTACCAAATAATAAGACACCAGGAGAGGATGGATTCCCAATAGAATTCTACAAAACATTTAAAGACTTATTAATTCCGCCCCTCCTGGAAGTAATCAACCAGATTGATAAAACACAAAGCTTACCAGATTCATGTAAAACAGCAATAATTACAGTAATACTAAAGCAAGGGAAAGATCCACTCTCACCAGCGTCATATAGACCAATATCTTTACTTAACACAGATTATAAGATAATAGCTAAACTATTAGCAAACAGATTAGCAGAGTATGTAACGAAAATGGTAAATTTAGACCAAACTGGATTTATCAAAAAAAGACGCACAATAGACAATATTTGTAAATTTATTAACTTAATTCATGCAGTAGAAGGGAATAAAGCACCTATAGTAGCAGTTGCTTTAGACGCAGAGAAGGCCTTTGACAGAGTAGAATGGAATTATTTGTTCAAAGTATTGCAAAAATTCAGTTTACCGGAGAAGTATATTAATTGGATTAAAGCATTATATAAGGGACCGTTAGCGAAAGTGACAGTAAATGGACATGTATCAAAGCAATTTAACTTAAGCAGGTCAACACGGCAGGGATGCCCACTATCACCTTTATTGTTTGCGTTAGCTATAGAACCACTAGCAGAATTGATAAGAACAGATAATAATATAAAAGGAATAAAAATAAAAGACAAGGAATATAAAATCAGTTTATTTGCGGATGATGTTATAGTGTACTTAACAGAACCAGAACTATCAATAAAAGAATTATATAAGAAATTGAAGGAATATGGAGAAGTGTCGGGTTACAAGATAAATGTAAATAAAAGTGAAGCAATGCCTATGAATAATGCGGATTTCTCAAAATTTAAGAAGGAATCACCATTTAGATGGCAAATGCAAGCAATAAGATACCTAGGTGTACAAATAAACAAAAATCTCGGCCAACTATATAAACTCAATTATTATCCACTAATGAAAAAATTACAGGACGATTCAGAGCATTGGAAAGATTTACCACTAACACTAATAGGAAGGATAAACTGTATTAAAATGAACATTTTTCCAAGGATATTATACTTATTTCAGGCATTGCCAATACAACTGACAGAGAAATTCTTCAAGGAGTTAAAGAAAATAATAAGGAAATTTTTATGGAGAGGGGGGAAACCGAGGATAGCACTAGATAAATTAACAGAATGGTATAAACAAGGAGGCTTACAACTGCCAAACTTTAAAAATTATTATAGAGCCGCACAATTAAGATACCTATCAGATTTTTATCAAACAAGGGAAAAGCCAGATTGGACCTGATTAGCATTAGATAAAATAGGGGAAAAGATACCTGAACACATATTATATAAATGGGATGAAAAATTGGTACAACATAGAAGTTCTCCAGTATTACATCATCTCCTCAATATTTGGAAGAAGATTCATGTAGAAAGAAATAAAACAAATTATCAATTACCAAAACTAATATTGACGCAAAACAAGTTACTCCCTTTTACAATAGATAACCTTTCCTTTAGAGAATGGGAAAAAAAGGGATTAAAAGAATAGAAAATTGTTTTTCAGGAAATAGATTCTTATCCTTTGAACAAATGAAAGATAAGTACAATATAACTCAAGATACAGCGCTGGCATATTACCAATTGAGATCCTACTTGAAGGATAAAGTAGGAAGCAGTTTGAGTTTGCCAGAGGGAAGTAACCTTGAATATGTGATTACAGATACAATGATAATCAAAAGATTTATAACAAATATGTATATTAAACTGCAAGAAAAGGAGAATGAGGAAACAAATGGTAAAACTAAACAAAAATGGGAACAAGATTTAAATATAAAGATAAAAAAGGAAACATGGGAGAAGTTATGCTCCGGAACGATGAGAAATACAATAAATACGAGGTTACGTATGATACAATATAACTGGATACACATTACACCTCAAAAGTTAAATAAATGGGACCCAACAGTATCTGATAGATGTTTTCGATGTAAAAAAGAAATGGGAACAACAATTTATGCAATCTGGACATGTGAGAAAGTAGAAAAATTTTGGGAAGATCTAAATCAGATATTAAATAAAATAACAGTAAACAATATACCAAAGAATCCAGAGATCTTCCTCCTAAGTAACATAAAAAACAAAGAATTTGGAATTGATTTGGAGGATGCAAAAAAAGATTTGTTAAGATAGCTCTAGCCGTAGCAAAAAAATGTATTATGTCAACCTGGAAATTGGAAGATAATTTGAAAATACAACAATGGTATATAGAAATGAATAAATGTATTCCATTAGAAAAAATAACATATAGTTTAAGAAATAATATTGAAATATTCGAACAAATATGGGAGCCTTACATTAAATACAATAGCGAAAACCTACTGGGGACAATCATTACCTAAGTTAACGGAAGGAAAAGGAAATTAAAAGAATGGACTCAGTAGAATTTCTGGTGTATTTTTATTGAATGATAACATTGTCTGACTGGTTTAATGTATCCTAGATTGTATATCTTAAATGGATGGGAGGGGGGAGGTAGGGAGGGTGGGATGGGAGGAGGGAGGGGGGGAGAAAATGGCACTGTATATGTGTGAAAAGGAAAAAGTGTGTACCATGGTTAATGTGATTTATGGTGTGAAAAATAAAAAACTAAAAAAAAACAAAAAAAAAAAACTTGCATCTAAGAAGCGATGCCAAGTATCTGGTTTAGACCCAGGTGCATCAGAGTAAATTACAGTGTAGCAAGCTAAGCTTGAATTAATATTTTCTTTGGTTAACTTTGGACTGTTCATAGTTGAAAGATTGGATTTTCATTGAAGCAAGTTGTTACTTTTTTGACTTGTTGGCTTGTGAAAAAAAATACATTTAAAAGGAGCTTAAAGGCTATAGAGAAATATTATTTATTGAATATTTTATTTCTCATTTGTTAATGCTTTTTCTGGAAAGAGTTTAACTAAAACTATTATTAAACATTTATTTTAATAAGAAAAAAAAAACAATTTGGATGTCAATATAGGAACAATGACTTGTATGTTTCGAGATGATTCAAGAACTGGTGATAGAGAGAACAGTAGACATAGGCTACACGGAATGCTGTGAAATGTGAGGTGAAACATAAGAGGAGAACTACAGAGTGAAAGGTAGGATCCGAGGAAGCACTGTGGAACAGAGCAACCTCTTGTTTGAAATGATCCCTGGAGATAGCAACATTAATAAATATGGTTGTGGTTAAAGCTCATGCTACCCTAGGGCTTGATCGCAGGCAATTTGGATGAAGCTCTCTTTATGTGCAATGGTTCCTGTTCATGCTGCAGGCAAAAACAGTTGGACATCACTTCAGTAAAAAAGTTGCCCATTGGAAACTTTCTCATTGTAATTTTATTTTATTTTTAAATTTACAACACAGTAGGAACCATTGAAACCCTTGCTGCTTAATTATACCCAATTAACTTTGAATCTTCTACATTTCTTTGGGTGTTGGGGGGGAGGTAAATTGGAGCACCTGGGGAAAACCCATGCAGGTCACAGGGAGCGGGAAATGGAGGATGTGCTAAGTTGATGGCAACACCTAATATTCCTTCTGGGCACTCTCCAACCAGATGGTATTAACATCAACACCTCCGGTTTCTGCTCACCTACTCCCTATTCCCCCTCTCTTCCCCATCCATCCGCCCTCTTTCCTTCAGCTTTCACCCCTTTCAGTCTCCTTTCACAGAGCCATCCCTCCTCCCCCTGTATGCTGGTGTGCCATCCTTCCCTTATCCACCTGTTACCTCCTGCCTGCGCGACTGTGCTCTGCCCCCTGCTCCTCCACCACCCAATGTTTTGTATGGACCCCTTCCTACATTTTGCTCATACCTTGATGAAGGCCTCAAGCCCTAAACGTTAGTTACGTATCCTTATCTTTGCTATGTAAAGTTCACTGTTTGACCTGCATTGTGTTTTTAGTTCAAGCATGAGTTTGGCAGACTTATGTGGTTTACTACAGGGGATGAGAATGGTTGGGGAGGGGGGCGGGATGTGACTGGTGGAGGTGGGTGGGAAAGGGGATAAATTTGAGGAGGAAAGGTAGGAAAAGGAAGAACCTCAATGAATGACACCACATATTTGACGGGAGAGATGCAGATAAATTTTTACCCTGCAATGTGTAATGCATATTGTCACCCACTGTTGAATTATTGGATATGCTTAAAACTTAGCTAATGAGGATATTTAAGACAGAAGTTAATATATTGAGATTTTAAGGGAATCAAAGGACATGGTTAAGGTGAATGGTGGTCATTGGCAACACATCTGCAGACGTGGGGTTAGATAATGGAATGCTTTAAGCTTCAGGACATTCATTGAAAGCAAATTTTGAAAAGAGCTGGAGCATCACATAAACAGCTAGATGAACTTGGCAGGTTGAGCAGCACCCATGGGAGAAAAAGACTTGCCGACATTTCAGGCTGGATCCCTTCATCGGCACCTGATGAAGGTTTTCGGCCCAAAATGTAGACAAGATTTAAAATGAACCTGGTCATGTGTATGAAATGAGGGAAAGGTGAGAAATTTGAAAGACACATGGATGGGTACACACATAGAGAAGGTTTTAGATGGATATGGGTCAAATCCAAACAAATGGGACCAGCTTAAGCATGTTGTTGTGAACAAGATGGGCCAAAGGGCCTGTGTCTGCACTGAACGTATATGGTGAGTGCAAGAAACTGGAGATGGCATAAAAGATTGTGGAGAGTTCCAGAATCTCCTCAATTACAATGTGATGGGACCAGTGCAGATTCCCTTATTAGGCGAAGCATTGGCTGGTTAAAAAAAAAGACCTGCATTATTCTGTTGGTCCCAACCATATTCCTGACACACTGGCACATGTCCTCATGGGAGAAGTATGCATGCTGAATTTGTTCCCTTTTTGGCGGCACAGATGGCGTAGTGGTTAGCGCAACGCCTTTACAGCGCCAGCAATTGGGACCGGGATTCAAATCCTGTGCTGTCTGTAAGGAGTTTGTACATTATTCCCGTAACTGTGTGAGTTTTCCCCGGGGGCTCCAGTTTCCTCCCACCATTCAAATCATTCCGGGGGTGTGAGTTAATTGGGTGTAAATTGGGCGGCACAGACTAGTGGGCCGAAATGGTCTGTTACCTTGCTGCATGTCTAAATTTAATTTTTTTTTAAACTTTAAATTTATTACTGAACAGATGGATTCCCAAGCAGCTGAGTCGTGTGGCAAACCATTGGTGCAACACCCCGATAACTAGAAACAGAAGTTATATTCAGCTCTCTAGTAAAGAAACAAGAGAATTGTTTCTCAGCACAGACCTTGGTTTGACCTGCAGAAGATTCAGCTTAACATAGCGAAGGATGGAGAACGTGACTGGTAGGTCCTCACAGTCCTAAACACAAGCTGCTGGTGGAACTCAGTGGGTCGCGCAGCATCCGGGGAAGAAAAAGAACAGCCGACGTTTCAGGTCGGACCCCTTCATGGAGTCCACTCTTTTTCTCGCATGGTTGATGGTCACCCCGTTGAGTTCCTCCAGCAGATTGTTTGTTGCTCCAGATTCCAATGCCTGTGGTCTCCTACGCAAGTCCATTCTCATCAGCGTAATGGATCCTTGCAGCTGATGTTTTATTTCCATAATAGGCAGAACTCTCTTTGGAACTTATCCTGGATTCCTTTGTGCTGCAGAACTCCAAAGAAAACCTACATATTAAAAACAAATCTCTTTTACAATTCTCAAATCTCCATTGCCCTGTAGTTTTGCCACAGAAGTTGATCAGTGAACCAACACACCCCAAAATTATTGCAAATTATTTTCCTGTGTTAACTGAAACTGCAGAAAGGGTTCAAATTGCTCCAGTCTTAGTCTCTGCCGAGTTCTGGTTCTCGTGTATTGCAGTTCAAAGGGAGCACACAAAGCCTTTACCAAACTTTCAAGCACTCACTCAATTACCCAAATGTAATTGAGGTAATGTTTTGATTCAAGTCACCATTGAAGGAATAGAGACCAGGTTTTAACTTTAGACTCCACTGCAGACAGCATCTCAGACTTACCACTTGTGCATTAAACTGTAATTTGAGGCAGTCTGAGAATATTTCCACTAATTTGAATTAATTACTTTCACCTCTCATTGGCACAGGTACAAACAAGTAACAGCATGATCTTGGATAGATGCCTTGACATACTTTGATGTCCTTTATTCATTTTAAGTCTGAATGGGTCATGAGGTACATTACAAATTCTGTCACTAATCTAGAAACGACCTAGGGGCAATGTTGTGCTTGTGTCTTGTGTAAATCACACTTGGCCTAGTTTCAAGTGGTTCTGAGGCTGGTTGTACTCAGAGGCACAGCAGATAGAGACTCAGGTTCGATCCGACCTCTGTGTAGAATTTATATGTTCTCCCTATGTAACTGCGTGGGTTTCCCCCAGTGCTCCATTTTCCCACCACTCCTCGCTCCCCCCCCCTCCCCACCCCTGCCCATGTCCCATAGACATGCAGGTTGCTCGGATCATTAGCCAAGATAAATTGTGCTGACTGTATGCAGGTCTTAAGCACTGAAGCAAGTCTATCCCTGGACACTAACGGAGTTAGAGGTGTAGACTTGTTCATGGTAGGTTCATTCATTCACCTTCCCACCACAGTCCATGCCAAGGGATGTGTTCTCTATCTTTGACCTCGGGTCTGATCCACTCCATCTCACTTACCCCCTCCTGGAAGCCTCATCCCAGCCCTTTGATCTTCCACATTATTATATCCCCTGCCTCTGCTGGCCCCTTTGATCTTCCACATTATTATATCCCCTGCCTCTGCTGGCCGCACCTCTGCCACAACCCCTGTGATCCTCAGCACTGGAAATTTGCAAAGGTTTCAAGCTATGGACGAGACTTAATAAAGATATGTGAGGGGGTTAGATTGGGTGGACAACCAGCATCTTTTTTTTCCTGGGGCAACAATAACAAATACCAGAGGGCATCTGTTTAAAGTGAATGGAGAAGAGTTTAGGGAGACGTCAGAGGTAAATTTCTTTCTTTACGCAGAGTGTGGTAGGTGCCTGGATTGCGTGACCAGGAAGCTAGTAAAATGGGGACATACAAATACTCTCAGATAGGCACATAGAAAAATAGGGAAGGGTTAGATTGTTGTGGAGTAGAATTACATAGGTTGGAATAGCATCATGAGCTGGAGGGTCTGTACCGTGCTGTAATGTCAAATGTTCTTCCAATGAACGCTGCAATTTCCTGCTCCTTATGTGCAGTAGAAATCAAATCCTTCACCCTCACCCAATAACAACACCATCCCTTCCTTTGCCTCATCATTACTTCGATGGAAGAAACAATTCAAAGCATTCTTTTTTCCCCTCTGTAGCCACTGGGCCTTTGTTCTGTGAGTGGGTTGGGTTCTTGAACCACCTCAGTAGCAGCAGAGAATGATCACAATAACTCCCCAATATCCTCCTCCAGAGATCTGTATTAATAATCCAGTAAATAAACCAATATAACAGTGCCATCTTCTTAGACAATATCTCAAGCTTTATATGCATTTGGCCCACTCTGATGGACAAACCACATCAAACACTGTTTCCAGGTCCATCATGGCAGGGCTGATTCCAGGATCTTTTCAATGCCTCTTTGACGATCCCGATCGCACAATTAATACAGCCCAATGATGTGAACATAGACTTTTCTAATTTCCTCCCTCTCGTTTCTGTATTCCTTCTGTTCTTCCTCTTCCTACTCCATTTTTTGTCCCCTTCCCCAACCACCTCCACCCAGACCTTACCCATTCTCACCCCCCCCCCACCTCACTTGGTTTCATTCCCCCTCTACCCCTATCTCCCACTGCTCTCTTCCCTCACCCCAGTGCCCTCCCTCCAGTTCTGCCTGGTCTTGCTTTATCCCACTATTCTCACCTTCTCTGTGTATCAGATCCCAGCATTAGCCAGCCCTTGCTTTCTAATCGCCCACTCCCAGCTGTGTAACTCATCTTCCTCCACCTGACCCCTCAGTTTTCCTTTCCCCCCTCTCTCTATTTATTAGGAATCTGCCAATCTATTGCTTCTGCCCTTCATGTTTCACTTCTGCCTGGTTCATCCAATCCTACACAGATCCCCTGGTTCACATATCCCACCCTCTTCTCTTCATTGCTACTTTTCCTCAATCTTGATAAGAAATGTTTCAGTTCAAAATGTCGACCATTCTTTCTTTCCCATGGATGGCTTCTGGAATTCAGATACTCTAATCTCCTTTATCCACCCAGTTTGCCCACAAGCTCAAACATCTCTGGCAAATTTGTCAAACTGTATTTCCCTTTTATAAAAACTATGTTGACACAGCTCAATTGTCTGTGTTTTCTCCATGCTCTGCTGTTACCTACAATATTTTCACAGTGACAGGTCTTACAATAACGAGCCTACAATTTACTACTTTCCACCTCTCTCCTTTCTTGAGTAGAGGCAATTATATTTAGGGCTTTCTAATTGTCTTGGGACCACTCCCCAAACTATTGTTGTTAAGGAAACAGAAATAGGTGGAAATAACTCAGCAATATCAGGCAACATCCGTGGGAGGAGAGACAGAGTCAACGAGTTAGGTCGAAGCTCTTTCTTCTAGCCATCGTTACATGTGCAAGAGGATGGTGACGGTGTGGAGATTGATGATGTTGCTACCATCTGCCTGCTATTCTTCCCTTTTGTAGATGGTACAGGTTAATCTTTTTCAGGTACAGTGCTGGGGAAGAGACGCAACAGTAGAGTTTGTTATTCGGAAATTGCAAGAAGTCCAATTATTATTTGGCTTGGAAAATAATTCACATTTAATGAACAAATTTCAGGGCATATACATTGTACAGTGGCAATAAAATCATTATTTTTATCATCAAATTGGAGGGAATAAACTAAATAAAGATCCTCTGATGCACAGGAGACTGCAGATGCTGGAATCTGAACACAATCTGCTGGAGGAAGTTGGTGAGTCAAGCCACATCGGTGGGGGAAAAAAGGGAATGGTCCATGTTTTGAGCCAGAACCCTTCAGAGTGATGGAATGATATATTTAGCATGGATAGGAGTTTGGGAAGCTCACGGAAAACAGCGCTGGGATGAATGGTCCTTTCTTGGGCTGGTAATCAGGAACCAGCAGGACACTCCAAGAATGTGGGGGCCAAGCACATTGCAGCCACGTTTGCTGACGTGACAGAGATGAGGTGGTCAGAAGACCCAGGCAAACTACAAAAGGGATACAAACCGGTGAAGTGAGCAATCAAGGAGGAGTGTAATGTGGAAAAATGTGGAAGTGTTCACTTCAGAAGAAAGCACGTGTAGCAATTTATCATTTAAAAAGAGTTAGGCCTAGTAAAAAGGGACCCAAGGATTTGGACAACAAGGGAGAGGGATCCAAGGGGCTGAGGGTGTAAAAATCATGAAGCTTTGATGCAGGGTGCATCAGGACTGCTGTGTACAGTTTGGTCTCCATGTTTTAGGGATTAGAACTGTAAACAGAGAAAAAAATTCAAGCAAACCGACTGTGCAATACAGGGAAAATAAAAAAAAATCAATAAAGTGCACAAGTAAGAGTCCTTAAATGAGCCCCTGATTGAGTTTGTTGTTGAGGAGTCTGATGGTGGAGGGGTAGCAGCTGTCCCTGAACCTAGTGGTATGAGTCTTGTGGCACCTACACTTTTCTCCTGATGGCAGCAGCGAGAACAGTCCTTGATGATTGCTGCTGCTCTATGATGGCAGCGTTCCCTGTAGATGTTCTTGATAGTGGGGAGGCTTTTAACTGTGATGTCCTGGTCTGTGTCTACTACCTTTTGGAGGACTTTATGCTCAGGGGTATTGGTGTTTCCATGCCAGACCATGATGCAGCCAGTTAGTACACCTTCCACCACACTGCTGTAGAAATTTACCAGGGTTTCTGATGTCATACCAAACCTCCGCAAACTTCTGAGGAAGGAGAGGCTCTGACGTGCTTTCTTCATGATGCCATTAGTGAGTTGGGTCCAGGAAAGATCCTCCGAGATAGTGACTCCCAAGAACTTAAATTTGCTCACCTCGACCATTCTGTCTTTCATTGATGCTGGCTGACCAGCTAAGTTGCTCCAGCAGATTGTTGAACCCAAAGGCATCAATATTGATCTTCAATTTCTGTTAAACCCCTCCCCCAGTCTCTCTCTTTCCCTATTCCCATCTCCTTCCTTCAGCTCCCCGCTCCTCCCTTTCCTTCTTCTACCAGAAAGCTACCCTTCTTAGACCTCGTCCTCTTCCCCATCTCAGCTTCTTTCTCTTCTACCCTCCCACCTGCATCCACAGTAACAGCGAAGAACCACCTCTCCACACCCCCACGACCCCTGACAATATTATTCTGTCCGTACCTGTGGATGATGTGCATACAGCCTTCAGGAGAGTGAATCCAAAGAAAGCATCCAGTCTAGATGGAGTAAGTGACCGATTATTTCTTCAGACTGGTGGGGACAGGGAAAAGTGCTGAGTTCCAATTGGTGCAAAAACAATTTGATTCTTTCAGCACTGCGTTGTCCATGGAGTTTGATTCAATTTCGTAATTACATGGAAGAGAGAGCAATAACAAATAGAGCTTTTCAGAAATGACCCAAATGAATGCAGCTCTAGGAACCCAATAAAACATTATTAACCATTCCACTCATCACCCCCTCTTCTTCATTCTATATTACTCAAAGTGCTTTGTGTTGACCAATCAGAAGACCTTAACTGATTTGGTGCAGGTATCTAAATCCACATACTTCCTTAACGACTCTTTTCATATCACTTCCTTACAAAGAGCCCTTTGTGGTGAATTTGAAAAGGTTCTGATGATGGTAACCTCAAAAACCTATCTAATAGCAGAAGCATTGATCTCAAGTAATTCAAGGCAATGGCACTTGAGCATAACATCCTCTGTCTCGCATTGGAATAAATTAAAAAAGTCTGAATGATTCTTCATTGTGCGGATATTAACCAAATTGTTACATTGTAAGGCAGGTCAAGAAAGCTACCTTCATTGACATTCAACTTCTGTTCTAAAGCAATCAAGCACATCATACTATTTCCACTCTTTGTGTTGGTTCTGTTGAAGGAATGGGGTCTTTTGTTGATATGTGTACAGATCCCTTCAACATCTATCAATTTCCCCTCAATGTTAAAAGCATTGAGCTCAATGTTTGCGAGCATCTTGTAAAATTTTACAGGGCATCAGCAAAAATATTGCAAACCAATATCTAGGGCAAGGGTTCTTAACCTTTTTCTTTCCACTCACATAAGTATACTATAAGTATTTCCTATTGCCACAGGGGCTCTGTGATTAGTAAAGGATTGTTTAAGGCAGTATGTGGGTGGAAAGAAAAGGTTTGAAAACCACTGTTTTAATCATACCTCATTGACTCGTTATGTGCACAGTTTCAGAACTCCTAAGGGAATGGGCCAATGACCATTTTTCTCAAGCAAAACATTTCAGTAACAATTGGGTCCAAAGCAGTGATTCTCAACTTTCCCTTCCCACCCACGTACCACCTGAAGCAATCCCAGAGCACTGATGGCAGAGGGATTACTTAAAGTGGTATGTGAGTGGAAAGAAAAAGGTTGAGAACTAATGATCTGGGGGAAAGAAAGTGGGTTGCTTCAGAAAAATGGAAGTAAACAAGAAAATCTGCAGATGCTGGGGGTCCAGGTGAATATGCAAAAGTGCTGGATAAACTCAACAGGTTATGCAGCATCCGTGGGGGACAAATGATGATGCTGGCCACAGCCCTGGTATGGGGAGGTGGGATGCGGAAGAGCACAGGCTAATAGGTAAGAAGTAATAGGTAGATGCAGATGGGAGGGTAGAAGAAAAAGAAGCTGAGAAGTGACAGAGTGAAAGGTCAGAGGGCAAAGAAGGATAGAAGAATGGGATGTGGTGGAGAGTTAGAGAAAGGGAAACAGGGATAAGGGAAAGAGAGAGACTGAAGGATGGGGTAAGGGAAGTTGGGGGAAGACAATATTGATGTTGTCTGGTTGGAGTCTGCAGAGAATGAATACAAGGTGCTGAACCCCTAATTTGTGGGTGCCCCCCATGCCCCTGTTGCCCTTTGTCCAGCTCTCAACCTGTTCCCTTCCACCTATTAGAGCTACTCTTCTTTGTCCTCTGTCCAACCAAATAGGCCAAGCCTATTTCTACTAGTTCTACTAGTTCATGGTTTGGTTCAACATAAAAGCACAGCCCATCTCAACCATGTAACTAAGATACCTATGCAAATCCCCTTTCAATCTTTCAATTTGATTTTTTTAACATCCTAATTGTCCCCACATTTACCACTTCGTCTAACAGCTCATCCCATCTACCTCCCATCCTCTATGTGGAAAAAAAATCTTTTTCTGATACCCTTTTAAATTTGCCCCTCAACTTAAACCCATCCCCTCTCATTTAGGGACTCCTACCCTGGGAAAAGCACAGTGACGATCTACCCGATCACTCCCCATTTTAATGTAATAAACCTTGATAAGCTCTCCCCTCTACCTCCTCCACTCTGCGGAAAACAACCTCACCCTATCCAGTCTCCCCTTATAACTCAAGTCTTGTAAGACCAGGCAACTTTCTCATGAATATTCTCTGCTGCACACAAAAGGGCTGGAGGAACTCAGCAGGTCATGCAGCATCGTTGGAAAGCAACAGGCAGTCGACGTTCCAGGCTTGTCCCTCCATGAGCTCATATTCTGCCAGGATCAGGTCACACATAAATTGGAGGAATACCTTTATATTCCATCTCATAGTCTCCAGTCAGATGGCATCAATGCCAACTTCTCCAATTTCTGGTAACCCCCCTCCCTCAGTCTCACTTAGCCTCATCTCTCCTTTCTTGCTCTTTCCCCTGCCCGTCACCCCCATCTTCCTCCCTTCAGCTCCCCATCCCCTCCCTACTTTTCTCCAATCTTTCTTAGCCCTCTGCCCCCTACTCCAATACTGCGGCCACTTATTGGTGGTGCAAAAAATTAACTGTACTCAACATACACATGTAAATAAACTGACTGTGTAACTGACTGACAGAGAAAATAAAATCAATAAAGGGCAAAAGTAAAGAGGATGGCATGATTGGCGCAGCGGTTATCGCCTTTACAGCACCAGCGATCGGGTTCAAATCCCGCGCTGTCTCTAAAGAGTTTGCATGTTCTCTCCATGCCTGTGTGGGTTTTCCCCGGGACCTCTGGTTTCCTCCCACCGTTCAAAAATGTACTGGGGGTGTAATTGGGCGGCATGAGCTCGTGGGCCGAAATGGCCTGTTACCGTAATGTATGTCTAAATTTATAATTTAAAAATTTATAATTTTAAAACTCAAAAATGTAAGAGTCCTGAATTGAGTCCCTGATTGAGTTTGTTCTTGAGGAGTCTGATGGTGGAAGGGGAGCAGCTGTTCCTGGACCTCTCACCTCCCACCTGAATCTGCCTATCACTCCATGCTCCATCCCTACTCCACTCCCCTTCAACCTTATTTAGGTGTTTGCTTGATCTTTCCATCCCTGATGAGGGGCTCAGGCCTGAAATGTCGACTGCCTGTGGCTTTCCATGGATGCTGCTCTCCCTGCTGAGATTCCCCAGTGCCTTTGTGTACTGTTCCAGTCCTTCAGCATCTGCAGACTCCTGGTTTACCTTTGTTTTCTACACCACCTCCTGCTTAATCAAACCATTCCCACAGCAATGGTGATGAAAACAACATATAATCTTGCAAATCAGTGACTTGATTTATTTTTAGATGCAGAACTGCCAATAACTGGTTTCTGCTTTATCTTAATGATCTAAAATCATGGTTGCCCATGAGTGGCTCCATAAGTTTCTCTTGTTGCCCCCAGGGACCTGGATTCAATCCTGACCTTTGTGGAATTTGCATGTTCTCACCTGCTGACCTCAAAGATTTCTCCCACTTCCCAAGGAGATGTTTGTAGGTTAATTACCTTCAGGGAAGGAAGTGTTTTCGATCTTTTCTTTAGTTACCACCAAGTTATATGTTTGGTTCAAGCCTATTGGCACATATACTGAAGTACAGTGAGAAATTTTAATTTGGAAGCAGTCTAGCTCATTAACCCATACATAGTTCAGCAAATAAAACAGAAAGGAGTACAGAGTTTCAGGATTACAGAGAGAGATCAGTCAGAACAGAGCAAATCAGCATTACTTTACTGAGGTGTGGATGGTTCAGGATTCCAAAAACAATGGGAAAAAAAACTGTCCTTGAATGTGCTGGTGCACTGTGTCACACTCATGACCAGAGAGAAGAGACCATGGTTGGGGCAGGATGAGTCTTTTAATATGTTGGTTGTTTTTGGAGCTAAAGTTTAGGTGGCAGGTACCTTATATTCTGTCCTGGCAGTCTTCAACCAAGCCAGATGGCATCAATATTTACTTCAAATTTCCAGTAACCATCTCCATCACCCCATCTTCCCCTAACTCCCTGGCCCCACTCCTGGCATCTTACAAGACAGACCAATCTGTGAATGTTAAGGTGAGCAATTTTAGCCAATTCTCACCTTTAATCAGGGTTATTAACAGTCTATCAGTGTGGTATCTCATAGTCGCTGCACAAAGATGAAAAGAAAAACGTTTCATCGTACATAACTGCGGGGGCCCTTGAAAATCCAGGGCCCGTAGCTCATGCTACTTTTCCTACTCTGTTAATCCAGCCCTGACTGCAAGTTGTCTAGACCACTGGGATAGACACAGTTGCATGCTCCAGTCTACCATTGGATTTGGAAAAGTTTTCACCAAATTACTTCAGACTCTCACTGCATAGTATTCAGGCAATAAACTATTCAGGGCTGATGTGTCTGCACTCTTCCTACATGAAAGAGCAGACAGTGCATTCAATCATAGGAGTCAATATTGTGACTGTTAACCTCTCAGGATGTTCTCTGCTCAGCCCAATCAATATTTGTTGAAAGTGGCCTCTTGGTTTATCAATAGAATTTCATTGGAAACAAAGTGTTGGTTTCCTGGGGATACCCACAAGTAAACATAAAGAAAAGTTAAGCAATCACCCTGCACATTCACCAACGGAAGGAGAGAGGGTGAGAAAAGGAGTTTTTGCACATTTACTTGGAACCGCCAAGATTTCCTTGTATTGAACTTGATGTGCAACTGCAGGAAACTTGCCATTTCTCAATTTAAAAGCATGAAACATTAATGCACACCTTCTCTTCTAGTTCGAAGTATATTCATTTGTTCTCCCTTTGCAAATTTGAATTTGTTCTTGTGTATCCAGATCCTCCATTATTTGTCTTGTGACAGAGATGGACAGGGGCACTATTTTGACGACTTTTATGGCAATCCCCAATGTTAACATGTTCTGTTCACCTTCCCAAAGCATCATTCTTTCTTTTAAAAACAGCTGAGCTATTAAAACACAACTGTAAAGTCAATTGCAAAACATGCTCAGAACTTGCCAGAGCATGCCGCTTCTCATGAGACATTCATGTGCCAGGTCGTGTGTCAGTGATAGGATCATGCCCAGTGAACATAGAACCTGGAGGATGACAGAAACTCACTTGTCAGCTGCCGTGTGCAACTGATTCAAGGATGTACAACTAACTCTCTCGTAGTGTTTGTGAGTTTTATCAGCAACGGGCATGTCTTGACTGTGCAAGTGGAAACAAGAGTAACAGTGTCATTCCAAGATTTCTAAATTGCAAAAAGCCTCTATTTTTGGCCTGTTTTTCATACCAAAAAAATTCACTGATATCAGAATGGCTGGAGGTTAAAATGTGAATGAGTTGAATCCTTGTGTTAAAAGGAAACGCGGCACAGCGCAAGGACTGTGGGAGACGAGAGCCATTGCTCCGAGTCATCCTTTACACTGCATTCAGTCACCCAGGCAGAAAATTATCATGGGTAAAGCAAGACAAGACCTGGTGCTGCTACTTGATGTTATGTACAAAGGCTCCATAAATGACACGAAGATGAAATGCTACTTGTTGTTCTGGCCTGTATAGGATGGATGTTCTGGTCTGCAAATGAAAAGAGAAGCAATATGTTCTGAGAAGCCTGTTCACAAAGTCTCTCTGTACTCCAATGGAAATGCCTTGTTCTTTCAAGCACAGTCATATTCTTTATACATGACTTCCTCCGACACCAGAGTATGGACAGCACTGGTCATTTCACTGCTCCTGGGTTGGGGAGGGCCTTTAAAAGGTTGATGCTATTTTTTATTGTGAGCAAACTGAGTAACACAAAAAAAAAGCTGCAAATGCTAGAATCTTGAGCTATCAAAGAACTGCTGGAGGAACAAAACAGGTAGACAGCATCCATGGGTAGAAATAGTCAATCAATGTTTTGGTTAGCGATCCCTTATGGATACTAGGGTAAAAATGTGAAAGAGGGAAAGCTGGAGGATGAGCCCAGAGGTGATAGGGCAGAGGACAGAAGGCATGAGCGGTGGAGAGACAGGTAGACAACTGGAAAGGGAGAGACAAGGAGGGAGAGGGGAATCACACCTCAATAAAGGCTCCCAACCTGAAATGGTCTGACCAATTCTACCCATGGATGCTGCTTGACCTGCTGATTTCCTCCAGCAATTCTTTGTTGGTTTATAAATGTAATGCGACAGTTAATGAGAGCATTGGTGTGAGCACATCTTTGGTCCAAGAGTCCCCACCCCACACTAAAGATCCTTCCTTCCCTCTCCAGCATCTCTCCAATCCACATGGACCCATCCCTTTGGTCTCATCTTCTCTGCCAACTGCCAGAAAATTAACTGCCTTTAATTTTCAATTCCTCTCACTCTAATCTACAACCCTATTACTCAAACTGCCATAAGAAACAACCTTTCAGCGTCTGGAACTACTGTGGTCCACTGTTGGTCTACTTACTTAAGAAAGGATGTGGATGTACTGCAAGCAGTTCACCAACAATCTACTGGACTAATAGATCAAAAAGACGGGTTGTCTTATGAAGAGAGATTGCACAGACTGTGTCCTCTGAGTTCAGAAGAGTGAGAAGGAACTTGATCCAAACAAGTAATAACCAGAAGAACATTGCTAAGGTGGAGGTGGAGAGGATGTTTTCTCTTGCAAGAAAAACCAGAACTAGGGTTCAGTGTGCAAAAATAAGTGGTCATCCATTTATGACAGAAATAAGGTGATTTCTTTCTTTCTCTTAGGAATTGGTGAGGAGCTCTTTCTGATGGTGGTGAAGGCAAAACTTTATAAGGCAGAGATGGCTGGATTCTGCATGAGCAAGAGGGAGAAAGGTTATGATAGGAAGAGACGAATGTGAAGTTGTAGTTCCAAATGATGTTATAAATGGTTCGGCAGATTTAGGTGACCGGGTGGTCTACTCCTGCACCTATTCTTTCATTCTTCTGTGCTGCTGCAACTGAAAGTTTGCGTGGACCCTGGCTGACAATGTGCTGGATACAGTTTAACTGAGAATCGTCCTTTTGAATGTGATCTGTGGAAAGTTTTCAGACTAGTTGCATCGCAACCTGGTTTGGTAATTCAAGTACCCAGGAAGGCTGCAGAGGCAGCTGGCTTCCCACCCACTGCTGACATTTATGTGAGGCCCAACATCACAAAGGACCCCCATATCCCTGGTCACAACCTCTTCTCACTGTTCCCTTCAGGCAGAAGGCACAGAGGCCTGACAACCAGTATCTCTAGGATTGAGGACAGTTTATTTTCAACAGCTATCAGGCTCTTGAACCTCCCCGTTATACTAATCAGGGACTGCTCTGACTCCACAAAAGTACTGTCTGCTCCTCTTTAACACTATGTTTTTTTGTACTAGAACTGTGAATATTTGTATATATTGTCTCTTTTTTAATTCAATTATGTATTCTATTGTAGTTTTTTAATGAAGTACTTGCTCAGATACAGTAAATAAGAGTTTCTGGGCATATGTACAGTACATAATGCAAGCAACAATAAATTCTTTATCATTATCGACATCTAATTTATAGCCATGGTGTTCTCTCATAAGACTCACATTGGATTTTACTCCGATTCACAAATCAGACACTGGGCAAGAGATTTGCTCGCCTTTCTTTGGAATTTTGCATTTTTGGCAAAGGCCAGCATTTATTACCCATCCCTAATTACACTGGACAGCAAGATATTTTTTTCCTGAACACTTGTGGGTGTATTTGATGGAGTTTTGGCTGCTGATCTCGAAAATCACCTTAAATTTTTCCTGTCACATACCTTTTTTTTTAACATATGCATAACCTATTTTGCAATCTTCTGTCTTATTTTAAGTCCACTAGTATCAAGATGTTTTGGTCAGTCCAAGAATGCTTGGGCATGCACACTCAGTGCAGGTGCTACGCAAATGTTGTCTTAGGCTTGGGGATGTTTAAATAGGATAGATGCAGACAGGTAATAAAAGCAACTCACATATGCAAATGATAAAGAGATTGAACGCATGTTGATGCATGTGTTCTTCAGGCAATAGCATAGTAACTTTACTGAAGAATAGCATGTATTGTCATTAGGAAGATCTAGTACAACAGAAATGTCTCATCAATGTTGCAACAGCTGCAATACACTCCATTACATTTGTGGCGAGTGTACGCTTAAGCCTCAAATGCGCAGCATGGCTGCACTTATTCAGAAAATCTATGAGCTCTACTTCAATTGTCAAATTAGTGACCAAGACAAACCCTTGTCTCCTCACACTTGCTATGAGTCATGCAGTCAACCTGGTGCCACCATCATTATATGATTAAACATGCTAAATTCAATCAAAGTTAATTTCATGTTTCTCCAACTCTCTATGTGATAGAGCAAATCTAAAATTATCTTGGTATTCAGCTTGATGTAACTTATCATAAGCCCCATTTTTTTCAGGAAGCAAACCTTTTGAAAAAAATTGTTGTTCCATGAAACTCTTGCGACAATATTTTAGAGGAAATTTTTATTTCCCCACACTATTGGTGATTGAATCATGTGCAACCTGATTTCCTTCTCCAAGGACATGAAATACCAAGAATGTTTTCACAACGATCTGGTAGTTCCGTGATCATCACTTCCAAAGACTTGCTTGTTCAAAATTGCAAATGGTTCTCTGATTGTAAATACCATGGTGGTATCAAAACTTGGATTTCTGGGTTGTTAGTCCAGGCCTCCTGATTACTAGTCTGGTCATTCATCTGCTCAACTGCCAATCAGCAGCGAGAATCCCAGGGGACCCACATTACTTGTTACAAGTTGCATGATGCCAAACCTCGTTATGAATCAGGCATTAAACGCAGGGGGTGTGGCCAACCTTTAAATTTTTTATTTAGTAACAGGCCATTTCAGTCCATGAGTACATACTGGGGTATAGGTTAATTGGGCAGCATGGACTGAATTAAAGTCTGGTTAAGGCCACATGGACAAAGATTGTTTAAACTGTCACTGTAAAGCTCAATTCCCCAAAGAACTGCCCACACACTTCAAATAACTATGCAACTCATTTTAAAAAATCTATTCACAGTAAAAACCACCTTGAAACCACCAGATTATAATAAATCCCATCTGCTAGACTAATATCCTCCAGTGGATGGAATCTACCATCTTTCACCCAGAGTGACTCCAGATTCACCAATATGGTTGACACTTAATTGCCTCCTTAATTCTAAGAGGATGCAGGGTGACCTGGACAGAGAGGAGTATGAACAAATATGCAGTAGATGCAGTATAATGTGGATATCCACTCTGCTGGCAATAACAGGCTGCCAAATTATTATTTGAATGGTTAGAAAGAAGGAAAAGGTGAGGTGCATCGAGACCTGAGAGGTAACGGTGCATCGGTCACTGAAGGTTGGAATGCAGATACAGCAAATAAAGAAAGCATGTGGCCTGTTGGCCTTTACAGATGGCCTAGTTAGTGCAATTCTATTGCAATGCCAGTGACCCAGGTTCGAACCCACCACTGTCTGTAACAAGTATGTACGTTCTCCTCATCATGTCCGTATGGATTTTCTCCGGGTATTTGTTTCCCCTCATGGTCCAAAGATGTATGGGGTTAATTATTCATATGGGTATTTTTGGACATCATGGGATTGTGGGCTGGAAGATCCTGTAATGGTGCTGGATCTACAAATTAAACATTTTATGTTTAATCTTCTCTCAAATTTCTAGCTGCAAGGGATCTAATCTGTGTTAATTCACCTTTGCTCATGGAACAGGAAATCTAATGTGAGGCAACAAAGTCTCCCTTTGTGACCAACCTAACATTACCATTTGTTGAGATAGTTCTGAACTACAGGGGAGGGTATTTTTATTTTTAAGTTTAGACATACATCACAATAACAGGCTCTTTCGGCCCACGAGCCCGTGTCGCCCAATTACACCCAATTGACCTCCAAACCCCAGTACATTTTGAAGGGTGGGAGGAAACAGGAGCCCCCAGGGAAAACCCACACAAATATGGGGAGAACTTACAAATTCCTGACCGACAGCGTGGGATTTGAACCCCGGTCCCAATCGCTGGCACTGTAACATCATTGCACTAACCGCTACCTTAATCATGGGATGGAGCACTAAAGTTTGGATAGGCCATTGAACTCAGATGAGCTGACAAACATTGAAATGTGTTATCTTTCGAGAAGAGTAAGATTCACAAAATTGGCCAGGGGAAAATTCACTTTAGGTGTACGTCAGAGGTAATCATTAATCATTTTACAGGGGTGGAGAGTGCCTGGATTGTATTGCCAGGGGTGGTGGTGGTAGCTGATACAATAGGGACTTTTAAGAGATTCTTATAAAGGCAGATGGATGTAAGAAAAACAGAGGAATACAGATTGTGAGGGAGGGAAGGGTTAGTTTGGTGTTGGAATAGGTTTATATGTCGTAGGCTGAAGGGCTGAAATGTTCCATGTTCACTGTTAACACTGAAGTAGTTTTTAGGTTGGTGAGACGAGATAGATGCCATGGCTGATGAAAGCAAGCATACCAAATGTTTTTTTTCACTACCTTGTCTATCCATGTCACCATGTTCAGGGCACAGGTACATAGTTCCCTGAACCTGGTAATATGAGTCGACAAGGTCTCGCTGTTCCTCAACACTTTCCAGGGCCCAGCCATTTACTCTGTCAGACCTGCCCAGGTTTGAATTTCCCAAATGAAATGTCATTGTTTTCAGAGTTAAATTCCACCTGCCATTTCTTGGCAAACGTTCTTGAAATGATCCTATTGTAAACTTAGACAAGCTTCTCCACTGTCCTCAACACCATCAATTTTGGTGTCATTTGCAAACTTCTGTAAACACGGAAGGGCTTTGGGGATAAGCAGTGGCAGGAAGGATAGTGAACAGCGACATTCAGAAAGAAGCAGTGGGGTGATGCTCAACACTGTGGGGAGACGATGGAAAAAACACCATTCTCTTATGGTGACTGAATGAGTTTACACCATATCCATTCAAGATATTAAGTCATACAGAATGGAAACAGGCCATTTGGCCCATCTAATGTCTGCTAGCTATTAACCACCACTAACCTATTTTATACTCCCCACATCCCCACAACTACCGCCAAATTCTACTACTCACCTACACACTAGAGGTAGTTTACAACAGCCAATTAGCGTACCATCCGGCACATTTATGGACCATGAAATAATCTGGAGTACCTGTTTTCAAGAGCAGGCAAACTCTACACAGGAGGTCAGGATTGAACAGAGATCACTGGATATGTGAAACAGCAGTTCCATACTAGCTGTGACACTGTGCTACCATTCTTACACTTCATAGCAGGCTATTGTTGGAACAGTACGCCAGTTAGTGTTGCTAACACACAGCTCCAGAGTCAATCCTGACCTGGGATGATGGCTGTGTGGAGCTTGCATGTCTTCCCTGTGACCTCCTGAATTTCTCTCAGATACTCCAGTTTGCTCCTCTAAAGACGGGGGTGGTGGAGAGATCAAATGGCCACCGTAAATTGCCTCTAACTCAGGTGCAGGAGGGAAAAGCAGGGTAGAGTTGATGGATGTGCAGATCAGGTTACAAGGGAATAAATGTGTGAAAGAGAACTGGTCTCAGATTTGGCCTGGACTTGCTGGGCCTAATGGCCTTTTGGGAGACACATCAGAGCCTGTAGATGCTGGAAACTGGATCAAAAGAAACAATCTGTGGGGAGAACTCTGGGTCGAGTGGCATCAGTGGGAGAAAAAGAATGGTCAATGTTTCAATTCTTGTTGCTTTCATTGCTGCATGAAAATTTGAAAAATATGAGACAAGATTAACTTGTGATTTCATAACAAAACAGTCCTTTGAAAAAGTGGAATAATATATAGTTTCGCATTTGTTATACATGGATTGCAGATGGACGAATGTCTTCCTTGTCTGAAACTTATTCAGAAGTCACATCACCCGTCAATCAAAGTTGGATTCCAGCCACCCAGGAGTGGGTGAATAGGGACTTTTAAGAGATTCTTATAAAGGCCATTGGCTCATTTAAATTACCTAGCATCATTATTGGCGAGGCGCCAAGATTAGAACTGTATATAACATCAAGGCATAGTACATTCTTTGTGGTCCAAGCCCCAGATATCACGCCAAGCCAGGCTACTTCTGTGGATATTCCTGGAAGTGTCACGGGTCAAATGTGCACTACACTTGAGATGAGCCATAGTACTGTGATAGATCAGTGCTTGCAGAGAGTTGGTAAAGGGAACCGGGTGTGTGTGTGTGTGTGGGAAAGTCCCTGTCGGTGCAGTGTGTACACATGTGTGAGTGTGTAGAGTACAGGCAGCCACTGATTTCGGAGTCCAACCTGGGTCTGATGTGAATGCCTATATTGGGGTTTAAGTAATATAGTAATCAAATATCATTTGATGTTCTCCACTGTTCGTCTCCTGTGTGTTCATTAAACTTACCTCTGATTGTAACACTCGTGTCCGGATTCATCTCTCCATGACCCCACCAAATCTGATACTCTTCCAAATACGACAATGTTAAAAAACTTTAATATGAAACAAAGTCAAGTTTGCAAGCGTAGACAAGAAGTTGGGAAAGTACATCAAGCATGATTATGAAAGATATAATCAGTAGTGGCAGACACTGAATAAAATATTTCCTCATTTTCCTGAATGACAATACATCTCATTGAAATTAAGGGTCTGCACACAAGTACATCAACCCATGAGCAACTGGAGAAGCTAAATATAGTTTTGAAAGGCTATTATTAATGTAGGTGGTGGGATGACTGGGGGAAATTTAGAAAGTGGCGAAGGAAAGAACAGGGACGAACATGAGAGTGAATCCATAAGGAGCTCAATAATGGGCTGTTGTAAAGGAAGAAAATAGCAAAGGTAAATATGAGGTGGTGTTTCTCCAGTTTACAAATGGTGACTGTCTGGCAATGCATGAGTCCACGGACAGACATGTTGGCTTGGGAATAGGGAGGGGAATTGAAATTGATTGCTACTCGAAGATACCTGCTATTATAGAAGACAGAGTGAAGGTGCTGAAGAAAGCGATGTCCCAGTCTGCACCCAGTCTCCCTGATGTAGAAGAGATCACAACAGGACCACCGGCTGCAGTAGTCGACACCTGTAGAGTCACGTGAAGTGTTACTTCACTTGGAAGAACTGCTTGGCGACCTGAATGGTGGTGAGGGAGGAGACGTGGGTGTAAATGCAGCCCCTCTTGTGTTCATAAGGATGTGTGCCAAGGTGGGTGGGGTAAGGAAAGAGTGGACAAGAGAGTCACGGAGGGTGTGGACCCTGTGGAAGGTGGAGAGGAGAGGTGAAGGAAGGTGTGTCTGGTGTTGGGATCACATAGTAGGTTGCAGAAAAGGCAGTAAATTATATATTGGATGCGGAGCTAGTAGGGTGGTAGGAGAGGACAAGGGGAACATCAACCCTGCCATTGTTGTGCATTGTGGGGGGGAGGGGGAGTCGGATGGGGCCAGGGCCGATGTGCTGGTAATGGAGGAAGTGCAGGTGAAGGCCAAGTTGATGAGAGTAGAGGGGAAGCCACTTTTTTGAAGGATCAAGACCTTGTCATGGGAGCTGTTGCTAAGGAGATGGAGGAATTGCAAGAAAGGAATATGATCCTTACAGGTGACAGGGCATGAAGAGGTGTGGCCGAGGTAGGCATGGGAGTTGATAGGTTTGTAGAAAATGTCTGTCTCGGGTTTGTCTTCCAAAATGGAGACAGCGAAAGGTTGAGAAAGGGGAAAGTGTGAATTTGAGGTTGGGGTGGAAGTTGGCAGCAAATTGCATAAAGAGAGCACCAAAGTAGTCATCGATGTAGTGGATGATATGGCAGAGGAAGTGTTGAGGAGCTTTGCCTATGAAGGACTGTAGCACAGATTGCTCCACATAGCTAACAAAAAGGTCAGCATCACTGGGGCCCAAGCAGGTACTCATGGCCACCCCTTTGAATTTGAGGAAGTGGGATGAATCAAAGGAGAAGTTATTGGGGGTGATGATGAATGAGTTTTATTCCTCTGCTAATTCCAAATCTTACCACACTTTAAAGGTGTTGGGGCCCAGAAAAAGACCTGGTGGTACCACCTCTGTTAAATAGATCTCTGTCAACTGACAAAAGATCCGGGTTTGTTGAAGAGCAACGCATTAAATTTCAACACCATCCTATTTTTATTTGTACAATCTGCTTCTTTAGGTTTTTCCCTCAACTCACAAAGTTGATCACAAAGAGCCCTAGATCAATTTTTCATCCATGCTGGTTCACCATGACTTTTTCCCGAGACTGACTACAAAGCCTTCTTTGATTGCCCAGTGCAGGTAGGTAGCAGCCAAGGCAAACATCAGGAGCTTCAAAAGGTATTTAGCAAAAGGGTGGATCCAAGAGAAATCGTTTGACTCCAAGAAATGCTGATGAATATCTTATGGTAAAGAGGGATCTTGGGACACAAGTCCATAGCACTATGCAAGTGCCAACCCAGGTAAATGGGGAGGAAAAGAAGGTGTACGATATGCTTGTCTTCATTGGTTGAGGTGCTGAGTGAAAGAGTTGGGAAGTCTTGTTGCAGCTATATAAAATTTTAGTGAGACCACATATGGAACTCATTTATAATTGGTTGAGGAGGTGGTTGAGACAGGTATTGCTGCTTCAGACAAGAAGGAAAAAGTCAAACAGCTGCATGGATAGGATGGGTTTAGAGCAGTGGTTCTCAACCTTTTTCCTTCCACCCACATACCACCTTAAGTAATCCCTTACTAATCACAGAGCACCTATAACATCCTATGCCGTAGGTATTCTGCAACTGGTAAGGGATTACTTAAGGTGGCATATGGGTGGAAGGAAACAGATTGAGAACCACTGGGTTAGAGGGATATGGGCCAAATGCAGGCAGCTGGGACATTTTGGTTGGTGTGGGCAAGTTGGGCCAAAGGGCATGTTTCCACGCAGTGTGACTCCCTGATAGATGAGAGGTGCAGAGCACGTTCGATAGATAGTGTTGACATTGGGGTGTATTGGCCATAAGAGGTTCAGACGTGAATAGTTTTTGGAGTAGCTTTGGAGGTTGGGGGACAATCTGATAGATGTTTATGAACTTAGAGGTGATGTAGATTGAGTAGAGAGTCAGAGAATTGATACCAGAAAGGAAATGTTAAATGCTGGAGGGGATGGGTTCAACACCATCAATACACCACACTGCCAGGCTGTTTACTTAGTCCCCTGCTCTAGTCCCTAAACACTCCTGGTTGCGCAGCTAACTTTGGCTCCAATGCAATCTATAAATGTCATGATGATATCACCATTTCATCTGAACAATTAGAAATTATGAGTCAGAATACAGGAAGGAGGTCTTGCTGGGTGATGTCAGAACAACAATTATTGCTCCTTAATGTCACCATACCAAGGAACCTAGTGTTGATTTTCAGAAGGGGTGCCGAGGGATCGTGCACTTGCCTGCAAGGAGAGGACACAGCTGGAGAGGGTTGGAACCTTCAAGTTCCTAGGAATCCATGTACAAAAAGACCTCTGGCACCAGAACATTGAGACAAATGTGAAGAAAGCCAACCGCTTCAATTCTGCGCCCCACTCCTATGCTTACATGTCTGACCAGGTACTATCTCACCAAGAACACCTGTACATTGGAGGAACAATGCTTGATTTTCCATCTGGGCACCCTTCAACTGGATGGCCTTAACATCGACCTCTCCGATTTCTACTCTCTGTTCTCCGTCCATTCCCTTTCCTGTTGTCTTCCTTCCTCCAGCTCCCTCTCCAATCACAGAGCCATCCCTCCTCCTTCTGCTGGATGCTGTGCCCTCCCTCCCTTATCCACCTATTACCTCCTGCCTTTGGGACTGTGCTCCCTTCCCCACCCCCATCATTTTGTTCAGGTGCCTGCTGACTTTTTTTCCATACCTTGATGAAGGGCTCAACCCCAAATCGTTGGTTATGTATCTTTATCTTTGCTGTAACTGTTTGACCAGCTGAATTTCTCCAGCATTGTGTTTTTCCTCCTACTACTCTCTTCGGTACAATGTACAGAACCTGAACCTCTAGGTTCAGGAACAGTTCCTTTCCAAACTTCATCATGTTCTTGAATTTCCCCTTGTTACACTAATCAGGGACTGCTCCAACTCCACAAAAGTGCTCTGTGATTAGTAAGGGATTGCTTAAGGTGGTATGTGAGTAAAAAGGTTGAGAACCACTGCTCTAGACCCAATTTTTACTGAAATATTTTCCTTGAGAAAAACTGTCATTGGCCCATTTCCTTTGGAGTTCTGAAACCGTGCACATAATGAGTCAATTAAGTTCAATTAAAACAGTGGATTCCAAACTTTTTTCTTTCCACCCACATACCACCTTAAGCAATCTTACTTACTTAAAGTGTTATGTGAGTGGAAAGAGAAAGGCTGAGAACCACTGTGGTAGTGGGTCTATGGAACAGGCTACTGGAGGAGGTGGTTGAGTACAATACAATGCTTGAGAAACATTTGGATGGATACATGGATAAGGTGGGTTTAGAGAGATATGGGCCAAATACAGCCAGACAGGTATAGTGTAGGAAGGACATTTTGGTCTGCTTGGGCACTTAGGGCCATTTTCATACAACATGACTCTTAACACTGGATGGTTGTGCTTCCTGGATCTGGAAGCAAGATACCCTGAGACTTATAGGTGCAAGAGGAGTCCTGTATGATGCATCCATCAGCTGATTGGTACTTGTGTGCAGATGCATCCTGTGGCTCTGTGCAGATGATGGAAAAGGCCTGCAACCTATGAAAGCATCATGATAAGGGTCAAAAGACTGAGAATGTGCAGGGTTGGGGAGGAAATGCACATAGTGCTATAGTGAAGCTGACAGGGTATTACAGACCTCGCTCTGGTCAACTTTCATAAGCAGGTCAAAAACAGAAAGAAAGTTCCCCCCCCCACCAACCTCTGGGGGGTTGATGAATGCAGGAACCACTTATAGAGGAAGTACTCCAGCCTATAGTCTGGGCATCTTCTGTAACATTGCCTAGCAACTAAAAAGGATTCATGGGGGGCAGTTCTCTGCTTTCTGCTGCTTCAGTTAGTCCTCAGCAATGAATAACCAGGCACTGGTTTGTATTTGCGGTGCTGTGCTTGCTTAATTGATTCAGGAACGCCCACCGATAACTTGAAGCAAATCCAATGGTCAAATCTTCAATGTTTCATTTGTTTGTAATGCTAAGATACAAACTGTGGTTATGATTCTGGATTTATGGTTTGAGTTCAAAAACAGAGCAGTCAATCAGGGGCAATAATCCTGCCCCCTGGAAATAGAGTGTGCTACAAGACTGCTGAAGTGCAAGGAAGGCAGACAAAATCAGGCACCAAACGTTTGGTATAGCGGGCATCGCATTCCGATCATTTGTCCCTTGGGTTTCCAAATATCCGGGATTAATCTCCAGGAGCATGAAAGCAATCCTTCCTGACTCGAAGCTCCCCTGATCACAATGTCTCTGACATCACAAGTTGACCAGTCCGCACTATTGAAACAAAACACAAACATGCTGGAGAAACTCAGCAGGTCATGCAGCGTCCATGGGAAGTAACCCATGTTTTGTGCTAAGAGAAACCGGAGAAGTCGATGCTGATGCCATCTAGTTGGAGGTTCCCCAGATGGAAGATGAGGTGTTGTTTCTGAGGTGGGGACGGCACGGTTGATGTAGCGGTTATCACAATGCCTTTCCAGCGCTAGCGATTGGGACCGGGGTTCTAATCCCGCGCTGTTTGTAAGATGTTTACATTCTCCCCATGCCTGCGTGGGTTTTCCCCTTGTGGTGGGGGATGCTCCAGTTTCCTCCCACCATTCGAATGTACTGGGAATTATAGGTTAATTGGGTGTTATTGCCTATAATTGGGTGGCACGGACTTATGGGCCAAAATGGTCTGTTACCGTACTGTATGTCTAAATTTAAAAATTTAAATTTAAGTTCTCCAATTTGTGGGTAGTCCCATTCTGGCAGTGCATGAGTCCATGGACAGACACGTCAGTAAGGGAATAGGGCAGGATATTGAAGTGGGTGGCCACTGGGAGATCCCCATTGTTGCAGTAGATAGAGAAAAGTTGCTGAACAAAGCGATCTCCAAGTCTGCATTCAATCTCTCCGATGTAGATGAGAGCAAAACGGGAGCACCGGATGAAGTAGATGACCCTTTCAGATTCACAAGTGAAATGTGGCTTCACTTGGAAGGAAAAACACGACGCTGGAGAAACTCATCAGGTCAAATAGTGTCTTTTATACAGCAAAGATAAAGATACAGAACCAATGTTTTGGGCTTGAGCCCTTCATCAAGGTACGAGAAAATGTCAGCAGGTATCTGAACAAAAAGGTAAGGGGGGAGAGGAGCACAGTTGCAGAGGCAGGAGGTAATAGGTGGAGAAGGGAGGGAGAGCACAGCAGCGAGCAAGTGGAGTAGGCATCGCTGGGTGAATAGAGAGGGAAGGAGGTGGAGAGCTGAGGGAAAAAAGACAGGGAGAAGGGAAGGGAGGGAGAATGGAGTGTAGGTTAGCAGAATTTCCTTTGGAGTTATGAAATTGTGCACATAATGAGTCAATTCGAGACAATTAAAACAGTGGTTTTCAAACTTTTTCTTTCCACCCACATACCACCGTATTTCAGTAACAATTGGGTCCAGAGCAATGATTTTCAATCTTCCCTTCCCACTCACATTGCACCCTAAGCAATTCCTTTCTAATCACAGAGCACTTATAGTGTAGGGATTACTTAATGTGGGATGTGAGTGGAAAGAAAAAGGTTGAGAAACACCACTCTCTATGAAGGGGTTGATGCATTTCACGATTTTCCAATCGATATAATGACACTATCTAAAAAAATATAGGCTACGCAGTAAACTGTACCAGTTACTGTGCTGTATGTCTACTTTTTAAAAAAAATTTAAAATGTGAACATTTTAGAAGAAGAGCGTGACCATGTCATCTTCGGCCCACTGTGCTTCACCAACAATTAAACTTCCATTTTTACACTAACCTGACATTAATCCCATTTTTTATTCTTCCCACATTCTTATCTACCCAACCCACCCCCCCCACTCCATCCCCAGATTCTGCCACTCCCCCACATACTAGGGGTAATTGAGAGCAGTCAATTAACCAACCAATCCGTACATCCTTGGGATGTGGGAAGAAACTGGAGCACCGAGGGGAACCCATGCAATCGCAAGAAGAACGTCCAAACTCTGCAGTTAGCGCTGGAGGTCAGGATTGAACCCAGTGTCAGTAGCTGTGAGACTGCACCAATGAACCACTCTTAATTACTTTAATTCTTTAAATAATTTTCAACCGATTCTAAATATCTCTGTTCCTCAGGGAGATTTAAACACTGGGGAAAATGCAGGTCAGAAAATGTCAAATCAGACCACAGTTGGAACCTTAATTTATGCCACCCCAGGTCAAATAACACCATCCACTGACTACCTCGACAGCAACATTTGGAGCCATAAAGTGGCAAGAGGTTAATACTGGCTGCATCACTGTCTGGTTTGGAAATTTGAGTGTCCGAGAATGCTGAAGGATGCAGAAAGTCAACACTAGCCCAGTCCATCACATTCTCCGACCTCCTGTCTACTGAAGATATCTATGTGAGGCACTGCCTTAAGTAGGCAGCCAACATCATAAAGGAGCCCCATCACCCTGGTCACAACCTTTTCTCAGGTTCCTGAACCTCCCAAATCTAACTATAAACTAATCTCTGCACAACTGACACATCACCTTTCTTTTCTTGACACTGTGAACATTTGTCTATCTATCTTTTTATATTTATTACATATTTTTCTGTCTTGTGGCATACTGTGGTCATTTGTAGTATACTGTTGTATTGGAGTATTTTTTTGCACTAGAAGCACAAGATTTTCCGTGCATCTGCCCATTGTACTCATACACATGACAATACACTCACATGTTCATGTGAACTGGGACATCCATGAAGATATTGCCTCCCATCCACTCAAAAAAAAATATCAAGCAAGAAAGTGTATAGAACATAGAACAATACAGCACAGTACAGACCCTTCAGCCCTTCATGTTGTGCTGACCCATATATTCCTTCCTAAAAAAAAGTACTAAACCCTTCCTAATCCATAACCCTCTATTTTTCTTTCATCCTTGTGCCCATCTAAGATTCTCTTAAATGCCCCCAATGTTTTAGCCTCCACCACAATCCCCGGCAAGGCATTCCAGGCAACCCACAACTCTCTGTGTAAAAAAACACACCTGACGTCTCCCCAAAACTTCACTTTGTATGCACGTCCTCTGGTGTTTGCTGATCTAGCCCTGGGAAACAGGTGCTGGCTGTCCACCCTATTTATGCCTCTCATAATCTTGTAAACCTCCATCAAGTCTCCTCTCATCCTTCTGCACTCCAAAGGGAAAAGTCCCAGCTCTGCTAGCCTTGCCTCATAAGGCTTGTTTCCCAATCCAGGCAACATCCTGGTAAATCTCCTCTGCACCCCCTCCATAACTTCCACATCCTTCCTATAATGAGGTGACTGGAACTGAACACAGAGATTTGTAGAGTTGCAACATGACCTCTTGACTCCTGAATTCAATCCCTCTATTAATGAATCCCACTTGCTACCTTGCAGGTTTTACCTCTTTAGACAAAGGCTAGGAGAAGGTAACTCTGACTTCAAATCCCTGGGCTCAGCTAGCCTAGCCATCAGTCTGCTGCCAGACTGACATGTGCTATTTGCCCATAGCCTAGCCCTGGAAAGGGCCCCAGCTATGGGCAAATAGCACATGTCAGTCTGGCAGCAGGGGCTGGCAGCTGTGATGAGCGTGGGAAACAGTTTCCATACCAGTCTGCAGCAGCAAACTCCATGGGCAAAGGATCCGTAAGGACAACAGTCAATGAGCACAGTCTTGGAACAGACAACTGCAGGGCAATCCCGCATCACTCTGGTTGTTGTGCCTCGCACTACGCCAGGCCCAGTGGCGTGGGACCCAGAGGGAGGCATTTGTTCTGGGCAAGCACTCGCCTGCAAGTCCTTGCCCTGGCACATGGTGCCTAAAGCTCCATGGAAAACAGAACAAAAGTTCTGTGAGGACAGAAGGGCTACACGGCACCGTGCTCATCTTCACTTGCGAAGGGATGGGCCATGAAAGAGATTAATGAATCCCAGCATCCCACAGGCCTTCTTAACTATCCTATCATCCTGTGCGGCGACCTTGAGGGATGTATGGATTTGAAATATTTAGTATCATTTTTAATGTTGTGAATAATTAAATCACTGAAAAATACTTTAAAACTCTAATAAAAACAAAAAAAACAATTCAGTTAACAAGAAAATCTGCAGGTGCTGGGGTTTAGTGCAGTACACGAAGGTGTTGGAGAAACTCAGATCATGCAGCTTCCATGGAAAGCAAAAGGTAGTTGACGTTTCAGGCCGGGGCCTGTAAGGCACTACCAGTAACCACAGAGACAAGCTGAGGGAACAATAGGCTTTAATACACAGAAGAACCTTGCTGGCCCGGGATAGGAATGGCGTCAAGGGAAAGGTGGCCGACCTTTATGGCCTAGGACCATGGGGGAGGAGTCAAAGTGTATGAGTCATCCGTGGGCAGGCCAGCTCTATATATACAACCGACAATGATAACTATATACAGTAGAGGAAACATATCACCTCAGGCCCTTCATCAGGATTGCTGGAAGTTAGGTAGAGGCCTATTTATCAGGAGGGAGGAGGTGGGGGAAGCACAAGCTAACAGGTAAGAAGTAATAGGTGGATACAGGTGAGATGGTAGAAGAGAAAAAAGCTGAGGAGTGATTGAGGGAGAGGGCGGAGAGCTAAGGAAGAGCACTCTTTGATTGGAGATAAAAGAGAAGGGAGTGAGGAGCTGAGAGGTAGGGGAAGAAAGAGAGAGAGAGAGGTGGTTAACAGAAATTGGAAAAGTTGATGTTAATGTCGCCTGGTTGCATACTGCTGAGATTGTTCTTCCAATTTGCGGATAGCCTCAATTTGGCAGTACATGAGGCCATGGACAGACATCCCAGTTTGGCCGTGGTGTTTGGAATTGAAGTGGTTGGTCCTTGCTGTTTAAAGCAATTCAGTGCTATGCAATACAGCAATTCTGGGCTCCGTCAAATCACAGCCAGAGAAGCACTGATGGAGACCAGCCGGTAGTTCAGGACTTGGTAACATTCAACACCACCTCCTATTCAGACTCTCCAAGGCAATTCCATTCATTATCTGAAACACCCACTCCTCCCAACAGGCATCAGTATGGTGCAAGGTGGGTGGCACAGTGTACAGAGAAGTCTTTCCTCCCTGCTTCCTCTGGACAGAAGGCACAGAAGCTTGGAGTTCAGCACCTCCAGGTTCAAGAACAGTTCATTTCCCCAGCAGCTAACAGAATCTTGAACCTTCTCATACTACCTTAACCTTAACCATAAACTGCTCCAGGACCACCGAATAACTGAAATATCTCTTTTTTTTTTGTACTAACTGTATTGTAAATATTTATTGGTCTCTCTACTCTTTTTTCATTATTATCTCTTTCCACTCTTGGGAAATGTAATTATTATATTGTAGCTTTTTAAACAACGAGGACTTGTAGGGCTGCAGTAAGACCTAGAACCATAGAACAATGCCTGCACAGAAACAGGCCATCTCGGCCCCTCTAATCTGTGCCAAACCATTTTTTTTTGCATAGTCCCACTGACCTGAACCCAGTCCAAAGCCCTCCTTATCTCTCCCATCCATGTACTTTTCCAAATTCCTCTTAAATTGAGCCTACATTTACCACTTCAGATGGAAGCTCGTTCCACACTCCCACCACTCTCTGTATGAAGAAGTTCCCCTTATGTTTCCTCTAAATTTTTTCCCCTTTCACCCTTAACCCATGTCCTCTGGTTTGTATCTCACCTACCCTCAGTAGAAAAAAAATCCTACCTGCATTTACTCTGTTTATCACCCTCATAATTTTAAATACCTCTGACAAATCTCTCCTCATTCTTATAAGTGCCAGGGGAATAAAGTCTTAGCCATGTTTAACCTTTCCCTATAACTCAGACCCTGAAGTCCTGGCAACATTCTAGTAAATCTTCTCTGCACTCTTTCTATCTTATTAATATGTTTCCTGCAGTTAGGTGAGCAAAACTGCACACAAATTTGGCTTCACCAATGTCTTATACAACTTTAACATAAGTTCCCAACTCCTGTGCACAATACTTTGATATCTGAAGGACAATATGGCAAAAACTCCCTTTGGTGCATATGTGCATTGTACTTATTGGTATGACAGTGAACTCATTGTTAGCAGTAGGGTTGCTGCCTTACCCCAATTGGAAATTCTGTGACCTCAAGGAGATTCCTCCGGATCCTCCCATATCCCAAGGTTGCATGACTTGTTGGGTTAATTGTCCCTGGCCTGCAGGGTGTGGTAGGATCTTAGAACAAATAGATGGGAATGTGGGAAGTATATACTAGTTTAGGGTAGAATAGTTGGCATGGACTCAGTGGGCTGAAGGGCCTGTTTCTGCACTGTTTAATTCCCTAACATCAGTACAGCACGCTTGCAATGCCCATCCTCCATGTGATGCAAAGCCAATAACTCACCAAATCCATGAGCTTTATCACAAACAAGGACAAGAGCAGACAAGTGGGGCTAGCCCAGGCAAGAATGAGGTGGGCTGAAGGGCCTGTTCTGTGCAGCATCACTGAATCCATTCACTCCCAAATCACACAGCCATCCTGACTGGGAAAAATATCACAAGAATCTTCATTATCGCTCGGTCAAAACCTTGGAGGTCCCTTTAAAGGTGAGAGTTGACTGGTATGTCCCACTTGGTTTGATGTAGGATAGAACAAATCAAGTGGGTTGCCTCTTTGTTATTCAGGCCTTGTTTTCTTGGAAAGATGCATGACAAGCAGCATCTGTGATGCCAATGTCAGACTCTGCAGCTACTTTCTGACCCTCAGGACCACAGCCAAATTAAATAGCACAGAGAAGAAAATGCACATTTTTTCTCATCTCTCATCAGTCTCAGTCTCGGGGTGATGATGTATCTGACTGAGAGACAGGTGCTTGGCAAAGATGATCACCACACATGTTTCAGGTCTGCAGTGCCTTTTATCTGCTTGCCTGTCCTCCAGGACAATAACAATTTCTCCCTACCTTCACAATTTTAAAAAGTATTTTGTTAATGCCACCTTAAAAGGATGCAATTTTGTGTCATCACCATATCCTGGATTGGAGCTATCTGCTTTGTAGCCAACACTAATTTATCTATCTTGTTGAGTGCAAAGCATAATTTAACACCATCTCAAAACAATTTATTAGCTCGAGGATTCACACCCTACAATTTGTGCACCAATTATGAGAGGCTGTTAACTTATCACCATTAATAAGTGCCTTGGGGGAAAATTGCAGACACACAGAACTTCCATGAGGGAGACATACAGGCTTTAATTCCCAGGCAAGTCTTCAATCCCAAGTTGTCTCTGGTTCCCCTGAAAGCCCAATTGCTCCTCGATGGTTTTGATTGTCATTTTTTTTCAGGGTGATGGTTCTGGAGGTAAAGAGTAGCAAGTTCTCCTTTCCACCAGATTACTCTGCTTTCAACTCAAATTTGCTGATGACACCACCGTTGTTGACTGAATAACTGGAAATGATGTAAAACACACAATGCTGGAGAGATTTAAAGAGTGTCCTTCATGTAGCAAAGGCAGAGATACATAACTGACATTTCAAGCTTGAGCCCTTCATCAAAGTTTGAGAAAATGCTGGCGATGCTTATACTTTGATGAAGGGCTCAAGCCCGAAACCTCAGTTATGTATCTCTGCCTTTGCTACGTACACTGTTTGACCTGTTGAGTCTCTCCAGCATTGTATGTGTGTTTTTACTTCAACCATGGTGTCCACAGAATTCTGTTTTACAACTGGAAATGATGAGTCAAAATACAGAATGCAGATAGAGATCTTGGTTGGGTGGTGCCAGAACAACAATCTTGCTCTCAACATCCCCAAGACCAAGGAGCTCATTGTTAATTTCAGGAAGTAGAGGCTGAGGTATCGCCAACCTGTCCTCATTGAGGGGAAGGAGGTGAAAAGAGTCAGAACCTTTGAAACGTGCCAGGAGTGTAGGTTATCTGGGTGTAAATTGGGTAGCATGGATTTGTGGGCTGAAATGGCCTGTTACCATGCTGCATGTCTAAATTTAAATTTAAAAAAAACTTTTAGCTCCTAGGAATCCATTTTTCAGAAGACTGCTTTTCATTACAATTGGCTGTTTGGCTTCATCAAGTAACTTCAGTTCCAATGTGTTGTGTTCAAGAATGGGATCAAAGAGAATCAAGGCTAGACATGTGTTTTGAACAAACAGTGGGCTTTATTTACACACAGAGGAATTCACGAAAGGGCACACACTTACACAGACTAATATACACAGCACACAGACACGATATAGCCAGAAACAAGGGTTTAACATCTTCAGCACCCACCACCCATAGGCATGGTATACCTAAAAATGAAGGTTCAATTTCTTCAGCACCCACTACACACAGGCACAGTATACCTAAAAATGAGGGTTTATCTTCTTCAGCACCCATCACTCACAGGCATGGTATACCTCAAAATTAGGTTTCAACTTTTTCAGCACCCGCCACCCACAGGCACGATATATCCAGAAACGAGATTTTAACTTCTTTAGCACCCATCACATACAGGCACAGTAACTAACAAGTACATGCACATGAACCTGATCTCCAGAGTCACCACTGCTCAGGATCCAGGACTGGCACATTGAGTCAGCCCTCTGGAGCAGCCCATGGCTCGCAGCCTGGAGTTCAGCAATGCTCACAACTAATGAACACGTACACAACAATAATACACAAATAACTATACATTGGGTGTGAATAAATCACTGCTAAATTTTCACAACTCACAATTAGGAATTTGAGTACCATCAACTCTCTATCTCTAGCAGGCACAGCAGACTAACAAAATAAATTAATTACAACAAACAAGTACATCAAATGAACGTGATCTCCAGCATTGCCCATGGCTCAGGTTCTGGGACGGGCCCATTGCATTTGTCCATCCAGAGTTGCCTGTGGCCTGCAACCTGGAGTTCAGTGATAGTCTCCATGCAGCAGGAGCAAACAAAGAGAGAGGGCAGAGACTACACGTACTTGGCTTTTTCAATGCAAGACCCATCCACATTACCTACAAAGATCAATCGTGCATCAGCCTCACCTGTGGGCAGATCTAACCTTTGATTCGCAGGTGGTGACTTCCAACTAGGCTCCAGCCAGGGAGATGACATGACTCTCCGCAATCCACATTCCCACCAGATACGCGACAGAGAGGCTACATTATCCTCCCAATCCACACTCCCACCAGGTTCCAGATGGAGATGTCACATGACCCTCCACATCCACACTACAAAATGTGCATCGTACAATGTACCAGTACATAACAATAAACTCTTTACCAAGACAGCAACTGTAAAGCCACCTGCACCTTTACCACATAAGCAAAATGTACATATCTGTGCGTTCACCTATTGTGGATCTGAATTTTTGTGAGACTTCCAAAAGATTATCTATTGTTTTCATATTGGAAAGACTTTCCTGATTTCAAGGGGCAAAATTCTTATGGTGTCACCATTTTGCAAGGTATATTGCTGTATTATTGAAATGTAGGCACCCTGCATTTTTCTCTTTCCAAAATGATGTTAACTACAGCAATGATCTCAATAAGATGAATATTTATATTTTATAGATCTCTTAACCAAATCCAGAAAATTACAGGAACTCATTAATAAATCTTATTCATTCTTCTCTCTTATTGAATCCAGAAAACAATTCCTCAAATGTATCAGGAGTTCATTATCTTTCTCAAATTACCTGGTATGTTTATCCCAAGTTCTTTGCAAGTAGACTCCCACCACCATCTGTCCAGTGTTAAATTCACTTCTATGATACATTTGTTTAATCCAGACAGGCAGGGCATTTGGAACAATTAGAAGAACAAGGGGAGGCCTTACTCAAACATTCAAGATCAAAAGGGGCCTTGACGGGGTAGATGCTGAGCTGTTTTCCACTAGTGGGAGAGTCTCAATAAAGGTGGGAGAATATAAAGGGGCCACTCATTTAAAATGCAAAAATGTCTTCTTCCAAAGGGCCTGGAATCTTTGGAATTTTCTGCCCCTCAGGTTGGTGGAAGCCAGATCATTAAATGTTTGAAAGGTTGAGGGTTAATAAGTAACTATCACAGAGGAGGGAAGCATGAATCAATCATGATAATATTGGATGGCAGAGCAGGTTTGAGGGGTTAATTGGGCTCCTATTTTCTCGAGTCCCTTTCCTGGCGATGTGAAGGGTCCTACCTTTTCAAAATGCTTCCCATATGGCCTCAGGTCATAGAAAAATCAGACAGCAAAGAACAGGCCCTTCAGCCCGATTATCCATGCTGACCATTGGAATTCAGGTTGAGTCTCATATGCCTGCATTGTGTCCCTATCCTTCTGAAGCTTTCCTATACATACACCTGTCAAAATGTCTTTTGATCATTGAAAGTAGAGACATACCATGTGGAAACAGGCCCTTCGGCCCACAATACCCACATCAATCAAAAACTCCCACCAACACGAGTCCAACCTGCCTGTATTTGCCCGTATCCCTCTAAACCAAACCAGTGGTTTTCAAGTTTTTTCTTTCCACTCACATACCACCTTAGGTAATCCCTATGCCATAGGTGCTCTGTGATTAGTATGTGAGTGGGAAGAAAAAGTTTGAAAACCACTGTCTTAATCAAACCTGACTGACTCGTTATGTGCACGGATTCATAACTCCAAAGGAAATGGGCCAATGACAATTTTTTTCAAGCAAAGTATTTCAGTAACAATTGGGTCTAGAGCAGTGATTCTCATCCTTCCCTTCCCTTCCCACTCATGTACCACCATATGCAATCCCTTACTAATCACAGAGCAGCGATGGCATAGGGATTACTTCAAGTGGTATGTGAATGGAAAGAAAATATTTGAAAACCACTGCCCTAAACCCATTCGATCCATGTATCTGTCTGATTTTTTCTTGTAAACATTGCAATAGCACCTGCCTCAACCATGTCCTCCAGCATCCTTTTCCATGCACCCACCACCCTCTCTGTGTAAAAGTGAAAATCCAAGGTTTCTGCTCTCTCTGCACACCACCCCCCCCCCCCCCGCCCCCCACCAACCACTTTAAACCTCTGATTATTGATTTACCTGCTAGACAAAAGAATCTATCATGAGTTGCAGTACTCGCATAGAAGTTCATTTTTGGATAATCTTCCTTACTGCAGGAATGGACTCATTAATTAATATGGAGGCTAAGCCATCTTGTATTTTACATTCCTGAGAATTCTACCTGACAATTCTGTTTTCTAGAATATTGAGTAGCCCGTCCTATGGAGCAGATAGGTTGGAGAGCAATGGTCGAACATATTCGCTCACCAGAATCAGGCTGGTGACTTATTCTTCTAGCTCGCAACCCCCTCAACCAGGGAAGGTGTCACTAAGCTATTTCTGGGCACATAATTGTACAATCCAGAGATCTCTTACTGGGAATCAGACAATAGATTGGAGGCAACAGAGGCACAGAGACAGTTGTTGCAAGGTAACTCAGGAGGGTCGTGTGCAGAGGTGAGATCACGTGATATTGCATGGCATTCTCTCCAAATCTGTGCTGAGCACCAGCTCATAATTACACCTCTATCTCCAGTCCTTCACCTGATCCATAATCCACACCACATCTCCACAAGTTACTGTTGCAATCCCTGGTCCCAAGTCATGGTTAACCAAGAAGAATCAGCCTCTGTCCACAAGAGAGACAATTAAAGCTTTATTTATTTGTCTACCACATTTCTCTGTGTGCAATAATGGTCCTGCCTCAAAGATAAGATCAATGCAGCTAGTCATTTGAACACACAATTCCTCCCTCTTTGATGTGGAATAATATATGTATTAATATTAAAATGGATAACCTGCTTGAAACAGGTCCTTTGTGAAGAGAAGTTTCTCGAGCCCCACTGCCTTGAAGCCTCTTCATATTATTTAGATCAGAAACTTCTCCAGGATATGATGGCAATTTTTTTTAAAAAAGGTGAAACTACCTGATTATTTGCAGGAGTAACTTGAAATGCATTGGCCACATCTAAAGAAATATGCAGTGTTTCGTTGAAAAGAAAACTATCATGAATATTCCATGATTTAAAGTTTGATTGCTTGACATTTTCAAAAGTTTTGCTTTTGATGTTATTGGCGGAGCGTAGATAATGAAGGAAGAATGTTTCCCTTGTGCAGCAAAATCGCAGACCTGCCTGGAAAAGTAACTTTGCTGGATATTAAGTTGAAATCTGCTTTCACTCTGAGGGAACTAACTTTAGCATAAGCTTGAACAAAAAAAATCATCCAAATTTGTGAATTCCGCTCTATAGATCCTCTGGGTTACCTCGGTTTTATTGGAGAGTAAAGGGAACAGCTTAAAGTTTGGTGAGAATGAGGTCTCTACAATGTTAAAAGCTCTGCACTGAAGGGACCACACTGCAGGCTCCGCCCTGAAGGTCCATTCTGTCATGGAAGGCACCATGCTGAAGGTCCATGCTGTCACTGAAGGTCCACGCTGTCGCTGAACGCACTGCACTGAAGGCATCAGGCATGTTGAGTATCAAGTGCTGTTGACTACTATGTACAATGGAATTCTGTGATGACATACCAGTCAGTCAGCCAAGACTAATGATGGACAATCAGGCTACTAATAGTGGGAGCACAAGGTCTGATTGCTGGCTGGAACCTCCAGTTGCATCCAGGACCTTTTGTTGATCTGAGTTATTTATTCTGCAGGTCATAATAATTCCAAGTTATTTCAAATTCAAGTTCATTGTCATCTGATTGAACATATACATCTGCAACCTGACGGAACAGTGTATCTCTGGACCTCAGTGCACACACACAGATACACAGTACACCCTACACACAATGATTCACATGCAACAGATAGCAATCCATTTCTCAAACTGTTCAACAATCTCATCGCCTGCAGGATGAAGTTATTTCCCAGAATGGGTTTTTACTCTTCTGTACCTCTTCCTTGAAGGTAGTGTCTCAAAGATATTTCAGGCTGGATGTTAATGGTCCTCTGAGCCACCATTAAGCACCGCTCTCTGTAGATATCAACAATAGTGGGAAGGGAGACCCCCAATGATCTTCTCAGCAATTTTAAGCAACCTCTGTGATGACCTCCAAAGTGATGCTTTGCAGCTACCGTACCTCACTGTGATGTAACCAGCCAGGACACTCTGGAATGTGCTTCTGTAGAACATTGTTAGGATGGTGGCCGGTTGCCTTGCCTTCCCCAGCCTCCTTAGGAGTGCACCTTCCTGACTTATGAGGAGGTGTTGTGGATGCAGGATAGTCCATCCTTTAAATGGATGCTAAGGATCTTTGTGCTCCCTACTCCCTCTACGGTGAACCCATTGAAATGGGGAGTGGAGCTTCGTCTTCCTCATCCACATTGAGATTCAGGTTGTGGCTCTTGCACCATATCCAAGCCTTTCAACCTCCTCTCTGTAAGCTGACTCTCCACTTTTGCCAATGAGGATTCTCAGTCAGGGTGTCTGGATCCTGGATGAGCCTAGGCGAGGATTCATGATCAGGGAATCTGGATGGTAGTTAGATGGGATGATGGGAGCTTGAATGGGCAAGCAGCTGAGGTGAGGATTTGCAGTTGGTGCACCTGGATGGGTAGGTAGATGGGGTGATGAGAGCTTTGATGGGCGGTTGGCCGAGGAGAGGTTTCATGGTCAGGGCAAAAGGAGCTCCAATGGGCGGGTGGTCAGGGCATTGGGAGCTTGGATGGGTGGCAGCCAAGGCAACTCGGGACATCTGGAGCCCCGATGGGCAGGCGGTCAGGTTGTTGGGAGCTTAGATGGGTGGGCAGCCAGGGCAAGGATCCTGACCTGAATCACTGACGACTATTTCTGTTCATGGACGCTGCCTGATCTGCTGAGTTCCTCCATCACACATAAACTATAGGTGTGGAATCTTGAGCAAAGTATTGTGAGAGGTCAGGCTTCATCCATGATCACAACAATCAGTCACCTTTTACATTGGGACCCTTTATTGATCCATGCATCTGTTAGATATTTTTGGTGGGATTTTCACCATTCCACATGGGAAAGAAATTCTTCTTTCTATTCTTGATCAATTCAATTAAGTTTATTATTTTCCTGCAACCCTATAATCAAAGTCCACACAAAAACAATCTGTGTAGTTCATTGTGCCTGCATTCTTTGGATGCAGATGCACTTCTTTCATCGAGCTTCTTTTTCCAATGGAAAGCTCCTTGACCTCAGATCTTGCATCAATTTTAATACTCTCATTCTTGATTCAAATTTAGCCCTGCTTCACTCTTTTAGAAATCTGGCACTTTTGTATTTCTTTGTCTAACATATATTTAACTGAAACCCATCCTGGCTGTTATCCTTCTTCTCTGAAAGGAACTGGGGCAGGCTAGGTTCAAAAACTGCTCTGATTTCTTGTCAGTAATAATTTCCTGAAGATAACCAAATTTAGATCATTCTTATTTCAAACCTCAAACGCTCTTTGCATTCTCTCATGGTCCCTCTTCTTTCCCTCTTCCCAGCACATTATTCACACCATTATTGTATTTACCCAGTTCTCTCGAGAAGGGTAATGTTGAGAAGGGTAATGTTGAATCGACCTCATTACTCTCCTTGGCATTGTATTCCTGATCTCAATAAACTGAATTAACAAGGGCAGGCAGGGGAATCCAAAAAGAGATTTAAGGCGAAAGGGGAGATTTAAAAGGGAGACGAGGAACCCTTTCTTCGCACAGAGGGTGGTGGGCGCATAGAATGAGGAAGTGGTAGGGATGGGGAGAATTCCAGCATTTAAAAGACATTTAGGGTGTTGAAGCAAAATGAAGCACTTTTCTTCCCAGAAAGATCCTCCAGGTACATGTAAATCCATCGAAAAGGCCCAGTCATTCCACAAAAATGCTGCCCTCAAGAGCTGCTTTCAATCAGTCAGAATGGTTCTTTCCTGCAAAAATCACAGTGTCTTTGCAAATGTATTGAATTCTGGAACAGACTGACAAGCCTTCCCTCAGTTCTTCCAATGTATCGAATTGTCGCTGGGCTGTGACATGTGTTATGTTTGTGTGAAATGTTAAATTTTAACTGTGACCATTCAGTCCCTCATATCTGTACTATCCCTTACAGTGATAATCCCATTTCACTAGAACGGGAGCTTGTAATAATGCCCTTCTGGCCCACGAGCCAGCACCACTCAAATACATCTATGTGACCAATTAACCAACTAACCCTGTTCATCTTTGAAATGAGGGAGGGAACCGAAGCACCTGGAGAAAACTCACACAGATCATTGGGAGAAGGTACAAACTTCTGCCAGACAGTGGTTCTGTAATAGTATTACGCTAACCGCTGCTCTCTGGAATCAAGTCATCAATCCTTCATTGTTGCTAAATCACTCCCTTAAAGTATCACGGGAGCAGAGAAAGACATGTAACATGGAAACTAGCCCTTCAGCCCAACTTGGCCACATCAACCAAGATGTCCCATCTACATTAGTCCCACCTGCCTGCGTTTGTCCTATATCACTGTAACCCCATCATATCGATGTATCTGCCCAATATTTTTCTTAAACATTGGAATAGTACCTGCCTCAGCCACCTCCTTTGGAAGCCCGTTCCAGACACTCACCACCCTCTGTGTAAAAAAATTTACCCCTCAGGTTCCTGATAAATCTGTCCTCTCACCTGAAACCCACGTCCTCTGGTTATCGATTCCTCAACTCTAGGCAAAAGATTTGATCCATTCCTCTCATGATATTCTGCACCTCTTTAAGATCACCTCTCCCCCCCCCCCCGTCCTTCCACACTGCAAGGAATAAAGCCCAAGCCTACACAACCTTTCCCTATGGCTCTCGTGCCTGTAAATCATCTGTGCACCCTTTCCAGCTTGACGACATCATTGCTGCAGCTCGGTGACACAATACTCCAAGTGGGTCCTCATGCACCTTCACGAGGGTGACACTAGCATTCAAGGTGGCCGCTTAGCCCCAGGCAAGTAGAGATGAAATAAAACTTGCCTGCTGGTGATACCCACATTCCATAAATGAATAGGTCATAGCTAAATCGGAGGGTGTGGCTGGAAGCCCACAAGACTGCAGATCCTGGAACCTTGAGCAAACAAGACGCTGATGCAGGAACTCAGTGAGTCAGATGACATCCATGGGTAGAAATGGCCAGTCAATGCAAGGTCCCAATTGGAAACATTGACTGATCATTTCTACCTAGTGATGCTGTCTGACCTATTGAGTTCTTCCAGCAATTAATTGTTTGCAAATGTCACAACCTTTTCCAGGAATGAGGGGACAGTCCCTGCAACTACAGGTCATCAGGGTGGAGAGGACAGTCACAGCCGTTGGGCAGGTATAAACTACAGCACAAAAACAAACCTTTCAGCCCATCTGGTCCATTCTGACCATTAAAGGAGATGGCACAGATTGGTTTACGGCAGGGGTGGCCAACATTTAATTTTTAATTCAGACATGCAGCACAGTAACAGGGCATTTCGGCCTTTGAGTGCATGCTACCCCATGAACCCACACCTCTGGTACGTAATCATGGGCCAAAATGGCCTTTTAGCGTGCACTACGTCTAAACTAAAAAGTAGGCCACTCCACAGTTTAGGGGAAACTTTCTAATCAAGCAACTGAATATTTCAATCATGTAGCAGAGTGGATAAGGACAGAGCAACTGATGTTGAATAAAAGGGCGTTTGGTTTGACGAAGTTTGATGTTGAGTTTGTCAGCAGGTCTAAAGAGCTCAGTATCGAGGTGAAGCAGGGCACATTTAAAAAGTAGAAATCTGTCGAGGTGAATGGTTATTTTTAAGACAGCAGGGACTCGGGCAGCAACTCTCCAGGGTTCAGGACTACCGCTGTTTTTGACAAAGATTAATGATTTGGGTTGGAGGATATCTAGCACAGCTCCGTAACCTGAAGTCTGCACGGAGCGTAAGTGAGGCAAACCTTTGGAAGTTAATAATAGACTCAGAGGTGCAGGACGTTAGGGCAGAGACAATGCCAGGAAATCCAATGCAGAAATGCTTGATGATGGGAAGAATGAGGACCTTTACCTTTGTTTGGATTTTAAAACCCTGGATTCGGAGTAAATTAAATGTCTTCCCTCAGGCCCTTTCCTTCCCAAATTAATATTGAAACTTCTGATTGTCCACACGGTTGGATAGGTTTTTGAATAGATGAGGAATTATGGGGAATAGGCAGGTAAGTGGACAGACCCGAACTATTGAATTTCAAAATATTTTCAATATTTGAAAGATATTGATCGCTTTTCACAAATGCTCCCTGACCACTTAAGTGTTTCCAGCATGTGATATTTTCACTTCTGATTATCATTGCTGATATTGCTACCCTGTACTGTTGCTTTGTCCCTGTCTCGATTTTCTAAAAACATTTTAACCTTCTCAGTGACTTAGCTACTCAATTGTTGACCTGAAGAAAGGTTATGGATTGTGATGCAATGTGGGTCAAAATCCCTGGGCAAATACACAGAAGGTTGGAGGAACTCAGCGAGCCGGGCAGAAGGCAATGGACAGCTGACATTCCAGATGAAACCTTTTTTCTGTGCAGGGCACATCCTTGGATAAACTATTCACCTGAAGACAGCCATGAGTGTATATCTGAGTGACGTGACAGGGAGAGTGAAAACAGGAACATTTTGTTGGCCCGCGATGTAGAGTGGTTGCGAGTATAAATAACCGTGGAAACACAGAGCTTGCTTGCACCATGGCCTGCTGACCCTACATTCCCTCACTTTCTACAAGGCACTCCAATTGTGCGACTGCGGAGCTTGGGCAGAAATGTTAACCTATTAGAGGACTCACCCCACCCACCCAGCATCTTCTCCCATCAGATAGAAGATACATGTAAACACAAACATCCAGAGTCAAGAATTCCTGCTGTTAAATGGACCTCTCACTGGTAAAAGATGACGCACTTGCACTGTACTTATCATTATACCTTGCACAATGATTATCAAACCATAGAACACTTTTTCACCCATCTAATCCATACTGAACTATTATTCCACCTGGTTGCTTTGACCTTCACCCAGAACTCTTTGTAACACTGCACCTGCACTCTGACTTATCACAGCACTAGTCCTTACATAGAATAGAACATTACAGAAGAGTAAAGGCCATCAGCCCACAACGTAGTGCTGACCCCTACGTGATTTCTTTGCTTGTTATTATTGCAATGCATGCTGTACAAGCTGACCTGCCTGGGTAGCAGGCAAAGTAAAGCTTTTTTTTTACTGTATCTCAGTAACAATGAATCAAGACAATAATACAATTTATTCAAATTAGTTTCATAGTTTTCAGCTGTCGTATTCCATAGCATTGAAAGACGCCCCTTTTTATGACTTGGCAAGTGACATACTGGCATGTACCAAGTAGACCAACTGGCTTCTTCACAACAGTATTTGTACAGTCTTTTTTGTGGTTGAGAATCCAAATTCAGGGTCACCAGCCCCCAGCTTTGATGATTTGATGAAGTTTTGATGAAACTTTCAGTTTTTATGATTTCTCAGACATAATGTAGATATCTAACTTCATAACTTTCCAGATTCCTTGCTGTTATCACTCCAAACAGAATCCTGAACTCCAGTGCCTTCACCTGGTTGACATTCAAACACATTCGTCGTTTTTCATTTAATGTTAATTTAGAAATACAGTATGGTTGCAGCCCCTTCCAACCCACAAGCCTGCGTCACCCAATTCCACCAATCAACCTACCGACTCTGCACGTGGAAGTTAACTGGTGCTCCCGGAGGAAACCCACGTGGACCCAAGGAGAATGTACATACCCCTTACAGACAGCAGCGGATTCAAACTCGGGTTACTGGCGCTGCAATGGTGTTGTGTTAACACTGACACTAACTGTGTTATCAGTGGACAAGTTAGAACATTCAATGAAAACACCATAACATATTGTAAAGTTACTTGCAGAATGCTTCTGAAAATAAATGAAGTTCAACAAACATACAGAGATGAAGAAGTGATCTGCAGTTGCCTCATTAGCAGACTATTCCAATATCTCCCAGGTGATGGGTCCGTAACGGAGCACGAAGAATCAATAATTGATACTTACACCCAACCTAATTTGATTGTTTTTTTTTGCATAGTTAGCACAAAGAAGGTTGGTCCAAATGATTAGACCCTTTTTAGGAAATGGGACCTTGTTCAAGAATATTTGTTATTAATTCTTAGTGGTCCTCTATGACCTTCATCCATAACTAACTACACCACACTCATGTAAATCAATTACTGAGTTTCGGCACAACCTCATTTCTCACACAGGTCATACGGTAGAGTTCTACTGCACAGTAAAAGGCCCTTCAGCCCAACATGTTTCCCTAGCAACCAAGGTAGACACAGTTGCCTATATTTGACCCACGAATCTTTGCTGTTCATGTATCTATCAAAGTGCCTCGTGAATATGCAAACACTGTATGTATGTTTGCATATGAGCTGCTCAGCTCTCTGAACCTGTGATTTCTCCCTCCCGAAAATCCCTATAAAGGCTGTTATTGGGTCAGCAGCAGGTGTTGATGCCTTAAGATGATTAAAGCCTATTAATCACAACTCCACTTCTAATGTTGCACCACTTGCATCTCTTCTAAATCTTTCCCCTCTCACCTTAAATCTTGGCCATCTAGTTTTACATTCACCTATCCTGGGGAAAAATGGTCTATGACACTTTACCCCTCACACTTGCATAAAACTCTACAAAGTTCCACCCCACCCCCACCGCCATAAACCTCCTAAACTCCAGAAGTAGAGTCCAAGCCTCTCCTTATATTTCAAACCTACATTCTTGTGAATATTTTCTGCATCCATTCCATCTTAACACTTTCTTTCTTATAGCTGAGTGACCCAAAATTGCTCACAAGATTCCAAATGTGGTCCACCAAGGTCCTGTGCATTTGTATCATAACTTGCCTGCTTCCATACTTCATCTCCTGATCCATGAAGGTAAATATGTCAAATGCCTCCTTCACCACCTTGTCTACCCATGACACCACTTTCATGGAACCATGCACCTATACCCTAAAGTCCCTCTGTATTGCAATGCTCTCCAGGACCCTACCATTCACCATGTGAGTCCTGCTTCTGGGTTGAACCTACTAAAATACAACAGTTTGCTCCTATCAGAGTTAAATTCTCGATTAAATCTCTCAAGAGATCTGTTGGCTTTTTTTAAAATCACTTGGCACTGACTTTCCACCATTGTGTTGATATGCGTAGGTGAGGAAGTCTGAAATTGACTGCCAGAACAACTGTTGAACACACTCCTCTGAGTGTCCCTGACAGTGTAGGCTCCATTCATTCTCTCTCACATGCCTACCAACACCCATAAGACATGGAATTGGTACATTCGGCTCATAGAGTTCAGCACACTATTCCATCATGGCTGATTTACTCTCCTTTTCAACCCCATTCTCCTGCTTTATCCCCATAATCCTTGATTCCCTTGCTAATCAAGAACCTATCAACCTCTGTGTTAAATGACCCAACTGACTTGACCTCCACAGCAATTTTACACATTCACCACCCTCTTGGAAATGAAATTCCTTCTCATCTTGGCTGTAAAGTGAGGTTTTTGTATTCTGAGGCTGTGACCTCTGGTCCCAAAAGTCCCCAGCATAGGAGACATCTTTTCTACATCCACTCTATCCAGGCCTTTCAGTATTTGATTGGTTTCAATGAAATATTCCCCCCCCTCCGACCCCCCAGCTAGTACAGTCCCAGCGCTATCAAACACTCCTCACACGATAAGCCTTTCCTTCCAGGGTTCATTCCAGTGAACCTCCTCTAGATCCTCTCTATAGCTTAGATAAGGAGTTGAAAACTGCTTGCAAATACTCCAAGTTCAATGTGATGAATGCCTTATAAAGCCTCAGCATTTCAAACCTCCTTTTATACACTATCCCTCTCGAAACAAATGCTCATCCCATTTACGTTTCTTACCACTGTCTCTCCCTGCAAGTTAACCTTTCAGGAATCTTGCACGAGGACTCCCAAGTCCCTCTGCTCCTCTGATTTCCGAACTCATTACCTGCTTCTTTTGACTTACAGTATCTATACTAAGTGGTGACTCACAACAACCAAGTAACTTCCCAGCATGTCTTTGAGATGGGGAAGGGAAACAGGAGAGCTGAGTGAAACATATGGTCAGAGCGGGAAAGATACAATTCCAGGCAGTACTCAAGATCAGTATTGAAACCCATCACTTTTGAAAGTCATAATTTAGAAGCTCTGATGAAGAAGAAACATTGTGGGAGGAGCAGCAGCAAGATCATCAAGGGAGAGGAGCAATATTATCATGGCACAATATTCTTCAGTGTTCTGAGGAAAGGAAATATCACAGCGTACACACGCAAAGGGTATCATCATTCTGGACAACATCTTACAAGCAGGACTAGGGGTGAAGACCTTAGATCAAGAAGGTAGTCATCTATCGACTACTGAGGAACTTCAGCATTCCTCCCCCCCACCGCCCATCCCTCAACAACTTCTACAGGTGCACCATCAAAAGCAGGCTTGCTGGTTATATCACGGAGTGGTTCAGGCGCCGCCCTGCTCAGGTTCAGGAGCAGTAGAAGGCAGTGAATGCAGCTCAGAACATCACGCAACGATCCCTCTCCACCACCAACTCTATTGGCATCACCCGCTGCCTGGCAAAGGCAGCCAATACATTGAACGGGCCATCACACACCCGGCACACTCTCGTCTCCCTCTTCCCTTCAAAGAGAAGGCGTAAGAGTGTGAAATGATGCACCGACTGGCTTAAAGGAGCCATCAGGCTCCTGAAGGAAGCCCACAACAGTGTTCTCATGCCGCCCTTGCTTGGAGCCAAATGGTCTTCCTTTTCATTGTCATCCTACACTCCATAAATTGTAGCTTTATGAATGTCAGTGTCAACTTGTTAGACTTCTCGCCAAAGAACCCGTTAGGTAAATTGTGACAAATGTTTCTTCAGAGAGTTAGCCTGTAATATCAGTGTTGAGATGAGAGATGTCGGTCGAAAGCAGTGAAGAGAAGATAGCGTCATTAAGAAACATCATCTGCTAGCTGATAGGTTTAATTCATAAACTATTGGATCCTTTACATTTATTGAGAGGTGTCAGCAGTAAAACAAACATGCCCATTCCACTCAGTATATACCTGACACATGAAGCTTGCCTACATTTGTAACAACAAGCTTTGGTCACATCTCAGAGAATTTCCTGCCCTTTGTATGTGATCTGCACCGAGCCTTGCCGGCAGACAGAGATGTAGGCAGAGGTGGCTCTTTTTTTAACTTGGGATCATTGATGAAACGAACAGTAGGATGATAATCCCCTTGACGTGGGAGAATATTTATTTCCCCAAGGGGTTCATTTGTTTTGGAAGACCAACAAAGCGCAATTATAAGATGCAGCCGGCAAGCAGAGCAAGAAGGAGCATTCTCTTTTGTAGAATTATTGATTCATAGATCATGCAGCCTTTGAGGATGGAAGGTATTAAATCACTCATGGCATTCAAGGGGAAAACGAATCAGCGCAAGAATTAAAAATACTATAGGTGTGTTTGTGGCTGAGGATTTTTTTTTCAAAAATAACATTAGTCTCGGAAACAAAATTGTAGCTGGAGAGCCCTGCATCCTGGGGAATTTAAATTTCCTTTGCTTACACCAATTACGCTGCTTGTTTTGCTCTTTGGAAGCAAGGCAAAGCACAGCTTGAGGGACCAAACTGCAATTGCTTAATAATACTTCATGAATTTGTAAGGTTATTTTATTTTAAATAATGCAGCGAAGAACAAATTTGAGAAGATGAAGTGGAAGTTTAATTAACAGTGGCAACTAAAGTCTTACATTTTTATTGAAGGATATAGGGAAAGCTGCAGGTGATATTGAGGAAAAACAAATTAGTATTTCTGGAATAATTTATACTCACATTATTGGAAGTTTATAAAATGTTCTGTACATATTTCACGTTGCATTTGTTCAGTTTAAAATCCAAATACAATTATTGGCTGTGGATGTGTGCACTGGAACAATAAAGTGGGATGATTTGTTTATTTACAAAGTCAAAGAACATTAATCAATTAAATATCCCAAATCAACTATCTGCAGTAGTTTGAATTTATTGGCATTTCAAGGAAAAGTCCATCAAATCACAATAATTCACTGGCTTTTTCAATGTAAGATGAGGACATGTTGAAGATGAACACCTCGTCAAAAGGATGGTCTCAAAGTCCAGTTAGTGGTTGTGGAAGTGTTAAAGCTTTGCTGGTGAAGGGAGCAATGCCCCAGGGCTGCGTGCTTAGCCCCCTGCTCAATTCCCTGAACACTCATGACTGTAGTCAAGTTTGGTTCCAATGCAATCTTGAAATGTGCTGGTGAGTTATTCACTGTTTCGCATGAATAACTGGAAACGATTAGGATTGCAGGATTAATTCTGTGTATGGATCACCTTCTGAGTGGAAAATAGTTGCCCCTCTCCTCTCTCTTTTTAAAATTTTTTTTATTTTTCACACTATAAACCATACTGACCAAAATACATACAGACATTTTTCTCTTGAATATATAGTGTCATTTTCTCCCCTTTTCCCCCCTCCCTTCCCTCCCTCCCTCTCCCCTCCCTTACCATTTATTCAAAGTTCAATCTATAAGATACATTAAACCCGTTAAACAATGTCATCACTTAATAAAAATAAACAAGAAATTTTTATCTTTTACTTTTATATACTGAGTCAGTTCATTTCGTTGTCTTCTCCTTCTGTCATTTTAGGTGATGGAGGTCCATGGTAGGATTTCTCTATTGTATTTCATGTATGGTTCCCATATTTGTTCGAGTATTGTGATGTTATTTCTCCTCTCTCAACATCACCAAGACCAAGGAGCAAGACCATTGTTCTGGCACCACCCAACCAGGTTCTCCATCCTGTATTTGATGGGACGGGTGGTGGAGATGGTCAGAGCCTTCAATTTGCTGGGAGTCCATAAATCTCTCCTGGAGCCAGTACCTTAAGACAACCATGAAGAAGACACTGCAACTCCTCTACTTTCACAGAAATGTGAGGAGATTTGGCATGCCGTCAGATAGTCTATCAAACTTCCACAGGTGCACTGTGGAAAGTATACAGACTGGCTGCATCACAGACTGATTCAGAAATTTGAATGCCCAGGAATGCAGAAGACTCCAGAAGGTAATAAATGTAACCAGGTCCATCTCAGACTCCCAGCTCTCATCCACTGAAGACAATGCCTCGAAGGCAGCCAACATCATAAAACGCCCCACTCACCCTGGTGACAAACTCTTCTCACTGCTGCTTTCAGTCAGAAGGTACAGAAGACTGAAGACCAGCACCACCAAGTTCAAGAAGAATTCCCTTCAACAGTTATCAGACCCTTGAACCTCTCCTTGTTACACTAATCATGGACTGTTCTGACACACCAAAAGGGCTGTCTGATCTACTGAAAGTCCGTTTCTTTTTGCAACAGGATAGCTGTGAATATTTATGATCGATTTATATTTTTATATATATTATTTCTTTTTAATTTAATGTATTCCATTGTATTTTTGTTTAACAAGGAAGCTGTTTGGCTGTAGCAAGTAAGAATATTGGTGCATTTGCACATTTTTCAATGTATAGGACAATAATTTAACATTTATGGATCTGAAATTTTATTAGATCAATTTTTATGCAAGCAGACCACAGAAAGAAAATTACCCACTTTCCCCCCTTTTTCTGACAGATTTTATCATTTATAATACCTACAGCATTTGCCACAACACTGGCACTCATGGGCCTCAGAGCTATGCCACAATGTAACATGCGTTTAGAAAGCCTTGAGAAAAATGACAAGCGACATCAGAGGTGACAGTATTTGTGTCCTTGCCTTCACTTTTAGCTGAGATCACAGCAGATCAGGATTCTTGCCAGCATTTCCTATTCATGTGCCAATGCAAGGAAGAGGCTGCAGACAGTTTTAGCAGCAGCAAGAGGGTGCGACACTCCCTTGATGGCTCTTTCACAGAAGTCCATTGTGCAGGCAAGACCCGAGGTAACGCTGAAGCACGTCTTAATCAGCTCGACGTGAGCTGAAGGCCCCAGCCTCACCTCAGCTCCTGCTAGGACACCCTTAACGTGTCCACCCTCTTCTAAAGCCACCACCATCCCCCCACACTCTTCTTGCACAATGGTAATGGGTTCGGTCTGAGAGGCAGCATTGCTCTGAGGGCTAACTGAACTCCTTCCACTTCATAAGGAAATATATTAGAATAACAATAAGTATTATTCGCATGATACAAGAAAGTGACCATTTTATTGCAAACCATTGGTGACAGACACAGAAGCTAGACCTTTGACAGGATGGGTCTTTACTCCCTAGAGCTAAAGAGATTGAGGGGTGACCTTATAAACTCATGAGAGGCATGTAAAAATGTGAATGCTCAGTCTATGGTAGAACTGTGGCGGGGGGGGGGGGGGGGTGGTTGGTGGCAGAGATTTAAGGTAAGAGAGGAGAGTGTAAACTTTTTCACTCAGAGGATGGTCCATATCTGGGATGATCTGTCAGGGGAAACCACAGAAGTGGACGCAGTTTTGATGTTCAAAAGACATTTATGTGGATAGATAGGTAGGAAGGGTTTAGAAGAATATTCTCCAAATGCAGACAAAGGGGGCTGGGCCAGAATACCAGCATGGTTGACATGAAGAAGGCTAGTCTGTTCAGTGCTACTTGATTCTGTAATGTTATTACTCTGTTACTCACTTCATTGTGACCACTGGCCTTGGGTGCATCTGTGAAAGAGCCATCAAGTGAGTGGCCTGCATTTTCTTGATCATACTCGTTCACCCAGTGCCACGAGCCTTATCTGCCGTCATCTCAGCTGAGCCAGGGCATTTTGTCACTCCTTAAGACCATACTACAGGCACTAAAAAAACTCGAATAATCCACAATACCATTTCTCAGAAATCAGGTTCAACAGATTCTGAGCCATTTTAAACTCACTGGGGCCACTTTCCCCCATCCATATGACTATACCATGGTCCCATTCCCACTCAACCTTAAGATGGCCTGGTTCACTGCATTATACTAGAATAATACATCAGAAAAAAAATGTGTTGATGTTCTAACAGGAGCAACATTTAATAATGCAGAAAATTGGGATAGCTTGAACTTGAATCTGCCAATCCCCCATCTCAGAGTGCCAGATTGATGGGAGTTTACTGTGTAGCTTGGTGGTTGTAGTACTGCGACGTGCCAACCATTTGGTAAACAGGATGAATTTGCAAAAAGATGAACAGATGTTAAATCTGATTTCTGCGGCACAGATGGAAGAAGATGTTTCACACAATTGATATGATAATAATGCTTATGGCTTTCCATGGTCTGCCCAAGCAACGGCAGGGGCCTTGCCTGTGGCCACTGTGATGATACACTGCGGTACATCACTCGGCCAACAGGTGGCCTAGAGACACGGCACCCGGCCTAATGACATCCGACCACCAGGTATAAAGCCAGGGTCCCGACTGTGTGCTCTCCCCTTCTCCCCGGGATCACACTGTGAGCACAGCGAGCAGCAACTAGTTATTTATGTGAGTGGAATAAAGCTGTGTTGCCCCAAACAATATTGTACCTGTGTTTTCCTTTGGTGCAGCCTGCCACAACCATAGCATCCTAAACCAATACAAAGCTCACACCCTTCAGGTAGTCTTCCCTCAGCTCCAATGTTCATAGTCAGGACCAAGGAATAAAGAGGATGATCTACTGTACGTGGTGGGGTGTTTAAAGTGCAGTAAGCTGGGGAGTATGGCCTGGGTCATCTGTAAGTGATTTAAATGGTCCAATGGTCAGGAATGCACAAGTGGGTGATCAACAAAAGTTGATGAGTCATTGCCTCCTTAAATACAGCTCCACCCCACAATGTTCTAGCATTTCTGGGTCAAGAGAAAGAAAATGACTTCAAAGCACAAAACAACAAGGAGTAAAACCATTAGAACCTACCAACTTCAACAGCTGCACAAATTGGCTGCCATTTGCTTGCCAACTCCAGCCATCTTGACCTTAGTGACTCAGTCAACGAGATAGCCCCGTGTCATTGCTGCTTTGCCAATGAGTACACAGTAACAGAGAACTGGGGTGGGGGGGGGGGGGAACCAGATCCTGATGAAAACCTGAATTAAAAAGAGAAAGCACAGGGAGCATTCAGAAGGGTGCTTGGAACCACTCAGAACTCACTTCCATTGCTCATTCCACAAAATGTTCCCTTAACTACTTTGTTGGTGACATTGTTACTTCAGAACATACCTTGTTTTAGCTGCAGGGAATCCTTGTGATTTGAACACTACACAAAGTGATGGAGGAAATCAGCAGGTCACACAGCATCCATGGAAGTCAGTAGGCAATTAACATTTCACAGAAAATAGAATATTATAGCACAGTCCATAATGTTGTGCCAACCTATGTAAACCTAATCCTCCCCTACCTCACACACATAAGCTGCTATTTATTCTTACATCCATGTGCCTATTGATGAGTCTTTTAAATATCCCTATTGGACCAGCCTCCACCACCATCCCAGGCAATGCATTCCAGGCACCCATCACTCTCTGTGTAAAATACGAACCTCTGACATCTCCCCTAAACTTTCCTCCTCTCACTGTAAACAGATGCACTTTGGCATTTGTTATGTTGCCCCGGGAAAAAAGAGAGTGGCTGTCCATCCTGTCATCACCTGATGGACCTTGAGTTGGTCTACAAGTTTGCCAAAACTTGAGCATTCGCCAGAAAACAAAATTGGGGGAGGTGAGGGAAAGGGGAGTAGCTTGCAGGTGGATACAGGTGGGCAGGGGAAGAAGAGAAAAGACCTGAGAGATGATTGGGAGAGGGGACTCTCTGATGGGAGAAAAGAAGGGTAGGGATGGGGAGCTGGAGGATGGAAGAAAGGAAGGAAGGAAGGTATTGTCTTGAGCTGGTCAACAAATGTCATGCAGCAGAGCCAATGCCAATCACATAACTTTTCATTGAGAAGCAGAGCGAGGTGGAAGGCTCCCTCATACATGAAACCCAAGAGGGTTGGAGCCATAAGCCAGTCTTCAAGCCTGCATGTTGTTGCAAATGCGACCAATATTTTGGTTAAGGCAGATTTAAACAATCTAAAAATACAGATCTGACACACACCCCTCAATATTAGCTTCTTCATTAAAACAGCCTCAATCGATATAAAGATGCAAGATGGTTTGAAGAGAATGTTGCATGAAATTTCAATTTAGTGACATTAAACAGTCAAGGAATTTTGATGAGTGCAGTTAAGATTAAAAAAAGCTTCCAGCAATAATGATTGCAACAAAGTTAATTCACTTGAGGAGCCTTCTATTGAGCAAATAGAGAGCTGGCTGCGTCTGTTGGTGGAAGTTCAAACATACCAAAGGCCAGGGAAAGGCAGGAGTGTCTGTAGCTGCCGACAACAAGAAGGGATTGGCGATGGACATGTTCACGGCCAACAGAGAAGATGGGGCCTGCAGTCACATGCTCCGTATTCACGTCAATGGTGTAGCTGTGAATGCTGACCAGCTGATGGCTCAACTATAGCCTGACACAAAGTCATCAAGCACGAGGACAGGAGAAGATCATTCAGCCCTTCTAGTGTGGATTGTGGAGAGTCATGTGGCCTCTCCTTCTACAAACCTAGTTGGAGGTCGTATCACCTGCCAATCAATCTGCTCACCCATTTGTGCATACCTGACCATTGGCCCATTTAAATCACTTACAGATGACCCAGGCCATACTCCGCAGCTTACTGCACTTTAAACACCCACCACGTACAGTAGATCATCTTCTTTACTCCTTGGTCCTGACTATGAACATTGCTCTATGCCAGGACACAAACTATGGATATGGCTGGAGGAGTCATTGGTAAGATGTGCACTACACTGAAAGTGGGACAGTGGCAATATGTGAGAATATTTAGCATTGAGCCGTACCTTTTGGGAACAGGGAATGGAGAGTATTGTACAGTTGAAGTCCCTGTAGAGTAAGAGTGTGCTAGTTACTGAATATTACTGCACGGGTGTGAGGGAGAAAGAGTATCGGAGATCACTGTTTCCGATGTGACTGCTTACGTTGTTCAAAGTAGTGCATTTGTACATTGTACCATGTGCAGGACAATACACTCATGATCATTCACACTAATTAGTGCCATTTCACCAAGATGTGCAGACTATTTTCATTATTCGATCATCGAGGTCAGGTTTTCAAATCTGTTTACATTTGGCCTTGTACGTCTGCAAGCTTTTTTTTCTGAGGAAAGACTCAGCAAAGTGTCTGGCAACTTGACACCAAGCATATTGATCATTTCAAAGTATTCTTTTAAAATTTCATTGCGTCTTCCAACTGCTGATGTCGGGGAAGGATTGCCGGCAGCAAGTAGAACATCACCATTTGGACTCTGAAGCACATTTCATGGGGATTTACTGGGCTCAGGAATGCTGAAGTTTGCCAGCTAGATTTGTGACATGCCTTCTCCTGGAGACATGTGGGGAGCACGAAAGGCCACATGGAATGGCGCGTATGCGGTCCCTCTAATACAGAGGGGTGGGAAGTGAAAGAAAGATGCTAGGAAAGCCAAGTTAACAAGTTAATATCCTGCCCAACACAATTAATATTTTAACAGGGTTGTGCACAGTAATGAAGGTTTGTCACCCAGAGAAAGCCAGACCAATTTTAATCATATTCACTAGGGAGAGGATCTGAGATTAAATTATCCCAACAAGTCAAAACATGAGTTAAGCACTCCGTTTGCCCATCTTTCACTACCATGGTTCATGGCTATCAAACTGAACTCCCGTTTAATCAGTTGGATCCGGAATGTTAATGGAATTGCATATTTTTATTTGAAGAAACACCCCACAAAATGACACTTGAAGCAAAATTAACTGCAGTTTCTGTTTCTGTCCTGCCACGATTTACAACTGATAATAAATCTTACAGAACCTTGCAATAAAGGAAACAAATGTATAAGAAAATAGATCAATACAGCGCAGCACAGGCCCTTCAGCCCACGATGATGCAACGACCTATAAAAACCTCTCCACTTCAGACTAATCCTTCCTTACCTCACACTTATAACCCTCGATTTTTCTTACATTCAGGTGCCTATCTAAGAGTCTTTTGAATGTCCCTATTGCACAAGCCTCCATGACAAATCCCCAGCAATGTATCCAGGCACCCAACACTCTCAGTGTAAATAACTTAATGCTGACATCTCCCCTCAACTTTTCTCCACTCACCTTAAATGGATGTCCTCTGGTATTTTCTATTGTCATCCCGGGAAAAGAGGTGCTGGCTGACCATAATCATATTGTTGCCTTTCATCCTACGTTGCTCCAAAGAGAAAAGACTTAACTCACTCAGCCTTCCTCATAAGACATGTTCTCCAATCCAGTGAACATCCAAGTGTGATCTAACTAGAGTTTTATGGAACTGCAACATTGCCATATTATTTTTAAACATAATCTCCCAACTAATGAATGCCAGCGCACTATATGCCTTCTTAAACCTAATGACTGTCAGCAACCTTGATGGATCTATGGGCCTGGACCCCCAGGTCTCTTTGTTCCTCTACACTGCTAAGACTCCTGCCATTAACAACATACTCCACCTTCAAGTGCTTCACTTCGCACTTAGCCGGACTGAACTCCATCTGCCACTTCTCTGCCCAACTCTGCATCCTGTTTGTGGTTATATTCTGTCGTAACCTACAGCAGCCCTCTACATTATCCACAACACCTCCAATCTTCCTATCAGTTGCAAATTCATTGCATATTCTTTTCAGAATGCCTGTGTTCGATCCAGAAACACTGGTCATTCATCAGAAACACACAAAGCGTTGGAGGAACTCAGTGGGTCTGACAGTCGATTATTTCAGGCTGAAAGCCTATTATCAGGCATCCGTCTGGTTCTTGATGAAGGGTCTCGGCACGAGATGTTGACTGTTCATCGCATTCTGCGGATGCCGTCTGACCTGCTGTGCTCCTCCAGCACTTTGATAGCTGCCACGGAACCCTTGAACAAATCTCCTGTAAAGGATGCAGGTAGCTTCTTTTCCAGGCCTGAATAAGGGACATGGCTTCCTGGAAGAGGTTATTACATTCCAATGAACGGGATATGATAAGAAGTATGTTGTCATGCACACAAGAACAAGATCCTGATGCACCAAAATTCTTATTTGCTGGAACCATACAATGTCAAATATACCAACAACAATTGTACAAAGAATATTACCGTGATGTGCCATTGGACAGAAAAAGAGATAATTAACATAAAGGGTGGCACAGTTAGCGCGATGGTATTACAGAGCCAGCGACCCTGGTTCAAATCCCGCACAGTGTGCAAGGAGTTTATACCTTCTCCCCGTGTCTGCGTGGGTTTCATCCAGGTGCTCCGGTTTCCTCCTACTATTCAAAATGTGAAGGGATTGTAGGTTAATTGCTGTATTTGCGGGGGAGTGGGCTCGTGAGCCAGAAGGGCCCGTTACCAAGCTTTACGTCTGAACAACAGCTAGTGCCAAAATTGTGAACGATTGCAGTTTGATGAATACAGAGATAAATAATGATGCTACCATTTAAATCTGTAAAAACCTTGGAAGTAGGCAAGAGACTCATTCTAATATGTATCGAGTTGAAGTATTCAAAGTTATTCGAACGTAAAAACATAAATTACATAATTAACACTTCATCAGTTTGCAGTGCTCTTGAAGGTAACAACGTGTCAGGTTATAAAGCGGCATGGTGCTGTTGTGATACATTTCTAATTATCTAGCGCATTCTACTGAATGAGTAAGTGTTTAATTAATAAAAAGTGTGCTCGAGTTACTCTTTACTTTTGGGTTTAAGCATGCCTTTAATTACAACTCACTGCCAAGCCCTTATCAGTGAATTTGTAACTTGCAAGATGTTTACTCATGCTCTCAGCAAGGCTTTGAAAGTGAGAGTCATGTAATTCAGATCTCATACAGCTGAAATGTACAGCACCCCGGACCTTGTACTCAATCCCTGGATGGGACTCGAACTCTTGGATTCTTGCTTTCTCTGCCAGTGCAAATGAACTTAATGGTAAAAACGTCAAGATTCGTATTTGCCTATAAATTAATCATGCCATGTTCTAAAATGTATGGAGAAATACAAGGAGAAAACAATCAACCATTGTGCTAGCAAAAGGAGATTGAGTTTCACTCAACATCACGTTCAGCACAGACATTGTGGTGCGAGGTGTCTGTTCCCATGCTGCACCATTCTATCTTCATGACAGGCTGTTAATGCTTGTTAAAAGGTGCGTGAGGCCAAGATTTCTTGAGGCAAATATCAATTGAAAGCTTATATTAGAGAGAATGAGAAATTTATAGAAACATAGAAAGTAGGTTTGGCCCTTCAAGTCTACATCACCATTCATTATGATCATGGCTGATCATCTACTCAGTACCCAGTACCTACCTTCTCCCCATACCCCCTGATCCCCTTAGCCACAAGGGGCAAATCCAACTTCCTCTTAAATATAGATAAAGAACCGGCTTCAACTGCTACCTGTGGCAAAGAATTCCACAGATTCACCACTCTCCGAGAGAACTTTTTTTTCTCATCTCAATGCTAGAAGTCTTCCCCCTTATCCTTAAACTGTGACCCCTTGTTCTGGTTTTCCCTAACATCAGGAACAACATTCCTGCATCTAGTCTGTCCAATCCCTTAAGAATTTTATGGTTCTATAAGATCCCCCTCAATCTTCTAAATTCCAGCGAGTATAAGCCTAGTCGATCCAGCCTTTCTTCATATGGAAGTCCTGCCAACCCTGGTATCAATCTAGTGAACCTTCTCTGCATTTTCTCCATGGCAAGGATGTCTTTCCTCAGATAAGGAGACCAAAATCTGCAGTAGAACAGAGGGATCTGGGAATACAGATACATAATTCCCTGAAAGTGGCATCACAGGTGGATAGGGTTATAAAGAGAGCTTTTGACATATTGGCCTTCATAAATCAAAGAGTTGAATATAGGAGTTGGGATGGGATGTTATGTTAAAGTTGTATAAGACATTGGTGAGGCCAATTTTGGAGTTTTGTGTGCAGTTTTAGTCACCTAACTACAGGAAAGATATCAGTAAGATAGAAAGAGTGCAGAGAAGATTTATTAGGATGTTGCCTGGACCTCAGGGACTGATTTACAGGGAAAGGTTAAACAGGTTAGGACTTTATTCCCTGGAGCGTATAAGAATGAGGGGTGATTTGACAGAGGGATGTAATGGGATGTCTAGGGAGGGGTTGCACTTCTGGTGGGGGGGGGAGGGCTTGTCATGCCCTTTTCGGGCAGCTCGTCCATCTTTGGTCCCCACCTGCCTCTCAGCTCTCACCTGTTGCTCCAAGTAGTTGTAGCACCCGTAGCAGCCATACCCAAGTAAATCATCTCAGCAGATGGGCTAAACCAGGTGAGGGTAAGCCGACAGGTCTTTGATGCTTAGTGAGGTAGGGGATCTGTCAATCCCAGCATAGGGACCGATTAATGGTCCAATGGTCAAGAAGGCAGGCCCAGCAGGCATTGCTTCCCCAAGTCTGCAATACCTTATGGCCGCTGCTGGATACAGGCACCATGCCATTTTGGGCTCAAACCCTACAGTTCCAAGATTTTAAATAAAACACCGTTGGTTCCTTTCACAGGTCATTTAAAGCCTATCTGGAGCTGTCAGCAGTAGGACTCGGCAGTGGGACGCAGCAAGGCAGCGCTCCTTATTTATATGGAAGATTCTTGTGTTGGGAACGGAGGCGCTCATAGAAAGTTGAACCTGAATAAGCTTCCAAAACAGAAAGAGACCATTTAACCATCAGTTGCCATGCCAATGCTTTGGTAAACTATCCAATGAGGGTCAAGCCTTGCTCCTCTACTCTACTTTAGCATTTTATACATAGTCTATTCAAACATTGGTTCAACTGCCGTTGGAAAGGTGATTCCAAATCTGACTCCACTCTTTCTCAGATCCAAATTCAAATGGTCCACTTAATATGGTCCACTAGTGGCTGTGGGTGTTGTAAGCAAATCCATTGCTGTTCTTGTGCTTACTAGGAAACTGATATTGACTGATAGAACACACCAGGTGATGACAATAACATGCACAAGAGAAGGTCCAGATTAATGTGCTCTTTAAAACCACAATCTTATTCAAGGATAATTTTTTCAATTAAAACTGAGCATGGCTGGAATTCAGATTGCAGGATTAACAAGAAATCCATTTTCAGGAACATTATTTCTAACGTTTTATATATATATCCAAGATCCCTGAGGGTGCTGATGGCGAGCAGGGCTCCCAAAGGGCCTCAGGCGCTGACAGCTTCCTGATCGTATCAGGGGCTGGGAACAAGGAGCCGAGGAAGGTGACTCAGGTGCCTGGAGCTCAGGCTCAGTGCTGGAATGGACAGGAGGCCGGGTGGCTGTGGCGGTTGCAGGCGCACAGGAAGAGGTGGCGGGATCCACAGAGTCCCTGAAGGGACTCTCTTGTGCTCCTCCTTCTCATCTCGAGAGTGGTGCTGGATTAGCGGCACCTCTTTGTGCATCTTTACAGGGCAAACAGAGAAGACAAATTTTGTGTGCTTACGATAAGAAAATAACCTTGATCTTGCTGTACTAGATCTCATCGCCATCAAGCTCTATGCTTGATGTAAAGATGAAATATGGCAAGAGCCATTGTGCCAAAGGCTCTTGTGCATTTGAAAATATGGATGGGGGAATTGATATGCCATAAACAAGGACCAGTCTTGTATCATACCATAGGCTTTTATTAACAGAAGAAGCCACCTCTACTGACCAGTGGGATAAGTTGCACCATCTGTTATACCAGTAGGGTGGAGCCAATCAACAGTCATAACCAATAGCAAGCAGTCAGCATAATATATTATATCACTACAGGGAAATTGTTTTCACTTGAATTCATTTTATGATTCAAAACTGGAGATTCAGCATCTGGTTCCAAGTTTGCCTCCATTAACGCTCTGTGTCCTATGACCTTGGGAAGACAGAATAGAGACTGACTGTAAAAAGGTCACAGTACAGACACAAAAATAAGATTTTAGCTAAACTTAAAAAGAGCATTGTAGTAACATCAGGAACGTGAGAGGGCGTCTGCAATTTACACATTCTTCCTGATACTGTTACCGTGACTGAAATGCTCTGACTTGTCTGTGCATCAGGTAAGCTTTGGATTTCCCGCAACAAAAGATCATTCAGTGCGTCAAATCTATGACTGCTTTCAAAGTGGTCTCATCCCCCCACTGGTAAAAGCACAGAAATGCTGGAGGTAATCAAAAGGTCTCGCACCATTAATCAAAGGTAACCAACGTTTCACTCCTGATCCCTTCTCTAAGCAGACAGGCGCCTGAATTAAAAGGCTGGGAGAAGGAAATAATGAGCAGGGGGAGGAGTACAGACCAACAGGCAAAGGGTGTGAATTAGATATGGATGGGATACAGGACAGTGGAAAGGTGAGAATTGACTGGGGGAGGAAGTGCATGAGACCATGGGCAGATGTTGGAGACCTGAAATAGGAGGCCACTGGGAGATCCCTGCTATTGTGACAGACCTGAGGTCCTCGACGAAACCATCTCACAGTCTGCGCCAAGTCTCTCCAATGTAGAGGAGACAATTGATGCACCAGATGCAGTAGATGACCCCTGCAGATTCACAAATGAGTTTTGATTCCCGAATAGTAGTGAGGGTGTGGTAACGGGTATTGGTGCCAAGGAGCCAATTGGTGGGAAAGGAGGAGTGGGTGAGGTAGTCATGGAGGGAGCGGTCCTTGCAGAAGGCAGAGATGGGAGGAAAGGGGAAGATGTGTCTGGTGGTGGGATCATTTACTGGGGACAGAAATGAAGGAAGATGATATGTTTGATGCGGAGGGAGGTGGGATTTTAGACAAGGACAAGGGGAATCCTGGCCTTATTGCACATGAGAGTAGGTGGGACCACAGCAGATGTGTGGATAATGGAGGAAATGTGAGTGAGGACCGAGTTGATGGCGTCAATCTTGTGGCAGACACACTCTCCCGGACGTCCATTCAATCGATCAGCTCTTTGGCTCTGGCATTGACTACACCACTCTACCATACCACCATTTCAGGGATCAAATGGGAGGACATAAGGTTTGGACCTTCCAGGGGATATGCTTGCTCTGTGATGTATCCACTGGACAGCCAAGACCCATCGTACCGGTGGTTTGGAGGCGTCATGTATTTGATGCCATTTGTGGCTTAGTGCACCCATCCATATGGGCTATGACACAGCTGGTTGGCGATCAGTTTATGTGGCACGGCCTGTGTAAACAGATCAGCCACTGGGCAAAACTCATGTACACTGCCAGACTTCCAAGATTCAGAGGCACGTCAGACAGACAGGCGTTTGACCATTTGCACGTTGACATCGCTGGTCTCCTGCCAATCTCCAGAGGTGCTACCTATATGTTCACCATGGTTGACAGGTTTAGCAGATGGCCAGAGGCGGTACCACTCTCAGACACATCCATGATGTGCCAGGGCCCTTATTGCTAATTGGCTGTCAACGGACATAACTTTGGACAGGGGGACACAGTTCACCTCGACACTATGGTCAGCACTATCCCAGCTCCTTAGCACTCAATTGCATTGCAGCATGGTCTACCACCTGCAGTTCAATGGCCTCATCGAGAGATTTCACCACCAACTGAAAACTGCCCTGATGGCTCAACTCAGTGGCCCCAATTAGACTGTCGAATTGCCATGGGAGCTACTGGGAATCCGCACAGCGCCAAAATAATGTCTGGCCTCATCCTCTACCGAACTCGTGTATGGAACTCAGCTTACTATCACGAGTAAATTTGTACCACCGGCCCGAGGACAGGAGGAACCGCCCATAGCCCTCCTGATACGACTTCGGGAGAAAGTTGGCACCCTGGTGCCTGTCCCAATCTCATGCCATGGTCTGATGGTCTCCTACATCCCAAGGGAACTCGAGGACTGCCAGTACATGTCTGTGTGCAGGGTGATGCATTGAACTTCGCTTCAGCAGCCGTATGATGGTCCTTACAAAGTGCGCCAACACAATGGAATGACAGGTGTACTGGGCATTGGAGGCAGGGAAGAAGCATTCACCAATAACCGCCCCAAGCCAGCACACGTTGGCTTGGAGCAGCAGGTGCCGGTAGCATGCCCACAGTGGAGAGGTTGCCTGCCTAAATGAAAGAACTTTATACAACGAATGGACTTATTACCTCCTGACTCTGGTTCTGGGGGAGGGGCGGTGGGGGTATTTAGTCGGCTGCGCTGATCTGCAACCAAACCGGGTCATGGAGCTGTAGGCTTGTTCGGGGTTGAGAGCCGCGAGACCCTGCGAGCGTTGCCAGCCCTCCATGCTGACGTCACAATCGTCCCGGGTGCAGTAAAGTATCATGGGGGTTGTGCTTAAAAGCTCACCTGAGAGTTCCAGTAAAATCAGTTAAACCGGCTCACACCAACTACTGTGTCTTTGTTCGCTACAATCTTTTAATATTATACAAATACGATTGCATTCTACGAAGCAGTACATTTAGCTAAGATTTATTAATCACTACACTTACTTTAGGTAACTGACCTTTCGTGTGCGCACGTTAATTTCCTTTGTGTGCTGGTTTCAAAATCACACACACACACACACACACACACACACACACACACACACACACACACACACACACACACACACACACACACACACACACACACACACACACACACACACACCTACCTACCTTAGAAGGAACAATGGTGGCCACACATTTCAGTTCCTTGCCCCATTCCCTTGCTGACCAGGGTCTCAGGCATTCCCAGACTTAGACTACTGCAAATTGGAGGAATAACACCTCCTATGGATGCTTCAAGACCTGCTGGGTAATTACCTCCAGCATTTCTGTGATTTTACTACAATTACAGCCTCTGCAGAATTTTGTGTTTCACTTCATCCTCTCATTGACATCCCTGCAGACTGTCCACTCTCACGTTGCCCATCAACTGTCCTTGACTCTTATGCCACTCAATGACACATCTCAGGGCAGACTGGAACAGCCAATGAAATATCCAATGAGTGAGTGCTTGAGAGAGGATTGGATACTGGAGCATCCCAGTGGGGGTCACAGAGAGCCATTGAACAGGCATAGATTACAGCACAATACAGCACAGGAACAGACGCGTTACCCCACTATGTCTGCACCAACCAGATGATAATTTGATTAAATCAATCCTTCTGCACATGCCCTACATACCTCCTTTTCCTGCCTGTTCAGGGGTCTGTCCAGATGTTTCTGGAATATGTGTTTTTACCACTCTCCTGGCAGTCCGTTCCAGGTACCCACTAATCTGTGAGAAAAACCTGGCTCTCTAGTCTTCTTTAAACTTTCCCCCTCTCACTTTAAACCTATGAATTTTAGGCACATGTACATTGTACTATGTGTATGACAAAATGACCATTATCATTTGTCAAAGTGTTGTAGAGCTGCAAAGGGACATCCCAACATTTATCCTAAATACTCCTATTGTGAGAGCTATAAACACATCATGAGATTGCTCTGTGCATCAATGTTCCTCAGGGTTGAGCCATACTTCCCACTGTAATTGACCTCCTAAAATGCATCACCTCACATTAAACTCCATCTGCCAATTTTCCAAATTTTTAACTGGTCTAAGCTCTACTTCATTTCTGCCCCCAGTAAATGATCACTGTTCCCAAAATGCTCCTCCACTGAAACTTCAATCTCCTGACCAGCTGTTCATGGTCCAGTATGAAGATGGTCCTTCCCTCAATGGACTATCTTCACGCATAAACTTCATACAGGCAGCACTTGGTCCAAGTCAAAATGGGGTCACCAAAGCTGAGCAGAATCAGTGCTACCTGCTCCTCTGCTGCTCCTCTTCAGAATCAGAAATAGGAAACAATGGGATGACGCTTATAGTGCTAAGCCAACTCCAGAAAACAGCAGCTGGAAAACAAAAACTGATGCTGGAAATCAAAAAAAAAGAGAAAAAGATGCAAATACTTAACAGGTCACGCACCACCTTTGTAAATAGGAGCAGAGTTAACATGTCATGCAGAAGACCCTTTTCCAGAACTGTTGAGGGGACAAAATCTGTAGGGGAGGGGTTGGGGGGGTGTGGTGGATGTCTCTGATATGAAGAAGCCAGGGTGACCATGGGGATGTGCAACAAACCTGGTCATTACATGAAAGGAAGCTGTGAGAGAGTGAGAACATAGACTAAAAATGTAGGAGTTGTGTGAAATGTAGAGCAGTAAGATGTTTCCCGCCAGGTCAGGCTGGGTTCACCCTCCGTTTCACAGGGGAAAATGAGGCAAACAAGGGCAGCTCGACTGAAATATCACAAACTGCTCTGTGAATATTTATCTATCTTTTTATACATGTATTCATTATTTTTTTATGTCTGTCGGCATACTGTAGTAATTTAGTTCATATTATAATGTAACTTACATGCCTGGGTGACTGCAACAAATAAAATGTTTGGTGAATTTGTTATTGTATTTCTGTAGGTGACATGAAACACTCATCTCATCTCTAGTTTTTACCAGATTACTCTCCCATGCTCTCTACAGTTTAACAAGTTTCATTTCAGTCCTTCTAACAAAGTCTCTTTGATGTGAAAAGTTAACTCTTTCTCTTTCCATAGATTCATTCTGACCTGCAGAATATTTCCATTATTTTATAGAACGTAAAACAGCCCAGGTCCTTCAGTCCACAATGTTTTGCTAACCTACACAAATCTAAATGTTCCCTACCTCCCCCTCAACATTATCCCTACCCTTCCTCATGAGAAATGTTTTCCTGGCAGCAGGTCTTAGCATCCTATTATTAATGGTTCCTTAGTCACTGGGACAGTTCCAATTTGTTTCAAGCATGCTGTGGTCCAGCCCCTCCTGAAAAAACCCAACCTAGACCCCTCCACACCCAAAAACTATAGACCTGTTTCTAAACTGCCATTCCTGTCAAAGGTCCTCGAGAAGGTTGGTCTTAGCCAATTGTTGCCCTCCTTGCATCACAACAACATATCTGAAAAATTCCAGTCAGGTTATAAGGCCCACCACAGCTCAGAGTCGGCCTTACTAAGAGTATACAATGACCTGCTCCTTGCCACTGACTCAGGGAGCTCCACCATTCTAATTCTCCTGGACCTTAGTGCTGTGTTCAATATGATGGATCATGCTATTTTAATAGATCGCCTCTGGCAAAGGGTCAGTGTTGATGGCACACCCCTAAATTGGTTTAAATCTTATCTCAGTAATAGGACTTTCTCAGTCAACGTGCAAATGTTCACCCTCGACTGTTACCCTTTCCTGTGGAGTCTCACAAGGATCTATTCTGGGCCCCATTCTCTTTTCCTTATACATGCTTCCCCTCAGCCATATCAGCCAAATCATGGCAATTCCTTCCATTGCTATAATGATGACACCCAGATCTATCTACTCCTGAAGCCCAACAATCAAGCAAAAATAACCAGCCTCATTGACTGTCTGGACGACATAAAGTGCTGGATGGCTCAAAACTTACTGCAGCTAAATGAAGGCAAATCTCAGATCATTCTATTTGCGCCCCACCCACAACCCCACCAAAATCATCTCCAATACACTTAGCAATTTATCCACCCCCATCAAACCACACATCATATCCCTTGGTAGGATATTCAATTCCACCTTCAAATTTGACAAACATGTCAATGCAGTAGTAAAAGCTGGCTTTTTCCAGCTTTGCACAATTGCCAAAATCAAATAATTCCTGGTACTGAAAGACCTTGAGAAAGTTATCCACACCCTCATTTTCTCCTGTTATATATGGGAATTAGTCAGACATCATTATCCCGTCTGCAACTGGTTCAGAATGCGGCATCAAGGCTCGTGAGGAGCCAAGAAGAGGGAACCTATCACCCCTATTCTCGCCTCTCTTCACTGGCTGCCAGTTCAGCTCAGGATAGATTTTAAAGTTCTCCAGTTTGTTTGCAAAGCTATCAGTGGACTAGCCCCCTCCTATATCACCGATCTCTTAACACCTTACTCCACTTCATGACCCCTCAGATCAGCCAATTTAGGGTGCTTGGTTGTTCCTTGCTCAAATCACAAACTCAGGAGAGATCGTGGCTTCGTGATAGCAGCCCCCAAAATGTGGAACAACATTCCTCCCTCCATTAAATCAAATCCAGGCTGAAGTTGTACTTTTACTTGTAACCGTTTGGAAGTGATTGTCGATTGTTACCATGTGGTATGTACAATTTTAAACCTTGGGTACCTGTTTCATACTGCATTTTAAATAGCAGCTTAAATTAAAATGTAATTTATGATTTGTACAACACTTTGGCCAACATGAGTTGTTTTAAATGTGCTTTATAAATAAACTAAACTACTTCACACACATAACCCTCTATTTTTCTTACATCCATGTGCCAGTCCACGTTTCTTTTAAATGTCCCCATTGCATCACACTCCACCACCACCCCTGGCAATGAATTTCAGGTACTCACCACTCGGTGCAAAAAAACATCTACATCTCCCCCTGAACTTTCCTCCACTCACCTTAACCAGTTGGCCATTGCTGCTCTGGGAAATAGGTGCTAGCTCATACCAATACACTATGTACCCCTTATAATTGTATACACTTCTATAATTACCTACAGAGGATCCGATAGTTCAGGGCTCGTGAGTTTGTTCCTTGCTGGGGCCTCATTTCTGTGAGGGGCACTGGTTAACATGGCGACTCTCTGTCTTCTTTATGGTAGACAAAGTGAAAGAATGTCATGTATGTTCAACTTGTCTGTGAACTACTCTTTGCAGACGATGCCGCTTTAGTTGACCATTCAGAGCCAGCTCTCCAGCGCATGACGTCCTGTTTTGCAGAAACTGCCAAAATGTTTGGCCTGGAAGTCAACCTGAAGAAAACTGAGGTCCTCCATCAGCCAGCTTCCCACCATGACCACCAGCCCCCCCACATCTCCATCGGACACACTGAACTCAAAACGGTCAACCAGTTTACCTACCTCGGCTGCACCACTTCATCTGATGCAAGGATCGACAAAGAGATAGACAACAGACTCGCCAAGGCAAATAGCACCTTTGGAAGACTACACAAAAGAGTCTGTAAAAATAACCACCTGAAGAAACACACAAAGATCAGCATGTACAGAGCCGTTGTCATACCCATGCATGTTCAGCTCCGAATCATGGGTCCTCTACCGGCATCACCTACGGCTCCTAGAATGCTTCCATCAGTGCTGTCTCCGCTCCATCCTCAACATTCATTGTAATGACTTCATCACCAACATCGAAGTACTTGAGCTGGCAGAGTCCACAAGCATTGAATCCATGCTGCTGAAGACCCAACTGCGCTGGGTGGGTCATGTCTCCAGAATGGAGGACCATCGCCTTCCCAAGATCGTGTTCTATGACGAGCTCTCCACTGGCCACCGAGACAGAGGTGCACCAAAGAAGAGGTACAAGGACTGCTTAAAGAAGTCTCTTGGTGCCTGCCACATTGAGCACCGCCAGTGGGCTGATATCGCCTCCAACCGTGCATCTTGGTGCCTCACAGATCGGCGGGCAGCAACCTCCTTTGAAGAAGACTGCAGAGCCTACCTCAACTGACAAAAGACAAAGGAGGAAAAACCCAACACCCAATCCCAACCAACCAATTTTCCCTTGCAACCGCTGCAACCATGCCTGCCTGTCCCACATCGGACTTGTCAGTCACCAACGAGCCTGCAGCAGACGTGGACATACCCCTCCATAAATCTTTGTCCGCGAAGCCAAGCCAAAGAGAAAAAAGAAAAGTATTATGTGACAATAATGGAACCTTTACTTCCCATCCTCCATTGCTCCAGGAAGAAAAGCCACAGTTCTGTCACCCTTTCTTCAAAAGACTGGTTCTCTAATCCAGGCAATATCCTGATAAGTCTCCTATGCACCCTCCCTAAAGCTTCCACATCCTTCCTATACTGAGACGACCAAAATCGAACATGTCCAACCAGAATGTTATAAAACTGCAATATTACCTTGTGGCTCCTGAACTCAATCCCCCAACTAATGAAGGACAACACACCATGCACCTTTTTAACCACCCTATCAATTTACAGAGCAGCCTTGAGGGATCTATGAACCAGGACCCCAAGATCTCCATTTTTCCACACTGTTAAGAAACCTGTCATCAACCATATATGCTTTCTTCAGATTTTCTTCAACTCCATCTCTCACTTTTCCATTCAACTTTTCAGTGTGGATCAGTGTCTCCCTGTAACTCCCCTCTATCAAACCCCTCAGCTTCCTGAAAGACCTGGAATTCATCCAGATCCAATTCCCTAACGTGAGGAGCGGCAGCTGAGTACACTTCTCACAGGTGTGGCCATCAGTGTTTTTGCCCGGTTTACCATATCCTGCAGGTGGAGCACACCACTGGCCCATCTTCCAGAGCCCCTGTGTAATAAAGAGACTATCTGACCTCATCTTAGCCTCTGCTCACTGTAGCCCTGACACCACTCCTCACTTGGAATTTCCTCTCAGCACTGCTCCGCCCAAAAGCTTCTCACCCGTGCCTTCTTACTGAAGAACTGCTCTCACTCCCAACACCTGGGCCACTGCCTCCTGAACCAAAGCCTCAGCAACCTACTCTCACACTGACCCACTCCAAAAATGGCCACTCTGCTTGACCCTTCCTTTTTTTTATTGGCTTCTGCCAATTATTCACCAACTATTTTCAATAGGGTCACTCCTAGGCCCCTTGTCCAAGGAAGGCACCAAGTACTGAGACCTACCTCCTTTGTACCTCTGTGCCTCTCGATCCACGTCCTGGCTCCTCGTCAGTGGAATTCTCCATTTTTACTCCAGGAAGCAGTTTCTGGAGAGCTGTTTCAACCTGACGACTTTGTTTTTCCTCGGCAATTAACTATCAAGTAGTCTACGCCTTGTCTCGTCCCCAGTTCACCTCTTTTCCTTCTCCCAAAAAGTCCTTTCTGTTCCCCTTAATGAGAAGCCAGGATATACTGCACCAGTTGCAGTAGCGCCATGATTGTCAATGAATGCCCACCATCCTGGGCCATGGAATGAGAAAGAGTTTGTCATACACATAAGTATAATGCACAGAGGCACTGAAATTCCTACTGGTCTGTTGCTCTCTTGTTTTGGCCTCCATTGGTCATGATTGACCATGGGTATGGTGCCTCTAGTTTGTTTAGCATTGTCGACTGTGGATGTGGATGGCGATCCTAGAAGGGTGGGTTCTGTCACAGCGGCGGCAAATATTGGGCGTCGTTGAATTGTTGTCCGCTGTGCTCTTCGCTTAGCTCTTCGCTCCTCGCACTGACTCAAGATCACTCTCTCGCCCTTGCTCTGGGAGCTGATGAGGAGTATCTTGCCAGTTGTTGCAGTCATCCTGCTGTATCTCTCCACCACCCTGTGTTGATTTTTAAGACCTCCCTGTCGTGCTTACAGAGGTCCTTGACACGAAGCAGGGGTTGACCAACATTCCTCTTGCCTATTGCTAGTTCTCCTTAGAGGATGGCCTTTGGCAGTCTACCATCCTTCATGCGATGGACGTGGCCCAGCCAGCGCGGTGTGCGTTGCCTTAAAATTAAAAGCGTGAACATTGTGGGAAGTCCAGCGCGGGAGAGGACCTGGTATGTACTTTAAAAAAAATATTTCATTTAAAATTGAACATCACAAACATAACAATTGTTACTACAGCTAAGTACATACATAAGGTGATCAATCATTTTATATATCTGTATATATATGTAAAAAAAAAACACCTCCCAAACCTTCCCACTAATACCTTCCCATCTCCCTATCCCAACTACCCAAAGAAAGAAAAATAAGATCATTATTTAGTATTAGAATTTTATAACTTGAAAGCTTCTTGGCTGCAGGAGCGGAGACATCCACTGGAACAGACCGAGACCTCACATTTTAACATCAATAGTTTTCAAGTAAGGGCTCCAAACTTCAATTAAAAAAAAGAATATTTATCTTTCAAATGATATGTAACCTTTTCTAAAGGAATACAGGCTTTCATTTCATTATGCCATCTTTGACCTGGTAGGTACTTCATAAATATAAACAACTACAATGGTATGTATGGAAGGAGATATAAATATTAATGATAGATTGATAAGTCATCCATTGATCCCACGACTCAAGTTCAAATCCTACCATGGCAGCTGGTGAAATGAATAATTAAAAACAAATAAAATATTATAATGTCAAAGGAAAGCAGCTGTGATGCTGATCTCCTTCTGCAAGTGCATGGACATCTGCTGTCCTTAGCGTCCAGACTGTTTATGGTGTGTGTGGGATTTAAAATGGTTGGTTAAATAGAGTGTTATGGGTGTGAGGTAGGGAAGAATTAGATGGTCGTGAAGTAGGTTTACATACTGAAGGCCTGCACAACATCATGGGCTGAAGGGCCTAATATTGTGCTGTAATGTTCCATGACATCAATCCAGTCTCGGACAAAAGTGGAGCAGTCTATCTGGCTGTAGTATGAGGCTTTTACACAGGCAGCCGCCAGTGAATACGGTGTTTAGCTCAAGGAGAAGAAACTGCAATAATTCATACAATTTCACGTCAAATTATAATTAGTGTTCACTGCACATATAACAGTTGCCTTTTCCATAGCACACTGAGGCAGATCAGTCATGATGCCCCTCCAGCCAGTGTATTACTGTACACCTATTGAGAAAGATGGAATACAGTAGGCACTTCAGTTCAATTGTTATCAGGTCATTATGGATTGAGGACAGCCCTTGAAAGATGCTTCACAAAACAGAAGTGCCTCACTGCTCTGATGTATGACTTGTGAAATAGCTCACATTGTTGCCATACCTACTGAGCTGATGGACTCAAGTTACTTCTCACAAAATTCTCTCTCCTAATCAGCTGTGCCTTCCTTTCAATTCCTGCTGCAGAGGCCCCAGCAGAAGATGAAGGATCTGATCAGTTCCTGCATCCACTCAAGACTGTCCCTCTTCTGCCGTGTATCATTATGTGTTCCACTTGTAGCTGAATTAAGAGGTCAGGCTCTGATGGCCTATACTTGGCCAGGAAGGTATGCACAGTGAGTAATCACACTTGATTGGTGTAAAGAGAGTGAAATATGATCATGTTGGGGAGAAGTCGCCATTATTAGTGGTCCATTGTGTTTCTCAGACTGTTCAATGATTTTTCAACTGAATGTCATGGCAGTAATTTCATCATTTCCCCCTTTATTGATTCAGGAGGGACTTTGTAGGCTTCTCTGGGCCTCTTAAACCTGCATGCCATACTACAGGATAGTTTGTAATGTCCATTACTCTTGGCTGTGTTGCTTCAAATGGAAATTGACTAAATTTGATACAGATAAGTAGGGTATAATGTTGAGGCTTTTGGTTGGTGATAGCACCAACAGATTCCTCTGAGGACGCTGAAATTTGTGCACGAGTCAAGAGACTTGAAGCAGCATGTTGAGTGAAAAACTTTTGACTGATAGGCCCAGGAGTTAATTCCTTGCTATGGTCAGGTGCCAGGCAGAGCATGTGTGAGAAAGGATGATGCCTCATGCTCAATGGGATTCAGAGGAGAATCGACTTTCAATAAAGGATTTCCCGATAAGATAGCATGAGCAAACATTGTCTCCCTCTTGCACTGAGAAAGATGATGTAGAGGATATTTGTTTACGGTGAGTGAAAGAACATTTAGGGGAGATATCATGAGGTAGGATTTTTACACAGAGAGTGGTGGGTGCCTGGAATTCTTTCCTAGGGGTGGCGGTGTGAGCTGGTAAAATAGGGACATTCAAAAGTCTTTTTTTTCATAGGTATATGGATGTTAGAAAAATAGAGGTTATGGGTGTGAGGTAGGGAATAATTAGATTGTCGTGGAGTAGATTTACAGAGGTTGGCACAACATCATGGGCTGAAGGGCCTGTGCTGTGCTGCACTGTTCTTTGAGCTATAATCCAGCTTCTGTGGTGGCAGAGAACCTTGCCCTGGACTTCCTGCTGGGACTTGTCATTGGCCTGCCACAATCCCACTGATTTCTTCCCTCCCTTCCCCACCCTGCTTGACCAGGAATGGGAGCATGAGATGGGGGGGGGGTCAATCATCCGACGGTCAAGATTCTCCGCAAGTCCAGTTTATGCATCAGTTAATGCCCTGGACATGCAGACTCCAATTCAAGTCGGGAGTGCTAAATGTGTGAGCTGAACAAGATCGCAAGGTGAGTGCATATGTCTGACACTCCCATAGGGGCCTCGGATGCTGGCAGCTCACTGATAATATCTGGAGTTCAGAACCGGGAGCTTGGGGTCACCGCTGGAGCAGATAGGAGGCCAGTGGGCTGAAAAGGTTGTGGTAGTGAAGGAGGTAAATCCATGGACACTCAGTGTTCGTGAAGAGCCCCTCTTTGTCTTTGCTTTCTCTTAATGTTGACGGCTCTGTAATGCTGCTGGTGCCAGCCACTCTGTGTGCCTTCACTGTAGCAAGCAACAAACTTTCTATTTGATCACATTTTGTGTCTGAGTACATGACAATAGGGTCGTCACGGCTAGTGCAACACTAATACAATGCCAGTGATCCGAGTTTGAATCTGGCACTGTTTATAAGGAGTTCGACCATTCTTCCTGTCACCTGTGCTCTGGTTTCCTCCCATGTTCCAAAGCGAACAGGGTTGGTAGGTTAATTGAGTGAAATTGGGCAGTGTGAGTTTTGTGGGGTGGAAGGGCCTTGCACCATGCTATATTGTTGAAATAAACAAACAATAAAGGAATCTTAGAAATGGCAGCGGTGCTGGCATGAATTCTATTGATCTTGCCTGCTCCAAGTTCACAACTGTTTCAATTTCAGACAGGACTAAACATGATACCCTGGATGAAATCTACAGGATTACATGATGCGAAACACAGTGCCATGAAATTCAATTTCCAGGCACAAGCCTGTGATGGAGCCTCGGGCATTTCAAGAATTTACTAACTACTCCATCATGCCCTGATACTTTCATGGAATTTACATCACATCATCTCACAATCCTCTTACTCTTTTAGCACCATGCTACAAAACCTAAAATTCAAAGTTCTTTCTGCAGTGCATCACTTCACAATTGTCCGTCCTAAACATCACCTGCCACTTGCCTGCCCAACTATCAATTTCCCCCTGCATGCTATAACTCTCTATTTCACCATTTTCCACACCTTCAAACTTCCTGGTATTGGTGAATTTTAGAATTTCCCCGCTCATGTCCATTTCCAAATTATTAAAGTTATATCAGAAATGTCCTTCAAATATCCTTCAAATGTTCCTCAGGGAACTCCCAATGATTAATATGTCCTGAAGTTTTTAAACGTGTTTCAGAAGATCAGGGTATGAAATGAATTATACTGAGATGTAGGGTCAGCCAAGATGAATGTGAATTGTTGTAGAAGCTCATCGGGCTAAATGGCCTGTTTCAAATCCTCTTTATGTCAGCATGCATAAATCAGCAGGTGATGATTTGGGAACAAGCCCTCTAATCTTCCCTTCTCCTCCACCCCTTCTTCTCCTCCTCCTCCCCTTCACCTCCACCCCTTCTCCACCTCCTCCACACCTCTTCTTTGTCCTCCTCCCCTTCTCTTCTTCTCCTTCCCCTTCTCCTCCACCTCTTTGTCCTCCTTCCTCTTCTCTCCCTCCTCCACCCCTTCTCCACCGCCTCCTACTCAATTATCCACCCTATCCCTGCTTCTCCTCCCACCCCCTCCTCCACCCCTTTTCTCCATCCATGCCCTTTTTCTCCAACCCCTCTTCCTCCACGCCCTTTTTTTCACCTCCTTCACACCCTTGCACTCCACCCTTTTCCACCTCTTCTCCACCTTCTCTTACTCTCCATCCTATTCTCTACCACCCCTTCTCATACACCTTTCTTCACCATCTTCTCCTCCTCCACTCCTTCTCCTCCACCCCTTCTCCACCTGCTTCTCTTCCAACTCTTCCTCCACCCCTCTCCTTCTGGTCCTCCTCCTCCCCTTCTTCTCAACCATTTCCCTTTCTCCACACTTCTCCTCCACTCTGTCTCCTCTACCACCATCTCACCTTCTCCAGTCCCTTCTCCTCCACCATTTTCCCTTCTCCACACCTCCACCACCCCATCTCCTCTACCACCTCACCTTCTCCACTCCCTTCTCCTCCACCATTTCCCCTTCTCCACACCTCCTCCACCTCATCTCCTCTACCACCTCCTCCCCTTCTCCTCCACACCTTCTCAGCTTCCTCTCCGCCACGTCCCTCTCCTTCACTCTCCTTCACCTCCCTCTCCGCCATCTCGCTGGCCCTCCTCTTTGTATTCGAAAACCTAGACCACAGCTATGCCCTCATCAGGCTGTTGTTCACTGACAACAGCTTGGTGTTGAACACCATTAGACCAACAAAACTAATGATCAAATTCAGGGATCTGGGATGTCCCTCTGCAACTGGATCCTTGATTTCTTATTAGCAACATCACCTCCTCCTTACTAACCATCAACACAGGGGCACCTCAAGGCTGCTATCACTACTCTACACTCACAATTGCATAGCCAAGTTCAGCTCCAATTCAATCTGTAAATTTGTTGACGGCACCATCATTTTGGTCAAATAATGGGAAATGAAGAGGCAGAATGCAGGATGGAGATCTAGAATCTGGTGGAAACAATAACCTTGCTCTATCAGCAAAAACAAAGAACTTACCCTGAACTTCAGGAAGGGGAGGTCAAGGGACTATGCACATGATGTGATGGCAGTGGAGAGGGTTAGAAACGTCAAGGTCCAGGAAGCCTTCTCCTGGGGGCAGCAACTGAGGCATCCATGAAGAAGCCACTACTTTCTAAGACGTTTGGTGAGGTTTAGCATGTTGTCGGATACTCTACTGAACTTCTACAGGTGTAATAACTGGTTGCATCACAGCCCAGTTTGAAAGCTTATGTTCCCAGGAATGCAGAAAGCAGCAGAAAGTGGCAAACCTAGCACGGTCCAGCACAGGCTCTAACCTCTGTTACTTTGAAGACATCTACGTGAGAGGCTGCCTCAAGAAAGCAGCTACCCCCCCCCCCCCCACCCTACCCCATCTTCCTGGTCACAGCCTCTTCTCACTGCTGCCTCCAGGCAGAAAGTACAGAAGACTGAAGTCCAGCGCCTGTTGGTTCAAGAATTTTTTTTTCCCAAAAGCTATCAGGCTCTTGAACCTCCCCATACTACCCTCACCCTCTCCATAAACTACTCCGGAACCATCAAAAGGATCTGTCTGTCCGATTGAAGCATCATTTTTTTTCTCTTGTATTAACCACAACAGTGAATATTTATCTATCCTTTAATCTCTTGCCATTGTGTGGTCATTTAATAGATACCATTGTAGTCGGTGTACCTTACAGAAACTGTGCTTGAATCCCACAGTCTTGTATGTTCTCTCTGGCGGGAGAGGGTTTTTTTCTCATTTTCTTTTTAAAATTTTTTAAATTTCTCACACTATGAACCATATCAACCAAAATATGTACAAATGTTTCTCACTGGTGGGAGAGGGGTTGAAGAGAGAGTAGCCGGGCAGGATGAGTCTTAGCATATGTTGGTTGCTTCTCTAAGCTGTGGCAGTTAAGGCGGAGTTGATGGAGGGGAGGTGAGATTAGTGTTATGTTAACCAGCCACTATAAATTTCCCCTCACATGCAAGTGAAGGGTAAAATGTGGGAGGGAATGGGTGGAGTAGGGGAGCAAATAAATTAATTATGGAGGAGCGCATAGCATTCAGTAGGCTGAATGGCTTGCTACTGTGAATGCTGGAAGGAGACCACCACCTCAACCAAAAACACTCACCTCGTTAGTCACCACATCTGTGGTTCCCAATTGGCCTTGTCAGACATCTCGGAGGCACTAAACAAGAATGGGTGTCAGCCTCGAAACCAGAAGAACCGTCTCAGAAGAAGAACCTGTTTCGCGCGAACACAATTGTTTCCCTGTGTACATCACAACCATATTCGCTCCTGCTCGTCCAATCAGAGGACTCCCATCATTCATAAAATTCTGCTGGTAAAGGAACTCTCCTGCCTCAATTCTTGCTGCCATATACTTCATCTCAACCTTGGTCAAAGCAGAGACTTCAAGATAAATAAGCACCTGTTCTGCAATTTTGATTTGATCAGTTTGATTCATTTTTATTGAGTGCATTTAGTACAATACTTTCCAAAACTTAACTGTTACAACTTAAACATACTTCACACAAATAACAAACCGGGAATGTACAGGGAAAGCAAAACAAAAAAAAAATATTTTACAGAATTTCATTCCATATTTACAGGGTGCTGCTTGCAACATGCCTGTGCGGTTTGCGGGAACTCACGTGTAAAAGTCATGATGGACTAAGGGAGGGAGGTGGGCAATTTAGATACAACCTTGGGGCTCTGGATTTCTGTTCAGTTGGTTGTTGCCTGCTCCTGGTTCGGCATTCCCCACCTCCTTCCACTGGTCCCCAGCCTTTACCCTGCAAGGAGAGAAGAGGAGGTGAGTCAGACCTGGATAACGTGCGATTATTGCACACGTCATCACTTTAGGCATCTGATAATCAACAGCTACTAGACAAATAAAACTGAGGTAGTCAGCAGGTCAAGCAGCACCTGCGGAGAGAGAGAGAGACAAAGAGTTGAGTCTTAGATGCGTTCAAGGGTTGCTCGTGTCACAGGGAACAGGTAGATTCAGCCACAGGTAGATCTGAGATAGTAATGAGCTTATCTTGTTTGCTGATTCTGGTTCATAAATTTCAATATCCACGAATGAACTTGGTCGGGAGATATGGTCGGATCACCGAAAGTGTTTAAAGTGAAGATCATTAAATCTTTGAAGGATTGGGGAATTGGGAGCTTTGGGGAATCAGCACAGATGAAGAGTTGAGGCCTGATCATATTAAATGCTTGGGCAGGTTTGAACTGATTGGTTTGTTGTTAAATGTGCTGAGCTTTGTCCGGTGTGCTATCCAGGTAAGTCAACCCATACTCTGACACTTGGTGGGGACAAGTATCGGAGCCCGGCTGAGTTAACTTACTAATCACCTTCTGGCGGTGTGAAAGGACGACCTGCTCTTGCATTGTCACCGCTGGAGGTGGGGCCCCCTTCAAAATGTCGGGTTGCCGATTAACCAGGTAAATCATGGTGCAATGGGAAAGGCTCCTGAGTGCAGCATGCCCGATAAGTTTACCTGCTTCCTAGGAGGGTTGGTGATGTGAAAGAAGGGGTGGGGTCTTGCGGGGTGTGGTGTTACAGGAAGTCTGAGTGCAGGATGTAGAGCTACAGTAAATCAAGGAATGTAGGGTGTCGTGTTACAGTAAGTTATTGGGTGCAGGGGAGAGTGAACAAAAGAACAAAGTGTAAGGGACAGTTAAACGGTGCAAGGGGAATCATTTTTTGCAAATGTAAGATCCATTTAGAGTTTGATAACAGCAGGAAAGAAATTGCCCTTGAATCTCGAGGTTCATGTTTTCAAGCCCGTGCATCTTCTGTTCAACAGGAAGGTGGAGAAGGGTGTGTGACCAGATTCTTTAACATATTGGAGGCACCGGGCAGTTTGATGGAGAGGAGGTTGGTTTGAAGTTGTGTGGTGGTCACAACTCTCTGCAGTTCCTTGCACAGAGTGGTTTCCATCCCAAGCTGCAATGCATCCAGACAAGATACTTCCTACATTTATTTGAGGGGTCTAGTGACTTTCTCCTGCTCCTATTTTCTTATGCTCTTTGTGTCAGGGCATGCAGTCCCCGAAGAACAGCAGGCAGATTTATGAAACATTTCATATTTTATGGAACATCCAGCAGACACAATGGTTGCCATGGGATGGTGTCCCAAGCCAACAGAATGCCTCATTACCAGCACTCACAACCAGCACCAAGGTCTCACTTGGCTGGAGCTGAAAGAGGCCCTCCATGTCTGATCCTTCCGATGCAGTCGGCTCCTTGCCCATAGTGCGGACTGCACTCAAGATGGCTGTGATGAAGGTGAAGCTATTTGTAGACTGTGGATTTGCCAAGAAGTTCTGGAGAAGAATAGAAGGATTCTCGGCGAGGTTCTTCCCAAGCAGCTGCACCACAGAGGATTCTCCGATGTATGAACTGTTCGCAGGGACACAAATTGATTCCGACACCAAGCCCTGCTGGAAAACCACCAACTTGGTGAAAGACTTTCTGTGGTCTGCCAGAAACTTCCAGCACAGTGAGATGTCAGTGAGGGAATGCTGCCGACTGGCACATTCCAGGCTGCAGGAGTATGTGCTGAGGGGATGCACTGAAGCGGGGCGTAGCCAACGCAAGAGCACTATGGGGGAGGACTGCAGTCCAAGGTTCTCCTGCCACAAAACTCTGCGGGATCAAGCACAGCGTAAAACCCTCTAAGTATTCAAACAGGCCACAAATGTGCCAATGGTGCCCTGTACATAGAATGTGCCAACAGTACATTAGGGATAATCTCAAAACCTATCATCTTCTCAGTGTATGTTAGAAGCAAGAGGATAGCTAGAGAGAGAGAGAGAGAGAGAGATAAAGTAGCCTCCCTCAGTGACCAAAATGGAAACCTATGTGCGAAACCACGTAATAGGAGCAAGGTTCCAAGTTAATTCTCTAGGGAGCTGGATGTAGAGGATGGAGTGTACAGGGAAGGGTACACTGATATTCTGGGACATGCCTGCATCAGGATGGAAATAAGCTTATATTGAAAGTCATGAGCCCTGTGATCTAAGGAACCTTGGGTGCTTGGATTTGGAATTGGCTTGCCTGTGGAGGTTAGTAGTAGATGGAATATATTCTCCCTGGAGGTCAGGACCTAGTGGCATTCTAGAACTCCTGCTCTTTGTGATTTTTATAAGTAACCTGGAAAAAGAAGTGAAGGGGTGGGTCCGTAAGTTTACAGATGATATAGAGGTGTTGTGGACAGTGTAGAAGGTTGGCAGGGGTAAGTACCTTACAATGGGATATAGACAGGATGCAGAGTTGGGCAGAGATGGGGCAGATGGAGTTCAATGTGGATAAGTGTGAAGTGATTCACTTTGGAAGGTTGAACTTGAAGGCCGTGTATGTGTTAGTGGCATAATTCTTAACAGTGTGGAGGAACAGAGAGATCTTGCAATCCAGTTCCACACATCCCTTAAGGTTGCTTGCAAGTTGATAAGGTGGTTAAGAATTTATATGGTGAAGTGGCCTTCTTTAGCTGGGGGATTGAGTTCAAGACCCATGAGGTAATGTTGCAGCTCAATAAAACTCTGGTCAAACCACACTCGGTATTAGTGCGTTAAGTTCAAAAGGCCTGATTACAGGAAGGATATAGAAGCTTTGAAGAAGATGAAGAGGAGATTTACCAGGATGTTGCCTGGATTGAAGAAGATAGGTTGACAGAGTTAGGTCTTTTCAATGAAGGATGAGAGTTGACATAATAGAGATATATAAGATAATGAGGGGCTTAGTTAGGGTGGACAGCCAACAGTTTCTTTCCTGGGAAGATTGGAAAGGAGAGGGAGGTGGAAGGTTTTCACCACCCTCAGGGAATTATACAGGGAATTCCAGGCCTATTGCCTAAGGTGGCTCCAGGAATGGCTCTCAGAGATGGAAGGAAAGGAAGGGCTCACATCACATCCAATGGTCCAGAAAATCTACTAGTCTGACACCACCAGGTGTGCCAGATTAAGGGAACTTTACTGTAATTTCAGTGCATAGGACGTCAGCCATAATTCAGGGATTGCCAGTTCAAAATAGAAACACAAATTCTGCAGACGCTAGAATCTTGAGCAAAAAAGTGCTGGAGAACCAGTCAATGTTTCAGATCAGGACTCTTTATCAAGACTAAGTGTCCTGACCAGAGATGTTGACGGGACCATTTTTACTCGTGGATGCTGCCTGACCTGAGACCCTCCAGCAGTTCTTTGGAACATCTGATCAAATCCCTCCCTAGGAGCTTGAGGCTCTAAATTAATTTTACAACCAATTGTTGGGAAGAAAACCATTCTGTCCTTACCTTGACTGCTTAACATGGGATTCCAAAATGTTACATCAAACCTAAAACTGTTCAGCTCAGGAACATGCCCTCTGGGCCACAAGACCCGTGCTAACAATGATGTAAAATGAAACAAGTCCTATCTGCCTGAATATTTCGGTTCTCTGCATGCTCATGCATCAGTCTAAATTCACCTTAGATATCACAATAATATCTGCTTCCACCAACACCCTGGCAGCGTGTAATAAACTTGCTTTGTAAATCTCCTGTAAATTTCCCCTCCCTCTCACCTTAAAGCTATGCCTTTTGTACATTACTGAGTCTTTAGCGCTCTCTGAATGACGCTGGGTTCTATCCTACTAAGCAGTGGTTCTATAAGACAGCTCTACGCCGCCTCAGAGTGACCAGGAATGGACAGCAGCAATAGTTGAGCCTCATCAGTATGATCCAGGTCCGCCAAAATGAACTGAAAATGTAATGGGCGGATTCTGTGGATCTCCGCATGTGTCATACAGAATTGTTGCTATTCAGTTTACTTTGCCTGCTTTAAAGTCATCCTGCAGACCAGCACCTCTGGGTTCAAGAGCAGTTTCCTTATCACATTCTTAAACCTCCTTCTCGTCACACTACTCAGGGACAGCTCTGACACCACAGGAGGACTGTCTGCACAATTGCTAAATCACATCTTTTTTTCTTGAACTTTGGTAAATGTGAATATTTATTTTCTATTTTTTGTATTTATTTTTTAAAAATTTAATTTGATGTCTGCTGTTGTTTTTTTTTCCCCCACAAAGTACCTGAAGCAAGAATTCCGGTGGATATGTGCATTGTATAATGCATGTGTCATTAAACTCATTCTCTATTGTTCATTAAGGCCAAGAATCTGATCAACTATAATCCGTGTTCCCAGCTTCCATCATAATGCCCAATCACTCGCCACAAATGCATCTAATTGCCCACTTAACCCCTACATATGGCCAATATCAATCATGTCCCCAGCATCTTATTCAGTGAGTCTATTACATGTTCAGTTAAAAAGACATTCCTTGACCTCTCCTTCCTTCCAGACTCCTAACTCTCAAATTTGTGTCCCTTGATACTTAGCCCTCCCATGCCCTGACCAAATGGCCTATCTGAGCTGTGTCAGTTCCCTCTCATCTTCAAAACTCCAACTCACATATTGTGTCAAATAAATTATAATTTGGATCCCAGGATCTGATTGGCACAATGATTGTGAGCTGAGGCTGAATTAGGATGCTGACAGTCCTCACGGACTGATAATGCTTTTGCCAGGAGCATTACCAGCACTCACTGATCCCTGTGACCTCTGCCTGGATAATGTATCACCATCAACCTCATTACGATCAATACAGGTATCATCCATTTCTTTTGTTTGACTTGGAACATAAATCATTCATTGGAAGTTCAACCTTTTCATTTTTGCTGTTTAATTTATATACAGAGCTGATTAATGTATGGATGGTTGCTTTCAATTTGTTTTGGTATGTAGATGATAAAAGATACCTTTCACGCAATGTACTTTGTAAATTGGAATCTTTTGTCTGCTGAGGTTAAGGATTGTAAAGCCCCTGATCCACGGGAATTAAAGTTAACTCACCAGAGACAACATTGTCTTTATAAGTTCTTGTGGCAATTGTCATAAAATTATAGAATTTGTGGGGGGAGGGAGAATTTAAAAAAAAACGACTTCACTGCCAACTGATTCATAAAGAGCACGTTCCTGAAAAGGACGTTGGCAAGTGAGGCTGGATAGGTTGGTCACCCAGTGAAGGAGAGTGGAGCTGGGCAGTGTTCGTGATGTTTAAGTAAAAACCCTGCCAGGAGCCCGCTGTTTCCTTCTCTCTCTTATTCACCATCCCCCCACCCAACTTCCGAGTGGTCTCTCCCTCCACCTGTCTGCCCACCTCACACCTGTCGTGCCACCTTTGGGACTCTCGCCCAGGTCCTTCCCCCCCACCCCCTCCTTTATATACACAGCACAGGTGGCACGGTTAGTCTAACGCTGTCACAGCAACCCAGGTTTAAATCGCTGTTGTCTGTAAGGAGTTTGTACATTCTCCCCTTGATCCAGGTGCTCCTGTTTCCTCACACCCTCCAAAGAGATATGGGGTTGCTAGACTAAATGTGTGCAGTTCAGTGGCTGGAAGGGGCCACTGTGCTTGTATGGTAAATTTTTTAACAAGTACTGATCCTGATTCTATTTGATCTTAACAAGGGGTCTTGACCCGAACTGCTGACTTGACCATTTCTACTGATGCTGCCTGACTTCTTTTTGAGTTCCCTCAACAGTTCTTTGTTTGCTCCAGAGCTCCTAACCCTCCCAAAGAATGCCAATGGGCTCTGAGGCACAGATCAACTTTGAGTGGAGTCGAGGTCCAGAGAGGCGCCTTTACCCAGAGAATGGCGAGAATGAATCTTTGGCTACCAGAATCTGGGTTGGGGGGCTGAGAAAGGGGAATGCGGGGAGAGTAATGTGAGTTGGGTGGAAATGGGTGCTTGATGATTGGCATTGGGAATGTGGGCAAAAGGGCCATTTCTCTGCTATATGACTTTAAGGGGGTGACAAGGTTGGTTCGAATCCCGTGGTGTCTTCAAGGAGTTTGTATGTTCTCCCTGTGTCTGCAGGGGTTTTCCCCTGGGGGCTCCGGTTTCCTCCCATCAATTTGAAATTTGAATTGGGTGTAAATTGGACGGAAGAAACTTGTGGGCCAAAATGGCCTGTTACTGTGCTGTTTGTCTAAATTTAAAAGTTTAAAATATGAAATTTAAGAATAAGTGGTATAAATGCATTTGAAGGAAGGTAAAGATTGGCAGTGAAATAAAATGGAAGGATATGGAAGGGGAGACTATTAGTGCTGAATGACTTGTTTCTCTGTCGTACATTCTGATGTGTGATGTGCACAGCAGAGGTCTAATGTGGAACGTGGACTCGCTCTGTGAATGGATTCAGTGCAGTGCCACAGAAAGCTGGTCGAGGGACGGATTGTGTGACTTGATGTGTTTGGTTCCTAGGCTGGGGAGCTGCACCTCAGCACCTGTGAATCTAATCACCCGCTGCATTTCCACAGTTCATAGACTGCCTGCCATCAGGCCCCGTCACGAAAGCAATCGCTCAACAAGCACTTCCTCGGTCATTTGTCAAACTCTTGACAGCAGCTCCCTCGAGCTGGTTACTTTTCCCCTGACTTATTTGTTCAGCTCGAGGTGCAAAGTCTGTCACAGAGGTCAGTGGAAGAAGTCTGGCCCTTAAATAACATCCAAGATCATGAATGCAGTGATTAATGTCCAGCTGCATTACAACAATTCCCCCGAAAAAGAATCGGGTCTCTTTCCTGCTCTCACCTTTCATTCCTGTGCGAACTACCATCACCATTTCTTGAGTACCTGTACATATTCTCCTATCCCAATAGCTCAGCTTCAGTTTGGAAGTAAAATATAACTTCGTTAATTAAGAACAGCAACACGAGTGGGAACAATTTAAAGGACTATCCCCAATGTGCTCAAGGATAGATTCAGTGCAGCTCTTCCTGCTTCTCAGTCAAGTGACCTTCATCCTTTAACACCAAGATTTGGTTTTGGCTTGAATCCTACGCTGTCTGTAATCTGTAAGGGGTTCATATGCTCTCCCTGTGTCTGCGTGGGTTTTCTATGGGGCTACAGTTTCCTCCCATTGTTTGAAACGTACCAGGGGGCAAAGGTCAATAGAGCGGCATGGGCTCGTGGGCCAAAATGGCCTGTTACTTTGCTGTTTGTCTAAATTTAAAAATTAAATTTAAAGAGGTCTGTCATAAGACCATGAAACGTAGGAGTGGAAATAGGCCATTGAGTCTGCCCTGCCGTTCAATCATGGGCTGATTCTTCTGCCTTCTCTTCCTAATCAAGAACCTATCTACCTTAAATATACCCAATGATGGCCTCTACAGCTGTCCACAATGACGAAATTGCATACATTCGTCACCCTCTGGATAAAGAAATTCCCCCTCATCTCTACTCTGAAGGGACATTTTTGTGTTCTGAGGCAGTGCTCTCTGGCCCCAGACTCACGCACCAGAGAAACCCTCTCTCCACCTCCACTCCACGTCTGGTCATCAGTGTTAAACAGGAGGAATTTCCTGACATTAGCACAAGAAATAAAACTGGAATCAGTGGGAAGAAAGGAAAAAAGAATGAAGGCCAAATGACTTGGGTCAGAAAACAGCAACCCAGGTTTAAATCGCTGTTGTCTGTAAGGAGTTTGTACATTCTCCCCTTGATCCAGGTGCTCCTGTTTCCTCCCAGAAATGGGTCAGAAAACAGGATGGAGATAGAGAACCTGGTTGGGTGGTGCCAGAACAACAATCTTGCTCCCAGCATCACCAAGACCAAGGAGCTAATAGTTGATTTTAGAAAAGAAAGGCTCACACACCTACCCAAATTGATGGAATGGAGGTAGAGAGGATTAAAACTCCAGAAGACCTTTCCTGGTGCCAGCACATCGAGGTAACCGTGAAAAAGCACACCGACGCCTCTACTTCCAAAGGAGTCTGAGGAGATTTGGCATGTCATTGGATACTCTCTCAAACTCCTACAGGTGCAGGGTGTAAAGTGTACTGACTAGCTGTATTACTGTCTGGTTCGGGAATTTGAGTGCCCAGGAATGAGGAAAGCTGCAGAATATAGTAAACAAAGTCAGGTCCATCAAGGGCTGTGATCTCTCATCCACTGAAGACATCTAATGTGAGGTGCTGCTTCAAGGACCCTCATCATCCTGGCCACAGCCTCATCTCATGGCTACCTTTGGGCAGAAGGTCCAGAAGCTTGAAGACCAGCACTTCCAAGTTCAAGAACAGTTTCTTCCTCATTGCACTAATCAAGGACTCTCTGCACTACTGCAAAGTCACTGATTTGCATGAGGATAACTGTGCCTATTTATTATTTTAATTTAATTCAATTGGTTTACCCTATAATGTTTTTTTCTTTAAAACTACCAGTTCGGCTGCAGCAAGTAAGAATTTTTGATGCAGAATATGTGGATGGTAGAATGTGGATGACGATAAACTCATTACTCACTGCAATCCTATCATGCCATCTACAAAATGAACTGTGTAACTCGACAGCTCCATGAGTACTGCCACCATGGATGCCACCATAATTGGGAGCATCAATTCCAGGTTCCCTTCCAATTTATTCAGCATCGTGTGAGGAAGTATATCAGTGGAAACTTCATGATACTAGGCTGAAGGGTGACCTTTTTCAGGTTTGTAAAATGGAGAGGGGAAGTAGTCAAAGTCCTACTCTCCGTATGCTCATGCCCATGCTTTGTTTGCCAGTATATCATGTATGTTACATTTTTATGTATGTACACGGTTGACGTAGCAGTTAGTACTGCGCCTTTACGCCAGCCATCAGGACCGGGATTTGAATCCCATGCTGTCTGTAAGGAACTTGTACGTTCTACCCATATCTGTGTGGGTTTCCTCCAGGATCCTCTGGTTCTGCCCACCCTTCAAAATGTACCGGGGTTGTAGGTCGATTGGATGCAATTGGGCGGCATGGACGTTGTGGGCCGTAAGGGCCTGTAACTGTGCTGTGTGTCTAAATTAGAAAAAAAAGTACATGACAATAAAAGGAACTTTGAACATCACTCACCTATGACACTACCACTCACCCATTTTTCTTGATGGAATTGGAAGAATGAGAGGCGGTGGCCCAGAAACACAGAGAATTATGAAGGGGAAAGATAAGATAGAGGCAGGAAAGGTCTCCCTTTCCTTTCTTGACAGCATTCACCAGGAGCGATGCTGAAATCAGACTCAAAAAATTATTGCGGGCCTTTTCCATCCACCTCACATTATTTCTGACCTACATCCCCAAGGAAGGAGGTTCAGGAGCATCAAAATCAGGACTGCCAGGCTGGGAAATAGCTTCTTCCTGCAGGCTGAAGGATCCTGTGACCTTGGATCTCTTGCAAATGAAGCAGGTAAATTATTCCAAAATATTTCGATATATTCATTTTAGTTTATATCTTTATGCACATATGTGTTGTGTGTCTATGTGCGTGCATCGTGGTCCAGAGAAACACTGTTCCGTCTGGATGCATTTGTGCAGTCAGATAATAAGCGTGAACTTGTTTCCAGATGAGGCTGGCGGAGAAGATTTAGGATGATAATGAAGAGGAACTACTTCTCCCAGAGACTAGTCAATCTATGGTATTCTCTGCCCCAGGAAGCAGTAGAGGCTGGCTCATCAAATATATTTAAGACACAGTGTGACAGATTTTTTTTTTGATAAAAAGTGGGTGGGTGGAGCTGGGCCACATCCAGATCAGTCAAGATTCTTTTAGTGTCATGAAATAAAACAGAAGTTGGCTTTAGTCTGCCATAAAGCAAACATTCGCCATCAGCAGAAATTGTCCGGTAGCCCTTAGTCCAGTGGTTCTCAACCTTTTTCTTTCCACTCACACACTACTTTAAGTAATTCCTGTGCCATCGGTGCTCTGTGATTAGTCAGGGATTGCGTAAGGTGGGATGCGAGTGGGAAGGGAAGGCTGAGAATCACTGCTCAAGATCCAATTGTTAGTGAAATATTTTGCTTGAGAAAAATGGTCATTGGTTCATTTCCTTTGGAGTTCTGAAACCATGCACAAAACGAGTCAATGAAGTACGATTAAAACAGTGGTTTTCAGACATTTTCTTTCCACTCACATCTCACCTTAAGCAATCCCTGACTAATCACGGAGCATCTATGGCATAGGGAATACTTAAAGTGGGATATGAGTGGAAAGAAAAAGGTTGAGAACCACTTCCATAGTCAGTGAAAGAGAAGCAAAAGAGAGTCCCTTCAGAGTCACAGTGTCCCTGGATTTGCCTTTAGTGCTTTGCAGCCACACAAACTTCAGTCAAAACCATCGGCAACCCGAGTTCCAGATCCGAACCACCGGCTCTATAAGGAATCCCTTGGCATTCTCTCGCTTCCCAGTTCAGATACCTGGTACCCCTTCAGCCAGTCTCCAGCAGCCCGCAGCCTGGTGCGAGTCCCTTGACTGCAATCTCTAGCAGCCCAGAGTCTGCATGGGTTCCTCACACCGAGCCACCAATGGCCTGCCAACTACATGTTCTGCAGCTGCAGAGTCCCTCACTGGTTTGCCGCTGTGGTCACCGTCCCCTAGAGTTGTCTCCTTTGCTTCTCCTTGTCAAAGGGGGCAGGGGGGGGATGATTTCCCCATCTCCCCTGTGCCAGTCCTCTGTTTCCCTGGAGTCTGTAACCTCTCAAGACCCTGCTGAACACAGGTGTTGGACGCCATCTTGGGCCCAGGCCCTGCAGTCGCAGGATTTTGAAATAAATCACTATCGGCTCCTTTAACAGGCCGTTTAAAGCCTGTACGGCGCCATCAGTGGTTGGACTGGTGGAAGAATCCTGTGGAGGAGTGTTGAGTCTCTGCTTCCCGGTCTGTGTGAGTCAGAACTGCTGGGACAGCAGTTCCGGCAGTGACACCACTTGATTTTGACTTTCCCTTACTGAATGGTGGCGCAGGTCCAACGGGCCAGATGGCTAACTCCTGCTCCTATTCCTTCTGCTCTTTTGGTATGGGGGGGGGGGGGGCGGGGTAATTCAAAGTGGCCAATTAACCTTCCAATCCCCACGTCTCTGTGATGTGGGAATGAAACTGGAGAATGTGTGCTCCCAGGGAGGAAGTACAAGTTCTTCCACTGACAGGACTGGAGATGGGTTGAAGGGGCTGTGAGGTTCCCACTGTGCTGCTCTGTTTATGAAGGAAAGCTGATGCTACGGAGCATGGTTACTCCAGCGACAGTCCCTGTCGACAGGCACGTACACCGGAGGTTGTCTCACCGGCATTTTGACTGAATTGCGGTGGGTCAAACCTTCAACAGGTTTTCCTCCAAAGTTATGGGCATTTGAAGGTCTGTCAGTGCTGAATGCTCTTTCCCTCACCTTACTATGAACTATGAGATGCACTGACAGTATGGTAGATGCCTTCCTCTGAGAGTAGAGCGAATGCTGATCAAGAACAGAGGGAAAAGGAACAGGAGTTAGCCAGCTGGCCCGTTGGACCTGCTCTGTCGTTCAGTAAAATCGTAACTTATCCAGCGTGGGCTCTGATCCACTGACCTACACGTACCCCACGACCCTCCTCAACTCCCCTGCTATGGAAAAAAAAGTGATATATTAACTTAGGGCCACAGCACAGTAACAGGTCCTACTGGCTTACACCCATGTGATCAGTTTGCCTTCTAGCCCCATATATCCTTGGAACGTGGGAGGAAACTGGAGTACCCGGAGGAAACAGGTCACGGGAGAACATGGTTTTGAACCCTAGCCTTCGGTGCTGTAATAGCGTTGTGTTAACTGCTGCACTAGTTCTGGCTTTACCTTTAAACCCTGGCTGATCTGGGTGTGAACTCAGCCCCACCTAACTGCCTTTTCCCACATCCACTCCTGTTCAAAAATCTCTCGAACTCTGTCTTAAATGTAATTAATGAGGCAGCCTCTACTGCTTCCTTGGGCAGAGAATTCTACGGATCCACTACTCTGTGAGAGAAGCAGCCCCTCCTCATCACCATCACTTATATGGAGTGCACTGAGCACCCCTGTCCCAATACGAGATTTATCAGCAAAACCAAGGAGATGATTGTGGCCTTCAGGAGGGAGTTAGGGGAACACTATGCAGTCCTCATCCAGGGCTCAGTAGTGGAGAGGGTCAAAAACACCAAATTCCTGGGTGTCAATATCTCCGAGGATCTGCCCTGGAGCCTCCAGGTCGATGCAATCACGAAGTAGGCTCGCCAGCGACTATACTTGAGGAGATTCGGTATGTGACCAAAAACTCTCAAAAACTTTTACAGGTGTACCGTGGAGAGCATTCTGGCTGGTTGCATCATGATCTGGTACGGAGGCGCCAATTCTCAGGGCAAGAATAAACTCCAGGGGGTTGTTAACTCGGCCTGTGTCATCACAGGCACCAGACTTCATTCCATCGAGGATATCTACATGAGGTGGTGTCTTAAAAAAGCAGCTTCTATCCTCAAAGATCCCCCACCACACAGGCCATGCCCTCTTCCCTCTGCCACCAATGGGAAAAGGTACAGGAGCCTAAAGGTGAGCATTCAACGGCACAAGGACAGCTTCTTCCCCACTGCCATAGATTCCTGACTAATCAATGAACCACAGACACGGCCTGACTTCTCATTCACTATTATTCTTACTATTTATAGTAATGTTGTAAGATGGTTATAATGTGAATGTTTGCTCCATGACCCTGCTGCAAACCCCAAATTTCAGGACTTGTTCATGGCAATAAAATTCTGATTCTAAAGAACAACATCTGGAACTCCAACCCCTGTCACTGAGCCAAAGTTATTGTACCTGATCAAACTTTAAGAATGGTCACAGGCATTTAGAACCATTGAAGCGTTTAACACAGAAACAATCCCTTTGGCCCTTCTAGGATGCCCGAACAGTTAATCTGCCTAGTTCCATGATCCGCACCTGGGCCACCCCCTCCCATCCATGTGCCGCCAAATTTTTCTTAAATGTCACTATCAAGCTCACATTCACCGCTTCAGCGGGACGCTCGCTCCAAACGTTCGCTACTCTCTGCGTGAAGAAGTTCCCCCTACCGCTCCCATTAAACTTTTCACCTTTCTCTCTTAACCCACATCCTTTAATCCTTGTCTCACCCAACCTTGACAGAAAAAAAGTCTGCTTTGCTCTCTATACCCCTCAAAATTTTGTCTACCTCTATCAAATCTCTGCCATTCTTTGATGCTCCAGGGAATAAAGTTCTAAGCTGTTTAATCTCAGATTTACTTATTTAAATTGTGGAAAGGATGTATGCCTGAGTGATTCACAATGAGGAGGGGTGGGGGAAATCCAAGAACATATTAAAAAGCGAATAAAATTCCACACTTACCAGCAAGTTGACACAGCAACGTTGTTGAGCACCGGGTTAAACAGACATCACCGTAATTCCAACAAGTACTGACACAAAAATTAAAAGGTCCACTGATAAGAGGGTGCAAGATGACACCAGAGGTACTTCATATCGTTGTCCACCTCTCTTGCCAAGTAAGATCAGCAGATCCGCCACTTGTACCGCTTGCAAAGAATTCACGTCCTTTTTTTCTGTACAGTCAATCAAAACAGCTAACAAGGAATCTGATCCAATCTGATGCCAGCTGCATACGGATTGTATGATAAACACCAACTTTCCCCTTTGTACAAGTACGAGTGGCTCAAGATTTGCTGGCATTTAGTGTCATTGTTATCAAGACACAGACATAGTTGCAGAAAATGCAAGCAAAGAATGATTACTTCTCATCACCTTCAATATGAAGATATAAAGGACTTGGAATCCATTTCAGGGAAGGGGCAGTCTATTGGCACCGACATCTGAAGAAAATCATTCGAGAAAATAAAAAGAAATGCATCAAACAAACATCAAAGAAAAGCACAGCATGTTCTTTGGAAAATTGGGATCTTTCCTCAACTCCAGTTTTACAGGCCCTTACTTCAAAAAGAGAACGAGGTTTATTTCTTCTTTTTAAATAAAAAATGGTCATCTGTTTGAGTCTGGAATCTGTTCTGTTTTTAGGGCAGGAATGCTTGGTTTTTGAATATGCTTGAGATTCAGTCTCGTAGACAGTGGCAAGGTGTTTCCTTCATAAGAATGGTCCAGGAGATAGGGTCTGGGTCTTTGTTTTACTTTCCTCCAATGCTGCTTGGTAATGTCCTGTGGTCTTCTGCTGTCATGCCATGGCCGAAGAGGATTGGCTGATCTGTCCTCTCATCGACTGGATGCTGTTCAGGATTTTCTTCTGATGGCCGGCCAAAGTGACGCCTATCCTCAGCAAATCCCTGCAGCAAATACAAACATTTTAATTTGAACGATGTAGCATGGTAGAAGGGCCTCTCGGCCCACAAAACTTGCCCCGCCCGATTAATCGACTGGCCCTGTGTGAGTTTGGAGGGTGGGAGAAATCGGGAGCACCTGGAGGTAACCCAGCAAGTCAGGGGGGAAATGTACAAATCTATAAAGACAGCGGCAGATGTTGGCGCTGTGCTAGCGTTGAGCTTATCGCTATGCTAACCACACCAGTTATTGAAGATAACACCGCTAAAATGGGACTGCTGTTGGGTTTTGTTCCATCCTCTTTGTGCACAAGCATGGGGTAGTGTGCATTTCACCACATCCCTCCTCAACCTAGACGTGTTCATGCCTTGGGCTTCCCTGTCTCTCCATCAGTGGGTCACTTTGACCAAGAAGGCAGCTTCCTGATTAAGCTCATCCACGCCACATCGAGTTTGACCACTGCCTCAGCTGTGCCAGAACAGTGGGAGGACTGGGAACCAGGGGAACTGAAGAAGTGGCAAAGTCCAGACCTTGCTGCATAGTTGTCCGTGCCCATTGCTTAGCAGAGGGCTCGTCCTCAAGGGCTGGGTGGGATGGGAATGGAGATCTCCAGGTGAAAAGATATTTGGACAAACACACGGACGGGAAGGATGTGGACCAAATGTTGGTAAATGAGTCCTGCCCAGAATGCCATCATGGTCAGCATGGATGAGCTGGGTTGAAGGGCCTGTTCCATATTGAATGACTCTATGAAGGAGGAGTTTGCAATGCCCAGCAGCAATTCAGCTGCTTATCCCCCTGAACCTCAACTTATCATTTCCCTAAGGTCTGTTCTCAACAGGCCATAGGGGTCAGGGGAAGTCTTATTGTTATTCCCTCAGTGCTGGTTAAGAAACAACAAATTCAGGCCTCTGTTCTCCATTCTGCAACTGGATCCTTAACTTTCTGATCAGAAAACCACAGTCAATATGAATTGGAAACGACGTCTCCTCTTCGCTGATTAGCTCACTGCTCTACTCATTAAATGCCCATGACTGTGTGGCCTGGCACAATGTCAAAGCTATCTACAAGTTTGCAAATGTTATCACAGTTGTTGGCAGAATCACAAACAGCAATGAGGAAGTGTAGATAGATCAGCTCACTGAATGGTGTAATGACAACAAACTTGCGCTCAACGTTAGCAAAACCAAGGAGATGATCGTGGACTTTAGAAGAAAGTCAGGGGAACAGTCCTCATCAAGGGCTCAGTAGTGGAGAGGTTCAAGAACTTCAAATTCCTGGGTGTCAACATCTCCGAGGATCCGTCCTGGAGCCTCCACGTTGATGCAGTCACAAAGAAGGCTTGCCAGCGGCTACACTTTGTGAGGTGTCTGAGGAGATTTGGTACATCATCGAAGACTCTCGTAAACTTCTACAGGTGTATCGTGGAGAGAATTCTAGCCAGTTGCATCACTGCCTGGTATGGAGGTGTCAACTCTCAGGACAAGAATAAACTCCAGAGGGTGGTTAACTCGGCCTACGACATCACAGACACCAGATTTCACTCCATTGAGGATATCATGAGGTGGTGTCTTAAAAAATTAGCCTCTATCCTCAAAGACCCCGACCACACAGGACATGCCCTCTTCACCCTGCTACTATCAGTGCAGGAGCCTAAAGACGAGCACTCAGCGGCACAAGGACAGCTTCTTCTCTGCTGCCATCAAAATCCTGAATAATCACTGAACCAAAGACACTGCTTTACTTTTCAAGCACAATTAATTTTATTTATAGTAATGTTATAAGATGGTTATAATATGAACTTTTGAACTATGACGCTGCCACAAAACACCATATTTCTTGACAATAAATTCTGATTCTGACCTGGGATGGGGGGGGGGGGGGGGGTGGGGTGGTGGTGGTGGTGGGCGGCAGTTGTGGGGCTTACCAGAATGAGATTGGTGGTTTGACTAGCATGGTCTCGGGCAGGTTTGAACTCAAAGGTAGTGATATGTGGATGTGAACTTTTCCCATAAGGAGATGTCTCTGCGGTACTCACTCTGAAGTCATCTGTGTGCTTAACTGGAGTGAGGTGAATCCGGAGTTGAGGAAGTTCTCTTGGTACTGACTCATCTTGATTGCACTGAGCCAATCTTCGACTGAGGTAAAAGCAGTGAAGTCAGGAATGCTACGATCCAGCAGGGGCTGTGAAGGCCTGGAACCATTAGAAAAAAACATTGAGCAAAATTATTATGCTGGTCAAAATTATTACCTCAAATGTCTGTCAGTTACACCGTAGGAAAAGCTTGGGTTGCCACCCTCTGAGAGGAGAGTGATAGAGTCTGGGGTAGTCAATGAGGAGACCATAAAATGCCTTAGAACAATTGAATTAGGAGCAGGAGTTGGCCATTTGGGCAGTCTAAACTTTTCCCCATTACCCTCAATTTCCCTATTATTCAAAAATCTATCTGTCTTAAATACATTTGGTGAGGCAGCTTCTACTGCTTCCAGGGGCAGAGAATTCTACAGACTCATTACTCTCTGGGAGATGCAGTTTCTCCCCATCTATGCATTAAATCTACTCTGCTAAATCCTGAGGCTACCTCCCCTCGTTCTAGAACTTGTGTAAATATGCATGCTTGATGGACATAGAGATTTGGTGGGCAAAAGGGCTTGTTTGCTCAGCAACTCTCTCCATCAATCCATGATGTCCTTTCACGCATACTCTCAAGCTGACTTCAAACTCTAGGCTTTGCTGCAGAAAGCCACTGATTCAAAAGAACCTTTGGAGACTCGAGCAGTACCCAATTCAGACCTGCACTATTAAGGCGGCTGCCTCTTGCCTCTGATTGTTAAACAAGGGCCCGTTTTACCCATTAGCTGGTTGCAGAGCACTAATTATGGTAACATTTTCTCTTAACTAAAACGGTCATTATAAAGATATTGCATGACTGCTGGGGGATTGCCAGCAAGTCGATTGTTTTGTCTGTAAAAATCACGATGACCACATTTCCAAAAGAATTAATTGGCAGGAGAACACTTGGGACATCTTGAAGACACAAGAAGTTCTGCAGAAATAAAACTTCATTTCTACTGGAATGCCTTCTCCTTCAGAAGGGACAGTCGGGCCACACTGTTTCCACAGCCATTTTCCAAGGTCATTTGAAGCAATCAGGCCTTAGGCTCAGGAGCTATTCAAAAGAGGAACCTGGAAGCACATGTCAACTGTTCTTGTGATTTATGGAAGTCAGACAGTCTGTAGACACAAGTTGAAAAGTCTCAACATCACTTGTTTCCAGTTCTGAGCTGCCCTGGTTTTTGTTACTGTTATTAGATTATGGGTTCAGATGAATGAATGGGGGTTTTGTTTAGAAAAGGAGATTGCTCTGAAATGGAACACACTTTGGGGCCCTGGAAAGAATTTGTTCTTTCAGCTTTCCTGAGAGGACAAAATGACCCCTGGCCATTTTTAATCGACCTTTGTGGGACAGAAGTATCTGAGGGTGGGGGGTTGGAGTGGGGAAGTCTATGACGGTTATAAATACCTACTGTCTGAGAAATTAACTTGCCCGATCTTCCCTGTGGTTTACCTATTTATTGCCTTTAACTGCTTCAATTGTTTTGATAGGCTGACAAGAAAGTTAAAAAAAAGGCTTTGTCACCTTATTCAAGCAGCTTGGAGAGATATTGGAATGATTGATACCAGTTCCTGGACTGGAGGAAGATGTTACAAAGGGTGGGGAAAAGTATATGGCAGAATATACAGGTTTGAGAATTGAGAAGAGATTTATACTTGACCTTTTGACTGGTTTGCTAAAGACTGATCTCTCAGAACATTGTGTTTCCAGAGGAAGACATATTTTAGCACTCTTTTCAGGCATTTTCTCCTTCATTATGATTCTCTTTGCCTTGCTTCCAATTGCTGTTATACTGAGCAGTATGTCTTATACAGTGCCAGGGCAGCAAGCACAGTTAATGCTGTGGTTAACACAACACTATTGCAGTGCCGTGTGTCAGGTCACTCATCCTGAGTGCTACTGGTACTATGTAACCCAGTACTACCAGTCGCTTGATCGGGGACTAAACCAGCTCCCGCACCAGGCTTGCCTGGCGCGGAGGGTGGGTAGACACCCTTGCAGGATGAAAAGCTAGACCTGCCAAAGGGCGGAAGAACCCTCTTGAAGGCTCAACAGCCAACTGGCAAACACGTGCCATGAAGTGCAGAAAGGGCATCCCTTGCATTGGTCTGGCCATTCACTGCCACAGAACGTTCCCCACCATGCCACTGGATCCAGGGGGCGATATCCAGAAGGTGGGTCTGGACCTGTGTAGCCCACGACTCACCTAAATCCATTCACGCACACACTATTCCTTTTTGAAGAGTGGGGTATCCTCATATCAAACCCCACAAACTGACTGAAAGGAGCCATCATCATCTTATGGGATGGATAGCCAGAATTACAGTGCCAGTGACCTGGGTTCAAACCCGGTGTTGTTTGCAAGGTGGTTGTATGTTGTCCCTGTGATCTGTGTGGGTTTCCTCCATGTGCTCCAGTTTCCAAATACACACGGGGTCGCTTGGTGAAATGGTCACATGGGTGCATTTGGCCAACATAGGCTTATGGGACAGAAGGGTCTGTTACTGCACTGTAACTCTAAAACTAAAACCAAAGATTCTCAGCAACTTGGCCTACAGGTGGCTACATAGAAGGGTTAAGGAAGAGAGGGTACAGGAGCATGAGAGGGTGGGGTAGCGAGGGAGTTGGGCGGACAGGGTGGGTTGTGGTAACTGTGCTCGTGAGGAAGTCGATTCGGCATCCAGACCAGTCGTCAGACTGGATTGGACTCTGCTTCATCCCCGCACATTACTTGGAATTTAAATATGTGAGACAGTGTCATTCTTATTGGAGTTTTAAGCACAAAAATCGACTTAGCAAGGACTTGCAACTAGACAGCATCTTTCGTACCTCCAGAACATCTCCGATCACCTCACAGCTACTTAAACATCCTGAAGTCACTGCCATCCAAGATCTTGGCAGCCTGTCTATACACACCAAATGCCCACAACTGACAGATAGAAATTAATATTGAAATAATTATTTATTTTGTGATTCTAGTTGAGGAATAAATATTGATTGGGACACTAGGGAGACTTTCCATGATCACTTCGAATTAGGGCGATATTCCTCTCTAGAAATGTAGCACCAAGTATCATGGACCCAAGCCTTTGAAGAAAGGCTTTAAATTTAGACATACATACAGGCCCTTTTGGCCCACGAGCCCATTCCGTCCAATTACACCCAATTGACCTACAACTCCCAGCACTTTTTGAAGAGTGGGCGGAAACTAGAACCCCCAGGGAAAACCCACGCAGACACGGGGAGAACATACAGACTCCTTACAAACAACATGGAATTCGAACCCTGGTCCTGACTGTTGGCGCTGTGCTGTTACCTCTGACTCAGAGGTAGGTCAAACTGGATGCTAAACTAAATCAGGCACTGTGAGGTTTGTGGAGAAAGACTCATTCATAACTGCACTAATTCCTCCCTCGTGGGATCTGGTCATGGTGTACAGTAGAAACACTGAAAAATATTTCACGCTAGTCAGTTGTATCAGACGTGCGAGACAGACAGGCCAATATGATTCACCTTAAATCCAAAATTTATTCCAATGACTTCAGTCGAATGAGTTTGTGACAATTAGATCATACAGTTGATGCAACCATTCAGCATCATACTGATCAGGGATAACTTTTGTGGCAATTTCTTTTCACACAATAATGTAGAATAGCCTGCATAAATTTGGAATAGCCTGCATAAATTTGGAAGAAAATTGGACCCTTTGTTTCAATGCCACTTCTACATTGCAAACACCCTGGAGAAAGATCTCATACTTGCTACCTCTAAAGGCACCAGATTAGATCTGAGTGGTTAGTGTACCAGTTAGCGCAACGCTATGACAGCGCCAGCTACCCGGGTTCGAATCTGCCGCTATCTCTAAGGAGTTTGTACTTTCTCCCTGTGACCTGCGTGGGTTTGCCCCGGGTGCTCCGTTTCGGTCCCACCCTTCAAAGGCGGTACGGGGTCAACAAGTTAATTGGGCGGCAAGGGCTGGAAGGGCCTCCTAGGGTGCTGTAAATAAACTTACAATGTACACATGGAACATCTCGGGAAGGGGACCAAAATAATTCTTCCTCTCCTGTTCCTCCCACCCCCACCCACCCAGGAACAGAAGTCTTTGGCTGAAAACTGCATCTGGTCAGAAAGAGCAGGATCTGATCACTACCGCAAGCACACTCAAATGGAGAAATTGACAACATGGTCAGTCCACGCGAGACCTACACTGCGGTGATGGTGGCCATGGTCTTGAGGCTGGCTGGGTTCCGGATCATTTTGTCTAAGGTGTTGACATTCTGGGCAAACTTGGGCCTGGAATTGCGGTCCTTCTGCCAACAGTCCAGCATTAGCTGGTGCAAGGCAGCTGGGCAGTCCATGGGTGGCGGCAGGCGATAGTCCTGCTCAATGGCATTGATGACCTGAAAATACATACAGACAGAGCTGATTACAGAACAAGGTTCAAACAACAATGACAAGCCGTCAGCGTCCTCAGCTGTAACCCAGATGGAGCCAGCGAAATCCTGTGAGGTACTGCAAGACCCGTTCTTCTTACATGGGCAGCACGGCTTAGCATAACCCTATCACAGTGCCAGCGTCCAAGGTTCGAATCTGCTGCTGCCTGTGAGGGGTTTGCATGTTCTCCCCATGACTGCGTGGTATTCCTCCGGGCGTTCCAGTTTCCTACCACCTTCCAAAGATGAGCAGGGTTAGTAGGTTCATTGGTCACGTCGATGTATTTGGGAGACGCAAGATCGTGGGCCAGAAGGGCTTGTTACCGTGCCGTATTCCCAAAATGAAAAATTAAATAACATTCAAACATTCTACTCTGCTCTCCCTGCACTAACACTTTCCATCTGGCCTTGCTTGTGACTAATTGATCTTCCTTTTCATTGTAATCCTACCCTCTGCCAATTGTGCCCTTTACAGGGCTCTTTGAATGCTGGAGATAACCTGGGGTCTGCTCGCAGAAGGAGCCTTCTCACTGTGCTGGGCCTTTTGTGCCAAATAAACTTTATTGGTAAAAGAGGTAGCACTGAACAGCTGGATGAAATATTGGACATAAAGCTCCTTCTCACCCCCACACCCAACTCCCCCCTCCCAGGGTCACTGGTGTGCAATACTGTTGTGCTAACCATGACATTAACCATGCCATCCACGGGTGTGTGTTGGTCAACGTGGTCTTGGTGGGATGAAGGGCCCTCGATTCGAAAACTGTAGACAGGATCTCCGAAATCATCGAAACAACGGCCATCCATTGTGAGGGTCGAGGCCAAAATAAGTGGCCGAAGAGAGGGTTGAATGACACCACAGCAAAAAAGGTTGATCAAAATCCCTGTGGCAGTGCTTTGTTCAATGAGCAGATGACAGGCGATTAACTGATGAGAAAACTCCTCGGAATAAATTCTCAGATGGGCCAGCTGTTGCGTCCCAAATGAGCGGCCTCATCGCTGAAGATCTTAAATAGGAAAGGAAGATGAGAAACTATCAGGATGCAATGGGGAAAAAAACTGGCTCCAGGAGGGAGGACCGAAGGAGTTAATGGAGCAGTGAGTTCCAATCGGAAATAACATCATAATTTGGGATTGAGCAAAGGGTCTACATCTTGTCCGTCCCAAGACTGCCCCTTACTGCTACTGGCCCACCACAGCTCAGCTGCTGGTGAGCACTTCGTCCATGCCTTCTCCCCAGCACTTTACTGTTCAATCCAGGTCAGCCCAAGCAAAATCCACATCCTAGCCCACACTGATCCTGACCTACATTGACTGCCATCATTCTGAAATCTAAACCTTTACAATCAATCTCATCATGAGTTTGATCTATTTCTGTAACATCCTCCAGCAATCTGCCCCTCCAACTGCTGGATTTCCATGAGCTCCAATCTCACTGCCCTATTAATGCCAGCCTTACTTTCGGCTGCGCACATCCAAAGCTTCAGAATTCCTTCTCTGAACCTTTCCCCTCAGGACTTCGTTAAACTTAACTCTTTGGAAAAGTACTTGATTATCTGTCTGAGCACTGCTTATTTTGTTTATATATTAATTATGTTATCTGATAAGACCTCTCTGATACCCTAGCTTTAACTCAATTCAATGTAGAGTTCACACCCCTGTCTGGTTCCACTGTTTCCATCTCTTCTTTACGTTTACCTGTTCTTTCTAACCTTTTCCCTCCCAGATGTCTCTCCCTCTACCTGCCTCTCAACCTGTCCCATCTAGTTCCCTATCACCAGATCCCCTGGGGGAAACACACGCAGACACGGGAAGGATGCACAAACTCCTTCCAGGCAGTGTGGGATTCGAACCCTGGTCTCGATCGCTGGTGTTGTAAAGGCGTTGCACTAACAACCACACCAACCACGCCTCCCATCGCACATTACAGCGCAGTGCAGCATGCAAGCATATTGGAGGAACTCAGCAGGTCATGCAGCGCTAAGAGGAACGTTTCAGGCCTGAGCCCTTCGGCAAGGTATGAACAAAAAGCAGGCCGGTGCCTGAATTAAAAGGTGTGGGGGAGGGGAGGAGAGGAGAGGAAGGAAGGGGGAGAGGAGTGCCAACAGATAAGAGGTTATAGCTGGATATAGATGGGAGGGTAGGAAAAAAAAGCTACGTTGATGAGGGAGAGGGAAGGGGTAGCAGAGGGGGGCAGACAGAGGGATAGGGAGAGAGATGGAGGGCTTTTAATGAAAACTGGAGGTCGATGGTTGGAGAGTGCCCAGACGGAATATTAGGTGCTGTTCCTCCCATTAGTGGGAGGCCATGATTTGGCAGTGCATGAGGCCATGGATAGACATGTTAATATGGGAATGGTATGTGAAATTAAAATGGTTGGCCACTGGCAGGTCCCTGTTATTTCAGCAGACAGAGTGAAGGTGCTCAATGAAATGATCTCTCAGTCTGTGTCTAGTCTCTCTGACGTGGGGGAAGCCACAGCAGGACCATCGATTGCACTAGATGACCCCCGCAGATTCACAAGTGCTTTACTTGGAAGGACTCTTTGGGGCCCCAAATGGTAGTGAGGGAGGAGGTGCTGCACCAGATGTAGCATTTCCTGCCACCAGAGGGGTAGGTACTGAGGGGGCGATTAGTGGGGATAAATGGACAAGGGAGGCCTGGTGGGAGGGGTCCCTGTGGAAGATGGAGGGGGGGGGGAAGAAGGGAAGAGATGTCTGGTGGTGGGATCATATTGTAGGTGGGAGAAATTGCAGAGGATAATATGTTGGATGCATAGGCAGGTGGAGTGGTAGGTCAGGACAAGGGGATTTCTGTCCTTGTGCATCTCAGGGCAGAGGGAGCCAGTGCAGATGTGCGGAAAACTGAGGAGGTGGGGGTAAGGGTTGAGCTGATGGCAGTGGAGGGGGAGCCACGTGTTTTGAAGGAGGAGGACATCTTGGATATTCTAGAATGGAGGACTGAGGCTGGGAGCAGATGCGACGGAGTCAGAGGAATTGAGAGAAAGTAATAGCCATGTAGTCCAAGTAACTGTGTACACTTGACTTCCTATAGATGTTGCGTTGCCTGATGTTTCTCCAGCACTTTTGTGCATAGCACTACAATCATTGCATCTGCAGATAATTTCTCTATTACACTACAGACCAGACCCTTCAGCCCACAATGTTGTGCTGACCTATGTAAACCTACTCCACAATGATCCAATCCTTCCCTATCTCGCACCCGTACCCCTCTTTTTCTTACACTCATGTACCTATCTGAGGGCCTTTAGAATGTCCCTACTGTACCAGTCTCCAACTTCACCTCCAACAATGCATTCCAGGCACCCACCACTCTCTACGCAAAAAAAAACTTAGCTCTGTCTTTTCCCCTGAACTTTCCTACACTCACTTTCAACAAACTTCCTCTGGTATGTACTGTTGTCAACCCTAGGTGTCCATTCTATCTAAGTCCCACACCTCTATTACATCACCTCTTCACCACTCCATCAATCTTGCTTCATAAGACAAACACTTCTTCTTCGCACTCACCCTCCTATTTTCTTTCCCTCTTGCTATCACCCTTCCTAATTTTGCCTTGATATAGGGCCCCGACCCAAAACGCTGACTGAATTAAGTCCCTCCAGTTTCTCACGGTTGGCTCTCAAGTCAATAATGGGGCTTAGAAAGGACACAGATGCAGAAGATTAAGAGCAGGTCACCTTCACGTATAAGATTCCGCGACGTGGCTTTTCATTCCTGTTTTTTGCAAAAATAACAAATGCAAGGATAGCTCAGTTGGCATAGCGATTAGCACAACACCTTTACAATGCCAACGATTGGGACCCGCGCTTTCTGTAAGGAGTTTGTACGTTCTCCCTGTGTCTGTGTGGGTTTTATGCGGGGGCTCTGGTTTACTCCCAATGTTCAAAACGTACCGAGGGTGTAGGTTAATTGGGTGGCACAGACCTATGGGCCAAAATGGCCTGTATGCCTAAATTTTAAAAAATTCAGCAGGCGAAAGTAAACCCCAATGACAGGTTGCACAGAGTTGCATTTCGAAAACTGGCAAACTGATAAGGAGTTAATTATTGACCTTAAACATTTTTAATGTCCTTGGGTTCCTTCAAGTTCATGAAAAAGAAGCACTTGTTTGAGGGATGAAACCTCTTGGTGTGATGGAAGAGTGGAGCTGATTTCCATATTCAGTCAAAGCATCTGACCTCTTAGGCTGTCAGACTCAATAATTCCTTCTCACAGTTCCCCAGAGACTGTCATCAATACCAAGTGTTGGAACAAAAATAAATGGTGAAAAAATGAAGCTTGGAATAATTATTTTTAAATAGATTATTTCTTGGCAGAATTGTTGGTGATTTATAGTTCAGATGGTGATTTTATTCGAAGGTTTTATGTACGTTTGATCTCGTTCCCCTTATGACCAGCAGTTCTGTGAATTTAACATTTGAACTGCATTAACAGTCACTGGTTGATCGAATGTCAAAAAATTCTTTCCAGCTGAAAATAAGTGCTTGTACTTTCTTTTTGTCAGCCAGAGACATTCTGTCGTGCGTTAGACAGAGCTGTTGAGGAACATTTAGCACCAACTGACTGCCAGGATATGCGTGATATCTGAAACGATTCAGCTCTTGTGTGCAATGAAATACAGGAGTGGGAGATCATAATTACCATTGACTCGGGACATGTGAGATGGTTTAGGGCACCAATCTCTCTTGAAAGTCAGGAAGACAGCTCCCAGAGTGAATGTCCCTTGGAAACCTGGTCCAATGATTGCATAGCTGAGACACAATAAATAGTATCATCCACAAGGCAATGCACATTGTGGCGAGAGGCTGCAGATGGTGGAATCTTGAGCAAACAATGAGAACCTGGAGGAGCTCAGCAGGTCAGGCAGCGACCGTGGATGGAAATGTCCAGTCAATGCTGTGGGTCAGAACCCTAAGACATAGGAGCAGAAATAGGCCATTCAGCCCATCGAGTCTGGCCCTCCATTCAATCACAAGCTGATCCATTTTCCCACTCAGTCCCACTGCCCGGCCTTCTCCCCATAAACTTTGATTCCCCGGCTAATCAAGAATCTATCAATCTCTTCCTAAAATACCCAGATGCAATGAATGACCGCTACAGATTCATGTGAAGCGATGCTTCACCTGGAAGGACTGTTTGGGGTCCCGAATAGTGGTGAGGGAGGGGTGCATTTCTTCCAGTCAGTGGAATAGGTACTACGTGGTGGAAAGACATTAGTTTACGAAGGAGTTATCCCTATGGGAATCAGAGAGGGGAGGGGAAATTAAGCCTGATGATGGTAGAGAATAGTGTGTTGGGTGCAGAATCTGGTGGATCTGGACAAGAGGAACACCGTCCTTATTACATCAATGGGGGAAAGTTGCGTTCACCTGACCTACTCCTCTCATGAATTTGTACACCCCGATGAGATCACCTCTCATCCTCCTGCACTCCGAGGAATGAAGCCCCAGCCTGCTCAACCTCAAAACAGCCAAGAGCTAAATGAATGGAAAAATAATCCCACTGAATTCAGTTATCCCCTTCCTCTTGGCTTCTCTTCCAGAGGAAGTTGATTTGGCTTTAAAGAGAATAAGGGAATCGAAAGGCTTGGGAGAGAAAAAAAAAACACTTGTTTGGAAAGTAGAGTATCAAAGATATGGTCTAAAGAATAAAGGATAGAAGGATAGACCTTTGAGCTGTGGACTTCATCAATATTTATAAATGGAGGGAGTGGTTGATATTTCAGAACTTTCTTTTGTAAATGGAATTGTTGCTAGGCTACTCATTGAATTCAAATTGATTGATTTTTTGTTATCAAAGGCATGAAAGAATATGAGAAGAATATGAAGTTGTGGATCAAGCAAGATCGGTGAACGTACTGGAGTATTTTACCTTTGTCAGAGGAATTGGTGAGCCGTCTGCTCTTAATTTGTCTCAGTGAAAGATCCCACCCCATGGATGCTGCCTGACCTAGAGTTCCTCCTGCAATTTTTTGGTTTGCTCAGGCAGTGCCCAATATTCTTCACAACTGAAGTATACAATCATGAGTGGTCTGATAGGGTGGAGTTGGTGAAGATGCTTCCTCTTGTGGGAGGATCTAGAATGTGAAGTCACCGTTTAAAAATGAGGAGCATTAGCGACAAAGCCATTTATTTTTCTCTCGGGAGAATTGCGTGTATTGATTACTCTCTTCTTCAAAGGCTGGTGGAAGCGGTATTCCAGTGTATTTTTAAGATAGCTGTGGTTTGATTCTAGCAAGTGAGGAGGTGATAGATGCAGAGGTAAGATTACAATCGGTTTAATTCAGTGGCCGAAGGACTCACACTGGCTCATGGGAACCAGAGATCGGGATGCGTGAGGGTGTCAATAGTGAGCAGGGCTCCTGAGAGACCTTGCCTGTTGATGGCTTTCTGATCGAATCAGGGGTTGGGAATCGGGTGCTTGGGGCCACTGCTGGAACGGCCAGGAGGCTGCAGAAGTTGCAGGAGAGCAGGGGATCACTTTTGCTTCTATTTCTCTTATTGGTCGGCACGCCAGGCCAGTGACACCTCTTTGTGTGCCTTTACGGCAGGCAGCGGCTGACAATGAAGGAATCTTGAAGGGCAAAATAATCTCAAATTTTCCAACACTTTTCAAAAATTCCATTCCCTAAATCACATTAACTTGTCTTGTACCTGAAGCTTAAGACTAGTGGGGCAGAATTGGGGCCATTCAGCCCATCAAATCAGCCCCATCATTTCATCATAGCTGATTTACTATCTTTTCACCCCCATTCTCCTCCTTTCTCCCCATCGCCCTTGATTCCCTTCCTAATCAAGAACCTATCTGCCCAATCACAAGCATCCAGATGAATTCCACTGATTCAACACCCTCTGGTTTAAAGGAGTAAACCACAAAAATCTGCAGACATGGTGACTGAAGTAAAAGCACAACGCTGGAGAAACTCAGCAAGTCAATCAGTATCCTTGTTTAGCAAAGATAAAGATACAAAACCAACATTTTGGGCTTGGGCCCTGCAATGAGTCCGAACTTTATATCTTTGCTATATAAAGTACACAGTTTGACCTGCTTAGTTTTGCCAGCATTGTTTTTACCTTCATCTACGCTCAAAAGGGACGTTTTTATATTCTGAATGCAAGCACTGAATGATTCCCATGCCTATTGCTGCCATTCCAATTCTCTCACCATTCAAGGCTTCTCTAATCCATCTTTCTTAAATATATCGGAGGCTGCAGAGCAGAAAGCCCAAGCTGACCTGTTGGGTATCAGCATCTGTCAGAGACGCAGCACTAATCTACAGGCTGAGACTTCTCGGGGTCGCTGTCTGCAACACCTGCTTGAAACTGGGAAGCTCATGTAGGAAACTGCAAAGCACTAATCAAAGTCCATTAGCTATCAATCAGTTTGTCATTATGCATATCAGCACCGCCATTGTGAACAAGACAAAGAAATGATGTAAATCCCAGTTATCTCATACACTCTCCAAAATAACAAAGCATACCAATTAGAAGAGTTGAAAAAAATACTCGAGCATCTGCTTATGGTAATAAGTCCAATGAAATCAAATGCACCATTCCCACAGGCTTATAGTTTCACATGACGTAATCTGGAGAAACGGAATAACAACAGATGAATTATTTGGAAAAAAACTAGCATACTTGTGGTCCGTTGTGGTCGTCTACACAGGAGCACTTTTGCACAGCTTTCCTGTGTTGCGGAGTTTGTCGGAGAGGGAACGTCGTACTCATTAGGCCCATTTCTGGTCCTGCTGCAGCCACTCCGTAAAAACCGTGCAGGGGACATGGTGGTAAAATTACAGGACGGAATTCGCGTAATAAATTCCATCTCAACATTTTTATGCTGCCAGCAGAGCAGAAAATTTGTGAAAATAAAGTTTGAACGGCTTTTTTCTCCAATGCTTCTGTGAATGGCCAGCACCCCTCAGCTCAGTTGGCAATGCAGATTGTTGCAGCATCAAGGGACAATGTGGAACTGATAGAACACAGAAAAGACCATTACAGCATAGTGCAGGCCCTTCAGCCCATGACATGTGCTGACCCATGTAAACCTACTCATCCTTCACTGCCTCATACCCCCTCCCCCAATTTTTCTAATATCCATGTGCCTATCTAAGAGTCTTTAGAATGTTCCTATTGTACTATCCCCCACCACAACACTGGCAGTGCATTCCAGGCACCCACCACCCTCTGTGTAAAAAGCATCTCCGACATCTCCAAACTTTCCTCCATTCTCCTTTAACAGATGCCCTCTGATATCTTCTATTGTTGCCCTATGAAGAAGGTGCTGGCAGTCCACCCTATCTAGGCCTCTCATGATGTATATACCTCTATTAAGGTTATCCTTCATTGCTCCAAAGAGAAAGGCCTTAGCTCTATCAACTTTGCTTCATAAGACATGTTCTCCAATCCAGGCAACATCCTGGTAAATCTCCACTGCACCCTCTCCAAAGCATGTAATGAGGTGACCAGAATTGAATGCAATACTCCAAGTGAGGATAATAAAAGTCAAGCGAATGGCACTGGACCCATCAGCCTTTGCTCTGACATTGAGCAGACCAGGTCTGTGCTCACCTTTATTCTAAAGCACTTTCTGATATATTTTGGGGCTGCATTGTATAACAAGGATGCACTTACATCTTGATTCGACATGTCCCAGTAAGGTCTCTCTCCAAATGACATCACCTCCCACATGACAATTCCGTAGCTCCACACATCGCTGGCTGAGGTGAACTTGCGGTAGGCAATTGCCTCTGGGGCAGTCCATCGCACGGGAATCTTTCCGCCCTGTACAGACAAAGACAATCCACCATTAGCTTGTCCTACTTGTCGCTGAGTGTGTCCTGTCTCGGTTCAAACAGAGGTTAAGGCTTTCTCATTGCAATGCAGGAAGACAAGAATAGGGGCAGGAGAAGGTCATTCAGTCTCTCAAGCCAGACCCACCATTCAGCATGAGCACTGCTGCTCTTCCCCAGGTATCACTTCCACATCTGCGCCAGTTCCTTATAACCCTCAATACCTAATTCTTCAAATATTTATCCATCCTCACCTTAAATATATCCAATTCGTCAGCCTCTATCACCCTTGAAGGTGAAATATTCCAGTCATTGAGAGAAGATAGGCAACCAGAGTGACAGAAATGTTTGTCCTGTGAGAATGGAGAGCACAGTTCCTTGATGTGTCACATATGGGATGACCTATCCTGGACCCATAACATTTCCTCCTTAATCAGGAAGGCACAACACTTTCAAAGGAGGTTGAGGAGGGCAAGGCTACCAACCTCCATCTTGACACCATTTTATGGGAGCACCAATTGAGAGTGTCCTGTCTGGTTGCATCATTATGCGGATAGTAGCTATAAAGCATTGGACTGGAGGTCAATACAGGGGATTATCAAAATGACAGAAAAGATCATTGGGGACTCCCTTTCCTCTCTGGATGACATTGACCAGGAGCATTGCTTAAATAAGGCTCAAGGAATCATCGAGGATCCCTACCATCCATCACACATTGCCGTCAAGGAGGTGGTACAGGAGCATCAAATCAGGACTGCCTGGCCAGGAAACAGCTTCTTCTTGCAGCTGTGAGTTGATGAATGGTATCCTGTAAACCTGCATCCCTTATAAATGAGCCCTTTGTCATTAGTAGAGAGGAACAGTTAGCACGGAGGTTAGCGCAAGGCCATCACAACGCCAGCAACCCTGGTTTAATCCACCACTGTCTGAAAGGAGTTTGAACATTTTCCCCATGACCTGTGTGGGTTTCTTCTGGATGCTCTGGATTCCGACCATGTTCCAAAGATGCCTGGGATTAGCTGGTTAATTGGTCACATGGGCGTACTTAGGCGGCATGGGCTGCTTTTTTAAATTTTAAAAACTAATGCTCTGGTCCTGGGGTATTTGTCAGCTTATGCCTGACAAAGGGCTCAGGCCTGAAACATTGGTTACCCTTTACTTCCTGTGGATCCTGTGTGTCCTGCTGAGTTTCTCCAGCCCGCTTATGCATTGAACTAGGCCCCTGCATCTGGAGGTGTCCTTGTTTGACTGCATAGAACTGTGAATCTCCTTAAATTGATTGCCATCTCTCACCCAGATGAGACATTTTAACCCTTTCAGTTGTTTTCTTTCTTTTTAAAATATTTTTTATTGAGTTTAACACATAAGCAAAAATACAGAATTGACAATTATATAGTAATTCATTTGTATACAAGTAAGCACTCATGAAAAAAAGTAGATAAAATTACGTCAATAATTGCTTATCACAGCTCAAAAACATTTAATAGAAATGATTCATGCAGTCATGTTAAACCCATTGGTTAAATAACGTTTAAAATAAAGGAAAAAAAAACCTAAAATTAAATCTAATTTACCCCCTCCCTCTAATCAAGGAAGAGAGAGAGACACCACTTTGTCCAGAGTCCCTCACAGCAATGAGGCCCCTACGAGGAACGAACACGTGACCTCTGGTTTACCAGACCAGTGGGCTATCAGGATACCTTTTAAATTAATTAAAAAATATCAATATTGTGGAACGACTGGCAACCCCTGGAGAACAGGCAATGAACAACCGGAACATACAATAATTGTTACTTCCAATTATAAAAAAATTCTAGGAATGGACCCCACAACTTCATAAATTGAAACTTTCTATCTTTAATATTACATCTAACTTTTTCTAAACTTAAAATAGGATATTACGTCATGTAACCACTGTGTATGAGTAGGGAATGAATCATCATCCTATTTCAATAAAATTGCTCGTCTGGCTATCAACGTGGTAAAAGCCAAAACTTTTTCCTGAGATGCCGATATAAGTTTATCTGCATAATGAGAAGAACCAAACAAAGCAATAACAGGCAAGGTTCCAAGTTAAATTCAGTTGTTTTAAGATTGCACACATGGATTCGGCACAAATGTCCACTCAGAACTAACATCCTTTCATCATCACCCATGAACAACTCAAATTTGGATTAAAATGAGGATCAAAGACAGCACTTGCTGTAAATCTGAAATGAAAAAAAAAGAATATAAAATGATGGAAATATGGGCCCTTCATCCAAATGCTTCTGCTTTGGGATCCAGTGTGCCAACTTGTCCTGGATCCTATGGGCTCCAAAGTTGTGGACCAATCTCCCACATGGAATTTGGTCAAAGAGTTTAGTGAAGTCCATGGAGACTACATCAATTCTGCAGCGCTGTTCCACAGGGTCACAGAATCAAGGTTGACTTCAGGACCATTAAGATGCTGCCTGATCTGGCTCTCTGGTGGAATACTGAGGGCTACACATTTTACAAAGTGTGAAATTTGGATGGACAGTGCAATAGGACAGAGGGTGGCGTAGTTAGTGTAGTGGTTAGTGCAATATTGTTATAGCACCGGCAATTGGGACTGGGGTTCGAACCCTTCTCTGTGGAAGGAGTTTGCACATTCTCCCTGTGTCTGTGTGGGTTTTCCCTCAGGGCTCTGGTTTCCTCCCACTGTTCAAAAAATGTACCGGGATTGTAAATCAATTTGGGTGTAAATGAAGAACATAGACTGATGGACCAATAGGACCTGTTACCGTGCTGAATTTCTAAGCAAAAAAATATAGTTAAATTAAAACTAAAATTTGAAAAGACAGCGTTCAATTCCTGATTGAATTCAGTTAGTTTGAAAAATGACTGGATGGATAATTGATCTGAGTGGTATCAAAGGGTTAGGAGAGAACTGCAGTACTCTATTATGTTTGTCTGTAGTGTGTGTTGTGTGTGTGTGTGTGTGTGTGTGTGTGTGTGTGTGTGTGTGTGTGTGTGAGAGAGAGAGAGAGAGAGAGAGAGAGAGAGAGAGAAGACTGTCCCATACAGTTATACAGCATAGAAACATGGTTTTATGAACTTGGAGACGTATATGGATGATGGGTATGGAGGGCTATGATTCAGATGCAGGTCCATGGGATGAGACAGAATAATAGTTTGGTATGGAATGGATGGGCCAAAGAGCCTATTCTGTGCAGTAATGTACTAAATAGGTCCCTAGGCCCAACCTAGTTGCCCCTTAAGCTTCTGTTTGCTTGCATGAGGCCCACATCTCTTTCCCATTCATGTACCTGTCTAAACTTTTTAAACATGTTTTAAACATTACAAGGGTCACCATCTCAACCATTTCCTCTGACCACTCATTCCACATACTCACCATCCTCTGTGCGAAAAAGGTTACGGTTCTCTTTCAATTCTTTCATCTCTCACCTTAAATATTGCTTTAGACTCTCCTACTCTTCGAAAAAAAGACTGTTTGCCTTATCTATGCCCCTCATAATTTTATCAACCTCCAAAAAATCATCCCTCAGTCTCCGACATTCCATGGAAAAAAATCCCAACCTATTCAGCTTCACCTTATTATTCAAACCTTAAATCCCAGTGTCATCCTCATGAATCTTTCTTCTGTATCCTTCAAATTTAATTATATCCTTTACTGACCAGGAATACACTTAATAGTATAACAGGACCTTGCCAATGTCACGTCGAGCTGCAACATGTGCTCTCAACTCCTGGTCTGGCCCTCCCACTGACAGTGGCCACTTGCTGCAACAGAGGGGTAGAAATAGAGAGAGAGAAATGGAGGGGGTAGAAATAGAGGGGGAGAAATGGAGGGGGTAGAAACAGAAGGGGAGAAATGGGGGATAGAAAAAGAGGGGGAGAAACTAAGGGAATTTCTCCCCCTCTGTTTCTTCCTCATGGAATACCTTACAGAGTAATGGAGAATAACCCTGCCATTGTGGTCTTTACCTATGAATCTGTTGTGGGTGTTTACTCCATCTGGTCCTCCCAATATGGCCTCCTCTACATTTAGGCAGTCTGGGAGATGGTTCCACTACAACAGCAAGTGGCCAACTATTTCAATCCCATTTCTGTACATGGCCTCAAGTCCTGCTAAACCAAAACCACCAACAAATTAGGCGAAAAACATCCTATATTCTGTCTTGGGAGTCATCAACCAGATGGCATTAACATCGATCTCTAATTTCTGTTAACTCCCTCCCTCGTACGTGTGTGTCTCTCTCTCTCTTTCCCTACCCCTCTGCCTCCTTTCCTCCATTTCCTTCTATCAGAGAGCTCTCCTATTTATCCCTCTGCCCCCTTCACTTCTTTTTTCTTCTCTTCTATTTATATCCTACATGTTGGCCTGAGCTCCTCTCCCTGCCCCATCCATCCTCTCTCCTCACCCCACCTTTTTATTTATACACCTGCTAGTTTTAAAAAAAAATCTTGTTCCTGACAAAGAGCGCAGGCCTGAATCATTAGTGACCCTTTACTTCGGATGGGCGCTGAGTTTCTCCACCACGTTGGCATGTTGCATTCGGCCCCAGCATCTACACACTTTCTTGCGTAACTGCCAAGGTGGTGGCCCTCTGAGAAGCATTAGGTGTGAGCTTACTGTATAATTGATCATTAAAAGGGGTCCTGACACAACAAGGATGAAATGCTGCAATCTACCTGTGCGAAGCTGTCACCTCTGTGGGAAGGAGTTGGAAGAAATTTCAAACATTTCTCCAAATTATCCCTTTTAGTCTCTGTTCTTTCATTAAAGTGGGCGAGAAAAAAGCATCTCATCAAGGCACTGAGCCCTTAAATCAATGTGGGTAGTCACGTGAGGTGAAACAGAGAATTACACCAAGAACACTGAACTGCGAGCCAGTGTTCACATCACGGAAATGGACCCTCCAGCCAAACTGACCAAAATGTACCACTCACACTTATCCCACCTCCCTATTTAATGATATGAGGCCCTTTAAACCTTGCTTAGTTGTCTGTCAGAGGCACAGATAGGCTTCCCCAGTGCACAACCAATGGATATTGCTAATGGAAGTCCGAATTGGATCCTGGATTTCCTTACCTGCCAACCCCAATCAGTGTGGATTGGCAAGAACATCTCCTCCTCTCTGGAGCACCACAGGGTTATGTACTTAGCCGCCTGCTCTACTCGCGTTACACACGTGACTATGAGGCTCGGTACAATAACAACACCATTTACAAATTTTCCAATGATACCATGAAAGTGGATTGTATAAAAAGGGGTGATGAGACAGCACGTCAGGGGAAATAGAAAACTTGGCTGAATTGTGTACTAACAACCTTGTACTATTGTCACCAAAACCAAGAAGCTGATTGTGGACTTTAGGAAGTGAAAAACGGAGGTGTACACTCTAGTGATCATTGGGGGATCAGAGGTGGAGAGGGTGAGCACATTTAAATTCCTGAGAGTCACCATCTCAGAGGACTTTTCCTGGACCCAACACACGAATGTCACTGTGAAGAAAGAACGTCATCGCATTTACTTCCTCAGGAGCTTGCAGCGATTCAGTGTGATGTTGGGAACCTTGGCAAACTTCTACAGATGCGTGGTGAAAAGTGTGGTGACTGGCTGCATCACTGCCTGGTATGGAAGCACCAATATCTCTGAGCAGAGAGCCCTGCAAAAGGGAGCAGACAGAGCCCAGTACATCACAGGAAAAACGCTCCCCAAAATCGAGAAAATCTACATGGTACGCAGCTGTCGGAGAGCAGCAGTAATGATTAAGGATCCACCCTATTCTGGGCATGCTCTGTTCTTGCTGCTGCCATTAGGAAAGGCATAAGTGCCTCAAGACTCATACCTCCAGGTTCAGGAACAGTTGCTACCGTCCACCATCCTAAATAACAGATTCAGAGCCTCATTTAAGGACTCTTACTTTTCACATTATTTATGGCTGATATTTTTTCTGACTGCAGTTAGTTTGTTTACATTTCTTTCACTGTTTACATGGGGCGGCATGGTTGGCACAGTGGCTAGTGCAACACCTTTGCAGTGCTAGCGATCAAGACCGGGGTTCAAATCCCACGCTGTCTGTAAGGAGTTTGTACGTTCTTCCCATGTGTATGTGGGTTTTCCCCAAGGGCTCCGGTTTCCTTCCACTGTTCGAAATGTACTGGGGGTGTAGGTTAATTGGGTGTAGATTGGGTGGCACGGACTTATGGGCCAAATTGGCCTGTTACTGTGCTGTATGTCTAAATCTAATTTAAAAAAAAAGATTAATTTAATTTAAAAATTAATAAATTCTCTCTTTTGTAGACACATCTTTCTTCCTGAGTACAGTTTACAGTTACCGATAAGTAGAAGTTCTGCCTGGCCCACAGGAAAAAGGATCTCAAGTTTGTATGTGATGCCATGTATGTACTCTGACAATAAATTTTAACAATTTTGCAGTTGGACTGCAACCACGTTCAGCTTGGTAAGCAGAAAATACCTCGGGAAAAATTTGACCCCTTAATCTAACCCAAGTTCCACGAATTAAGACCATAAAGCCATAAGATATACCGTGGGAAGTAGGCCATGCACCCTGCTGAGTTCACTCTGCCATTCCATAATGAGTTGATTGCTCTGTATTGTAGTCAGTGGTTTACGTTCATTACCTGTTAATGCTTCTTTTGCTTGTTTACATGTTTACGCTGTGTACAGTTTACTTTTTGCACTACCAATTAGTGGTAATTCTACAGCACCCGCAGGAAAAAGGAATCTCAGGGTTGCATTTCCTCTGTACGTACTCTGACAATAAATCTAAAATCTGAATCTGATCCATTCACCCACGCAGCCCACTGCCTTCTCCCTATGATCTTTAATACCCTGACTCTTTAGGTAGCCATTAGTCTCTGCTTTAAATACACCCAATGGCCTGGCCTCCACAGCTACCCCTGGTCGCAAATTCTCTAGGTTAACTACTCGCTGGCTAAAGAAATTCCTCAGCATCTCTTATTTTAAATGGGCATCCTTCAATCCTGAAGTTCTGCCCTCTTGTTCTTGACTCCACTACCATGGTAAACAACTTCAGCCCATCCACTCTGACCAAACATTTTAACATTCAAAATGCTTCTTCGGGGTCCCCCCTCATTCTTTTGTCATCACCATAATCTGAGAGCAGTTGAAAAATCTGAGTGGGTCCTGCATGCGGCATTATTTCACTTTCAGATTTATTTATTGAGGCTACGCTGATGGAATATACAGCCAAATTTAGCTTATATTCCCAACCTCTGAAATGATCCCAGCCCTAAAATCATACTGTAGTATTGGCTTCTTTTATTTATGAGCACATCTCACGTGGGATTGCTCAATGTGAATCCGAGGCTTCCTAAAATATGACAGGAAGACTACTAACGAATGCAAGAAGAGTGCATCACATGTGGAACTTCCAACACTTGGCTATAGAAGAAGGTTAACTTGGACTCTCCTTGTCCTTGTTCTACTGACAATGCTTCTGAACAACTTCCGATCACCGAGGTGCCTTCAGTTCACGGGTCTCCCCTGCACAAGAGGAATAACATCTGCAACGCAACCGAGGAGATTCCAATCAGGAAATGGTCTGTAATGAATTATGGGGAAACTCAAAATCTAGAGCACGTTACAAAGCTTCAAAAGTGCGCTTTGCTGTTTCTGGAACGTGCAGGATAATGATCTCCACAACAATCCCCTGTCGCCTTCGGTAACGTGAACTGCTTTTGGGAGAGAAACTCAGTAACATGAGCCCATGAAGTCATGTCTGTTGTAATTAAACCCAGCAAAAGCAGAGATCCTGGACCGATTAGGTTATGAAGGATGTGGGAAAATACCTGCCGCCATCATTGTTTCTAAAGAACAGTATGTTCTTTTTTTTAATAATTTTTTTATTTTTCACACCATAAATCACATTAGCCATGATATACACTTTTTCTTTTTCACACATATACAGTGCCTTTTTCTCCCCCCGCCTCCCTCCTCCCAGGCCATCCCCCCCACCCCCACCGTCTCATCCATTTTAGGTATACAATCTAGGTTGCATTAAACAATGTTGTCATTCAACAAAAATACACCAGAAATTCTACTGAGTCCACTCTTTTCTTTCCTTCTCCTTCCATCAACTTAGGATGTTCTTAATGATTAACTAGACAAAAGGCATAATTTCCATTTGATGTCTAAGAAATCAAGACTTCAATCTCAGAACAGCACTTCCCTCTTCTACTGTCAATCACACCCTTTGAAACAAGGAACAACTTTTACATGAATGATATTACTTTGTGTCAAGTAAGAGTTAAAAATTTCCTTTAAGACTGAAAGGTATCTGAACGATACTAGCTGCATGTTGGTAGGCTTGTTTCAGACCCTAATCTAATATGGGTATTGAGCATTTGTAAAGCTGCCTCCACTTCACAACAGTAACCAAGTTGTCAGTGATCAGGGACGGAACTGCCTTTGCTTCCATTCACATTCATGGATAATCCACTGTCTGTATCATCCTGAAGAGGTCTCCTTCAAAGCAACTCAAAGCAGGAGGACATTGCAAACAGCGAGCCGTCCACGATTTTAAAAATCCGTTTCCCTTTCCCTCCCCATACACACTATAGGTTGCAGCATCAGAGGGAAAGTTAAAGCAGGGTTGGGTTGGGAAGCAACTGAGGGAATCAGCATAGATTCGACAGGCGAGAACGAGCCAATCAGAAGAGCAATGAAGTTGATCACTCAGGAGACACTATCTTCTGTTCTGACTTTAGAACAGAATGAACATCAGAATAACACTAGTGTTCACCCCAAGAATATCATTAAAAATTATAGAAGGAAGTAGAATAAGAACAATCAACATGAATCTCCCCATCCTCTTTCTAAGACAGTATGATAGCAGCAACTAGTGGTTTCTGAGGTAAACAATAAGTCTGCAGATACTGGAAAACTGGAACAATGTACAAAATGCTGGAGGAGGTCATGTTAAGGAACCAATATTACACATTACGCACACATTCCAAATAGTATTCCTACAATAGAACAATGCAGCACAGTTCAGGCCTTTTGGCCCAAGATGTTGTGCTGACCTATGTAAACTTACTCCACAACAATCTAACCCAGTGGGTCTCAACCTTTTTCTTTCCACTCACGTACCACTTTAAGTATTCCCTCTGCCATCGGTGCTCTGTGATTAGGAAGGGATTGCTTAAGGTGACAAGTGGGTGGAAAGAAAAAGTTTGAAAACCATTGTTTTAATTGTACCTAACTGACTCATTATGTGCACCATTTCATCACTCCAAAGGAAATGGGCCAATGACAATTTTTCTCAAGCAAAATATTTCAGTAGCAATTGAGTCTAGAGCAGTGATTCTCAACCTTCCCTTCCCACTCACAGACCACCTTAAGCAATCTCTTATTAATCACAGAGCACCGATGGCATAGGGATTACTTAAAGTGGTTTGTGAGTGGAAAGAAAGAGGTTGAGAACCCTTGCCTACCACACACCCATAACCCTCTATTTCGTTTACATCCATGTTCCTATCTAAGAGTTTTTAAAATGTTCCTTTTGTATCAGCCTCTACCACCATCCCCCAGCACTACATTCCAGGCACCCACCACTCTCTGCATTAAATAAAAATGTCTGCTGACGTCTCCCCGAAACCTTTTCTCCATTCATTGTAAAGAGATGCCATCTGGCATTTCCTAGTGTCACCCTGGAATAAGGTACTGGCAAGTGTTCAAGCAAGTGTCTTGGTCGTATTCTCTGCTTATGAACTAGAGAAGTTGACAATAGGGTCTCCACTGAACATTTCAATGCAAAATGGATTTATCCAGCAACAAAAAAAACCCAAAGTTAAACAGCTCTCTGATCTCTGATGTTTCTTGCTAAATACAGTGAGATCTCAAGTTGTCCAGACATGAACATTAAAGAATAATATCATCATTTCAGTTGCTCTTTGTATCGACTGAGCTTAAATGTCAGGTTTCATCTTGTTATCTGTGGCCCTTGTACAGACTATAATATTTGACATCCAGTTTCTCTTTTCCTTTTTGCCGTTAAGAGTTCTTCATCAAACATTTCTCATTTCAATTTTACTGAGTCGACCATTTCACTCAAAGGTTCCTCTGAATAACGTCTGCTTCATGACATTTGAGGGGAACCACTACCTCCTCCAACCTGGGACCTTGGTGACGTAAGAGGGTTTCTGGGATTACAGCATGCCTGGGGCGTTGACAAGAAATTCTGTATTCCTCCATAACAGGAATCTTTCAAGTTCACACTGCAGATTGGTGTGGCAGAAAGTTCATGCTGAGGCCATCCCTGATCTCCTGCCTTGAGCACAAACTGATTCAGCGCAGTATACAACGAGTGCTTACTTCTGTGGGGGTTTTTTTGGGTAATGTGGAGATACAGCGTAGTCGCAGGTCCTTCCGGCCCACTAGCCTTCTCTGCCCAAATACAACCATGTGACCAATTCACCAACTAACCCCGCCCACCTTTGGATCGTGGGAGGAAATCCAGGCAGACATTGGGAGAAAGCACTGTGGCTTTTCTCGGCTCACCAACAATGATTAGTTTCTGCACAGAGAGGTCGCAGGACATCTGCATTTATCGAACAAATGCCTTCACTGATAACAGTTCACAACAAGAAGCAGGCAAGTCACACAGAACTAAGTGTCAGTTCACACACCCACGGAGGTTTCCCTGACTTTCTCCAGAACAATGGAAGGATAGAAAGGTTGATCTCCAGAAGCATGAGTCTTCGCCTCTCCAGATCTCGATGTAATCCCCACGTTTTCTGATGTGGGGGATGTCATTTCCGCAATGGCTGCTCCCTCCCCCAAATTTTACATTTTCACATGGCTCCCGATCAGCTCAGCTGCGGCGGTTTGGGTTTGTTGGCCGAGGCTCATCTGGCCATTCTGTGTCACATTTTATTGGATCTGGCTCAAGGCGACAAAGTCTAATTACTTTATTGCTTTCTCACCCTCGTAGCAGCCTGAGCACATTCCTGAGTCTGATCATTCCACAAGTTGGTGGTTGGCAGAATCGTCCCACACGTGTGCGCCAATGTAGGTGCACATGGCAATGAACAAAGACTTTTTGTTGCTCTGCTTCCACTGTTCTTAGCTCTACAGTTCCAGTCTACAGTTCTGAATTCTTTACTGGTCTCCAATACAGCTCCCCACAGACACTTGTGGATTCAAACCCAGATCTTTGGTGCTATAACAGCATCGTGCTAACCGCTGCCCTAACCAAGGTGGCCAAGGCTATTTGCTTTGTCAAATGCTGCTTATTTGTCCCATTCCAAAGATTGAGTAACTCTCAATATCTGGCCAATATTTACCCTTAGATCAAAATACAAGAAACCAGATCAAAGGGCCATTTGTCACCATCCTGACAGGTAGAGATTGCTGCTGCCCTGTTTCCTGGGTGATAAAAGTAGTTTCAGGTGACCTCTGTGAAGAGGAATATTAGACAGAGAGGATCATCTGTGCCAATCTAAACCCAGCAAGGTTGGGCTTCCATTGAAAATGGATTTTCCCATGGATTTGGCCTTGCATTGAAAACTGAGAGTTGGGGGAGAAAAAACAACAGGTCTTTATCAGGATGTGACTGGTGGAGTGTCCCAGAGATTGGTTCTTGCCCCTCAGTTACCTACCTTTTGTATTAACGACCTGGGGAAGGAGCAGAATCTGACATGTTCCACCTTGCTACTGATGATTAGAATTTACTGTCATATACATAAATGCAATGCCAGAAAGATGGGTGGGATGAGGAAGTTTCGGATTTGCAGACTGGTTGAACGTAAAAGAATAGGAACAGGAGTCGGCCAACAACAGTTTATAGTACTTACCTCATTGTGAAAACTGGTAGACTAGATACAAACTTCATACTGAATTACTCAGATTCTTGGAGGTGATTAAGTTGTTTCTTTGTCTCATAAAAATATAAATCCTCTGGCATTTTTATTATCCTTCAATCAATCCCTTCTCTATTTCTATCTACAAATCTATATAAAAAGTTAGTTAGGCTGCACATGGAAGACTGTGTGCAATTCTGGCCGACGGGAAGAATAGGGAGGCATTGGAAAGGGTACTGGAGAGGATGTTGCCTGGATTGAAGGCATGAGCTACAAAGGAGAGTTTGAACACACTTGGGTTGTTTTACACAGAGACTGGTGGGTGCCTGGAATAGGATTCCAGGAGTAGGGGTGGAAGGAGATATGGAAGTAGCATTTAAAAGACAGATCTATGCAAGGAATAGAGAGATATGTATCTCCCTGTCCCTTCCTTCCTCTTTTCCTCTCCTTCCCCACTCGCCCCCCCCAACCTTTTTAATTCAGGCGCTTGTCTGTCTTTTGCTCATACCTTGGCAAAGGGCTCAGACCCGAGATATTGGTCATGCTTTGAGCATGGGGTGGCATGGTTGGCCTTTGCAGCGCCAGCAATCAAGACCGGAGTTCAAATCCCATGCGTTGGTACGTTCTCCCTGTGTCTACGTGGATTTTCCCTGGGGGCTCCTATTTCTTCCCACTGTTGAAAACGTACTGGGCATTGTAGGTTAATGGGATGTTGGGCAGCATGGGCTCCTGGGGCAAAATGGCCTGTTACTGTGCTGTATGTCTAAATTAACTTCCTATAGATGCTGTGTTGCTGGTGAGGTTCTCCAGCACTTTTGTGCATTGCATGGCAACCCTTGTTTAGATGAAAGAGATAGACATATGTGTCTTGTGCAAGTAGCAGAGTCTCAGTTTGACCTGGACATCATGTTGGACACAGACACTTGAGCCGAAGGGCAAGTACCAGTGCTGTACTGTTCTGTGTTTTGATTAATTTCCCCCACCCGCTCATTGGTAATAAGTGCTTGTTTATAACTCCATCAAGGGATGGCCTCAGCATCATCACTCATGGTTTTAAGATGGCAGGCGTGTAGCAGCACAATCAAGGAATTTTGCCACTACGTGGAGAGTCTAAAAAGGAATTTTAATTCCTGCACCACGATTTATCCTGCAGGGTCCCTGCGACTCTTTGGAGGAAGCCTGCAGTGTAAATCATACCGGAAAAATTCGCTGTCAGTCATCCGCTCGACTGCACGTCCAACCACTGGGACTGTTGCACTCAGGGACCTGCAGTCTAAAAAGGCACCCAGTGTAAATGGCCAAACGGGCAGTAATTATGTTAATTTTTTAAAGCCATTTTTTCTGACATTACCAAGCCACAGAGTATTTGTGGAGCTGAACCAATAAACAGTGCAATGCTACAAGCGAAAGAGCTGCCCAGATAGAGGACTTTATATCAACAATCTTTATCCTTTCTGTTTATCAAGGAACTTCAGTAACGAGGGTCACTTTGGACTGGATCTTGCACCTACAAGAGATTTCACTTGAAAGTGTAATAATGCTTTAAAACTGTATGTGGTAAAAGTTGGAGAGTTCTTTAGGTGTCTGTTGGTAGGAGGCGAGGAATGATTATCCTGTTGCCTAGCAATGAATATGTGACCAATTTTGCTGCTTGTTTCTTTTCTGGCACACTTGACCTTATTTAAAGAGGTACAGGTAAAACTTCAGTGTCCTTCTGTAGACTGGTAGCTTTCCTGCTGTTCTGTTTGAAGAGTTCCCTAAGTAAATGCTCATTGAGAGAGAGCAACAGAGAAGCATTTCTGATTAACACGACGCTATCTTTTCACATCTCAATTACTGAACTGTCAGTGAATTATTTTCCATCGTCCATGATTTTAAACCCTATTTAACTGTGTTGTTAGCCTTTCATTTGGGCTTGTTGACTCACTTGAATATAAAAGGAAAATAATAATCAGACTAATTATCAAAGACCTTCACTGATTTCCCAGATTGTTGATGTTCTCTATATACCAGGAGCTGGAAGGCTGCTTTATAATTGAATCAGTATGCTGTCAAATTAGAGATCTGCGAACTTTATCAGCTGGAGCTGCTTTTAAACAGAACATGGTCAGACATTTATAAGCTCCCAATTCAGTAGCTTCAATCTTAACTTTAATTCTTAATAGACTTAATCAGTAGATTCATAAATATGAGAACGCACACCACAGATTCAAGGACAGTTTCTTTCCTGCTGTTATCAGGCCCCTGAACGAACCTCATAAAAGTAAAACTATGTTTCCTTTCATTCGGTAACAACTGATCTCTCTCTGCACTTCTAATCATGGCACTGATAAATATATTGTCAAACACATTGTATAATATTCATATGCACCAAAATTCTTACTTGCTGCAGACACTTGTAAAGAAAAACTATAATAGTAAACTAATTGAATTAAATTAGAAGAGACAATCAGTACATAAGGCAGATAATAAATATTCACAGTGATCCCAGAGAAGAAAATTGACTCATCAATAATGCCCCAACAGCCCTTTTGTGGTGTCACAGCAGCCCCTGATTAGTGCAATAAGGGGAGATTCCAAAATCTGATTACTGTTGGAAGCAAAACTGTTCTTGAACTGAGGGTGTTGTACTCAGGCTTCTATACCTTTTACCCAAAGGTAGCAGTGAGAAGAGGCGGTGACCAGGGTGGTCAGGGTCCTTAATGGTGTAGGCTGCTGAGACGTTATTTAGCACAGAAACAGGCCAACAGGCCCGGCTTGTCCATGCCAAACAACCGTGCCCTCCTGCTTTAGTCCCATTTGCCTGCATTAGGCCTATATTCTCCCATGTAGTTATCCGTGTGCAGGTGTGTTTTTGTTTTAGTTATTGTACTAGGTATGAGATGTTGAGATGGACTGCTCGCAAAATAAAGTCTATCACTGCATGCAAGGATATGCACCTAATAAATGGGAACTTGACATTAAACAAACAACTTGTTTGTTGCTTGGAATCTGAAACAAATGGTCTGTTACCACAATCGATCACAGAGCTTTCAGCGCACATTCTGAATGACTAGGCCAGGGGTGTCAAACTCAAATTCACGGAGGGCCAAAATCAAAAACTCGGACTAAATCGAGGGCCGAACTAAATATTTATTGAAAATTTTCAACAACATCTGCATGTTTTCTCTTCTTTCAACATATGTAATGTTCAACTTTTTCTTATTAAAATAAATGTTTAATAATAGTTTTGGATAAACTCTTTCCAGAAGCATTAACAAATGAGAAATAAAATATTCAATAAATAATATTTCTCTATAGAGGATTTGTCAAATGTTGCTAGTGTGCTGTCCAATAGTAAAATCTGAGGGCTATTGAGAATGTGGGAGAATAACATGATTCCTGAAACAATCAAATGGGTGACTGATTGTGGGCATGAACTCTAGCAGGGTTATTTGCCATGCCCTTTTTCCATTGGTACAGATATCCTTTGATTTACACACTTTTCAAGTTGTATGCCTAATGAGCTTGTATCCAGGTGCAGGACCATTTTTAACCAGGAATATATTTATCACAGTGACATGAAACTATTGGAAGATCGTTTTATCCTGAGATTCAAGTTCAAATTCCTTACTCAGGCCTGTGTGCGGGAGGGGGGGGTTTGCGGGCGATCGGGTTGGACAACGACAGTGCGGGGGCATCTCGGCGGATCAGTGGCCCCGTCACCGTGAGTCGCGGGTCGGCCTGCGGCAGGGAGGGGGAGTAGGCAACGGTCCTGGTGAGGTCAGGCCCGAGGCCTCCGGTTCCGGGAGCTGGGAAGCGGCCTTGGCTTCCCCTGACACCTGCCAGGCCCCAAAACCAGAGTCCACGGTGAGACCCTGCAACGTAAACAGAGAAGGTGGGGGCGATTAGCGGGCTGACGCCAATGCATTCTGGGATTTATAGTATTAGCTGTGCATGCGCTATACTGCCGCGGCGGCCAGCGGGCCACCTCTAATACATTTTTGAAATGATCTTGCGGGCCAAATATAATTATATCGCGGGCCAAATTTGGCCCGCGGGCCAGAGTTTGACATGTGTGGACTAGGCACTCGTTGATTTGGATAATGGATGCACAAGGATGAGGAAGTATCAGCATGACTACTCGTCCACTGAGGAGGCAATCCTGCAGCTATTCTTTGTTCAGTCTTCCTTTGACCCCATTTCATTAGTATGCCGGGAGTTATTGGCCACTCTAGGTTTCCTTATGGTTAGCAAAACTCAGTGTTATGTTGCTGCTGTCTTCGGGTGGTGTACTGGGCAATCCTATATGTCTGGCCTGTCACCACTCTTAACTCTGAGTACAGTGCCACACTGGAAACCATTAAGTACAGTTTAATGGTACTTTTCCCTGCACCCCACACACCCTTAAATTGTGGCACAGGACTATTTATTACAGAGCCAGTGTTCCGGGTTCAAATCCACCATTGCCTTTAAGGGGTTTGTACACACCTCCCCTGTCGGTGTGGGTTTCCACCGGGGTGCTTTAGTTTCTTCTCACATTCCAACAATCTATGGAGTTAGTCGGTGAATTCGTCACATGGATGTTTTTGAACGGCGCAGGCGTGGTGCTGTATCTCGAAGATATAATTATTAAATAAAAAATACACCACTCACTTTTAAAAAAAGGAACCTCTCCAAATACTATTGTACGATGCACCAAATTCTTTTCCTTGCGCAATGGTAAATGTGAATATTATATTTGTATTTTAATTTAATGCATACCATTGTATTTATTTTTTGAAGTGCCTGTTGGGCCATGTGTCCATTGTACAATATGAATGATATAAACACATTATCATTATCATCCAGGGAAGGACGTTGGGCTAACGACTGTTCCATTACAGCTCCAACTTCCAGGGCTAAGGCAGAGAGAGGTGTCCTGAACCTTGATAGCAGCACAACCCACAAAATAAGTCTGCTCTAAATCACTCCCAAAAGTGCTTGGTCCAGAGTCACCTTGGGCAGAATTTCCACAAGGAAATGATTTGCTCCTAATTTCACAGAGACATGAAATGAATTTTAAGCATATGATTTGCACACAAATCTCTTGGTCCAGATACTTCTATTCCCACTGCAGGAGAAAAGTAAGAGTCCAGGTGTTTCCACTGCAAAGAGCAGATATAACTCAAGTGCATTCGATATCGTACAAATATACATATGGACAATGTATTGTATGTATTCAGACATCCCAGAGAGGAACAACATACTCCACACATAAATCATGAAGGAATAAATTAAAAATTCTTTGGGCCGTTCTTTTGTTGAGCCTGAAAAGTAAACTCCCCAAATGACCAAAAAGTTAACAATGGTTTATCTCCCATGAGCAACATTAAAGTTCGAAACAAGACTACATGTGTCAAAGTAATAACACTCATTTAACTGCACCGAAGGTCACCATTCCAAATAGGTTATCAAATCAGATTGGTGGAGATTCAGGCATGGAATGAATGCACCAGGGCTAGACAGGGCTCATTTTGATATGTTGACTTCAAGCAGAGAATGCACAGTACAGGCCCTTCAGTCCACAATGTTGTGATGACCTATGTATAATCTACTTTTTCAATACCTCACATCCATACCCCTCTATTTTTCTTACACCCATATCCCTAAGATTCTTTTGAATGTCTCCATTGCACCAAACTCCACCACCCCTGATAATGCATTCCAAGCACCCATTGCTCTCTCTGTGAAGAAAAATACCATTGACATCTCCTTCACTCACCTGAAACAGATATGGTCTGGTATTTGCTATTCCACCCAAGGAAAACAACACTAGCTGTTCACTAGCTGAACGACCAAAGGAACTGCTCACAAAGAAATATTTATTCATTTATTTGTCTATAAGAATACTTCTCTTGCATATGTATCGCTGTCTCTATGTGTGTTATGTCTGGTTGTGTGTCTCCATGTTTTGCACCCAAGACCGGAGGACGCTGTTTCGTTGGGTGGGAGTTGTGCAATCAGATAATAATAAACTTGACTTGATAATCTTATATAGCTCTATTAAGTCACCTCTCAGCCTTCATCTTTCCAAAGGGAAAAACTGCTAATGTCACTTAATCAGACATGTTCTCTAATTCAGCCAATATCCTGCTAAGTCTCCTTGCACCTTCTCCAAATTGCTCTCCATATTGTTTGAGACAAAGATACCTCTGTGGTAAATTTGTAATCAAACAATTCACCATGTGATTAAAGTGCACATTCCAGATTTTAAAGATTATTTGCATACATTTTGGTTTGACCATGTCAAAATTATAGCACTTTTTAATACATAGTCCGCTCATTTCAGGGCACCATAATATTTGGGACACAGCAATGGTGTGTATATTAAAGTCATCATATTTAGAGATTTGTTGCATATCTCTTGCATGCAATGACTGCCCGAAGTCTGGAATTCACTGGCATCACTAGGTGCAGAGTATTTTCTCTGCTGATGCTCTGCCAGGCCCCTCCTGTAGCCATCTTCAGCTCGTGCTGTTTGAGGGGCTTGCTCTTTAAATTTTCTGTTCAGCAGATGGAAGGCATGCTCAATTGGATTTAGCTCCGGTGACTGACTTGGCCATTCAAGAATTTTCCATTGTTTAGCTTTGAAAAACTCCTTTGTTGCTTTGGCAGTATGCTTGGGATCATTGTCTTGCTGTGGGATGAAACGCAATGAGTTTGGAGGCATTTGCTTGAATCTGAGCAGATAAGATGTTTCTATACACCTCAGAAATCATTTTGTACCTGCCATCGGCAGTTACATTGTCAATGAAGTTACACGCACCAGTGACTGTGGCAGTCATACATGCTCAGGCCATTACTCCACCACCACCCCACCCCCCCCACAAACTTTTTATACATGAGGTGTCCTTTACTCCTCCACACTTTGCTCTTATCTTCACTCTGACACAGGTTAATCTCGGCCTCATCTCTCCACAAGATTTTTTTGCAGAGTTCTGAAAGCTCTTTTAAATATATCTTGGCAAACTACAATTTGGATATCCTGTTTCTGTGGCAAACTAGTGGTTTGTATCTTACAGTGCAGTCTCTGTATTTCTGGTTATGAAGTCTTCCACACATCCACACCTGGGTCCTGAAGAATGGTTCTGATCTGTCGGGGATTTTTCTTCATTAAGATGAGATTCTACTGTCATCAGCAGTGGAGGCCTTGGTTGGCCCAGCAGTGGAGGCCTTGGTTGGCCTACCAGTCCTTTTGCAATTACTGAGGTCACCAATACATTCTTTCTTCTTACCAAACAGTGGATTTTGATCATCCTAAAGTTTGGGCCATGTCTCTTCCTGTTTTATTCTTGATTTTCCACCTCATATTGTTCTTTGGCTTTCAACTCTGGCCTTCATGCTGAAAAATGGCAACTACAGACTCCAAAGGTGATCAAAAGCTTGGAAGCAAGCCCAGCTCTCTTGCACTTGCACCAGTGAAGCAATTAAACATGCCCTCAAACACCTGTGAAGCCAATGCCCCAAATATTACAGGGCCCTGAAATGAGGGACTGTGTAAAAAGTGCACGGTCCAACCAAAATGTATACAAATAACTTTGAATAAAACCTGGAATGTGCACTTAAATCGCATGTGAACTGTTTGATTACAAATTTAAAACTGTGGAGCACAGGAGCAAATAAAGAAAAGAAAGTGTCTTTGTCCCAAACATTATGGAGGGCACTGCATCCACATCCTTCATGCAAGGAGCTGACCACAACTGAATGCAATACTCCAAGTGTAGTCTAACCAGAGTTTTATGGGGCTACATTATGTCATGGATCTTGAACTCAGTCCCATGAATAACGAAGGTCAACACACCATACACCTTCTTAACCACCCTATCAGCTTGCGCGGCAACCTTGACAGACTTATGAATGTCAAACCCAAGGCCTCTCTGTTTCTCCGCACTGTTATAAATCCTGCCATTAACCATGTACTCTGCCTTCAAGTTCAAACTTCCATCGTGCATCACTGAACTGAATTGAATTCCATCTGCCACTTCTGTGCCCAACTCTGCATCCTGTTGTAACCTATGACAACTTTTTATACTATTCACAACACATCCAACCTTTGCATCATCTGCAAACTTACAAGCCCAGATGGTCTCAATGAAAGCAAAAAAGTCTCCAAATTGGCCAATAAAATTGAAAGTCTGAAGCAACAGCCCCTGTCTGATGAAGGGTCATCAAACGACGGAATGGACTCGTGTTCTCTCTTCACAGATGCTGCCCAACGTGCTGAGCACTTTCTCTTTTAACTTCAGGCCAATGAAATATTGGCCATTATCCTGAGGAGGCAGGCCACGAAGGGGATGAGAGGGATGAGCACAGCATGTGGAACATCTGAAGTGAGTGCAAGGCCTGGAATTCCAGGCCCTTCACCTCAGGAGAACTAAGATGGACTTAAAATAGTAAAGGTACATGATGTCAACTCGCAGTCCAGAGCAAAGGGTGACATTCCATAAAATATAGAGCCAGCTTATTCAGGAAGGGAAAGCATGAAGCATCTTGCAAATAAAAACACCACGTTCCCCACTATCAACGTCCTGGCGTGGAGGGTCACCAATAACCGAAAACTCATGGCCACAGAAATACCCAGGTTACAGGTAAAAGGCTACAGTAAGACTCATCCTCAAGTCTTTCCACCATATACTAGGCCCAGCCGTTTATTATTATCTGGCTGTACAGATCCAAGAAGACAAAATATTGTTTTTCCGGACCACATACAGATATACAAGGGTAATTTAAAATATATATATATGTATATCAATATTTTGGAATTTTTGCTTGGTTACAGAATACCATTCATCAATCTCACAGCCTGTGGGAAGAAGCTATTTCCCAGCTTGGCTGTCCCAATTTTTATGCTCCTGCACCTCTTTTCTGATGGTAGTGTGTCAAAGACAGAAGACCTCTTCTATCCATCACACAGTATCTTCTTCATCCCCTATTTAAGCAGCGCTCCTGGCGAATGTCTTCAATGGAGGAAAGGGAGATCCCAGTGATCTTGGCTGTTTTAATGATCCTTTGTATTGGCTTCTGGTCCTATGCTTTGCAGCTACCGTACTGCATAATTTTGATGTAGACAGACAGAACCTTCTCAATTGAGCTTGTGAAATATTGTCAAGATGGGGACTGGTAGCCTTGCCCTCCTGAACCTCAGGAAGGGTAGGTGTTTCTGCACCTTCCTGACTAATGAGGAGGTGTAGAAAAACAAGGAAACCTGTGGATGCAGTGATTGAATTAAAAACACAATGGTGGACAGCAAAGATGAAGATGCATAGTCAACATTTCAGGCTTGAGCCCTTTATCAAAGTATAAGTAGAATGTAGGCAGGTGCCTGAACAAAATGGTGGGGGGGGAGAAGGCAGAGGGAGGAGCACTGGCCAACAGGTAAGAGTTAATAGGAGGATAAGGGAGGGAGGGCACTGGAGAAAACAGTGGGGGGTGGGGGGGTGATAGGTTTGTGAATGGGGTGGAGAGCTGGAGGAAAGGAGACAGATGATAAGGAAGAGAGGGAGAATGTGGAGTGGTCTAGCGGAAACTGGGGAAGTCAATGTCAATGCCATTGGATTGGCAAGTGCCCAGATGGAATATTAGGTGCTTCTCCCCAATCTACAGTTGTCAGGGGAAGGTGCCAAGGAGGCGAATGGTGGGAAGGGATGAGTGAATGAGGGGTTATGGAAGGAGTGGTCCCGAAAGAAGGCAGAGAGAGGAAGATGCGTCTGGGTGGTGGGATCATGTTGCAGTTGATGGTAATGAAAAGGTGTTGTGGGTCGAACACAGGAATCTGAAGTATTCTCCACTTTCCTGCATCATTGCAGCTCCTAGGAGTCCGTACAATCTATCTCTGAGCCATCCCAGGGCAAAGGAGTCCAAGCCACCTCACTCATTCGCCCTCTCCAATCAGCTGGGCACAATGCCTGCAAAGCTTCAGCAAAGGACACTGCAGACACCTACCTCAGCTCCTCCAACTGCAGTTGCAACCCCTCCCACCAAGAACGACCAAAAAAAAAGCATCTTTTCAGATTCTCCTTTGAACGGTGAGCCATTCTGCTTTGGAAATGTATTGGCAGTTCCTTGTGGTAGCCGGGTTGAAATTCTGGCACTTCCTAACCCAAAATCGCTTTGCAAGAAGGACGGCAGAGCAGCAACTCAAGGTTGGATCGGACTTGGCCAGGCCATCAATTCTCGCGTGTTACAAGAGTATTTCAATAAACTGCAGAGCGGGCAAGGCGCAGGCAATGAGTGAGCAGCTCTTCGATCTATTCCCCTTCAACTACTCCTGAGAAACTTGAAAGTGACAAGTTAGTGACTATGAACTGCACACAGCAACGATGTGGACAAAGAGACAGAAATCAAAATGACTCAAAGAGCATGGTGCTGACAGATAAATATTGCACCACAATTAATCATCATTTCCAAGGTTACAGTGATCGACACTGACAAATTAAAAGTGTTAAAGTCTGCTCTTTGATCCAAGTTTCTTCACCATGTCAATGCATCCGCTCATTTACTTTTAGTGACAGACCATCCTTATAAAGAAATAACAGATCATCTCTTTAAAATGTTCTCCCACATTTGGCATTTCCATTTCCCTGAGAATCCAGCCTGAGCTACAAGAAAGAGCATGGACAAAATCTACAAAGACATCACACTTGTGCCTTTGCAACCCTCCAACACTGGAAATGCAGATGTGGAACTGGAGAGGATCAGCCAAACATAAACCAATCGCTGGAAAGAGAACGCTGAAGACCAGTGCAAATCACGAGAGGACCACAAAAGCTGCGGACACTGGAATCTTGGGCAGGTAAAGAATTTCTGGACAAAGTGCAAAGGTCAGACAGCATCTGTGAGGAGAACACTGACCGATTATTTCTACCCGTGGACACTGTCTGGCCAATCAAGAAATAATCATTTTTTTGGAAAGGTGATGATTACACAAAGGCAGGGAGGAACAGATTGAATTAAATTTGTTGAGGAGGTTAGTGCAGTTTATTCACTTGGTCGATTAACTGGAAAATCTAAAACTTGTGGGTTGCAAGTGAACGCAGTGAGTTTAATGCAAAGATGATCAAACTTGCCGCAGATCAGAGTTCAGCCAATAGGCCCTTTCAAAATGCCGTGTAAAGTGGGGTCCAACCCGGTCAACCCCGTCGGAATCCAACCCGGTCCCTGATCTACCTTCAGAGGAACCCAGTTAAATTTACCTAGGTCCTGTCCACAGGTGATCTGAACAGGAAAATGGCCGACTTGCTTATTCCAGTGACGTCAGCGCTTGCATGTGTGAGTCACCGGGCAGCCAGCACCTGAATATCCAGCAGTACTTCCGGTGAGTGTGTGATGCATCATCATAGGGGCGGGAGGGGGGGGGGGGGGGGCAGAATCCCCTTTAACTTGCCGGGTTGGTGATGTAATGGATAGGACCTGCCCCCCCCCCCCCCCCACCCCGTGATTTGAAAGGTGCTTCCACCACCTTTGTCCCAGTAATCGCACCCGGGTTCCAGGAGGGCTACAGGGTGCAGTTTAAAAGGAGCTACTGACTGTGTGGGTGTATTGGTTACCACACCACCCCCCCCACCCCCCCCAAGACGTGCTTGCTGGTTGGTTATTTGGCTGTTGCAGATTGCCCCTTGTGCATAGATATGACAGAATGGGGGAGGGGAAAGAGGATAAGAATGTAGGGAGAATAAATGGATCACTGATAGTTATCAAGGAGTCAGTGGTCTGAAGGGATTGCTACTGTATGGGCTGCAAGACTCTGAAAATTGGTTCAGTACAGGAGGCAAAGGCGAATGATGGAAGGAAATGTGAGATTGAAAGGCCCCGAGATTGGCAGTCATCACTGGACAGTCCCTTACCTTTTGTGATGTGTGGACAATTTAGACAGATTCAACGACCACAATTAAGAATTCTACAGATGATATTAAAACTGGCAGTGTGGTTAACAAGGAATAACATTGCAAGTAGATATCAAATGGGGACAAAAAAAAATTGGGAATTAGTGTTTCACCCAAATGTGAAGTGACGGAGGAGACAAACGACCCAGGAGACCATACAATCAGCTGTGGGATAGAGAGGCCTTGGAATGCAGGTCTGTGGATGGCAGGGCAGCCCACAAGGGGGTTAAGAGGGCATGGGGAAACTTTCTGTTTTCAGCAAGGCACAACACTGGGAGGCACGGTTAGAACAGTGCGATGCTATTACAACACCACCAACCCGGGATCGAATCGTCTGTAAGGAGTTTGTATGCTCTCCTCGTGACCTGTGTGGGTTTCCTCCGTGTGCTTCAGTTTCTTCCCACCCTCCAGAACGTACGAGGTTAGTATGTAAATTGATCACATGGGTCTATTTGGGCAGGGTACTTTTAGTGTGCCGAATAGCTGAATTAAAATAAGAAGAACCTTAAAAAATATTAAGACACAAGTTAGGGCTTACAGTGCCGCAAAACGTCTGGTCAGCACACAAAAGAACAATGTGAGAGTAATGGAGAAGGCACAGAGGGGATTAATAAAGGGGTATCCAGGTTTGGAAAGTGATACTTCTGAGGAGAGTATGTGTTTGATTACAGAGGAGGCTGAGGGGAGATTTGATGCAGCTGTATAAAATTGGGAGGGATCCAATTAGAATGAACTGCAGGGACTAACTTCCTTACAGAGCGAGCAATGTGGGTAGATTCAGAGATATGGGAAATTGTGTCTTTCATTGCACTTAAAGTGCAATGAAAGTCCCAATTTTTTGCTGCACGTTTATGCCTCTAAGTGCTTGGTAGAAGAATTACAGGATGAAACTTTTATTTCCCATAGAAGAGGCTGGATAAGCTGGAGGATTTCTCCCAGGGGTATAGGACACTGAGAGGAGACCTTGAGGAGGTTGGTAAAATCGTGAGAGGCAGAGGAATCTCAAACGAGAGGGGATTGGGCAAAAAATGATAGGAGAAAGATTTAAAGGGGACCTGAGGTGCACCTTCTTCACACAGAGGGTGGCGGAACAAGCTGGCAGAGGAAGCTGCAATGTTTAAAAGATGATTAGACAGATACATGAGAGGAAAGGTTCAGAGGAATATGACGTGAATGCAAGCAAATATCTTGGTTGCCATGAACATTTAGTTTCGAGATACAGTGTGGTAACAGGCCCTTCTGGTCCACGAGCCTGCACCACCCAAATACACCCGTGTGTCCAATTAACTTGCCAACCCGTACATCTTTGGAACATGGGTGGAAACAGGAGCACTCAGAGGAAACCCTCGTAGGCAATGGGGTGACCGTACAAACTCATCACAGACAGCGGTGGTTTCGAACCCGGGCTGCTGGTGTTGAGATAGCATTGTGCTAACTGGTACACTAATCAGGCTGAGGGGTCTGTTTCTACGCTGAGGAATGATAACTCTGTGACTCTTTGCCTGAACGGGAGGTGAAGGGAGACTTCTTTAATGCTTTTAAATAGAATTGACAGATTGCAGGATTAAGAACCAACAACTGGCCGCTGGGAATTGGTGATACAGATCATCCTTTGCCCAGCATGGTCAAGGTGGGCTGAATGGCCTCCTTTGGCCCATGTTTCCATGATTCAGTGATGCTATCATTTTGCAAGGAACACCCTGGATCCCAGAACCTATCGTTACCAGTGTGAAATGCACACCAAATAAAAGCCTCCAGGCAGCCTTCTGTTGCTCTGTCTTGGGAGTAATTGCTTTTCCATTTCAGTAATTAATTGTTAAGCGTGGTCAAGTGTCAGCTTCTTCTGCTCCAAATAATGAAAGAGAGGGGAAGCAGCAGAATGGCTGTGGTGTTCTCTCGCTATGACAGCAACACCTGCATCACTGTCACCCACTGACACTGGTATGTATAAACTGCATGAAGCAAGCCTTTCATATTATGCAGGGACTGCCACTGACTCGCTCGGCTGCTTGCTGTCTTTGCTTCATATTAGATAGAGGCATTTGGTTTGCATTGAACTACAACCTGTCAAATACAAATAGCACAATAATGCTGACACTGAATGTGTATTTGTGTGTGTGTGAGAGTGTGTGCGTGTGAGAAAGTGTGTGAGTGTGAGAGTGTGTGTATGTGTGAGAGTTTGATAGGGTGTGTGTGCGCATGCACAAGCATGTGAGGAGTGTGTGGGTGCAAATGTGTGAGAGAGTGTGTGCATGAGTGTGTGTGTGTGTGAGTTTGAGAGAGAGAGAGAGAGAGTGTGTATGAGTGTGTGTGTGTGTGTGTGTGTGTGTGTGTGTGTGTGTTTTCCTTCCAAAGATCAATAGATTGATTGTCTGTTTTCATGTGCAGGGCCTGTGTTGAAAACTTGTGCTGGTGTGTTTTGCTGTATATTTTGGAAGCATTCAGAAAGTTGTAAATTCTCAGCTTGAGAACTGTGGAGTCTCGGCCGCTGAGGATACTCAAAGCGGAGTTATTTTCAACAGCACGGAAACAGCTCAACCTGCCCATGCTGACAGCCCAGTCCCATTTGCCTGCACTCAGCCCATATCCTTTTGAACCTTGGCATTTCATTATATGGCTGAACGTTTGTTCACCCTTTGCATGACAGCTGAATCCATTTGATCCCCCTCACTGGGGAATACCAAAGGAGGTTTGCAAGTCAGCTGCTGAGGGTGCAAATCTAAGTGCCACACAGCTGGTCTCACCTCTGGACAGACTGACTCCCTGAGAAATGTGCTGAGAGAAGCCAGGAGGTTTTTTTTTGGATATTAGGGGGTCTGAGGTGAGGAGAAAGTGAAGCTGAGATAAACAGATCAGCCCTGACCTTACTGAATGCCCGAGCCTATTCCTGCTTCCACATCACTGTGATTAGAAACACAATTTAGCTGCCAAACTGATAACAAGATTAAAGCATTAAAATGTGCTACATTTTTTACTAAATTCCACAAGAGGAGGTGGGGATACAATTCCATATAGCGACATTTTTGTCATGGAAAAGTCTTTCTCTCTCATGGTCCCTTACCCCAGCTTGTCTTATTGTCTGAAAATGGTAATCTAAGTGAGTGCAAATCCTGTTTCTCTTGATTTCTCTCACACATTCTGGTTCAGAGATCAATAAATCAAGTTCGCACCTTTGAGAGCAGAGAGCCGTGAGGAAAAGACACTATGTGCATTCCCATTTGATGGGAGACATGACTTGGCACCGCAAACATCTCAGCTACCAAGATGGACACCTGCCTCCCACATCCTGAAGATGCAGTTGGTGAAAAGATGGTGGGATTTGATTTCAGAACCAAGTTACAATGGGGGATGGACAGGCATAAGCAGGTGAGCACATTACAGGATTGCAGGGAGGTGCAAATATGGGATTGAACACAGCCGACCCTTTCAGAGATCAACACTGAGGACAGACAGGAGACTGCAGATGATGGAGTCTGAAGCTAAGCACAATCTGCTGAAGGAATCCAGAGGGTTGAGCATCATCAGTGGGAGATAAAGAATGGGGAACATTTTGAGGCTCTCTACCACGTCTTTCCATCCTCAATAAATGGCTTCAGCTCCAAACTTGGTTCATTCCGTGGTCCGGAGATAAATATTGGCTAGGCTTACCAAGGAATCAACAGTAGAGAGGAGGGAACAAAGAATCCAAACCTTCGTTGCTTCATTTTGCACTGTGGACACACCCTCCTCCATGTTCACACCCCCCCTCCACGCACACACCCTCCTTCACGTACACACCCCCCTCCACGCACACACCCTCCTCCATGTACACGCCCTCTGCCACGGACACGCCCTCCACCTTGAACACACCCTACTCCAAGGAGCCGCCCTCTACCATGTCCACACCCTCCTCCACGGACCCGCCCTCTACCATGTACACACTCCTCTTCATGTACACACCCTTTGTCATGTACACACTCTCCACCATGTTCACACCTTCCTCCACATACACACCGTCCTCCACAGGCCCATCCTCCATCATGGACACGCCATCCTCCACAGACATGCCCTCCTCCATGTGCACACCCTCCCCCACATTCACACTCTCCCTTACGTACACACAGAGGCCTTTCAGGTGGAGGGCCACATTGCTTCTGTGGAATTGAAACCACTATCCACCTATTCCTCCTCCTCCAATCGTGATAGCATCCCCTCCCACCCTATCACACACCCTCCTGCCCTCTCACCCCTCCCACTCGCAACCCAATCCATATACCCTCCCACAACCCTTCTCTCCCATCTCTCCTTACCCCTACACTCCCACCCCTTCTACTCGCTCTCCCACACCCCTCCTTCCCATTCCCTTTCTGATCGACACAATATCATCTGTTTGACATTGCTTCCCTCCCCCAATCATGATATAGTCCCCTCCCACATCACCCATCCTCCCACACCCTCACCCCTCCCTTGCAAACCCACGCCCAAACACCATCTCATATCCTTTCCTACAACCTCTCATCCCTCGCTGACACATCACCTCACCTCTCCCACTCACATCCATTTCCATATACTCTCCCACTTCCCCTTCCTCCCACACCACCCTCTCCTGCTGCACCCCCACCCAACCAACCTTTCACACCACCTCCCACGTCCTACCCAACCCTTCACACCCAATCACCCCACAACACCTCTCTCATGTTACACTGATTCCACCCCCCCGCCCACCACCACCCTCTCCCACTGCCCAAATGTTACTTTGTGTCTCCTTCCCAGCCAGCACTCTTACAGCCCAGCACGATTACTCCCATGCCCCCGCCATGCCAGGCCCTGTCCTGGTCAGGATGTGACTCACCAGCGAGCTGGTATAGGTGGGGTCAGAGGTGTCATCCTGGAGGTAACGGGAGAGGCCAAAGTCAGACACCTTGCACACCAGGTTGCTGTTGACTAGGATGTTGCGCGCTGCCAGGTCACGGTGCACATAATTCATCTCCGATAGGTACTTCATCCCTGCTGCGATGCCACGCATCATCCCCACCAGCTGGATCACCGTGAACTGCCCGTCGTTTTGCTGCAGGAAACGATAAGAGAGGTTGGTCCAGGTTCATCTCTAACACAAGAGAGGGGTGTTCATGACAGAGTGGGACGGGGGTGGGACGGGGTGGGGGGAGGTGAAGGGGGAAGTAGACATGGCCTACCGGTCACCTCAGCGCACCTGACCTGACCACCAAGACCTGGCATGTACGTCCCACTCCAGTCTCAAACCCACCCCACCCCACCCTGAACCCCCAACACACAAACTCACCCAAGCTCACAGTCCAAGCCCAAAACACAAAGCCAACCCCTAACGCACAAACTGAACCCAGCACACAAAGCCAAGCTTAATTTACAAACCAAAGCCCAAGATAGAAACCTAAACTCCAACACACAAGCTCAAACTCTAACACACCTCAACACACAAACCCACCCCTACCTCGAACCCTATGTGTATATCCCACCCCAACAATAATCAAACCCCACCCTAACTCCAACACCTGAGCCCCTCATATGTTCAATACGACCCTCAAGCACTATCCTAACTTTGAATCGCAATACGGATCCAACAACGTCCCATTCCAACACTCATGCCCCACACAAACTCCACAACACCAACATCCCGCACAATCCCCAACACTCACTCCCCAATCAGACCCCAACACCTTCTCTCCATTTCAATTCCAACATCCAAAATCCAGCAATCAAACTCCACAACTCCTGAAACCAAAGACCTTCACCCAATAACGGCCACCCTAACATCCACTCCCAGTAATGATGTTGTGAGCAAGCTTAATTCCCAGTGTAACCATACAATGGCATAATTAGGGTTGCGTAGTGGTCAGCGCAAGGCAATTACAGTGCTAACAACCTGAAAGAAATTTGTCTATAAGGAGTTTGTACATTCTCCCCATGGCCTGCGTGAGATTTCCCTGGGTGCTCCAGGGTTGGTAGGTTAATTGGGCAGCATGGATTTCAATGGCCAAAATTGGCTTCTATTGTGTTGTAAATAAGTTTAAATTTATAGTTTAGTTTCTCAGCTGGATAAAGGAACAGCAAATTAAGCAACTCGATTTGCTCTGTTGCAGGAAAGAGTCAGAGAATGTGTAAGGAGAATCTGACCTACAGTGGTGTGAGATGTGTACAAAATTATAATCACTTAAATGCACAAGTCCTGATGGATATTTTGGATTTCAGAGTGGGCGATATGCAGAGCAGGTGGCCCAGTTGAAAGAGGATGTGATTGACAGGTTGTATTAGCAATATCAATGAAGGTCTGGAAGATCTCAACCAAGGCAACATCAAAACCAGGGTCAATGCTTTGTTATGCAGCTCCACAAAGACTTTGCAGCTCACCACCAGAAGAGCTTGAGAAGTCAGTAACACAGCAACATGAAATATCTAAGGACGAATAATTGAGTAACAGTAGTAATTGAATTGTAATTTTTTTATTGCAGCCCTGTGCCCTGTAACTGTGCTCTTGCCCTACCTCACAGCTCCAGTGACCCAGGTTCGATCCTGACCTCAGGTACTGTCTTCTACAGTGAGTTTGCACGGTCTGCCTGTGATCAGTGTGACATTTTCCTCTTACAAAGAGGCTGTTGGGTTAATTGGCCAGAGTACATTGCCCCTTGTGTGTAGTGAGGTGTGTGTGTGTGTGTGTGTGTGTGTGTGTGTGTGAGGGAGGGAGAGAGAGAGACATAGGAGGGAAGGGGGAAAGGAGCAGAGGGTAGGAGAGGCAGGGGCAGGAGAAGGAAGGGAGGGAGTTTAGAGAGGAGAGATTGAGGTAGGAGAGGGAGGATGGGAAAGGGAGAAGGAGGGCAGGAGAGGATAGAAATGAGAGAGGGGAGGAAGAGATTGTGTGTATGTGAGAGAGATAGGGGCGAGAGAGAGAGAGAGAGAGGATGGAGGAGGAAAGCAGAGGAGGGGTAGGGCCAGGAGGAGGAGGGAGCAGAGGGAGATTGAAGATCAGGAGAGGGGAGGGAGAGGAGAGATTGAGGGGGAGAGGGAGTGATTTTGTGTGTGTGTGTGTGTGTGTGTGTGCGCGCGCGCGCACGTGTGCACTTATGTGCATTGGAATTTAATGGGCATGTGGAGAAAAATCACAAGATTAATGTAAATGGTGCTTATGGTCAGGGTGGACTCAACAGGCCTATTGCTGTCCTATCTAACACAACAATTTTGGATATTTCAAAGGGGAGTCACAAGAAAGCAATTAGCAGAGACAGGCTCTGACACTCAAGCCCTAGAAGGAAAAGGTGCTGCAGATAACATTCCACAGTGCAGACTGGGATAGTCCCTGGAAGGCTTCAAGTCCATGTGAATTAATGTTGGAGAGGACCCCAGCTCCTTACCAATGCACATTTGAAATAATCCCTCATTGAATTGCATGAAAATACTTCCATCCAAACACTGGCTTCAAGCTGTCAGAAAACATAGCTTGAATTTCAAATGACTTGTTAGCTCACTGGGTACAAGTCACTGACTGTGTCACAGTCGTAAAACAAAATTCAGGTTGAAGGAGCCCCTTCCAGAATTAAAACCCACATCCTTGATGTGAATTCAGCAGTGCATGTTTTTATTTATTCCCGAGTTGTTTTCCTTGTTGATTTAGGAACAGGAAAGGCCATTCTGCTCCTCAAGCTGGATTGCTTTTTAACGTGATCATGGCTGATTTGATTATAACCTCGATGGTGCCAGTAACCTTGCAGCTATTTGCCCATCGAGTCCCTATCTATTCTCTGCCAGAAAATTATTCAAAGGCTCTGCTTCCACTGACTTTTGATGAAGAGAAATCGATTTCTCACGATCCTCAGAGTGAGAGAGAAACAAAAAAAATCACCTCATCCCTGACTTAAATGGATGATCATTTATTTTTAAGCAGTGAGTGACCCCCCCCCCACCCCCCAGTTCTAGATTCTCCCAGAATCAAAACATCCTCTTCATACCCAGCATGTCAATGGACCTCATTGATTTAGCAGCAGCAAGGAATTTTGTCTGAAACCCTTCACGTTTTGAAATATTCTTGAACGTCTTTCTGGATCACAGCCTGGAGTTTAGTGGGTCAGCTGTAACTTGGTGCAGAGCCTTGTGTGCAATGAAAGCAATGGTTTGAGCAGCGCTGCTGAGTATCAGGACAAAGCGATAATGGATTGGAAACTGGGTCACTGATTATAGTTCAGCCTGCTCTCTTCACTTGACCACCACCCCCCTCCCCCAACAGAAGACCATGAATATTAAAACTTTTTTTGTCCCTGAGTGGAACACTTGTGTCCTGAAGGACTGACCGTGAGGCTCAGCTAACGCTGCCAGGTCTGGCCTCCAGGAGCAGATCTATTATTTCTGTCATCATTCCCTCATTTTGATTTGGAAGCAGCAGTCACAAGCTGCCTGACAACATGAAGCTTGTTTTGTTCCAGTGATGGTCGGGGTGGGGTGGGGGCTGAGGAGGGTCTGGTTGGGAGTAGGGAGGTCAAGAGAAGATAGTCCACAAACAGGTCTGGGGGTGAAGATAGAGAGGACAAAGGGGGTGGCAGAGATCTGGTAGAAGATGAGGGAAAGGGCAGAGGAATGGTCTCAAATGACTGGAGGATGGCAAATGTAGTTACCTCGTCCAAGAAAGATTGTGGCGACAATTGGTGGATTGTAGACTGGTGAATTTTACGTCAGAGGAGGGCAAATTATTGGAGAGCATTCTTAGGTACAGTATTCATGAGTATTTTGAAAAGCCTCGCCATATTGGGGATCATCTGCATGACTCTGTGAGGGGCCTAATTGAGTTTTACAAGGAAATGACAAAACAATTGATGGAAGATAAGGTGGTGGATGTGGCCTATAGGGATTTTAGTAAGGTTCCCCGTGGTAGACTTATCCAGAAAGTCATGAGGCATCAGATACATGGAAACTTTGGCTGCATGGATTCGCAATTGGCTTGTCTGCCATAGGTCATAGCAGATAGAGGCTGGTGATTGGTGGCATTCCACAGGGATCTGTTCTGGGATCCCTGATCTTCGTGATTTTGAAAATAACGGGTGAAGAAGTGGAGGGATGGGTTACAGATGATACAAAGGTTGGAGGCGTTGTGGATGTCGTAGTTTGCAACAGACAGGATGCAGAGCTGGGTAGATGGTTCAATCCAGATAAATCTGAAGTGATGCACTTTGGATGGTTGAAATTGAAGGGAGAGTTATGCACTCCTAATGATATTGAATTCACGCCCTTAACTCTCACGCATGCGCCCACCAAACTCCATGCATGTACCAACCGAAGACTCGCACGTGCACACAGGAATCAAGATGGCCGTGCCCAGCCTATGGACCTCGAGACACCGACTCACAAGGTAAGTGCGCACATTTTGGCTCTTACATGCCCTGAATCCCTGTTATAGTTTGTCAAATACAACAAAATCCGTGTAAACTTTATACTTTATCTTATATTTTTGAAAAAATTCGGTCATATGTGCGGATGGATACAATTCAGGGGAATACCTATATAAAATTAGGAGGGGCTTCGATATGGTGGACGGCCAGCACCATTTCAGCAGGGTGACAGTAGCAAATAGAAGAGGACTTCTGTTTAAGGTGAGTGGAGGAAAGTTTTGGGAAGGTGTCAGAGGTAAGATTTTTTTAAACACAGTGTGATGGGTGCCAGGTATTCATTGGTGGGGGGGGGGGGGGAAGGCCAGAACAATAAGGTCATTTGAAAGAGACAGGCACATGGAAGTAAAAGAAAATGGAGGGTTATGGGTGTAAGATAGGGAAGGACTAGATCAGTGGTTTTCAAACTGCCCACATAAACCAGCATTCCCCCTTAAGAAATCCCTGTGCCATCAGTGCTCTGTGATGGGTAAGGGATTGCTTAAGGTGGTGTGTGAGTGAGAAGGTTGAGAACCACTGCTCTAGACCCAATTGTTACTGAAATATTTTGCTTGAGAAAAATGGTAATTGGCTCATTTTCTTTGGAGTTCTGAAACCGTGCACATAACGATTAAAACAGTAGTTTTCAAACCTTTTCTTTCCACCCACATACCACCATAATTAATCAATGGCTTAGGGATTGTTTAAGGTGGAATGTGAGTTTGGGGGGGGAGGTGGGGGTGGGAGTTTGAAAACCACTGGACTAGATTGTTGTGGAGCAGGTTTATATGGGGCAGCATAACATTGTGGTCTGAAGGGCCTGTACCATGCTGTTCTACATTCTATGTATGAACATAGATGAGCTTTGAATCACTTGACCTACATAGCCAGGTGAAAAAACTGCTTGAGTACTTACCCTCAAGAATGAATCCAGTGCTCCATTCTCCATAAACTCTGTGATGATCATCACTGGTCGACTTTTGGTGACCACTCCTTCCAAGCGGATGATGTTGGGATGGTCAAACTGACCCATGATACTGGCCTCACTGAGAAAATCCCTCCGTTGTTTCTCAGAGTAGGCAGCCTTCAGTGTCTTGATCGCTGCGTAAATTTCCCGCTTGGCTGATAGCTTGAGGCGGCCCTTGTACACTTCCCCAAACTCTCCTGGGTTTGGGGAATGAGTGAATGTTGTTGCCCGAGAACAAGGTTAAGCAAACAGAAGAGAAATCAGGAAGTCAATTAAAAAGACAACAAAAAAAACACATCCTGCAATTACAACAACATGACAAACCGGTCAAAAGATATCCCACAAATGAGAAGAAAAGTCAATGTACACAACATCTCAAACTCAACAAGATGTACCTGCTCCAATTACTTCCTCAATTTTCACACACGAGACATCAATCTCCTTGGCAAATTCCCGGACGGCCTCATTTGGATCTTCGTAAGTAAATGGATCAATGTAGATCTTCATCCCTGGGGAACCTAGGGAGAGCAGGCAGCAGGTATCAATCAAATCACCTGTCACCAGGGCAGTTTGCAAAGCGTCCAAGTGCTGGGGCTTGTCCTGAATATAAAACAGGTTCTTTGGTGGGGGAAAGAAAATGGCAAGTTGATTTTTATGCAGCAATAGATTTGCTGTAAAGGGATGGCGTTCACTTCTCCCCTGGTTGAGGAAATCTGCAGGTTTGCAAGACTCCTTTTGATTTTGACGCACAAATATATTCTCCCCACAATAAGTGCAGGCTGGAATTATTCAGTGACTTTGCCATTATGACAGGGGAGGTAATCAGTGGTAAGGTGGTGGATTTGGTCGTGAGGAGAATTTCAGATGAATCGATCAGGTTTTCAGCCCTACTTTCTCTCTTCCATCACTTTGACCATATATTCCCGCCTCATTATAAAACTGTCAGGATCTAATGATAGGTCGAGAATCTGGCTTGAATCCTAATGTACAGTTCTTGAAATATTCATTGCAACCATTGTATGCCCTCCTTAAAGGCAAATGGGGCCAATTTGGCCAGGATGGGTAAGTTGGATGAAGGGCCTGATACCGTGCTGCATAACTCTGTGACAGGTAGGGAGCATCATGGCATCGAGGGGCAGCACAGTGAGCAACATGGCTAATGCAACACTATAACAGTGCCAGCGACCCAGGTTGGAATCCCCCACTGCCTTTAAGGTGCTTGTACGATCTCCCCGTGACCTGCGTGGATACCTTCCAGGTCCGGTTTCCACCCATGTTCCAAAAACACACGGGATAAGTCTGGCAATTAGGTGTCACTGGGCGGCATGGGTTTCAATGGCTGGAATCAGCTCTGACTGTACTGCCTTTTGGCAGTCACATTTATTTTCCCAGACCCACCACTTATGCCACCTGCTTCTTGGCGGAGTGCTTTATGTTACAAAGGGTATCATGGGTTTCTCGTTACACTGGGAGGCAAAGTGCCCTGTACAAAAGTCCTTGCAAGCTCTGGCCATCTCCCACCTATCCACCCCCAGCTCTTTGGCGAGCTTGTTACAAATTTTCAAGTCACCTACATGTAAAAGATATTACAGCTGCAGATTCACACAGCAAAAAAAAACAGGCCCGTTCGCCTGTGCTCCTCTCCCTTTCTTCCTCCTCTTATCTCCCTGCGCCTCCCCCCACCAACTTCCCCAGCTTTTTAATTGAGACGACTGCCTCTTTTTCCAGATTCCTGATGGCCCAAAGCCTCAACTGCCTTTTACTTCCTCTGGGTGCTGCATGACCTGCTGAGTTTACTGCAGCACTTTTGTGTCCAGTACAGAAACTGGCCCCATGGCCACGCTGAACAAGTTCCCATTGTTAAAGGGAACTAAAAGAGAGTCCCTTCAGAGAGATGAAATGGCCATGGGGTAACCTTATCCAGTCTAAGATCTGCGTTTAAACCTTGGCACTGGAAAATCAGACGCAAAGTGTGTCAAAGAATTTTCACATTGGAAGATAGATTTATATGCTGTCAATACTCCTATTACCATCTCCTCTGAGGTAAACGTCAGGAACCTCTGCGTACTAAACCAATTAATCAGCAGTTGGTCCATAAGCTCCCGTGCATAAGATTTCAGCACCCCTGGATGAAAACATTCTTCCTCAGATCCTCTCCTCTTAACCCTTTACCTCAAGATTGAGATATTTGTGCTGCTGGTCTGAACAAGTCTGCAGATGCTGGGGTCAAATGCCATGCTGGGCGACGTGCTGAGTTCCACCTACAGGCTCAAGGGATCGGGTCTCAAACCCCTTCAGGGCAATCTCTGTTAAATAAAATATTGGGTTAACAGGTTACCCTGCGCAATTACTTGGCCGATCGACATTTCCAGCAAGCACACGCGTTGGTTTGCGCAGGGGAGTTAGGGTGAGGGGAGCACTCCCAGTGCTCCAGCACGAGGCATGAATACTGATGCATCCAGGAATAAGCCCACTGTTCCACCAGTAACACTATCCTTCCCAGGCACTGTGAATCACGCCCGAGATGACGGCTGATCTAATATTGTGACTGCTTTACAGTAATAGGAGTATTGACAGCATATAAATCTATCTTCCAATGTGAAAATTCTTTGACACACTTTGGTCTGATTTTACAGTGCCAAGGCTTAAATGCAGATCTTTGGCTGGATAAGGTTACCCCTGGTATTTAGCTTGCTATAAAACAAGTCAAGAGACTTTAAGCATGGTTCAAATAATGGGTCAATCACAGTCTCTCTGCCTCTCCTGTTGAGAAGATTAAGCTCACTGATTACCTTGAACTCCTGCTCAGTAAAGATATCAATAAGTTTGAAAGCATGCAGAGAAGATTTACAAGGGTGTTGCTGGGACTTGAGGAGCAGAGGTACGGGGAAAAGTCAAACAGGTTGGCACTTAAACGCTACAAGATAATATTATGTGGTTATAGATAGGGTAAACGCAAGCTATTTACACTCAGGATGGGTGAGACAAGGAGAGGACATGGATTAAAGGTAAACTGTTTAATGAGGACATTGGGGGGGAACTTCATGCAGAGAGTGGCGAGCGAGTGGAACACACTGTCGACTGAAGTGGTGAATGAATGTAGGCTTGATTTTAACATTTATTTTTAAAAAAATGGATAGATACATGGATGGGAGGGGTATGGGGGGGGGGGGGCTATGGTGCGAGTGCAGTTCTGTTAGATGAGGCATAATAATAGTTTGGCACGGACCGGATGAGCTGAAGGGTCTTTTTTTATGCTGTAGTGTTTTATTATTCCAGCCAACCTTCCTTCTGCAGGAGTGGAGAGAACTTGCCAATCTTTTGCCTCTCCACTCCAAGCCACAATTTACTTATGAGATCTGTATATTATATATATACATATATATATATATAAATATATATACACACATAACACAGCATGTACCCTTGACCAGGGTCGGCACCAGAACGTATATAAGAGAGGGGCATTAGTGATTTTGAGGGGGACTGGTTTGGCAGGGCGGTGGGGGTGGGGAGGGGGGTGCTGGCAGGGACCTACCTGTCATTATTGCTATCTGCCCCTCTGATGTGGGACACAAGGACGCTCTTTTCATTTCGTCAAACTATTGACACTTGATGCACGTTAGCGGTGCAGCTAGGGGCAGGAGGAATGTCACTAGCGTGCATCTCAACCTAGATGCTACTGAAGCAGGAGGGACTGGAGTGGGTCGGTTGGCCAGGCATGGCCGCAACCGTATAGGGGGGGGCATAGCACTTCGTTTCAGGGGCAGTGCCCACGGATGGCTGGATCCTGAAAAATGCAATGTGCGCTCTGTATCTTGGGAGCTACCTCTCAGTGAAGGGAGGTATTGATGATGTAATTCACCATGATATTCGGTGTGTCACTCCAGTTTCTGGATGTTTGAAAATCCAGTGCAACACAGTCACTAGATCACTTTTTCTTTCTACTCACCATACTACTTTAAGTATTCCCTATGCCATAGACACTCTATGATAAGTCAGGGTGGGATGAGAGAAGAAAGGAAAAGTTTGAAAACCACTGTCCTAATCGTACCTAATTGACTCATTATGTGCACGGTTTCATAACTCCAAAGGAAATGGGCCAATGACAATTTTTCTCAAGCAAAATATTTCAGTAACAATTGGGTCTAGAGCAGTGATTCTCAATCTTTTCTCCCCACCCACATACCACCTTAAGCAACCCATTACTAATCACAGAACACCTATAACTTAAAGTGGTATGTGAGTGGAAAGGAAAAGGTTGAGAACTACTAGACTAGATAATTCATCTCTGAGTTCCACACCATTCTGTCTTGGAAATACATCGTCGCTGCTTTCAACTCCTGGATCAGCACTTGAGAACATCTTCATCAGAAAGACAGTGAAATGGCTCACCACTCACCCAGGATGGGGAAAAAACAACCACTGGCCATGCTAGCCACACCTATATTTCTGAAATTCCAATAACCTGACTTGGAGCAACCACATTGGTCCAAAAAATAATATACCAACAACTCTACTTTCTTGGAAGATGAAGGAAGTTCAGAATGTTCGCCCTGACCCATTTCTACGGATGCCCCATTGAAAGCAGACTTGCTGGATGCATCACCTCGTGCTACGTACGAGCTGGATTAATCGTGATCAGAAGAAGCAGCAGAAGGTGGTGAATGCAGCTCAGAACATAACGCAAACCACCCCCCCTTCCCCTCCCTGGCCTCTACTGCCTGGGAAAGGCAGCCATTACCCAGAAGGATCTATCATGCCCCTGATTACACTCTCTTTTCTTTCCTCCCACTGGGAAGAAGGCTCAGGAGAGTGAAAGCATGCACCAAAAGGCTAAAATATAGTGTCTTCCCCACAGCCACCAGACTACAGAATGAACCCACAACTGTGCTATCACACTGTCCTTGCTCAGTATCAAGTGGCCTTTCCTCCACTGAAACTCTGTAAATTATGCTCCTGTCTTTCAATATATAGTTGTATGTTCGAGATGACCTCTTTGACTGCTTGCAGAAGAACCCTTCTCACTCTACTAGCTACAACATGGCAAATACATTTAATGTAAAGAAGCAATCAATATGGCAGAAAAATATAATCTCTGTATTCCTTCCCCTATTTACATCAAATTTCATATCTCTCCCAATATCCAGAGATTCCCTTCCTCCCATAGCCCAGTGCTTCTCTCCCTCCCACAATCCAGTGCTGCTCTATCTCCCAAAATCCCAATGCTGACTTCTCTCCCGGTATCCCAGTGCTCCTCTCCCACCCATGATCCAGTGCTGCCCTCTCTCCCAATATCCCAGTGGTTTCCTTCCTCACATCTCCCAGTACTGCCCTTAGGTCCCTCCCTTCAGTTGGATTCCATTATGGTATCCCCTTCACCAGTTCATCTTGGTGAACAGTTGAATATCCTCTTCCGCTCATCTTATGCTGGGAATGCCTTGATGAAAACCACCAACTGCATCTGCCCACAATAAATATCATGGATCAATCACAGAAAGAAACGGCAGAGATCCCCAATCTCTGACCCGCACTCATTCCGTGGATCTTTGAAGCCCTGAGATACACAAGCTTGTGAAGTAATCTGAAAACCCTCTCTGCTGCAGTGTTCCATGGAATGGTCTTGAGAAACAGAATCAAAATGAACAAGCAAAGACCAGCAGATTTGGTTAATGACCAGCGCAATTAGAGCAAAGTGCTTGTGGTGCGCACTCGGCAAGAGGAGGTAAAGTGTGCTGCTACTGGTGGATACACTCACAAATCAACCCCTGTCTCCTTAATACAGCAATTTGAAGGGACTATATCACGTTATGTGTCTATATTAAGATTCGCCATATTTCAGAATTCCCTGACACTTTCATGTAAACTGAGATTACTCAGGAACATATTCAATCTGAGCTGTGACAGTGTTTATTTCGATATATTTTCAGACGAGTGTGATTAGCCAGCTGGCACCATCTGGGAGCTTAACAACTTCCCATTAACAGGATGCTGTGTATACATCAGTGCCACATAAGCTGTTAGGCACATTACCATTTACTGCTGGTGAGACATTCCTCCTAATTTACTCTGCACAAATGTGCCCTGGTCTATACGTGAATGAACCGTTGTTCAATTTTGCTGTTATTCCATGCCCACTGTTAGAAGCCTAGAACACTATGCACAGAAACAGGACCTTCGGCCCATTTAGTCTACGACAAACTATTATTCTGCCCAGAAACAATTAACCCTGAATCCGGACCATATCCCTCCACACCCCTCCCATCCATTCACCTGTCTAAACTTCTCCTAATTGTCAAAATCAAGCCCGCATTTACCACTTCAGCTCATTCCACACATTCACCACTCTCTGTGTGAAGAAGGTCAACCTAAGGTTCCCCTTAAACACTTCACCTTTCACCCTTAAGCCATGACCAATGTGGTGATACGACTACCAGCCTACTGCAGGGGGCGACCTCTGTTCTTGCAGGAAGACCACCAAAGGGCTGACTCCACCTGGCCGACTGTCAATCAGCTGACTCGGATATAAACCTGAGCTGAACCCTCCTGAGCCAATCACACAGGAGCCACCAAAGCATGAACTGGTTTTCAGACTTTTACTGGAATAAAGCCTGTTGTACAGTCTTTGAGTTTTGGGCTTGTTTGCTGCTACCTCAGCGCACCACAACCTCAAGTTCTTGTCTCACCCAACCTCAGTGGAAAAAGTCTGCTTGTATTTACTCCATCTATACCACTCATAATTTTGAATGCTTCTATCAAATCTCCACTCATGCTTCGACCCTCCAGGGAATAAAGCCTTCGCCTGTTTTACCTTCACTGGAACTCAGTTCCTCAAGTCTTGGCAACATCCTTATGAATCTTCTCTGCACTCTTTCAATCTTATTGATCAGTATGCAGACACCAACCATGCTTTTCCATCTGAGCAAGTCTCATTATCTTCCTCACCAAGTTCTGAAATTTAACTGTGATAATCTTCATTTGGTATTTCTGTCCTGGATCTACTGCAGTGAATAACAACCATAAATTGTCTGCACAAATTCCTCCTTGGGCTGTTACACTGAGAAGTCCGGGAGTGGGAAATGAAGGTGCTGCAGAGGAGAGGACGTCAGTGGTGGGGGAGGGTCAGTGAGTCCAGAAAGATCTCTGCCAGAGATTGGGGTTGTCTTGGTCTGTATTCAAGCCAATGCTTGAGGAGTGGAGAGCCGTGCTGGGCCTTCTGTCAGATCAGCCTAGAGGATATCAGATAGCGGTCAGGGCCATGGGTCAGATTGGGAGTGGGGGTAGTGGTGACTGGCCAAAAGAAGACCCAAATCTTCCACCCCAAGTTGGACAGATGAAGGCAGGCATTAGATTGGGTATTGGCAGCATTGTCAGTGGTTGGAATGACGATCCCATGAGACTGGGGTTGGGGAGTCAGACTGAGGATGGAACAGAACATCAGGACCCAGATCAGTAAGTTGGTCAGTTGATTATGTGTACATGGCCTTGGCCTGTGATAAGAGGGGAAGGGAATTTGCAAAAGAGGCACTTAGGTCGTCAGTTTAGGGTTAGCACAGGGCTTGGCGCCTTGGCCACAAACAGAGTTCTCGGAGGGATCAGAGTTTCCCTGTCCTGGTTGTCCTGTGGCACCCCAGGAAATGACATCACTCTGACTCGGATCTCTGTCACATGATACAGGAGTTGCTCAGTGGAATTTCTAGTGGCACTCTTCTTTCCAGAAAATATTCAGAAGGGCTTACCGCTTTATTGTCATACCTGTGGCACTGAACGAAAATACTACGCCACAAGGGCTCCGCTTTGGTGGTCGCCTTCCCAAGATCGTGTTATATGGCGAGCTCTCCACTGGCCACCGTGACAGAGGTGCACCAAAGAAAAGGTACAAGGACTGCTTAAAGAAATCTCTTGGTGCCTGCCACATTGACCACCGCCAGTGGGCTGATAACGCCTCAAACCGTGCATCTTGGCGCCTCACAGTTTGGCGGGCAGCAACCTCTTTGAAGAAGACCGCAGAGCCCACCTCACTGACAAAAGGCAAAGGAGGAAAAACCCAACACCCAACCCCAACCAACCAATTTTCCCCTGCAACCGCTGCAATCGTGTCTGCCTGTCCCGCATCGGACTTGTCAGCCACAAACGAGCCTGCAGCTGACGTGGACTTTTTACCCCCTCCATAAATCTTCGTCCGCGAAGCCAAGCCAAAGAAGAAGAAGATACTACAGATTCTATCACCAATGTGTATATGTACATATGTACAGATGGTAGTGTAGAATGCCCGGATTGGGGCCTCCACCTACCTCACTTGACCGAGGCTGGGGCCGCCGCTTCCCCTTCGCTTTTGCCCGGATCGGGGCCACCGCCGCCTACCCTCTGCCTGGAGCGGGGCCGGGACCGCCACTGCTTTCCCTGTGCCCGGACCGGGGCTGCCGCCGCCTCCTTCTTTCAGCCCCGGTCCAGGCAGAAGCGAGTGGGAGGCAGTGGCCCCGGCCTCGGCAGAGCGAAGCAGGCGGAGGCCCCGGTCCGGGCAGAAAGAAGGAGGCGGCGGCCCTGGTCCGGGCACAGGGAAAGCAGCAGCGGCCCCGGCCCCGGTCCGGGCAGTATGGTCCGACCGAGGAGGGGAGGCAGGCCCCTCCAGCCCAGGTAAGAAACCTGCATAGGAGAAGGTCACTCCAATATAAAACCTACGACCCAAGGACCTCGCTGCCACGTTCCAGCTTGCTTGGCCACGGCACACGAACCATGGGTGTAAAGGGTGGGGCCAGTACTGCGCACACTGCACTCCACCTAAAAGCTCCTATGCCCAGGACCGAGGACATGTCCACGTCCTCCCCCTCCACGTCCTCCCCCTCAAAAGATGCTCACAAACTCAAGCTAGCATGCTGGAACATCAGAACCATGCTAGACAAGGCTGACAGCCACCGACCTGAACGTCGGTCTGCCCTCATCGCACATGAACTCCTCAGACTCAAACATCGACATAGCCGCTCTCGGTGAAGTACGCGTTGCAGATGTAGGCAGCCTCCAAGAACGCGGCGCGGGCTACACACTCTACTGGTCTGGCAAGCCTATGGATGAACGATGCCTATCTGGTGTAGGCTTCATGGTCAAGAATTCCATTGCCTCCAAACTCAAAAACCTTCCGACAGGCCACTCGGACCGGATCATGTCCATGCGACTCCCCCTTCAAAACAAGCGTAGCATCACCCTTATCAGTGTCTATGCTCCAACCCTCCAGGCAGAACAAGCAGAAAAGGACAAGTTCTACACTGATCTGCGCAACCTCATTCAACGCACCCCTACAGCCAACAAGATTGTCATCCTTGGCGACTTCAACGCTCGCGTCAGCAAAGACTTAGAAACCTGGCCAGGAATCCTGGGCAAGCATGGTGTCGGCAAGTGCAACAACAACGGGCGCCTCCTGTTGGAGCTCTGCATAGAACAGCGGCTTGTCATTACAAACACCCTTTTTCAGCAGAGGGACAGCCTGAAGACTACCTGGATGCATCCCCGATCCAAACACTGGCACCTCCTGGACTACGTCCTGGTGCGAGAAAGAGACAAATGAGATGTGCTCCACACCAGGGTCATGCCCAGCGCGGAATGCCACACTGACCATCGGCTGGTTCGCCGCAAGGTCAACCTTCACTTCAAGCCAAAGTCCAGGAACAGTAAAGCCCCCAGAAAGAGGTTCAATTTTGGGAACCTGCAGTCAGACAAAGTTAGAGGAAACTTCCAGGCAAACCTCAAAGCAAAGATCGAGGATGCAATCCGCCTCACAGACTCGTCCCGAAACCCTCTGGGATCAGCTGAAGACTACCATACTGCAATCCATTAAAGAGGTACTGGGCTTCTCCTCCAGGAAAAACAAGGACTGGATCGACGAAAACAAGCAGGAAATCCAGGAGCTGCTGGCAAAGAAGCGAGCTGCCCACCAGGCTCACCTTGCAAAGCTGCCCTCGCCAGAGCAGAAACAAGCCTTCCGTCGCGCATGCAGCCATCTTCAGCGCAAGCTCCGGGAGATCCAAAATGAGTGGTGGACTAGCCTCGCCAAACGAACCCAGCTCAGCGCGGACATTGGCGACTTCAGGGGTTTTTACAAGGCTCTAAAGGCTGTATACGGCCCCTCACTCCAAGTCCAAAGCCCGCTGCGAAGCGCAGACGGAAAAGTCCTCCTCAGCAACAAGATCTCCATCCTCAACTGATGGTCATAACACTTCCAATCTCTTTTCAGTGCCAACTGCTCACTCCAAGAATCCGCCCTGCTCCAGCTCCCTCAACAGCCCCTCAGGCTAGAGCTGGATGAGGTCCTCACCCGGGAAGAGACATATAAGGCAATTGAACAACTAAAAAGTGGCAAAGCAGCAGGTATGGATGGAATCCCCGCAGAGGTCTGGAAGGCTGGCGGCAAAACTCTGCATGCCAAACTGCTTGAGTTTTTCAAGCTCTGCTGGGACCAAGGAAAGCTGCCTCAGGACCTTCGTGATGCCATCATCATCACCCTGTACAAAAATAAAGGCGAGAAATCAGACTGCTCAAACTACAGGGGAATCAAGCTGCTCTCCATTGCAGGCAAAATCTTCGCTAGGATTCTCCTAAATAGAATAATACCTAGTGTCGCCAAGAATGTTCTCCCAGAATCACAGTGCAACTTTCGCGCAAACAGAGGAACTACTGACATGGTCTTTGCCCTCAGACAGCTCCAAGAAAAGTGCAGAGAACAAAACAAAGGACTCTACATCACCTTTGTTGACCTCACCAAAGCCTTCGACACCATGAGTAGGAAAGGGCTTTGGCAAATACTAGAGCGCCTCGGATGCCCCCCAAAGTTCCTCAACATGGTTATCCAACTGCACGAAAACCAAGAAGGTCGGGTCAGATACAGCAATGAGATCTCTGAACCCTTCTCCATTAACAATGGCGTGAAGCAAGGCTGCGTTCTCACACCAACCCTCTTTTCAATCTTCTTCAGCATGATGCTAAAACAAGCCATGAAAGACCTCAACAATGAAGACGCTGTTTACATCCGCTACCGCACGGATGGCAGTCTCTTCAATCTGAGGCGCCTGCAAGCTCACACCAAGACACAAGAGCAACTTGTCCGTGAACTACTCTTTGCAGACGATGCCGCTTTAGTTGCCCATTCAGAGCCAGCTCTCCAGCGCTTGACGTCCTGTTTTGCGGAAACTGCCAAAATGTTTGGTCTGGAAGTCAGCCTGAAGAAAACTGAGGTCCTCCATCAGCCAGCTCCCCACCATGACTACCAGCCCCCCCACATCTCCATCGGGCACACAAAACTCAAAACGGTCAACCAGTTTACCTATATCGGCTGCACCATTTCATTGGATGCAAGGATCAACAACGAGATAGATAACAGACTCGCCAAGGCAAATAGCGCCTTTGGAGGACTACACAAAAAAGTCTGGAAAAACAACCAACTGAAAAACCTCATAAAGATTAGCGTATACAGAGCCGTTGTCATACCCACACTCTTGTTTGGCTCCAAATCATGGGTCCTCTACCGGCATCACCTACGGCTCCTAGAACGCTTCCACCAGCGTTGTCTCTGCTCCATCCTCAACATTCATTGGAGCGACTTCATCCCCAACATCGAAGTACTCGAGATGGCAGAGGCCGACAGCATCGAATCCACGCTGCTGAAGATCCAACTGCGCTGGGTAGGTCACGTTTCCAGAATGGAGGACCATCGCCTTCCCAAGATCGTGTTATATGGCGAGCTCTCCACTGGCCATCGTGACAGAGGTGCACCAAAGTACAAGGACTGCCTAAAGAAATCTCTTGGTGCCTGCCACATTGACCACCGCCAGTGGGCTGATATCGCCTCAAACCATGCATCTTGGCGCCTCACAGTTCAGCGGGCAGCAACCTCCTTTGAAGAAGACCGCAGAGCCCACCTCACTGACAAAAGACAAAGGAGGAAAAACCCAACACCCAACCCCAACCAACCAATTTTCCCTTGCAACCACTGCAATCATGTCTGCCTGTCCAGCATCGGACTTGTCAGCCACAAACGAGCCTGCAGCTGACGTGGACATTACCCCTCCATGAATCTTCGTTCGCAAAGCCAAGCCAAAGAGAAAGAGTGTAGAATGATTGTGATTGCCTGAGAGCGTAGCCACGCCTACTGGTAGGTCTTAAAGGGTTGCTCCTAGCCAGACCAGGTCATTCTGGACTGGTCGACCTACATGTGATACACTCCAGTCTTCTCATTAATAAAAGCCTTGGTTTGGATCAACATGCCTTTGATTCATTTGAAGCGCTCTACAATTTTATTAACTTGAAAATTTTAAAGGGATGAAACGTATGCTGTGGCTGGAAGCCTCGACATTGACCCACAGTCGGCTACAGCCTCAAATGACTTTAAGCACTGGGTGAGGTGCTTCGAAACATACAACTCTCTGACTCTGCCGTGATAGAGGACAGCCATCGACTACTAATATTCATGACTATGGTGTCCCCGAGAGTCTACCGGAGCATCCAGGACGCAACCACTTACACGCAGCCATGAAGGTGTTGAAAGGGCTCTACGAGCGACCAGTGAACAGGATCTACACTCGGTACAAACTAGCAACAAGGAGGCAACAGCCTGGTGAGTCCTGTAGAGCTTATATTCAAGTACTAAGGGCCATGGGCAGGGACTGTGCCTGCAGACAGAACTGCTGTGGAGACCACAGACGATCTCATTCGGGATGCCTACGTGGCCGGGGTCCGATCGAATGAGGTGAGACAAGCCTGCTAGAGCACGGGGGAGAAAACCTAGAGGATGTGATCCAATCGCAGACACAATGGAGGATGTGGTCTTAAGTATGGACGTGTACACTCAGGGCTGGACCCCATGCTCTGATGCGAGTAGGATTCCCTCCCTCAACTCTACTATCTGCTGGCACACTGATGGCCTGTCGGCTGCCGCTACGCTGCCCGATGTGACCCCGAAGTGTTATTTCTGCGAGAGGGACAAGCACAGCAGGTCCCAGTGCCTGGTGAGAAAAGCCAGGTGCCAGAAGTGCTTTCACAGCCTTTGAAGCGAATGGGTGCTATATCAATTCCTCAGGGTACCCTTTGGGGTCACGAATGCCGTCGAGGTCTTCCAGCAGGAAATGGACTGGATGGTGGACCAGAACGGGCTAACTACTACTTTCCCGTATCTGGATAATGTCACCATCTGTGGCCATGACATGGAGGATCATGATGCCAACCTTGAGAATTTTTTTCAGACTGCAACTAGGCTGAACTTGAACTACAATTTCGACAAGTGTGTCTTCTGGACCACTCGGCTCGCAATTCTGGGTTGTGTGGTGGAGAACGGGGTGGTCATGCCGGACCCTGACCGCATGCGTCCCCTCATGGACTTGCCCCACACCCAGAAGGCACTCAGACGCTGCCTGGGCTTCTTCTCTATGCCCGCACTAATGGGTTCCACACTATGCTGACAAGGCATGGCCACTCATCAAGACCACCTCCTTCCCCCTATCAATCGAAGTGAGCGGCCTTCGACCGCATCAAATCGGACATCACAGCTGCAATGCTGCATGCCATCGACGAGCCCATCCCATTCCAAGTCAAGAACGATATGTCAGATTTTGCACTGGCGGCCATTTTGAACCAGGCCGGCCGGCCAGTAGCCTTCTTTTCCAGAACCCTCCAGGGTCCTGAGAGTCGACACTCCTCTGTCAAGAAGGAAGCCCAGGCCATAGTCAAAACAGTACGTCGTTAGAGACACTACCTCACTGGCAGGCGCTTTACACTGCTGACCAACCAACGCGCGGTCTCCTTCATGTTTAGCAATGCCCAGCGAGGTAAGATCAAGAATGACAAAATCGCCAGGTGGAGAATCGAGCTCTCCACCTTTAATTATGACATACTGTATTGGTCTGGTAAACTCAACGACCTGCCAGATGAGCCATCATACAACCAGACAGGCTGCAGAGACTCCACGAGGAGCTCTGTCATCCATGGGTCACTAGGTTCGGAAATTTTGTCAAAGCTCGCAACCTGCCCTACACGGTGGAGGAGATTCGCTCCATGACCTGAGCTTGCCCAGTGTGCACTGAGTTCAAGCCCCACTTCTTCCGTCCAGAGAACATCCAAGTCATCAAAGCCACCCAACCCTTTGAGCATCTCAGCGTGGACTTCAATGGGTCCCTACCGTCGACCAACCATAATACCTACATCCTTACGGCCATCGACAAGAACTCCCATTTCCCATTGGCTGTGCCCTGCTCGGACATGACTGCCTCCTCAGTCATAGAGGCCCTGCACAGCATCTTCGGGTACCCCAGTTACATCCACAGTGACAGGAGGTCCTCGTTTATGAGCGCGGAGCCACGGCAGTACCTTCTGGAGCGTGGTATTGCTTCAAGCAGGACCACCAGCTATAACCCACGCGGTAATGGGCAGGTCGAAAGAGAGAATGCCACCATCTGGAAAGCGGTTACGCTTGCCCTCCGGTCCAAAGGTCTCCCCAACTCTGGCTGGCAGGACATTCTCACTAGTGCCCTACACTCCATCCGCTCCCTCCTATGCACCGCGACCAATGCCACCAGAAGACACACTTGTCGAAATTGTAGGTCAAGTTCAGCCGAGTTGCAGTCTGAAAAAATTTCTCAAGGTATGCTCCAGTCTTCTCATTAATAAATGCCTTGGTTTGGATCAACAAGCCTTTGATTCTTTCGACGTGCTCTACACTCTGCACAACACAGTTACAGCATTAGTGACTGAGTTTGAATCTGCCACTGTCTGTAAGCAGCTCCCCCCACCCCCTCCATGACCTGCGTGGGTTTTCTACCAGGTGTTCCAATTTCTTCATGTCGACCAAAATGTACAGGCTTGGTAGGCTAATTGGTTTCAATTGAAGCAATGTGGATTTCATGGGCCAGAAAGCCTACTATGGAGCTATGTTATTAAAATTAAATTTTAAAAAATCGACGTTTTTTTTTGCCGCAGAAGCAGATAACCTACCCCAACCTGTCCACGCTGGTGCTTGCCCAACACGAGGTGCGTTTGCCAACCAGTGGCCCACTCGACCACCACTGGCCCAAATTTCCCTTCAGTTCAATCACTTCCACAGCCTGGTCCTGCATGTTGATAAAGTCAGTTTCTAGCACTGGTTCTGGCCATGTGTTCCAAATCATGCCATCCTCTGTGTGGGGATTTCCCAGATTCCTGGTCCATGTTCGAGTTTATAGTGATGTTCTAAGTCCATCAGTCATTATCTTATCCCTTCACATAAAATAGGCTCGAATCATCAATTACTCTGACACCACAAAATGGCCTGTCTGCCCCATAGAAGTGCCACTTTTTTTCTTGCACTAAATGTAACTGTGAATAATTATGATCTGTCGATCTTTTGTCTTTATTGTTTCTTTCTACGTGGTAATTTAATTTTTAATTTAGACATTAGGGCGGCATGGTTGGTGTAGCAGTTAGCGCAACACCTTTACACTGCTAGCAATCGGGACCGGGGTTCAAATCCCGCACTGCCTGTAAGGACTTTTGTACGTTCTCCCCGTCTCTGCATGGGTTTTCCCCGGGGGGGTCCTGTTTCCTCCCACTATTCGAAAAGTTCTGGGGGGAGGGGTGTAGGTTAATTGGGTGTAAATTTGGTGGCATGGACTCGTGGGCCAAAATGACCTGTGTGGTAAACCAATGTTGTGCCATGATTGGCTGCTGCCGGCTGGACACGCTTCTGGAGACTGATCCTACCCATAGCCCTTTGAATGTTCCCCTTTCTCTTTGCTTTTGTCGGTTATTGCGGTTGATAGTTGTTCCAGTCTTTAGGTAATAAAAGCCTGATAGTTTCACAATATCAGCCTTTTGGTGATAATTGATAGTGCATCAGCCTGTTACCGTGCTGTATGTCTAAATTTTAAAAATTTAAAACCTACCGCACGGTAACAGGCCCTTACGGCCCACGAGCCCATGCTGCCCAAATACCACAACAAACCAACAACTCCCATACGTCTTGAAGGGTGGGAGGAAACTGGAGCACCTGGGAGAATGTACTAATTCCTTACGGACAGCTTATTCAAATCCGTGTCGCTCGTGCTGCAATAGCATTGCGCTAACCATGCTGTACTAACGTAGACCATTTGAGTTGTTTTTTTTAAACAAAGTACCAGTTCTTCTGCAGCAAGTAGGCATTTCCGTGCACATATACATTGCATTATGTGCGTCACTAGGCACACATTTTTATTTCAATAATTTTTTTTATTTTAGAGGCACTGTAACAGGCCCATTCTGGCCCATGAGGCCATGTTGCCCATATACACCCATGAGACCAATTCACCTACTAATCCCGTATGGGAGGAAACCCACGCAGACACAGGGAGAATGTATAAACCCTGACAGATTTGAACCCAGGTCATAGTGCCACTCAACTACTGCACTAACTGTGCACCCAGTTAGATCCTCTTATCAGATTATTATTTGTTATTAAGAGTATTGTTTTAATCTTCTAATTTTAACTGAGCATGAGCCATGGCTCCTGGCTCTTCCAATTCTGCTGGACCACGACTGCTGTCCAGCCCCTTCTATTTGTACTTCACTCAATTGACCATGTCTGATTGGTTCCAGTTGCCACCTCTGACTGGTTCCAGTTGCCACCTCTGACTGGTTCCAGTTGCCACCTCTGATTGGTTCCAGTTGCCCATCTTTGATTGGTTCTAGTTACCCACCTCTGACTGGTTCCAGTTGCCACCTCTGACTGGTTCCAGTTACCATCTCTGATTGATTCCAGTTGCCCATCTTTGATTGGTTCTAGTTGGCCACCTCTGATTGGTCCCAGTTGCCCACCTCTGCATCACATCCATGAAGCATTGGCCAAACCAAACTCTCTTTCTCTCAATCCCAAACTCTTCCAAGATTCAAGATATTGTCATTTTTGTAATAAAACAGTGTCATATTACAAGAAATTTCTTTGGCTTGCTGCAAGGGTGACAGATTCGCCACTGGCAAAAATTGCCTGAAATGCATCTTATAATAATAGAAAGAGAAGCAAATGAAAGTCCACACCACCCCCCCCCCCACCACCACCCATCTCAGATATGCTAATATCGGCAAACTTTCAAGTGCAGGAAATAGTTTGTAAAAGTACCTTATCACAAGATATAGGAGCAGAAGTAGGTCTATTAGGGATTAGGGGATATGAGGAGAAGGCAGGTAGGGGGAGTTAGGTCATAAATTAGATCAGCCATGATCGTATTGAATGGCGGAGCAGGCTCGATGGGCCATTTTTGGCCTACTCCTGTTCCTACTTCCTATGTTCCTATTGGCCCATCGAGTCCTCTGCTGTTCTAATCCACCCACCTACTCAGCCCCCCCCCTCCCAGCCTTTCTCCCCGTAACCTTTGATTTAACTTTGAATTATAAAGCTCTAATTTAATATTCAATTGGCTTTCTCAATAGACCTTGAAAGCAAGAAACAAGTCTTGAATAATCCAGATAATGCTTCAATCCCCCCACTTGCAGAAAACGCTGCGTTTTCTTTCTTCAGCCCAAGGTCCATTACTTTGACTCTCTGCTCATTCACTTCATCTCACTGTGTTTTGACAACTTCTTGGTTGCATGCAACCAAGAGTCATGCATACATAAACTATTACCAAAGGAAAGGCTTGAATGCACTAAGAAGAATGTACTGTTATAGCAAGCAACTGGAACAAATCATCATGGTCACAACCTCTTCTCACTGCTACCATTGGGTAGAAGGTACAGATGCCTGAAGAACAACATCTCAAGGTTCAAGAACTGTTTCTTGCCAACAGCTATCAGGATCTTGAACCGCCCCTTGTTACCACAAAAATGACAGTCTACTTTTATCATGAATACGGGGTTATAGGTAAATATTTATCATCCATCTATCTTTTCTTTTTATTATTTCTTTTGAATTTACGGTATACTATTATACTTTTTTCATGAAGTACCTGTTTGGCAGCAGCAAATAGGAATATCAGTGCATTTGTACATTGTACAATGTGTATGACAATAAATTCCTTGTCATTATGGGGAGAGCATGAGGTCTCCACACAGAGAGCAGGGTATTGAACCTGGGCCAGATGAGCTGTCAGATATAAACTCATCAGAATGGGCCTCTGTAATTTCACTACTCTGAGTCTCCTGTGTTGGAGTGGGCATTGCCTGAGAGGATGGCGGCTTGCTCATCAGACAGACAACATGACAACTCTGTGGAGAGACGCAACAGCTGCTCTGTCTGGGAGTCACTTACCTCGTCCAGTGCTGTAATGTTGGAGGTTATCGCTGTACACAGCCTCTTTGCCATACGCACGTTTCCTGTGACAAAAGAAGAAACAAGCATTAGTGTCATTTTGGTAGGAACAGCAATGTTATCAGAGAAGACATGGGAGCAGCAGCAAATGACGTGATTCCTAAGGCCAAAGTCAGGCAGCATCTGATATCTTAAACCAATAGGGCAGCAGTTCTGCTATGTCGGAATGTAAAAATCCAAAAATATACCAGGCTTGACACTTTGGTGCTCATATTTTGCAGATAATTGGATGTAATTCTTATAAAACCAAAAATACTTACAATTCACGTTATTTTTTGAAAGCTGCACAACATTGCAATAAATGTTCAAGTGAATGTAATAAATTTGAAGGGGGCACCAATGGGGAGTGGGAACTGGGATCCGGGTGAATTTCAGTAGGGAGTGGGAGCTGGGGTCCTTGTGAGTTTCAGTGAGGAGTGGGAACTGGATTCTGGGTGAGTTTCAGTGTGGAGTGTGAACTGGGGTCCTGGTGAGTTTCAGTGGTGAGTGAGAACTGGGATCTGAGTGAGTTTCAGTGGGGAGTGGGAACTGGGGTCCTGGTGAGTTTCAGTGGGGAGTGGGAACTGGGGTCCTGGTGAGTTTCAGTGAGGAGTGAGAACTAGGGACTTGTTGAGTTTCAATGGAGATTGGGAAATCGGATCTGAGTGAGTTTCAGTGGGGAGTGGGAACTGGGATCTGGGTGACTTTCAGTGGGGATTGGGAATGGTGGTCCTGGTGAGTTTGAATGGGGAGTGCGAACTGGGGTCCTGGTGAATTTCAGTGGATAGTGAGAACTGCAATCGCGGTGAGTTTCAGTGGGGAGAGAGAAATGGGATCTGAGTGAGTTTCAGTGGCAAGTGTAAACTGGGATCCTGGTGAGTTTCAGTGGGAAGTGGCAACTGGGATCTATGTGAGTTTCAGTGGGGAGCGGGAACTGGGCTCCCGATGAGTTTCAGTGGGCTGTGTAAATTGAGATCCGTGTTAGTTTCAATGGGGAGTGAGATCTGGGATACTGGTGAGTTTCAGTGGCGAGTGGGATCTGGGGTCCTGGTGAGCTTCAGTGGTGAGTGGGAACGGTGATCTGGGTGAGTTTCAGTGGGGAGTGGGACTGGGGTCCTGTTGAGTTTCAGTGGTGAGTGGGAACTAGGGTCCTGATGAGTTTCAGTGCGGAGTGGAAACTGGGGTCCTAATGAGTTTCAGTGGGGAGTGGGAATTGCGATCTGTATTAGTTTCAATGGAGAGTGGGAACTGGGATCCGGATGAGTTTCTGTGGAGAGTGGGAACTGGGATCTGGGTGAGTTTCGTTGGGTAGTGGGAAATCGGATCTGGGTGAGTTTCAGTGGCGAGTGGGAACTAGGGTCCTGGTGAGTTGCAGTTGTGATTGGGAACTCAGATCTGGGTGAGCTTCAGTGGGGAGTGGGAGCTGGGGTTCCTGTGAGTTAAAGTGGGGAGTGGGAACTGGGATCCTGATGAGTTTCAGTGGGGAGTGAGAACTGGGGTCCTGGTGAGTTTCTGTAGGGAGTGGGAACTGGGATCTGGGATTATTTCAGTGGGGATTGGGAACAGTGTTCCTGGTGAGTATCAGTGGGGAATGGGAACTGGGATCTGGGTGAGTTTCAGTGGGGATTGGGAACGGTGGTCCTGGTGAGTTTGAATGGGGAGTGGAAACTGAGATCTTAATGAGTTTAAGTGGGTAGTGGGAACGGGGATCTTGGTGAGTTTCAGAGGGGAATGTGATCAGGGATCTGGGTGAATTTCAGTGGGGAGTTGGAACAAGGTCCTGGTGTGTTTCAGTTGTGAGTGGGAACTGTGATCCTGGTGTGTTTTAGTGTGGAGTAGGATCTGTGTTCCTGGTGAGTTTCACTGGGGTGTGGGAACTGTGATCTGGGTGAGTTTCAGTGGTGTGTGGGAACTGGGTGAGTTTCAGTGGGGAGAAGTAACTGGGATCCTGTTGAGTTTCAGTGGGGAGCGGGCATTGGGATCCGAGTGAGTTTCAGTGGGGAGTGGGAACTGGGATCTGAGTGAGTTTCAGTGGGGAGTGGTGACTAGGATCTGAGTGAATTTCAGTGTGGAGTGTGAACTGGGGTCCTGCTGAGTTTCAGTGGTGACTTGGAACTGGGATCTGTGTGAGTTTCAGTGGGGAGTGGGAACTAGGGTCCTGGTGAATTTCAATGGTGACTGGGAACTGGGATCGGTGTGAGTTTCAGTAGGGAGTGGGAACTAGGGTCCTGATGAATTTCAAAGGTGATTTGGAAATCGGATCTAAGTGAGTTTCAGTGGGGAGTGGCAACTGGGATCAGGGAAGGTTTCAGTGGTGAGTGGGAACTGGGGTCTGGGTGAGTTTCAGAGGGGAGTGGGAACTGGGATCTCAGTGATTTTCAGTGGGTATTGGGAACTGTGATCTGAGTGTGTTTCATTTGGGAGTGTGAACTGGGATATGAGTGAGTTTCTGTGGGGAGTGGGAACTGTGATCAGGGTGAGTTTCAGAGGAGAGTGGAAACTGGGGTCCTTGCGAGTTTCAGTGGAGATTGGGAACTGGGGTCCTGGTGAATTTCAGGGGCGAGTGGGAACTGGGAACTGTGTGAGATTCAGTGGGAAGTGGGAATTGAGGTAGGTCCTGGTGAGTTTCAGTGGGGAGTGGGAACTAGGGTCCAGGTGAGCTTCAGTGGGGAGTGTGAACTGGGGTCCTGGTGAGTTTCAGTGGGGATTGTGAACTGGGGTCCTGGTGAATTTCAGGGGCGAGTGGGAACTGGGAACTGTGTGAGATTCAGTGGGAAGTGGGAATTGAGGTAGGTCCTGGTGAGTTTCAGTGGGGAGTGGGAACTAGGGTCCAGGTGAGCTTCAGTGAGGAGTGTGAACTGGGGTCCTGGTGAGTTTCAGTGGGGAGTGGGAACTGGGGTACTAATGAGTTTCAGTGGGGAGTGGGAATTGCAATCCGTGTTAGTTTCAATGGAGAGTGGGAACTGGGATCCGGATGAATTTCTGTGAGGAGTGGGAACTGGTTTCCTGGTGAGTTTGAGTGTGGAGAGGGAACTGGGATATGGGTGAGTTTCAATGGGGAATTGGAATTGGGAACTGTGATAAGTTTCAGCGGGGAGTGGGAAGTGGTATCCTGGTGTGTTTAAGTGGGTAGGGGGAACTGGGGTCCTGTTGAGTTTCAGTGGGGAGTGGGAACTCTGATCTGGGTGAGTTTCAGTGGGGATTGGGAACTGTGATCTGGGTGAGTTTCAGTGGGGAGTGGTATCTGGGGTCCTGGTAAGTTTCAGTGGGTGGTAGGAACTAGGGTCCTGAAGAGTTTCAGTGGGGAGTGGAAACTGGGGTCCGGATGAGTTTCAGTGGGGTGTGGGAACTGGGATCCGGGTGAATTTCAGTGGGGAGTGGGAACTGGGATCCGGGTGAGTTTCAGTGGGGAGTGGGAACTGGGATCCGGGTGAGTTTCAGTGGGAAGTGGTATCCTGGTGTGTTTAAGTGGGTAGGGGGAACTGGGGTCCTGTTGAGTTTCAGTGGGGAGTGGGAACTGTGATCTGGGTGAGTTTCAGTGGGGATTGGGAACTGTGATCTGGGAGAGTTTCAGTGGGGAGTGGTATCTGGGGTCCTGGTAAGTTTCAGTGGGTGGTGGGAACTAGGGTCCTAAGAGTTTCAGTGGGGAGTGGAAACTGGGGTCCGGATGAGTTTCAGTGGGGTGTGGGAACTGGGATTCGGGTGAATTTCAGTGGGGTGTGGGAACTGGGGTACTGGTGAGTTTCAGTGTGGAGTGGGAACTACGATCTGAGTGAGTTTTAGTGGGGAGGGGGAACTGTGATATGGGTGAGTTTCAGTGGGAAGTTGGAATTGGGAACTGTGAGAATTTCAGCGAGGAGTGGGAACAGATGTCCTGGTGTGTTTAAGTGGGGAGGGGGAACTGGGATCTGGATGAGTTACAGTGTGTGGTTGGAACTGTGGTCTGGGTGAGTTTCAGTGGGTGTTGGGAACAGGAATCCGTGTTAGTTTCAAAAGGGAGTGGGAACTGGGATGTCAGTGAGTTTGAGTGGGGAGTGGGAACTGGGGTCCTGGTGAGTTTCAGTGGGGAATGGGAACTGGGATCCTGTTGTGTTTCAGTGGAGAGTGGGAACTGGGATCTGAGTGAGTTTCAGTGGGGAGTGGGAACTGGGGTCCAGGTGAGATTCACTGTGAGGGGCGAATTGGGATCTGGATGAGTTTCAGTGGGGAGTGGGAGGTGCGTTCTGGATGAGTTTCAGTGGGAAGTGGGAACCGTGATCCATTTTAGTTTGAATGGGGAATGGGGACTGGGTTCCTGGTGAGTTTCAGTGGTGAGTGGGAACTGGGATCTCAGTGAGTTTCAGTTGGGAGTCAGAACTGTGGACCTGGTGTGTTTCAGTGGGGAGTGGGAACTGGGATCTGAGTGAATTTCAGTGGGGAGTGGGAACTGGGGTCTAGATGAGATTCACTGTGAAGGGGGAATTGGGATCTGGGTGAGTTTCAGTGGGGAGTGGGAGGTGCATTCTGGATGAGTTTCAGTGGGAAGTGGGAACAGCGATCCATTTTAGTTTGAATGGGGAATGGGGACTGGGTTCCTGGTGAGTTTCAGTGGTGAGTGGGAACTGGGATCTCAGTGAGTTTCAGTTGGGAGTCAGAACTGTGGTCCTGTTGTGTTTCAGTGGGGAGTGGGAACTGGGGTCCTGTTGAGTTTCAGTGGGGAGAGGGAACTGGGATCTAGGTGAGTTTCTATGGGGAGTGGGAACTGGCATTCTGGTGAATTTCAGTGGGGAGTGGGAACTGGGGTCCTGTTGAGTTTCAGTGGGGAGAGGGAACTGGGATTCTGGTGAATTTCAGTGGGGATTGGGAACTGGGATCTCAGTGAGTTTCAGTTGGGAGTCGGAACTAGGATCTAGGGGTAAGTTTCAGTGGGTAGTGTGAATAGGGACCTATGTGATTGTTAGTCGGGAGTGGGAACTAGGATCCGGGTGAGTTTCATTGGGGAATGGGAACTGTGATCTGGGTGAGTTTCAGTGGGATGTGGGAACTGAGATCTGGGTGAGTTTCAGTGGGGAGCGGGAACTGTGATCCTGGATGAGTTTCAGTGGGGAGTGGGAACTGGGGTCCTGTTGAGTTTCAGTGGGGATTGGGAACTGGGATCTGAGTGAATTTCAGTGGGGAGTGGGAAATGGGATCTGGGTTAATTACAGTGAGGAGAGGGAACTGGGGTCCTCGTGAGTTTCAGATGGGAGTGGGAACTGGGGTCCTGGTGAGTTTCAGTGGGGATTGGGAACTGGGATCTGAGTGAATTTCAGTGGGGAGTGGGAACTGGGATCTGGGTTAATTACAGTGAGGAGAGGGAACTGGGGTCCTGGTGAGTTTCAGTGGGGAATGGGAACTGTGATCTGGGTGAGTTTCAGTGGGATGTGGGAACTGAGATCTGGGTGAGTTTCAGTGGGGAGCAGGAACTGTGATCCTGGATGAGTTTCAGTGGGGAGTGGGAACTGGGGTCCTGTTGAGTTTCAGTGAGGATTGGGAACTGGGATCTGAGTGAATTTCAGTGGGGAGTGGGAACTGGGATCTGGGTTAATTACAGTGAGGAGAGGGAACTGGGGTCCTGGTGAGTTTCAGATGGGAGTGGGAACTGGGGTCCTGGTGAGTTTCAGTGGGGAGTGGGAACAGGGATCTGAGTGAATTTCAGTGGGGAGTGGGAACTGGATTCTGTGTGAATTTCTGTGGGGTGGGGGTACTGGGGTCCTGGTGAGTTTCCGTGGTGTGCAGGAAACCAGGAACCCAATGAGGTTTGGTGTTGGGTAATGGTATTAAGACCCTAGCGAGGTTCAGTGGATGATGGGGATTATGTCTCAGATACGTTGCCAGAGAATGTGGCCACCATTACCCCTGTGGCCCAGATGCTGAATCGTCAAGTTTTCCTATAGTCATGTGGCCAGTTGATTACCAGAGTTTTACCATGAAAATGAAAACTCTGTCCAATCTTAATAGGGAGATCTTTCTGGCAGAAAAGCTACTGGGAATCAGGAGGAGTTCGTTAGCAGAAAGCCCAGTCCTTTCTTTTCTTTGGCTTGGCTTCGCGGACGAAGATTTATGGAGGGGTAAATGTCCACGTCAGCTGCAGGCTCGTTTGTGGCTGACAAGTCCGATGCAGGACAGGCAGACACGTTTGCAGCGGAAAATTGGTGGGTTGGGGTTGGGTGTTGGGTTTTTCCTCCTTTGTCTTTTGTCAGTGAGGTGGGCTCTGCGGTCTTCTTCAAAGGAGGTTGCTGCCCGCCGAACTGTGAGGCGCCAAGATGCACAGTTTGAGGCGATATCAGCCAACTGGCAGTGGTCAATGTGGCAGGCACCAAGAGATTTCTTTAGGCAGTCCTTGTACCTCTTCTTTGGTGCACCTCTGTCTCGGTAGCCAGTGGAGAGCTCGCCATATAACACGATCTTGGGAAGGCGATGGTCCTCCATTCTGGAGATGTGACCTACCCAGTGCAGTTGGATCTTCAGCAGCGTGGATTCGATGCTGTCGGCCTCTGCCATCTCGAGTACTTCGATGTTAGGGATGAAGTCGCTCCAATGAATGTTGAGGATGGAGCGGAGACAATGCTGGTGGAAGCGTTCTAGGAGCCAGAGGTGATGCCGGTAGAGGACCCATGATTCGGAGCCGAACAGGAGTGTAGATATGACAACGGCTCTGTATACGCTAATCTTTGTGAGATTTTTCAGATGGTTGTTTTTCCAGACTCTTTTGTGTAGTCTTCCAAAGGCACTATTTGCCTTGGTGAGTCTGTTGTCTATCTCGTTGTCGATCCTTGCATCCGATGAGATGGTGCAGCCGAGATAGGTAAACTGGTTGACCGTTTTGAGTTTTGTGTGCCCGATGGAGATGTGGGGGGGCTGGTAGTCATGGTGGGGAGCTGGTTGATGGAGGACCTCAGTTTTCTTCAGGCTGACTTCCAGGCCAAACATTTTGGCAGTTTCTGCAAAACAGGACGTCAAGCGCTGAAGAGCTGGCTCTGAATGGGCAACTAAAGCGGCATCGTCTGCAAAGAGTAGTTCACGGACAAGTTGCTCTTGTATCTTGGTGTGAGCTTGCAGGCGCCTCAGATTGAAGAGACTGCCATCCGTGCGGTACCGGATGTAAACAGCGTCTTCATTGTTGAGGTCTTTCATGGCTTGGTTCAGCATCATGCTGAAGAAGATTGAAAAGAGGGTTGGTGCGAGAACACAGCCTTGCTTCACACCATTGTTAATGGAGAAGGGTTCAGAGAGCTCATTGCTGTATCTGATCCGACCTTGTTGGTTTTCGTGCAGTTGGATAACCACGTTGAGGAACTTTGGGGGGTATTCAAGGCGCTCTAGTATTTGCCAAAGCCCTTTCCTGCTCACGGTGTCTAAGGCTTTGGTGAGGTCAACAAAGGTGATGTAGAGTCCTTTGTTTTGTTCTCTGCACTTTTCTTGGAGCTGTCTGAGGCCCTCCATATAAACATTAAACACCCTTATCCAACACATAGTGTTATCATAAAAACACAAAATGATCCTGCCATCTAGAGAAGGAGATACAATTCCAGAACAGGCTCACTTGTGTCATTACCTGAAATGAGAACTCAGCTCCTCTCTCTGTTGACATAGCCTGAACTGCTGTGTATTTTCCTACAGCCTGCCACTGTGCAGTATTTTACTTTTGGACTTGTTCCAATATTCCACTCGTGCATGCTACTTTGCTTTTGACTGAAACAGTTTCTTCCTTCAGATCCTTTCAAAATAATGTTGGCATTTATTAAGATCTCACAAGATCACCCATTAATTCCCTAAAACCAAAAGTAAACCTTATATTTACACCATTCGTTTTATAACACAAAGCACCTTCTACCCATCGAAGGGCCAGTATTATTTAGGAAATGTACCAGCTATGTTTTACCATCATCAGTCCCAGAAATATGTCAACAACCAGCCTTATTTTACTGATTGGTTGTTAAAATTTTGGCTGGAATAAACACCCCTCCCCAAGTCACATTATGTTCATATCCACTCGAGGGGACACAACTTTCACCTCCAAGGTTGCATCTCCAACTATGGAGAATTTCCGTAGTTTGGCACTGAAGAATTGGCCTGGGTGATGTTCAAAGCTCACGGGGGAAGGGTCTGATCCCTTCACCTTAGAGGCACGAGTACTATTACTGCATCTGGATTGATGTCACCAAGGGAAAATGCAGCCTGGCCTTTACAATTTAACTCTCGACACGACCAGCATGCTTCCGTACCCCTTGATAAGCAACAGACAATCTGCTGAAGGATCTCAACAGGTTGAGTAGCATCAAGAGAGAGAAGAGTGTTTCGGGCTGGAATCCTTCATCGAGACCATCGACCTTCGTTGATGCTAGATTTTTCCTCCAGGTTCCAATGCCTGTAGTCTCCTGGGTGTCCCTTGAGATCAAGGTCCCTTTGATGTATGGAGTCGCACCAGAGGAAGAGCAGGAGCGGGGGGGTGGGGGGGGGTGGGGGAATGGTGGTGGTGGAGGTCAATAAGTTATGAGCTGGGGGGGGGGGGGGGCAGGGATAAGCTTGGGCCCTCTAAGTGGACATGAGCATAAAGTTGGCTGGGCTGACCCCGCCCATAGATTTGTGCTACTCCTTCTGTTCAGTGTGGTCAATGGAAATAACAGGACTCTTTCTGAGCTCACTCATAACAACCTGCTGCAGATGATGGAGACTGCCACCAGTGAGACAATGAAGACCACGCCCGCAGCAGCTGAGCCTGCGATCAGCGGCAACTGTTCCCTTAGATCAGACTTGTAGTCATCTGCAAGAGAGAGAAAAGGAACACTAATCAAATGTGGCCATCTGAGAGAAGGAGAAGATTCGTACTAATCAATGCAACAACAAGTTGAAAGAAGATCGGGTGCATCAATCAAGACTAAGATGGGAAATAGATTTAAATGCACAATACATGAATTGCATTCGAAAAGGAATCCGGCAGAGATTTAACTTGTACTGCTTGATTTAATACCTCCAGAAAAGGAGGTATCGAAAGATCCTTACATTTCTTATAAAACTGGGTAGGTAATTTTTTGGAATGAATTACGGGGGTCAAATTGCCTCAGGATTCGATGTTATTTTTATTGAGTAATATTAAGGCTATAAGTCCAAAATTAAAATTAAATATTTATCCAATTCAATTTGTGCTAATTGCTATAGCAGTTTCTAGGAAATGTATCGCAATATCATGGAAGTCAGAAATAGGTTTAGGCTTGGAAAGATGGCACGCAGAACTTCCCAGCTGTAAACTGTTAAGAGAAAATTACACAATCTGTGAGATAAATATCATGTATTTTGGAAAATATGGAGCCCATATTTACAAAATTTTGATTTGCATGTTTAATAGACTCTCTGAAGACCTCACTTCTTGGTAACCTCTAACAGACTTCATTGAGTAAATGTTTTATTTTCTTGGCATTCTCCAGATCTTCTTTTCTTTTAGGGGTGGGGGTGATGGGAGATGGGAGGGAGGGAATGATATATACCACATGTATAATTTCCTTTGAAATAATCAGAACTGAATATAATTATTATTATGGCTTAAAAATTTATAAATATTCAAAAAAACGGCAGGAGGTTCTGATTGAAGGGCATCAGCACCACTTTATGCAGGTTTACGTTAATAGGTAACGGGTCTCAAACACATTGATAGCATCAACCTCAAACTCAGCATTTTCAGCGAGCACATTTCCTTCCTATAACTGCCTTTGTTTTCAGGTTTCTATGCAAAGTGCCTCATAATTGAGTTAGCTGAACACATCCCACGCTGCATTTTTTTTCTGCTTTTAAATTGCAACGCTTTTGCTTCTAGAATGGTTGAAGATGGTTTAAACAAAATTAGTTCCTCAAATTGTTCTCTCTTTAAAAAGGACTGAGTAAGCCAAGGATTCCAAATGTTTGGAATTATGGTCAGAGTTCTCCATATGACTCTGGGAGAGGGAAGAGAAGGGGAAGAGAGCAAGAGAAGCCTGGATGTCACTAGCTTGGGTCCCCTAAACTATGACCGGTGGAAGGAGCTCTGTATGTGAACAAGTCACAGCATAATAAAAGGAGGGAATGCTAGAAATACTCAAAAGGTATACCAGCGTCTGTGGAGAGAGAGAGAGGGCTGATGTTTCTGGTTAATCAGAACTGGGAATATTAGACTGCAAAATTAATTTATGTTAATTTGGACACACAGCATGGTAACAGGGCCTAACCAGCCCACACCACCCTAGTATACCCAGGTGACCAATTAACCTACTAACCCTGTACATCTTTGAGATGTGGGAGGAAACTGGAGCACCTGGAGGAAACTCATGCAGACATGGGGAGAACATACAAACTCCTTACAGACAGTGCAGGAAGCTGGCATTGGAATAACATTGTGATAACTGCTGAGCTGATTTGGCCACTCTCAATAGAATATCCTCATCAGCTGTGTGTCACAGCTAGTCCAGACTGTCTGAAAGAGTGGGGGAGAATCCCCCATTTGCTTCATGTCTCCAGCCAATTGTAACAGTTTCTCAGATATTAAGGGCAGAGTTGTTAAGGGGGGTGATCAGGAAATGTTGGTTCTTTTGACCACCGCCTTTTGTAAAGGTTGTTCTCTTAAGTGGGCAACACACAAGATGTAGGGAAACCCAGCAGGACAGGTAGCATCCATGGAAGATGAAGGATTTTGGCCCGAAACATTGATTACTTATTACCTTCCATGAATACTGGCTGACTTGCTGAGCTATAAAATCATAGAGCATGGAAAAAGGCCCTTAGGCTCAATTTCCCACATTCAAATTTGCTTTCTCGGAAGGCTGACGCTCAGTCTCTGTGTTCAGTCAATACAGAGATCGATACATTTTGGAATTGAGGGATGGTGCTGGGGTAAGATTGGACATAGTCTCGTGGTGAAGGCTGGACGAACGAGTCCCTGTTCCTCTACTTAAGTTTCCATCACTTACTTCATGAGCTTAACTTCAAGTTAAATCCTACCAGTTCACGTCTGGAATTCCATGCCTGGGATAACAGGCTGGTGCTTCTCTACAGCAGTGGTTCTCATCCTTTTTCTTTCCGCTCACATACCACTTAGTAATCCCAATGCCATAGGTGCACAACGATTAGTCAGGGATTGCTTAAGATGGTTTGTGGGTGGAAAGAAAGTTTGAAAACCACTGTTCTAATCGTACCTCATTGACTCGTTATGTGCATGGTTTCAGAACTCCAAAGGAAATGGGCCAATGACAATTTTTCTCAAGCAAAATTTTTCAGTAACAATTGGGTCTAGAGCAGTGATTCTCAACCTTCCCTTCCCACTCACACGTCACCTTAAGCAATCCCTGACTAATCACAGAGCACCGATGGCAATAGGGATTACTTAAAGTGGTATGTGAGAGGAAAGAAAAAGGTTGAGAACCACTGCTCTACACATTACCCAAGGATTTTCCCTTGCTTCATGTTGTTTTAATCGACCCTCCACCTCACCCCCACCCCCACCCCCACCCACCCCCCACCCCCACCCCCACCCCCACCCACCCCCCCCCCCACACCCCCACCCCCCCAACCCCACCCCACCCCCCCCACCCCCATATTCTGCTCCTGAAACAACATCTGGTCCTTTTAATCCTTCGATTCTTTCGATGACTCTTTGCCCTGTTTATTTATTAATATGCTGCAGCCAATAATGTTTTCCTATATTTTGCTGCAAGAAAAAAATTCTCCAGTTTTTTTACTTCCCTCTGACAGTCAACAATCCTGAAATTTTCAGTCAATAATGAGAATCCGTGTGTACAAAATGATAAATCCCTCGCTGTGCTGCATTGCGGCCAGCATCACATTGATCTGTTCAGCAGCATGGAAAGAAAATCCATTTCAGCTAATGTGCAGCTCTGATATCCATGCTGTGAGCAGAAAGTAAACCCCAGGGCACTCAAAGGTTGTGAAATGGTGGGAGGAGGGGACAAGCAGAAGGGCAGAGGAGAGAGTTCACTGTTCAGTGCCCTCTACCACTGCACCGTGAGTTGGAATGAGCTTGTATCTAGCATTGGAAGGTGGCAGGTGGGACTCAGCATGCAAGGTGAGTGTAGAAAAGGCAGAGGGATCTGGGATCCAGGTCAATAGCTCATTGAAAGTGACCATGCAAGTTGATAGGGAGATAAAGAAGATGTGGCATTCTTGGCTTCACTGGAGAGGATGTTGAGTATAAAAGTAAGGCCTTCGTGCCTATCTATCTATTTATCGACATACAGCACGGTATCAGGCCCTTTTGGCCCACAAGTCCGCGCTACCCAATTAACCTACATGAAGTGTGGGATGAACCCAGAGAAAACCCATGCAGACATTGGGAGAACATACAAACACCTAACAGGCAGGTCTGGATTCAAGACTGGATCACTGGTGCTGTTACAGCATTGCACTAACCCCTACATGAAACTTTGGTTAGGCTGAACTTGGAATACCATGTGTTACTTTGGTCACCCGATTACAGGAAGGATTTGAAGGTCTTGGAAAGGGTACAGAAGAGGTTTAACAAGGTGTTGCCTAGTTTCAATGGTATGAGTTACGGGGAGAGATTGGACAAACTTGTGTTTTTCTTCCTCTCTGGAGCATCAGATTCTGAGGGGAGAAGGCATTGTTAGGATGGACAGTCAGAATTTTTAATCCAGGTTAAAGGTGTCACACTCTGAAGATGCATGTTTCAGGTGAGAGGGAGGAAGTTTAAGGAGATGTGCTAGGCAATTTTTTTTTTACAGAGAGTAATGAGTGCCTGTAACAGGCTGCCATTGGTAGTGGTGGACACATACAGTGGTAGTGTTTAAGAGGTTTCTAGATAGACATGTGAATGTGAAGGGGATGGAGGGATATCTATCAAGTGCAAGCAGCAGAGATTTAGCTTGATTTGGACATCATGTTCAGGCATGGGCTGAAGGGCCTGTTCCTGTGTTCATTGTAAATGCTGCTGACTGCTTGTCAAACTCCCTGACCAGTTTTCCATCGACAGAATTCAGCAGGAGGGCTGGGAGAACAAGAAGGCTGCATTCTCTGATTATTCAAGGGTTCATTTTGACACAGGAGGAGACTGTTTGGCCCATTATGTCCTTGTTTGCCCTCAATCCATTTCTCTGGCTCTTTCTCCCACCAATTTCACCTCTCGCATTTGCAATCAAAGAATCCATTGAACCTTTGAATAATCCTGAGATTGTCTGATCTTGGAAGCTAAACAAGTTCAGGCCTAGTCAGTACTTGGAGGGGAGACTGCCCAGGAACACCAGGTGCTGTAGGTTTCTGTGAGGAGTGCTGGACAAAGTGATGACTCTCTGTCTGCCTTATGGTTGACAAAAGTTAAAGAATTTCATGTATGTTACATTCTAAATGTAGTGTTATATTCCAATAATGGAACCTTTACCTCAGTAGTTCTCAACCTTTATCTTTCCACTTATATATCACTTTAATGTATTCCCTATGCCATAGGGATTGCTTAAGATGGTATGTAGGTGGAAAGAAAAAGTTTGAAAGCCACTGTTTTAATCATACCTAATTGACTCGTTATGTGCATGGTTTCAGAACTCCAAAAGAAATGGGCCACTGACCATTTTTCTCAGCAAAATATTTCAGTAATAAGTGGGTCTAGAGCAGTGGTTCTCAACCTTCCCTTCCCACTCACACACCACCTTAAGAAATCCCTTACTAATCACAGAGCACCGATGGCAGAGGGATTACTTAAAGTGGGATGTAAGTGAAAAGAAAATGGTTGAGAATCACTGCTTTACTTTTTAACCTTTACCTAATGATGAATTCCAGAGCACATCTGCAAGTTCACAGAGATAATGCTTGTCCATGTTCACATTTACAGAACAAACTCACCATCAACTCCACCATCCTCAATGTTCAGAAAACAGAGTTCCCTCTGACAACCTGCCCCTAGAATACAATCTGACCCAAAAGCAATCCAGGTCCACAACAGGGACCTGGGAAAAATGGATGCATTCCGTATATCCAAAGCTAAGTTCTTGGTGAAGGCAGATGAAATTCACCACTCTCCCCAGGGTGCCACCATATCCTTTGGTTGAATGAGGAAAAGGATGTAAGATATTAAATCTAACAGGAGGCTCAAAGACTACTGGGAAACAATGTCCCTTGATATCCTTCACCCTTCTGAGATATGTTTCCTAAATCTGGCACCTTAAATTTCAGGAGAGATACCACGATCGTCCAGATCCAGGGCTGGCTTGTGAGAACCAGGTGATTGGGATAGGGATTTGTGAGGGTGCTGGCGGTGAGCTGAGCTCCCGAGGGGCCTCGAGTGTTAGGGTTTTGTAACCAGGACCTCCGGGTCACCGCTGGAATGGACAGGAGCCTTTGTGGCTGCAGAGGTTGTGGAACCACAGAAGGAGAATCCATGGACACTCAAAGAGAGTATCTGAAGGGACATTCTTTTGCTTCTCTTTGTTTTTATTGGTGGGGGCTCTGGGCTAGTGGCACCTCTTTGTGCGCCTCTGCAGCAGGCAAAAGCTAAGGAATGTTGCCCTTGGCAACAAAGAAATCTTGAGCAAACCAATACCACCGCCTTCTCGTAAGTTAACATTTCTAGGATCGTTCCACCAGCTGCTGTGGCTGAGAAACATTGTCCCGCAGAGGAATCCCAAAGTGAGAAATCCACCCCCTGTTCCCTCAAATGGCAAGAGATTTACCACAGGACCAAAATTGTTCAAGGAGGATCTCACAGCTTCTCTGCAAAAAAAAATGCAACTTCCTCGCTGACTTGTGGGGAATCTCTGGCTCAGGACAGATCAAAAGTGGAGAAGGAGCTTACAGCAAGAACCTCGCATCTCTATAACAGTACCCAATGAACAAACAAGTATCTCCTGTACCAACTGCGGCAGGACCTTGACAAGGTTTCATGGACACATCGTCAGCCACCTTTCAACCCAGCAACTGAAGGAGAAGTACGACATCCTCAAACTCACCAAGATCCTATGTGGGATTGGTGGAACAAAAGGGGATTTTAGTGGCACAAATGCACTAAGATAAAATTAAGAGCTGTGACACATACTAATAAAGTTATTACAGGAGTAACCCCAGCACTGGGGTTGATTTCCAAAGGGATACGTTATCAACTGGAGAATTCATGTTAATAAACTTTTTATGGACATAAATTCCACAGGAGATGATATTTGACTCATTCTGATGATGTTCTAATGTCAATTCATGCTGGCACCACTGCTGTCTGAGTGACACATTCATTGCTAAACCATGTATTCATCTCATGGACTGCAAATCATAACTTTCTGATCCAATTTCTACTGTTAAATCATCTGTTCTGTGCATGATGAGGATATCAGCTTTGGGGTGAACTGTGAGGAAATTCGGGGTCCAATTTCTCCGATGAGTAAGACTCACCAGGAAATGAGCACACACAGATGCTGCAGAACGTTCCAAACTCGTGTGTAATGCACTACAGGGAGATATAAATAAAGAGACACGTGGAACATTTTTCTGCTCCCTTTTCGAGGCTTTCCTCTTGAACACAATAACTCTGGGTTTTTTTTAATTGTACGAGTGCTCTTTTCAACAGCTGTAAGGAACAGCTGAGGGGGCCAGAGGTTGCAACAAACTAGATGTAACTAGATCCCATCAGAGATCCTAACAGAAGAGATTGATCACTGTTGCTGCTTGTGTATCATTTACATTGTGTGAACCTCCCTTTGGATCATAAATCAGAGACAAGGGCACTTCTGCAAGTTACTTTTTTTGCACTAGGATTACTATGAATAATTATTATCGATCGGATATATTACTGTCTCTTTTAATTTAATTAGTTAACCCTTATAGTCTTTCTTTGTAATACCCATTGGCTGCACAAGTAAGAATTTCAGTGTATTGGAACACTGTACAATGTATATGACAATAAGCTCACTACCATGAATCTGCAGATCACCAGGTGCTCCAATGTGGCATCCTCTACCTCAGGGAGAATGGACTCAGACTGGGAGACTGTTTCATTGAGCACCTTTGGCTGTCTACTGCCACAGCAAGGACCTCCCAGTGGACAACTATTTTAATTCCACGCCCCACTGACATGTCTGTCCATGTCTTAAACTGCCAAAGCGAGGCCACCGGAAAATTGGAGGAATAATTCCGTCTCGGCCGTCCCCAAACATAGATCGTCTACAACCACCTTCTATTTCTGTTTATCCTCCTCCCCAGTTTCCTTCTGTCTTCACCAGCTCCCAACCCCTTCCTGCTCCTATCAGAGAGCTGCCCTTGACCCTTCATTTCTCAACTTCTTTTTCTTCTACCCTCCCACCTGTGAGCCTGTGCTCCTCCCCCTTCCCCTCTAACCCTCCTCTCCCACTACCTTTTCATTCAGGGCCCCCGTTGATTTTCCTGATTCTTGGTGAAAGGTCCATGCCCGAAATGTCGACTACCTTTCACTTCCTGTGGATGCTGCATGTGGATGCTGGGGTTCCTCCAGTGCATTTGTCCATGGCACTCGCCTCCAGCATCTGCAGACTTTCTCATTTACCTTAACCATCATAATCATTTTAGCACAGATGCTGAGTGGCCATGCCAATCTTTCCCCCTGCAGGTTGGATTCTGCTGTGATCCTCTCATGATGGAGTCAAGTGCAAAAGAGAAGAGGGCAGAAAATGTCCCCTTCTGCCTCGGGCTTTCCCTGCCTGCCTGCTACTGACAGAGTCTTTCCCTCGTCCGGTCAACTGCGAATGCATTGCAGTCTACCCTCCTCAGCAGCACCTTGGCTGCCAAGCTTACCATCCGTCAGAGTTTGGAAGCACATTTTGCCGCTGTATTTTCCGAAACCGGCGACTGTCCTCGCCCGCACCTGCACCACGTACACCACAGCAGGGCGGAGGCCTTCGATTCGAGCTGTGTTAGTCAGGCTCTTCACCACTGAAGAATTGTACTCATTCTGATCCTGGAAAAACAAACCACAATCGGCCTGTTTTCATTCTGGAATTTTTTTGTTGCAAATTTTATTTATTAATCAAAATAAGTCATACAATAAAAATACAAGTGAATAGAAATAACATTTTGTCCCATATAATCCCCAACCCCCCTCTAAACTACCCCAAAGTAAAGAAGGAAAAGATAGAATAGAAGAGAAGATCAATGTCCATAACAACCTTCAGCTATCACCATGGTTTCGTGCAAACCACAACAATTGTGGGGAAAAAAACTATTACAAATTCAAACCCATATATCTCGAATAAGGGGTCCAAACTTTAACAAAGAATCATTATTATGTAAATTGTAGGTTATCTTTTCCAACAGAATACATGTCCTCATTTCCGAATGCCACCGTTGAATACTCAAATCAGTCTCATTTTCCCAAGTAATTGCCAAACATTTTCTAGCCACAGCTAATGCCAATCTCAAAAAAGTAAATGATCTAATTTTAATTATAAACTCAATTTCTTAATATAACCCAGTAAAAATACCATAGGATCAAGCAAAATTTTAAATTTAAATAAAACTTCTAAAAGTTCCTTAATTCTATTCCAAAAAGGTTTCACTGTTTCACATAACCAAGTAGAGTGCAAGAAAGAGCCAACTTGCTTATGGCACCTAAAACATAAATCAGAAGAGATAAATTTATATTTCCTTAACTTCTCAGGAGTTAAATATAACTGATGAATAAAATTATAATGAACCAATCTATACACTACATTTACAATTTTACTCATTCTGTCCTCACATCCAATTATCCTGAGAAACAGAAATAGATAAATCTTTTTCCCATTTTAATTTAGATTTATGTATTTCTGGCTTAGACATTTCATTCTGTAATAACGCATACATCTCAGATATAAATCTCTCTACCCCCTTCAGTAAGTAAACTTTCAAATTAAGACCGCCGAGGTAACTGTAACGTATGCTAAAATTTATCCAACAATAAGACTCTAACGTGATAAGTAAATAAAGTATTTGAAGAAATTTCATATTTCTCTTTCATTCTTTGAAACAAAGTAAAGTACCCAGCCTCATAACAATCCTCAACCAATTTAATTCCTTTCTGTTCCCACACTTCAAAAAGTTGATTATTTAATGTAAAAGAAAAAAGCTTATTTTGAAATAAAGGAGTTTTAGCTGAGATTTTATCTTCCATACCATTAATTTCATTCTTCTTAGTCCATAATTCCATTAAATGTTTTAACACTGGTAAATTATAGCTCTATAAAAGCTGAGAATTCCATTTATAAATAAAATGATCCATTCTCTTCTCATCAATCTGAGACAATTCAATCTTGGCCCAAACCAAAGGTTTATCCACTTCAAAACATCCTATTAATACATTTTAACTGCGCCGATTCATAGTAAATCTGAAAATGAGGAAGTTGCAGTCCTCCTGAAGCTTATTTTCAAGTCAATTTCTGCAACAACTCCCTCGCCATTTTAACTTTCCATAAAAATTTCCTCACGAAAGCATTCAAATCTGAAAATTTTTTGGGGAATTCTGCAAGGAATAGACTGAAAAAAGTATTGAATATGGGGAAAGACATTCATTTTCACACAATTAACATGCTATTAATGTTATTGGTAAATTTTTCCACCGATTTAAATCATATTTAATTTTAGACAACTAAGGTAAATAGTTCAATTCATATAAATGATTATAGTTACCATCTATTGTAATTCTTAAATACTTAATTCGGTCAGACCACTTAAATTTCACAATATGTTTACAAAGTGAATAATCTGCATAAGCCAAAGGCATAATCTCACTCTTATCCCAATTAATCTTGTATCGCGATAATTCACCATATTGCATAAGTTGCGTTAAATATATCAAAACATCATCTGCAAACAAATGTATTTTATACTCATCTGCTTTCACCTTAATACCCTTATATTACCATCTTGTCTACTCATCTGAGCCAAAGGTTCAATAACCAATGCAAATAGAGCTGGTGACAAAGGACAGCCCTGTCTAGTCGATCTAGATAATACAAACGAAGAAGATGCCTGTCCATTTGTCACAACTCTGGCCAAAGGATTTTTACATAAAGTCTTAACCCAGACAATAAAAAGAGGCCAGAATTTAAACTTTTCCAACACTTTAAACAAAAAACTCCATTCCACTCTATCAAAGGCCTTTTCGGCATCAAGAGCAATTACCATGGTTGGCCAGATTGGTCCCGAGAAATAATGAACACCAATTCTTAATAAAACCTGCCCAGTCAACATGAATCAAATCTGGTAAATATTTAGCTAATCTATTAGCTAGAACCTTGGCAAAAATTTTATAATCTATTCAATAAAGAAATAGGTCTATATGATCCTACTTTCAATGGGTCCCTATCCTTCTTAGGAATAATTGTAATAAGTGCTCTAGAAAAAGAATCTGGAAAAAAGCCATTCTCCGTTGCCTGCTTCAGCACATCCATCAATATAGAATTAATAAATCCTGAAATTCTTTCTAAAATTCAGAAGGAAAACTGTCCTCTCCTGGAGATTTCCCACCAGGCATTGATCGCAATTCATGCCTCACCTCTGTAACAATGAAAAAGCTATCTAAATCTTTAATATCTGTATTCTTCAAAGATGGTAAAGCCAATTCAGACAAAAAAGTATCAATTTTAACATTATCTTCTGATACTTCAGAAGTATACAATTTCTCATAAAATAAATAAAATTCATCATCAGTTTTCTAAGGCTTGTAGGTAATTAGCAAGTCACGTCTAATAGCATTTATTGTTCTAGAGGCCTGTTCTGTTTTTATTTGCCACGATAATACTTTATGGACTCTTTCACCCATCTCATAATAATGCTGTTTAGTCCTCTGCAGTTACTTCTCAAATTTTGATTGTGGAATATTACAGAGATCATGGGAACAGGCCCTTCTGGCCCACGAACCTGTGCCACCCAAATACACCAATTAATCTACAAACCCTGTAGGGTTGGAAACATATGTAGACACGGAGAGAAAGTACAAACTCCTTACCGTTAGTGGCGGATTTGAACTCCAGTTGCTGGCGCTGTAATAATGCTGCTCTAACTGGGATGCCAACCATGCTGCCCTCTGCTACTGCTTTGGAAACCATCTCCTCTGCTCTTCCCCTGCATGCCTTGAAGTTTCTTCTCATGTTCATCCAATTCCCTTTCGCGCGCCATCGCTGAATCTGATACCACTGTTCCTTCAAGCAGGATGTTCCAGATCCCAGGAACTCACACTATGCAGAGAATGCTGGAGAAACTCCAGAACATTTGGGCAATGCACCGCGTTCCAGAATCTGCATAGTTTCTTGCTGGAGAAACTCAACAGGTACACGCCATCCATAGGAAGTAACAGCGAGTCAAAGTTTCAGGCCTGAGCCCTTCATTCTGCCCTTTCCTTCCTATGGATGTTGTGTGACCTGCTGTGTTTTCTCCTGTACTTTTGTGTACTGCACTCAACACCAGATCTGCAGATTTTCTCCTTTATTGTCAGAAGATCTGCGGATCCAAAGTTCCAGAAACACACAGATCTGATTTCAGGTAATGAGCCTCATCTTTCTTCTCATCGACTTCGTCCTTCTCCCCTGCTCCAATTATGTCCCCTTCCCCATTCAGCTCATTCCCCTCTTCCACGATTCCACTGAATTCTTCCTCCTCCCCATCCCTTTGGGTCAATCTGGTCCCATCATCCCCCACAGCTCTTTCCCAACAATTAAAGCATTTCTCTCATCTGACTCCAGCACTGGCAGCTTTTGTCCCTCCACATTACCCTGCTACACCTTGTGCATCCTCCATTACCAGCTTTGTGTCCTCTCGCCTCTCTCCACCTTTGTCTGACACCTGTCATTCAACTGGCTGTCATCCTTCACCCCTCCCTGATTCTTTACTCCACATCCCCCTCCCCCACCCCCTGCTATTCCTTGTCCAACCCTCTCCTCATGACACTGGCTCTCTCCCCTCCACACTCTCAGTTTTGTTAAAGGGTCCTGGGCTGAAACATCTTCCAGCTCACTGAGAGTGGCACATATATGACTGTTGGAGAATGTGATGAAGGGGACACGGAGGTCTGGTGCGGTCTGTGGGGAAGGACCACAGTCTAGAGCAGTGGTACTCAACCTTTTTCTTTCCACTTACATACCACTTAGTATTCCCTGTGCCATCAGTGCTCTGTGATTAGGAAGGGATTGCTTAAAGTGGCAAGTGGGTGGAAAGAAAAAGTTTGAAAACCACTGTTTTAATTGTACCTAACTGACTCGTTATGTGGACTGTTTCATAACTCCAAAGGAAATGGGCCAATGACAATTTTTCTCAAGCAAAATATTTCAGTAACAATTGGGTCCAAAGTAGTGATTCTCATCTTTCCCTTCCCACTCACATAACACCTTAAGCAATCCCTTACTAATCACAGCACCGATGGCAATAGGGATTATTTAAAGTGGTATGTGAGTGGAAAGTAAAAGGTTGAGAACCTCTGCTCTAGAGTCCTTCTGCTACCAGGCATGGAGGGGCTGAAATCAGAGGGGAAGTCCCTCAATAACAGGGAGTAACTACAGACACCCACAGCAGTGGCAGCGGTGTTACATAGCATATTAAAGGATTAATGCAGCAATGTACAGTAATGGAAAGTAGTATGAATATGGCCCTAAGGTTGTGGAGAGACGTTGCACTGTTTTCCTTTGTGAATAAAAGAAAAAAAGTGAATAAAGTTAATGTTTGAAATATTTTCCTCCCATTGATGGTGCTCGACCTGCTGAATTCTTCAAGTCGATTATTTGTTGCACTTAAAATGCTGTATAGAAACGACAAGCTTTGATTTATAGACACAGGATACCCAATTGTGCTGCTTTCATTCAGCACAATGAAATGGAGATGGGAATCGATGGAAACTTGCCCCATGAGCTGGACCAATGGCTTTGAGCTTGTGTCCTTGCTGTCCTTGCTATAGGCTGCCCCTTCTGGCCTCTACTCAATGACTCTCTACATTAGCATAATGGAATAAGATCTGTTCCGCCTCTATTCTCCTGTAATAGTTGCCAACGTTCGTGGAAGTGTGCGGCTATCAGAGTGTGAAGCACAGTGGACAACTTAATGGTGAACTCCTCATGGAGAATTGGAGGCTGATGGGAGATCTGACAGAATATTAGAATCTCTCTCCCATGCAAAAACTTGTCACACATGAGGACATACATTTAAGGTGTTGCGTATGGGTGACTCTAAAAGAGATGTGTGGGGCGAATATTTTACACAGAGCGTGATTGGTGTCTGGAACGGACTGGCAAGATTAGTAGACAACATGGACAAGACAAAGGAGATTAGTGTGGATGAAGGTTGACCACTTTCCACTACACATCAATGGTTCCATCGTGGAAAGCAGAAAGTTGCTTGGTGTGCCTATAACAGATGTCCTTTGATGGATCTACAGCACCATTAGTCAGGAAGGCTCAGCAGCGCCTATACTTCCTAAAGAGATGGAGAGTAAAGCTACCGACCCCCACCTATAACAGGAGCACAATTGAGTGTCCTGTCTGGCTGCATCATTCCATGTTATAGTAGCTGCAAAGCATTGGACAGGATGTCAATACCAAAGGATAATCAAAAGGGTTGAGAAGATAACTGAGGTCTTCCTTCCCTCTAATGATGACAATCACCAGGAGCATTGGGCCCAACAAATTATTAGGGGCCATTTCCATCCAGTCCACGATATCTCAGGCCCATTTCCATCAGGAAGGAGGTTGTGCTGACCAGCTGAAAGTCAAAATTGGGATTGCCAGGCTAAGAAATAGCTTTACCCTGCAGGTTGTGAGATTGACAAGTGGTATCCTGTAACTGAGTAAATTATTCCAAAAATATTTGTATATTTATTTTAAAAGTAAAACATGAAAGTCTGCAGACACTGTGGTTGAAGTAAAATCTCAATGCTGGAGAAACTCAGCAGATCAAATAGTGCACTTTATACAGTTAAATAACAAACATTTTGACTTGCTGAGTTTCCACAACATTGTGATTTTACTGTATATTTACTTTATATCTGTGATTTAAGATTGTATTGAGATCTGCAGAGGTGAAGAGTTCGAAAGAAATGCAGACAAATGGGGTTAGGTCAGCATGGAGGAATTGGGTCGAAGGACTGGTTACATTTAGTATGACTCCAAGATAATTGATCCATTGAAAATTGGAGATCGCCAAAGGTTGCAACAAGTGCCAATGAGCTGGAGCACAAGATTTTCAAGGTTGTGTCATGTGATTCAAGACAGAGATAGAGTCACCATTAACAGATGTCAGATTTATACCCAGAGTACATACATGACATCACATACAACCCTGAGATTCCTTTTCCCTGCGGGTGCGGCAGAATTACCACTATTTGGATAGCGCAAAAAATAAACTGTACACTGTGTAAAACATGTACACAACGGGGAGGTAGGGAGGGTGGGATGGGAGGAGGGGGGGGGGGGAGAAAATGACACTGTATATATTTGAAAAGGAAAATGTATGTATCATGGTCAATGTGGTTTATGGTGTGAAAAATAACAAAATTTTTTAAAAAAAGTGCATGTAAGAGTCCTCAAATGAGCCTCTGATTGAGTTTGTCATTGAGGAGTCTGCTGGTGGAGGGATAGCAGCTGTTCCTGAACCTGGTGGTGTGAGTCTTGAGGCAGCTATACCTCTTTCTTGATGGCAGCAGTGAGAACAGAGAGTGTGCTGGGTGGTGAGGGTCTTTGATGATTGCTGATGAATGCTTACAGGTAGTATTCACTGTAGATGTACTCAATAGTGGGGAGGGTTTTGCCTGTGATGTCCTGGGCTGCGTCCACTACCTTTCGGAGGGGTTTATGCTCAGGGGTATTGGTGTTTCCATACCGGTCCGTGATTCAGCTGGTCAGCACACTTTCCGCCACACCTCTGTAGAAATTTGCCAAAGTTTCTGATGTCATACCAAACCTCCGCAAACTAGGCGCTGACGTGCTTTCTTCACGAAGCCATTGTTGTGCTGGGTCCAGGATAGATCCTCCGAGATAGTGACTCCCAAGAATTTAAATTTGCTCACCCTCTCTACCACTGATCCCCCAATGATCACTGGATTGTACACCTCTCTTTTTCCCTTCCTTAAGTCAACAAACAGCTCTTTAGTTTTGGTGACATTGAATGAGAAATTGTTGTTGGAGCACCATTCAGCCAAGTTTTCAATCTCCATCCTGTGTGCTGACTCATCCCCTGCCTTTATACAACCCACTCTCGTGGTATTTTAAGCAAATTTGTAGATGGTGTTATTGTTGAACTGAGCCCCACAGTCGTAGGTGTAAAGTGAGTAGAGCACGGGCTAAGAGCTGGGGCACTAATGGAGATTGTGGAGGGTTCTTAACAACCTTAACTGATTGGTAAGAACAGTAATAATGAATGTACTATTTGCAGGGTTAATAGCAGGTGTGTTCGTTCAAGAGACTCTGGCAAGCACTGCTTGAGGGGGCTTTGCAAAAGTGCCCACCTGGTCCAATTGCATCTGAACCATAGCAATGTTAGCAAGGACTGATGCATCAGGGACAGAACAGTTTGATCACCTTGGCTCACTTCAATCCCAATCTGAATGAGGGTGCGGACCCAGATAGTCAACTGTTCTTCCTCTCCCATGGATGGTGCTCAACCTGTGGGTTTCCTCCAGCAGACTGCGTGCTGCTCAAGATTCCGCCATCTGTTCTCTTTTGCGAGTTCCCAGTGACAACACTTGGACAGGATGGTAGCCCATCATCTTTGTGATGGCACTGCAATAGTGCAGGTCCTTCCTGCTGCATGGGAGCTAGTTCTGGGTCTCAGACCTTGCTCTGCTCTTCATCCTCTGTTTAAATCGTCTTCAATTTCCACCCAAAACATTGAGGTTAGCTGGAACAAGCTTTGGGAGATTGAATGGAGCAGTTTTAACACAAATGTTTTCCACAATGGGTTTGCCGATGACAACAGCCTGGGCAACTCTCTCAGGAAACTGTTTAGAACAAGAAAATTTGCCGATGCTGGGGTCAAGTGCAGTCCACAAAGGTGCTGGAGAAACACAATTGGTCACGCAGCATCCATAGGACGTAAAAACCAGTCAATGTTTCAATGCTGATGAAGACATCAAGCCCGAAACATTGGCTGCTCTTTACTTCCCATGGATGCTGCGTGACCAATTGTGTTTCTCCAGCACCTTTGTGGACTGCAGTTGACTCCTGCTGAGTTTGTCCAGCACCTTTGTGCATTGTATATCCATCAGGCAATTGGCTGCCATGTTGTCCATAGGCAGACTGGGAATGGGAAAGGTGCCGAAGAAAGGGAACCTATTGCTTTACTTGGCCCAAATTATCTCACTGGGTACCCAGTGACACAACATACATCCCAGCACAGATCTGAGGCCCAAATGGCTCTGGAATGGGTGCAATAAATGTTGGTTCTTGATTTAGATGCCATGTTGGATGCATCACTTTAATTAGAAAGAGCAACCACATGAATGAATTGGAGGAATTTCTAGGCTAGAATGATTAATTACACATTGCCTTTAGTTTCAGCAAAGCTCTGCCTAATTAGAAACTAATTAGCCATTAATGCGTAGAACGGTTTATCAAGCTTTATATCAGCTGACTTGAAGCAGAGGTTTGCATTTTCCATGCTTGTCAGTGATGGGTAGCTAATGCAATCATAGATCAGACAAACACTGCATGCCAATTTGATGATAATGAAACGATTTGGTTTGGAACGGGGGTACATTACCCTCCTTGTTTGCTGCTTTGTCCTCTACAAAGGTTGGCTGAGGGCTGAATATGGAGGTGCTCTACCCCTGAACTCAACTGTGTCCACCTGGTCCAACAAATCCTGGCCACACAATCAACTGACAATGTGAGTTTGATGAAGGATGAGGTGACATAGAAGAGATAGATAAGATTAACTAGGGCTTAGGTAGGGTGGACAGTCAGCATCTCTCTCCTGGGGCAACAATAGTAAATACCAGAGGACATCTGTTTAAGGTGAGTGGAGGAAACTTTTAAAGAGATATCAGCGGTAAGATTTTTACACAAGGAATGGTGGGTGCCTGGAATGCAGTGGAGGCTGGTACAATCAGGACGTTTGAAATACTTTTGGATAGGCACATGGATGTAAGAAAAATGTGGGTCATGGATGTGAGGTAGGGAAGGATTGGATTGTTGCGGAGTAGGTTTACCCAGGTCAGTCCAACATCTAGGGCTGAAGGGCCTGTTCTATGTGCTGTGAAGACTAAAGTGTAGTGTTAGCAAGACATGTCAGCGGCAGAGCGTTTCGGATTCAGACTTGCATAACTTCAATCCCCGTAAGTTACACCATGACCCATCAGTTGCTCTTTGGCTCTTTGAAAGAGAATTACAATCAGTCCTGTAACAAGTAATCTGCTGGAGGAACTTAGTGGCTCAAGCAGCATGAGTATGAGAGAAAGAGTGGTAAAGATTATCAAGGCATCCAATTAGTCAGGGTATCAAAGTATATGAGGAAAAGGGCAGAAATTGGAATGTGCTGTGAGAATAGTTGAGCTCATGGTGGAGTGGTAGAGCAGACTCAATGGGCTGAATGGCCTACCTCTGTTCCTTGATCTTGTGATGCGGGGCTTCAGCCTGAAGTGTCGGCCCTTCTGTATCTCCAACTGATGCTGCTCTATCTGCTGAGCTCCTCCAGCAGATTGTTTGCAGCTCCAGATTCCGCCACCTGCCATTCCCAGGTGTTTCTCAACAACCCTATTCCCCTGCTCTTTCTCAATGGCCCCTATAATTCCCTGACAGTTATTTATCCAGTTCTTTTCAGGAAATCACTGCTGAAACCATCATTCCCTTTCCCGTCATAATGATTTTTGCCACTCTGAATGACCAAACTAATTTTGCTCTGCCTCTCTCTTCACAGATGGTGCCTGACCTCTGAGTAGTTCTGGTATTTTCCAAGGTTACTCAACATAGAACAATACAGGCCCTTCAGCCCTCAATGTTGTGCTGACCCATATATTCCTTCCTAAAAAAAAGTACTAAACACTCCTTACCCCATAACCCACTATTTTTCTTTCATCCATGTGTGTATCTAAGAATCTCTTAAATGCCCCCAATGTTTCAACCTCCAACACCATCCCCAGGAAGACATTTCAGGCACCAAAAATTCTCTGAGTAAAAAACATATACATAATGTCTCCCCTAAACTTCCCTCCCCTAACTTTGTGCTCATGTCCTCTGGTATTTGCTGATCCTGCTCTGGGAAACAGGTGCTGGCTGCCCACCCTATTTATACCCTTTTTCCACTGTCACCTTGTCCCAGCAATTAACGGGGAATTAACTGGCCAAGGGTTCAGTGGAAAAGGAAAACAACCGGCACGCCGGTGCCAAATGATGTCAAATCACACCAGGGATTAATGGCCTCAACCCCTACTCATATCCCCAGCATCAGCTGATGCCTGTGTGTCAATTAAACCATTAGAAAAAGAACAGCAGAAAGTTATCCATTTCTGATTGAAGGTAGACACTCCTATCTCAGGGATAAGTTGTGTTCAGTGGAAAATTAGACAGTGTCCCGGTTAAAGGTGGCCCAGTGGAAACAGCACAAATAGCTTCCTAACCCAGGACACTGCATGGCCAATTAACAGGGATACTAATGAAAAAATGGGCTTCTGACTCTCATAATCTTGTAGACCTCTATCAAGTCTCCTCTCATCCTTCTACACACCAAAGAGAAAAGTCCCAGCTCTGTAAACCCTGGCTCATAAAACTTGTTTCCCAATCTAGGCAACATCCTGGTAAATCTCCTCTGCTCCATCTCCATAGCTTCCACATCCTTCCTATAATGAGGTGACTAGAACTGAACACAATACTCAAAGTGTGGTTTTACCAGAGATTTGTAGAGTTGCAACATGACTTCTCTACTCCGGATTTCAACCCCGCTATTAATGAATCCCAGCATCCCATAGGCCTTCTTAACTATCCTATCAACCTGTGTGGCAACCTTGAGGGATGTATGGATTTGAACCCCAAGGTCCCACTAATCATCCACAAAGTACATCTATCAAAAGTAAAATGTGCTAATTAAACCTGTTGCCTCTCCTCACTACCTTCCCTCCTGCCTTCTCAAGGTCTTACTCCATTTCCAATTTTACTTGTGTGAGGTCTTACCCTTTGGGAGGCCACGTTAGGGGAATGTATGTATTCAGTGGATCTTAAAAGCATCAATCTGCAGAGGGATTTGGGCATCCATTTCAAGAGTTCATTAAACGTGGTCATCCAAGTGGATAGGGTGGGAAAGAAGGCGTATGGAATGTTTGGCTTCATTAAGCAGGACATTGGGTATAAAAATAAGGAAAGCACGTTGCAGCTATGGTTGCAGTTGGAGAATTATGTGCAATTCTTGTCGCTTCATTACGGGAAGGACAAGGAGGCTTTGGAAAGGGCACAGAAGAGATTAACCAGGACGTTGCCCGATTATGGGGGCAGAAGTCTTGGGAGAGGTTGGAGAAAAAGGATCTTTTCTCTGAAATGTCAGAAGCTGAGGGAGACTTGATAGAGGTTTTTAAAATCTGGGTGAAAGCATCGCACACAAGAGGACGTGCATTTAAAGTAAGGAGGAGGAAGTTTAAGGGGCCAAATATTTTTCATAGAGAGTGGTGAATGCCTGGACATGACTATCAGGAAGAAAACATCATAGCTATGTTTCAGAGGTATCCAGACAGACACATGAATATGAAGGGGACAGAGGGATATTGATCACATGCAAGCAGTAGAGTCTCAGTTTAATCTGGACATCATCTTTGGTCTATATATGTGGGCCAAAGGGCCTGTCCTTGTGCTGTACTGTACCGTGGTCTGTCATTTCTGCTCTGGATCTGAAAAGAGGCTGAGAATGGTATGGGCGGAGTTTTCCTCAAGGTAGCTTGGTTAGTGTCACGGCTAATGCAAGACTATCACAGCGCCAGTGCCCTGGGCTCTAATATGTCGCTGTCGGTAAGGAATTTGTAGGTTCTCCCCATATCTTGTGCAGGTTTGCACCATGAATTCTGGTTTCCTTCTACATTTGAAGGTAGTCAATTAATCAGTCACATTGGATGTATTTGGGTGGCTTGGGCTTATGGGCCAGAGGGGCCTGTTATCATGCTGTGTCCCTGAACCTAACAAAAAAAATTGTGCATTTCCAAAACTTTGTATTCCTCACTGACTGTTAAATCGATGTTGTTACAATGGATTTCCTGTCTGTTCAAGAATAAGACCAAGGTATGAGGGATGTTCTTCAAGCATGCCAGGGGATCTCTTAAATCTTTGTAAGAGGGCAGAAAGACAGTTAATCAAATAACTTTCCTGTCCTGCACCAGGCTCCCTATCCAGGTCTGGAAATGTCATTGTTCGATTGTGAAGGCAATCCCGAGAACGTGGTGTGGACCCGATGCCTTTCCGGGAGAATGTTCAGCACAAAAAGGTCACAAATTTAAATAAATAATTCCACTCCGCAAAACTGGAGCATCTGGAGAAAAGCCGCACGGGTCATGGGGAGAACAGCGGAGGATTCAAACCTGGGCCAGTGGTGCTGCAATAGCATTATGCTAACTGCTACCTTAATTGTGTTTCCAGATGGAGACAATAATGATGACCCAATGGGTTGAAGACCGAATGGTTTTCCACTGCGCTGTCCAAAGACATACATTCGGACCTGAAAGGAATAGGCGGAACGGGCTTTTGACTAAAGACTTTGCTGTCAATGTCATTAAAAGTCAAACACTCTTGAGAAGTATGAGATAAAAATCTAACTGCAAATTACCAGCACATTGTAAATGGCTGTAATTCCTTAATAACCAGCATTTTAAGCCATTATGTTCACTCTGCAGGAAGTACAAATAGTTTCCTTGTCTGTTGGACATCAAAAGATGCAGGAGAATATTTGATGCAAAAATTTTAAATCAAAGCAATACACCTAAAAGGAACAAAAATCACTCTGACTGTCATCAGATCAATACTTCTGCTGAAGGCATTCTTACTGAATGCATATTTGGAATTGACTTGTTAAAGGTCAATATTTTACTTGCACTCCAATTTGGGGCGATGTAGTCTCAGGACAGCAGAATGCCTCGTGCTTACAAAGGAAATTACACATTTATGAGGATGGGAGGAGGGGGATGAAATGGGCAAGAAATCCCAAGTGCAGCACAAATCTCCAGCAACCACAACATTCATCAGCATTGCTCGAGAAGGTGGTTCTGCTGGAGCTCTCTGCCACTTCGGCCAGTAGGATATAAGAGGAAATGATCCAAGTGGGATAGCAGAGGATAAGCATTTTGTGAGGGGGTAGAGGTTTAGCAGAGAAGTTTGATTTCCTCCACACAGAGTGGTGGGGGCCTCGAACGAGCTGCCAGGAGTAGTGTTTATGGGGCATCTCATTAGATGCATGAGGGATCTGGATCATGCGCTGGCAGCAGAGATTTTGTTTGACTTGGGCGTCATATCCAGCACAGACATTGTGGGCTGAAGGGCCTGTTCCTGTTCTGGTTTAATTTAAATTTAAAATTTAAATTTATTTTTTAATTTGGATGTACTGGATGGTAACAGGCCCTTTTGGGTGCCACCCAATTACATCCCATTGACCTACAACCCCTGTACATTTTTGAAGGGTGGGAGGAAACCGGAATCTGTCCCACCTTCCCGGGGAAAACTCACGCAGACACAGTGAGAACGTACAAACTCCTTACAGAAAGTGTGGGGTTCGAACCCCACTGGCGTTGTAACAGTGTTGTATCAGCAGTGCTCCCCAATTTAGCCTTCAGCTTCAGCCACCTCTGCAAAGAAACTTTAATGGATGGTCAACAGCTTCTTAATCTGCTCAGATGGCCACATAAGCTAGGGGAGTGACTTAATTGAGGTGTTTAAGATTATGAAGGGACAGCCAGCACCTTTTATCCTGGAACAACAGCAGTCAATATCAGAAGATGTCTAAGTTGAGTGGAGGCAAGCTTATGGGAGATGCCAGAGCTAGGTTTATTTACACAGAAGGTGGTGGGTGGCTAGAACGCATTGCCAGGGGTGGTGGCGGAGGCTGGTACAATGGGGCCATTCAAAAGACTCAGGGAGAGCTAAGGATGTAAGGAAAATAGAAGGTCATGGGTGTGAGGTATGGAAGGGTTAGATTGTTGTGGGGTAGGTTTACACAGGTCGATACGACATTGTGAGTGGAAGGGCCTGTTGGGCGTTGTAATATGATGTGTTCTCCAACAAGTGCAGGAATGGAAAATATCTACTGCTTGAGAATTAGACCACTTGACAACCTGGTCTGTAGACTTGGCCATGAACTACCAGTGGATTTTTCAAAAAATGAGCCATTGATGGATGCACCTTAGCAGATACACATAAGAAATAGCAGGAATTGGCCATCCGGCCCGTCGAGCCTGTTCTGCAATTCAATGAGATCACGGTTGTTCTTATCATTGACTAAACTCCACCCACCTGCCTTTCCACCAAAGGCTGCGATCTGAAAGCAATTTCCCAGTGAAACTTTGCATCACACTTATTAATTTTATCCAGTAATGTTAAAGGTATTGCTGGCTCTCTGAATGACGCAGTTTAGCATATCTCTGTGCCCCAGACACTAATCCTGCTCAGAATGATTGGTTGAGAGCTTCGTCTGATCTCTTGTCAACTAGAAAATGACTTTAGGGCACTCTCAGCCCAATTTTAATGATTAAATTGTGCCTCAAAATATCACTATCTCTTGGGAGTCTCTCCAGAATGGCTGCTACAGGAAAAAAAAAAGTGGAAAAGAAATTTATTTTAAGATGGAATTAAAACACAATCACAAAGCCAGCCAGAACTTTTCCCCCCTCTGGACCTAACCATTGCAGCTTTGGATGCCAAACATGAAGAAAGGCATTGTATTCTCAGACATTGCGACACTTGATTGAACATCTTCGATAAACGATATCAAATTATACCTCTGTTATTCTGTCAATCAACTCAGTTGTGTTTAGCAGATGCAATTTTCCTTGAAAATGTGGCGTGCTGGCCAATCTGTTGATTATAGAATTGTCAAGAGGCCTCATGGTTAAAATGGTGACTGGGAGAGGGTACGACAGGGACAAAGAGGAATTTCTTTTGGGAGACACCTTTTTGGGATTGTGGATTGCTTTAACAGAAAGAATAAAAAGAAGACCAAAAAAAGAAAATATTTTAATGAAGATTGGCTGACTCTGAAGCACAGAGAACTGTCTGATCAGGCCAGTTACTTGGTCATAGAGCCGTTCAGTGTGGAAACAGGCTTTCCCCAACCTGACCACGCTGACCAAGATGTTCCCACCCACACTAGTCTCACTTACCTGCATGGCCCTTATCCCTCTAAACCCATCCTATCCATGTATCTGTCCATTTTTTTCTCAAACATTTCAATTGTACCTGCCTCAACCATCACCTCCGGCAGCACGTTCCATACAACCACCATCTTCTGCGTCAAAAAAAAAAGGATCCCTCAAGTGGCTTTTAAATCAAGCTCCCCTCACCTTAAACCAGGGGCATAGACCATAATATGGGGAGGGGAGCTTGGAGGTAATGTTGCTTCCATGAATCTAGAGCCTTTACCCCTCATGACAGAAAGAGCTGCAGGCTTGAATGATGCTGCATGGAGGTCTTGGCGAATTACAGCTGCTCAAATTCATATACCCACATACTTTGACTCTATCACAACATTCAGCGAAGTATTCCGGGCTCGAACAACTAGGTAAGAAAACCCTTCTTCATCTCCCTCACTGCCCTTCTTGTCTGCACCATAACCTATTCCTCCGACGAGAGGAGATGATCTTTCCCTGGTCATTATTCATACTTGCAGTGAACTGGGATTCACTGGGAGAGAGCTGTATTGATGACGGGTACTGCCTCTTGGCTCTATCCCTGTTTACCCATATATAATCCTGGTCTTCCGCCTAAATCCTAGAACCCCCCTGAAGCCGACTTGTTAACCCTACCATTGTTGAAAGCTAATAAAAGCGTTTGTTCTCCCTCTAGTCGTGTGAGAGCTTTTATCTACGCTAAATACTTTTGACAATTCTAAAATGTCCTCTTTCCATTAGTTTTGCTCCTTGTTACAATTTGTAATTAGATCACAAATTCCTTCATAACTGCTTTACAACAAGAAGGTTCTCATGGCACTCAAAAGTTGCATTTCTTAAATGGTAGCTGATGTGTTTTTTTAAACCTTGGGGTGGGGGAGGGGTCCGGGCTCAAGATGGTGGTGTCCACGCTCATCAGCTCAGATTATGAGGGTTGCAGGCTCTGGGGGAGCAGTGGACTGGCACAGGGCACCAGATCACATGCCCCTCATCCCCTGCAGAGGAGCAGTGGCTTTGGGGGAGACCACAGGACCAGCGAGGGACTTGGCGGCTGGACTCTTGACTCATGGGAACCGGGTGTTGGGACTGGGATCCGTGAGGGTGCAATGACGATCAGAGCTCCCGAAGGGCCTTGGGCGCCGACAGCTCTCTGAGCATATCAGGGGTCGGAAAGCAGAGGATGAGAAGGGATATTTGGACATATGGAGCTCGAATTCACCACTGTGCGGCTAATGGGGGTACAGGAAGCAGGGCCGACAGACACACGGTAGTTCTAAAGGGACTCACTTTTCCTTCTTTGTTGCCAGGCTAGTCTAGTGTTTGCCTTATCCTGCAGGAAATTGCTGACAAATACTTTGCATTATGCACAAAACGATAAAGGAATCGTTGTGGCACAAGCTGCTTATTCTTTTAAGAGATGTTATAAATGTGATCCAAGGTTTCTATTGAGTGGGTCAAAAAACACGATGGATGCTCATGCAAAAATTCAAACATTGAACTATCATCAAAACCAACTGGGACAGCTATAATATAACAAACAGGCACTGTCTATTAAAGCATCACTGTACCTTTTCATAGTATCGTAGCTCGTAGTCCAAAATGATTCCATTGGGCTGATCAGGTTGAGGCCAGGACAGGGTGATGCTATGCATCGTGGAGCCCACCTGGTGCATGATGGGAACCGTGGAGGGAGCTGCAAAAAAAAATGTCAGGGCAGAAGGGAATTAGCCTGTGTCTTTTTTCAAAGAGAAGCCACCCTTTTCAAGTTCAAGTACAATAAGGCGAACAGAACGTGAGAGATTCCACCGTGGCTTGGAGCTAGAGTCATTGCTGCAACCATGTGTGCCTCCATTTTTGAAACATTTACACCCAACCACTTCTTCCCAGTCTCATTTAAAAATAATCTAAATTCTGGGCATCCACAACTGCATATCCAGCCATAATGCTAACTGCTAACAGAACAGTTCTGAGGAAATCTGAAGGCATCTGGTAACAAATGATGGTCAGGGAATATTCTACAAAGAACTTTAGATCTCCTCTCCCCTCCCTCCCAAAAATAAATACATCAAAAATGTCACTCAGTGTTGAAGAAGGGGGAGAGGTATAATTTTTCTCGCAGTCAGTGATGTGTGTGGCTCAATTTCCACTTCCACACTGTTGCAGAACACCCCTGCTGGGAACTCGATTTTGCCCAAATTGGTTCAGATTGTTCTGCAATGGGTTTTATGTTCAGGTCAGCTGAACAACTTCCTGAAATGGGTAACCAGTTCACTACCGGTTGCAAAATTCATGGCACTAAAGGTGAAGAACTGGGCTGAATGGGATCTGACTCCAGTGAAGGGTTTTGGCCCAAAACATCAGCTAACTATTGCCTTCCACGGATCCTACCTGACCCACTGACTTCCTCCAACACTTTGTGAGTTTCCCCACTATATAATTGTTTGGTGCTTTCTAAGGATCCATGGGGCATATCCGCGGGAATTAGGGCTTCTTGTTGTGAGCTGTACATGTTGGGAGAAAAGTGGGGAAACAGATGGTTTGCCCAATTTGCCACATTTCACTGCTAGCAACAGTTTTTCATTTTGAATCTCTGCGTTTGCTTGGAAGCATTTGCATCCACCTTGTTAAATATAAAAACAGAAAGATCCAGAATACACACAATAGTTCAGTTCATATCCACAGAGAGATTTTTTAGGAGAACACTGAAAAACATGTGTGGGTAAGTGTGTTAAAATATTACAGGAACAAGAGCTGAGTAAAGAAATAAATCAAACAAACCAAAACCAAAAGAAACCCCATGGCAATTTTGGAACATCAGAGCATAAGAAACAGGAGCAGGAGTCGGCCTTCTGGTCCGTTGAGCCTGCTCCACCATTCACTAGATAGCAGTGATCTGGCTGTGGACTCACCTTACTGACCGTTTCCCGGTACCACGCAAACTGTGGTGATACAACCACTAGACTGTCCGTGACTGCCTGTGCCTGCCTGCATTCCTGCCTGCCTACTGCAGGGGGTGACCCACCGTACTGCAGGGAGGTAACCTGGGAGACTGGTTCCACCAGCCAATCACCGGCCCCAGATAAAGGTTCACGCCAGCACTTGGGCAGGAGTAGAGTACATGGAACCAGAACCTTGTGTGCAAGTTTTAAGCTAATTACAGCCTGTAGTTTGAGCTTGCTTGTTCGAACTGCGGTGCACCACACAAATATCAATCTAACTGTGGCTTAGATATATTTAATAGGGAAGCCTCCTCTTAGGCACAAGTCCTGCCAATTCAAGCTCAAGCCTTGTATTTCTGAGCTATCTGGTGGAATTATTGCACTGCTTTGAAATACAAAGGTGGTGTAGCATTGTAAGAAGTGTTTTTAAAAGATGTTCTCCTCTAGAATGGTGTACGCCGATCTATTATGCACTCGGACATTGACTGATCTGTTTTTCACCATCCAAGTCTCCAAGTCTTATCTGGTACTGTTTGAGATTTCCGGCATACATGGGTTACGTTGATATAATCCTGACAACCCTCAGCCTCTCTGGGAGCACCTGTTTGTGCTAGCGTAAGGCTTTGCGTGACAATGCGCTATGACGCACATGTACTCAGAATGATCCATAAGAATTTAAACAGCTGATATGAGGCAGGTATGAATCCAAAAGCCTTTACATTTTGATTTTTTTTCCCCCCAGCAATGTGTCCCTGCGTGTGTGTCTATAATCCATGGACGCAGGTGTTTGTGGGTCTCCACAGATGGAGGTGTGTGTCGATCTCCCATCCACAGAAGTTGTGTGCCCACAGATGGATTGTTGCATCCAATTCAGGAACTGACTGCAAATTTGACATAAATAAGCCCCTCCCCGAGCCGACAAAAACCGCTGCAACCACCCATCCATGCGCTCATCTGCTCAACCTCCAAAACGTTATGAACCTTAAACTCATGGTCCTGTAATGATCAACCTATGTATGTTCTGTTATGCCTTAATTCCAGATTTAAAGTAAGGTCTGAAATGACTCGGTACTCTCCCTCAGAAAACAAAAATGTACTAAGCAATAATACTCGGTCGTTGAATGATTGATTTGGAATTGAAACAGCAGAGGCTACATCTTTGATATTGTTCAAAGGATAAGGTACAATATCTATTGTTTGCACTTGTTCTAGGTTGAAAAATGTGATCACGTTTTCTTGAAGACGCATGACTTAGACATAGATATTGTGACTATGCAATTATGCCATTAACCTCATTGTTTTACGTTAATGATCTGTTGCATAATTAGTGCCCAAGGACTGAACACTATAACCATATATATTAAGATGTCAGCTCTGTTCAGCTATGACTAAACCACCTTGGAATGTGACTTGACCACCGCTTGGTCCACGTGCTATATGAATAAACCACTTGAGTGTTAGATCTCATTCTATCAAGTCATGTATGCCTTGTCTCTGTTCTTTTGACTGTGTACGTTAACTATGGGAACTTCAAACTACACTCCAGTACATAAAACTCTGTCTCCTGGCTTCCTACCACTGGCGGACATGCCTTCATCAAACTGGAGCTGAAGCTTCAGATTTCCCTCTCTGGCTCTCTCTTCCTTAAAACCAAAGACATGGGCCATTTTGCTGGTCCTCTTGGCTGGGGACATTTTGCAGTGTGGAAGTTTCTTTATCATACACAATCACTGTTATGGATACCACCAGGTTCATCTTGCACGTGTTACCTTTGGAGGGGTTTTCACTCATACATTTTCCCTCATGCTTTCCCCAATCAAGTAGAATTTGGGTTCAGAATTCAACTTCACAATTAAAGCTAGAACACAGAACAAACAGAGAACATAACATATTAAAGCACAGTATGGGCCCTTCAGCCCATGAGGTTGTGCCAAACTATGTAAACCTACAACACAAGAGTTAAACAAACAAGTCTGCGGGTGCTGGGATCTAGTGTAGTGCACAAAAGTGCTGGAGAAACACAGCAGGTTACACAGCATCCACAGGATATAAAAGGTGGTCAATTTTTCGGGCCTGAGTCCTTCGTTGGGAATGTGGAAAAACAAGTGTGGCGCCGGGAGAGGGGAGGGGGTGGGGTGAGGTGGGGGAGACATTGACTGCCTTGTACATCCGAGGGATGTTGCGAGACCTGCTGAGTTTCTCCAGCATGTTTGTGTATTCCACATCAGTCTCACCCTTCCCTTGCTCACATTCCATGATCCTCCATGTTTTTCAGAATCGTATGAATATCTTGATTGTACCAGCCTCCACCACCACCCCAGTAATGCGTTCCAGGCACCCACCTCTCCGTGGGTTAAAAAAACTACCTCTAAACTTTCCTCCGTTCAGCTTAAACCGATGTCCTCTGATATTGGCTATAGCTACCCTGGGTGGCCGGCAGTCTATCACTCGTAATCTTTTACACTTCCATTAAGTCACCACTCATCTTCCGATCCCCCAAAGAGAAAAGCGGGCGGTGTACACAGGAGCTACTTCTTACATACAGGAACGTTTTCCAAAAAGCGGTTGCTGCGCTGGAGAAAACGGAACTTATCCAGTTCAAAAATCCCTTCGATTCTAGTTGGGCTTTGAGTTGTAATGCAGCAATAAAACAGCCTCTTTGGCCTAGCCTATCCATAGCGCTTATTATGTTCCTAACTCCACTAAACTCACTTTCTCAGATTCAAGCTGGTTGGATGCTTCTGTAATTTAAATATTACAGCCAAAAATAAAGCAAAATTTTAATATCCATAAAATGGGCATCTACTTTCCTTTATTTCGCTCTTCCAACTGTTTCCTCTCCTACTCTCTGCACGATTCTCATGTGACTCACCCTGCCTATCCATTGGCTCATTCACATGCACGTCATTGTAACGGCTCACTCTGACCCCGCCTATGCGCTCCCAACAGTGGCTGGCTTGCATACGCACATCTCCTTCCGAGCGCGTCACTCTGAATGAGCAACTCGCGGTGCCAAATCCAGATAGGTACATGACCTCGACGCTTCTTCCTCAGGCAGTATGACTCAGATTCCAAACACTCTCCGGATGCAAAGTTCTTCCTTAGATCTCCTCTGAACCTCTCATCCCCTAATCCTGAACCTATCCCCTTACAGTGTGGACTGCGTTTTACTTGCTCCACTTATATATGGGCCAACTTGCTGAACTGTGTGCAAAACAATTTATTTTTTCACTGTGCATGTGATAATAAACTTGAACTTCTGATAGCTCTGCTCCAGAGTAAAGTTTACTGGCTCTTACCCTATCTATGGCCCTTTTAATTTTAAATACCTTTGATATTTAAGCAATCGGCCATTCAGCTCTTATAACCTGCTCCCTTGTTTAGTAAATTATGGCTGAGACTTCACCTCGGTATCAATTTTCCTCCATTCACCCTGTCTCCTATCATTCCATCGATAGTTGAAAATTGATTTGCCTTCTGACTGGAATTTACCAGTCAATGGATGAAGCAGTTTCTTCTTATCTTCGTCCTGAATGACCAGCTTCTCATTTTGACACTGTGTCTCAATGCCAAACCAGGTTGGGGGGGTGGGGTGGGGGGGGGTGGGGGGGGTGCGTGGGGAATGTCATCCCCGAATTTACTCTGTGAAGATCTGTAAGAATCTTGTATGTTCATTTTCCGAAGTTGTGGCTAGCAAACTCCCAGTCCACTTACCCCAAGACAAAACCCCATCTGGTGAGCCTTCACTTCTGTCTTCTTGTACCTTTCCTGAGATATGGAGACCAGAGTTACGTGCAATATTCTGGACGAGGTCTCACCAAGGCTCTGTCTAATGGGAGTGGGATGTCCTTGCTCTTGAACTCAAATTCTCTTTCAATGAAAGGCTAACCCACTCCCTAATTGCTTGCTGAATCTGAACACTAACACTTTTAATCTCACACCATTTAAATATAGTCCAATGTTCTATTTTGCCAAGCTGCAGAGAAAATCAGCAGGAAAATGGAGCTTCTTCTAACTGTCCATGATGAGTATTGGTCTGTCTGTCTCTCTCTCTCTGTCACAGAGTAAACCATTTGGTCCCTGAAAGGTGACCTGCCATTCAATATGGCAGCATGTTTAGCACAAGACTATTACAGCACCAGCAACCCGAGCTCAAATCCGGCGCTCCCTGTGTGGAGTTTGCATGTTCTCCCTGTGACTGTGCGGGTTTCCTCTGGGTGCTCTAGTTTCCTTCCAGAGACATACAAGGTCAGTCAGTAAATTGTGTTCACATGGGTGTAATTGGGGAGCATGGACTCATGGGCTAGAAGGGGGGCCCATTACTGAGGTGTATCTCTAAATTTAAGTGACTACACTCAACTGAATTGAAGTGATAAATTCACCAGCAGATCTTGGGGAAGGTCAGAGCACAGACAGCACCTGAGGTCAGGATGAAACCCTGCAGCTGTGAGGCAGCAGTTGTATCAGCTGTGCCTGGCCTCCATCCGAAGCCCAAATCACTTTGGGAACCCAGTACATTTTAAGCATTAAAGTTATAATTCCCTTACCTTTTTGTTCAGGCCAGCAAACTTTTTTCCATTTGTCGATGAAGGGCTCAAGCCCGAAACAACAGTTATGTATTTTTTTTAATCTTTGCTAGATAAAGAACACTGCTTGACTTGCCGAGTTTCTCCTGCATTGTGTTTTTACTTCAACCACGGTCTTTTACTTATAATTTTTTAAAACATACAGCACAGTTACAGGCCATTTTGGCCCACAAGTCTGTGCTGCCCAATTAACCTACAACCGCCCATATGTTTTTGAACGGTGGGAGGAAACTGGAGTCCCCGGGGAAAACCCATGCCGACATGGGGAGAGCATACAAACTCCTTACAGACAGCATGGGATTCGAACCCTGCTCCCAATCGCACGCGCTATAAACACACTGCGCTAACCGCTACGGCAACCGTACCACCCTAATAAACCATGCTAATTCCCACAAAGACAGCTTGGGGTTGTAACAATTGGCCAACCCATAGAAACTTGCTGCAGAATCTTGAACATCTTAACAGCTTGTTATAGAAATACAAAAACAAGGAGTGCAACTTGCCCCCAAAAAGGGATATAATCCCTGAAACAGCTGTCCAGACTGGGAGATGGACACCCAGGGACCCAGGCTTAAATCAAGTATATGACTACAGTGTAAGTTGACTGATTGGACAGGTTCAATGAGATGTTTAGATGATTTAAAACTCTACAGGGCTGTTGGCATAATGACAGGCCTCTGCTCCTCCTGGGTCCACACCAGCAGCCCCAACGCCTGTAGAACAGGGGACTGGCGGCTATTTTTTTTTAAACAAGATGCTGGTGCTGGCAGCACAGACCACAAGCGGTATGAGCTCTGGGAGATCAGCAGGGCACAAGAATGGGAGAACCTCCTCCTCCCTCTCCACGCGGAGGAGAAGCCCGGGAGAGGACCTTATATGGTGGGAGACAGTGAGGGGCTCGGAAGCTGGAGGATGCACCTCAGGCTGTGTGTGGGCTGCTGGAGACTAGCTCGTGTGAACCAGGTGGTGGGACCAGGATCTTGTGAGCGTGACCATGGTGAGTAGGGCTCCGGGTGCTGAGAGCTTCCTGATCGAATCGGGAGTTGGGAAACCAGGGGCTGAGGAGGCCTGGAGCTCAGGTTCACCGCTGGAACATGCAGCTACAGAGGTTACGGGAAGGGGAGACATTGGCGGAGGTGGTGGGATCCATGGACACTCGGTGTCTCTGAAGAGACTCCCTTTTGCTTTTCATGATTGTGGCTCTGGGCTCGTGGCATCTCTTTGCGCGTCTATACAGAGGAAACACATGTCATGCATTTTATGCGCATGACAAGAAAGGAACCTTGAAAGAGAAGAGGAAGCTTTTCTCAGTGGATTTCCAGCGGGGGGTGGGGGGCAGAGAATAGTTATATTCAGGGACCGATGCAGCCAAAACAAAGGAGCAACGGGGCAACATTTCGATGAAGGCAGCACCTGGTGGCTCTTTGTTGTCCTGATGTCAACAAACACCTGGAAGAGTTAGTCATTAAGTGCAGAGTCTACCAAGATGGCAGACCGCAGCCACCGTCAGCACCACTCCCACTGGGACGTCCCACCCTCCAGCGCTCGGGAAAGGAGTGTTCTGCTGTTGATGCGCAGATGCTTCGGTAGATTGAGCACGCGGGCTCACACCACTGAACACCTGTAGAGTAACTTGAGACCCATTTTAGCAACACTATAGGGCACTTGTTAACTGGTTCCAGTCTTTATTTCCAAATAACTTTTAAAAAGTGAAATTGGAATGGTGGTGGAATTTTAATCCAGACTTATTAGTAGTCCAGGCCTCAGGGTATCTTGGGCATTCATACAAGCGCCACAGTCCTATGCAGTCAACTCACTCAATGTCTATCTGTTTCTCACTTGAAAGTTACAGGAACTAGCAATTACTCCCTGCTGTGTATGTGCAAGAGCTGACAGAAACTGCTCCACAAATGGACTTTCTCTTTCAGGTGTTACTCCTTACTTTCTGAGGCTTAGGAAGTGTGATTAAAACCCAAAGGATTTGATGGGAATTTTGCTTTCTTTTTGAATTCTTCTCCAGGAGAAACACATTAATCAGGATCTGTCTCACATTCACAACCAAAGTCCCAGGTGTTGCAATTCAAGTCATTCCTGAAATTGTCAATTAACGTTCCGATTCAGTGTCAGTATCTGGTTCATCAGAGGCCTTGATGAATACAAAGGAATGCCCTTGTATTTTGTTACTTCTTTGTTTTTAAATGTCAGTAATGTTGTTTGAGGATGCTGGCAGGTGCGAGGTGTGCTTAATCACCATGTCCGAACCCTGAAGGTCAGGCTAAATCTTGTCAGCATGAAACTCCAGCGGAACGAGCTGTAAGCTAAGCAAGTGCTCTAAAGACAGGGAAATATGTGAAACAAATGGCTCTGTCAGGGGTCTAATCATCATGTTGTCAAGCCTCAATCTTAGCGTCTGAAGCCAATTGCCTGACATTTCCATCTCAGCATTTGTACTACAGGTACACGGCATACAATCAGCAGTGATTGCATAAGGAGCTCTAAAGCAAGCGAGATCTCTCAAGCACACAGAGGGTGCCTATTCAAAGGGAAAGTGCGGTGATAATATTCTTTAATTCTCTCATCCATGCCATGCTCTGAATTCTGCTTAGAGTACAATTAACTTACACATAATCTCAAACAACAAAACCGGTGGCTGCAACCATGAACGAGGTGCATTGTAGCAACTTATTGTTTTCAAACATGCACCCAATACCACATCTAACCCTGAGAGGCAGCATGTGCACAGGAACCCAGTACCTAATAAGACACTGGGGTTCCTTCTCTCTTTCTATTTTTCTCAATGTGCTGGAGAAACTAGGTCCTTGCTTGGCTGTTGAAAGCAGGACAATTAAGTTGGTATCGAATGCGGCTAGTTATAAACTTCAAGAAATAAACCAAACTTTTAAGCAATTTTATTCTAAGTTATATAAGCCTGAGTCGCAAAGAAATGATAACCAAATAGAAGACTTTTTGTCACAAATAAGGCTTCCAAAGTTAAGTTTACAAGTGCAAACAGAGCTGGAGGCCCCTAAAGGAGGTGAGGGAGGCATTGAGCTCATTACAAAGTAATAAATCTCCAGGAGAAGATGGTTTCCCACCTGAATTTTATAAAGGATTTGTTGATTCCTCCTTTTATGGAAATGTTAGACCAGGCGGCATTAACCCACATTCTCCCGGACTCTTTTTCTACTGCAATAATAATCGTGTTATCAAAAAAAAAGACAGAGATCCTTTAAATCCATCATTATATAGACCCATTTCATTGTTAAATGTAGATTATAAGATAATTGCAAACATTTTAGCTAATAGATTGACAAATTTTTTACAAAAGTTGATAACAATGGATCAGATAGAGTTTGTTTAAAAAAAAGACAATCTGCAGACAATGTAACTAGATTACTTAGTATAATACATTTGGCATAAAAGAGGGGAGATCTAAGTGTGGCAGTGGCTTTAAATGCAGAAAAAGTGATTGATAGATTAGAATGTGACTTTTGTTTAAGATGTTTGAAAGATTCAGGATGGGACAGATATTTGTAAATTGGATTAGAGCTTTATATAATGAACCAAAATCTAAAGTTGTACCAAATGGGCAGGATTCAGCACCGTTTCAGTTAACTAGATCTAGTAGACAAGAATGTCCATTATTCCCTGTTCTATTTATTTTAGCAATAGTACCACTTGTAGAATTGATTCGATCTGATCCTGATATTAAAGAATTTAAAGTTAATCAAGAGGAATATAAAATTAATTTATTTGCTGATGCTCTTTTGATGTATTTGACAGAGCCATTAGGTTCATTTTAAAAGATTGGAGGAATATGGGAAAGTATCAGGCTCTAGAATAAATTGGGATAGAAGTGAAATTAAGCCCCTTACTATTGGGGATTATGCTCAGGGCCAAAAAGATACCCAATTTAAAAAGCCAATGAATGGAATAAAATATTTAGGGATATGGGTAGATAATAAATTAAATAATTTATATAAATTGAATAATTGAAAATTTGATTAAGTGGATGATATTGCCAGTATTGGGTAGAATTAATTGAGTTAAAATGAATAAATTTCCTGGAGTAAAATACCTATTTCAAACATTGCCAATAAAGTTACCACAGCATTTTTTTTCAAGAATCAAATAAATATATAAAAAGGTAAGATGTTGAGAGTTTCTTTAGATAAACTGACATGGAAGTTTGAGATAGGAGGTTTATAGTTACCAAATTTTAAAAATGATTATAAGGCAGCTCAATAAGGTTTCGTGCTTTAACTTTTGATGAGGGAGAGAAGCCAGCATGAATTAAAACAGAAATTGATAAAATAGGAGAAAGAATATCTGAAGACTTTATATATAAATGGGAATCAAAATTAATATCTGGGGCGAGGGAAGCACCTTTGTTGAAACATTTAATTAATATCAGGAATAAAGAAAACAATGAAATTAGAATGGGGTGGGTGGAGTTGTCCTGCCGAAAATGCCTTTGGTACAAATCGACTTATTCCATACTCAATAGATAATCAATTTTTTAAACATTTGGTCTCAGAATGGAATTAGATATATAGAAGATTGTTACAAAGGAAGAAATTTAAATTTGAACAAATAAAAATAAAAATGGGATACAAAATAATACACTTTTTTGTTATTATTAATTAAGTTCTTATTTAAGAAATAATGGTATTACCAAAATGTGTCAATGTGGAAATGCCGACACATAATAGACATATAAAGAAATTTATTTCAGCTATGTAGATTTTATGGCAGAAGCGGAACCCCAAACAGGGTATACGTAGATCCAGACAGTGATGGGAGATGGATTTAAATATTAATATTAATAACAAAATTTGTCAGAGTTGTGCCAAGATAGTATGACAAATACTATAAATGTTAGATATAGATTAATTCAATACAATTTTTACATCAATTACATCTCACACCACAGAAGTTAAATAGATTGAAATCAGACTTATCAAACCAATGTTTTAGATGTGGCCAGGAGATAGATACTTTTTTACCTTCTACTAGGTCCTGTCCTAAAGTGCGACCTTTTTGGATAAATTTGGCAACGTTTTTAGTACAGGTTACAGGCACTACATTCCCACAAAACCCAAGGTTATTTTTATTAGGTAATATTGAACGGATAAGATCAAAATTGTAATTATCCATTGAAGAAGATAATTAGTAAAGATTGCATTGGCAGAAGCAAGAAAATGGAGCGATGGAACACAGAAGTGCACGGCTGTGTTTCCTCTTGAGAAGATTACTTATAATCTGAGAAATAAATATGGTGTGTTTTTGAAAAATTGGTGCCCAATGGGAATTAATTTATAGATGTTTTCCCTAAACTTCAAAACCTCCTTGGAACTATTAAGAGATACAAATGGTTAGAGTCAGGTTTCCATTCTTGTTTTTTCCTACTTTTCTTTATTTCTCTTTTTCGATGCTTTTTCTTAATTTTTTTTCTCTCTTTTTTTTTCTTGGGGGCTTTGTTAAGGGGGAGGGGGTTGAGGTTTTATACCACCATGTATAATGGACTCGATATTAATGTATTGATTGTACTTTACATTTGGCTATGATTACACATATGGAAAAAAAATAATTAAATTTTCAAAATAAAATGTAGTGGAGAAATTCATCAGGTCATAGATCATCCATGGAATTCAACAGGGAAGTGAAATTTCGAGGGTGAGCCTTCCGTTGGGTATCACTGAAGAAGGGCTCAGTCCCGAAACATCAATTGCCTTTCTATGGGTGCTCGAGGTGACTCTTTGACCCAAGGAAGAACCACAGAATCTGCTCTTCTTGCTATGATTCTTTCAAAGCATTAATTTGCTGGAATCTGAGAGCTCAAAGCTCATGACTCTTTACCCATTTTAAAAAAGGGGTTTGATTTTAGACCCATTGAAAACAACTGAGAGGGCCATGACCTGGCTGAGCTTTAACTTGTTTCTATTTAACAATCACACCGGGTAACTTTGTCAACGTGCTGCGTAAATTGATGAAAATTGGTTTAATGTGTTGTAATGTCACCCAGAGATCTAGTGTCCTTTCACATAAGGAAATGAAAGATCATTTCTTACCCACTTGGAAGATGGTGTTGCTTGATGAATAAACTGCATAAGCTTCAACTATCAATGTATAGACCATTAACTTGACATGTTTCAGCCCAGACGATCAGCAGAACAGATAGCTTTTGATCATTCTTACAGGAAATTACATTTACTTATCACACAGAGTTCTAGCATGCAAAAAGATTAATCAAATTCCTACTAACTGAATTAGAAATAGGTAGGAATTATCAAGTGATTTGATGAATTTAAATATGAGAATATTGTAGCATACATAGTTTCTGAAAGCAGGCTGCTGAGATACCTACATCTCTCTACTCTAGGGGAAATGTACAATGTGGTCATTGAAGAGCCAACCATCAACCAGCTATTCACACGAATCCCCAGTTTTATTCTCCCCATCCTCCCATCAACCACAGATTTTACCCACTAATTCATCTGCCAATCAGTGCATCTTTTGGATGCGGAAGGAAGCAGGAGCAGCCTGGGTTTGGGGGTGTGGGGAGGGAAGAGTGTGCAAACTCCACACAGATAGCACCGGAGGTCGGATTTAACCTGGGGCTCTGGCGAGGGGCTTAGCAGTTGGAGGACACACCACGCCGCGGGTGCTCATGGGAGAGGGACCAGCATCCGCGAGGGTGACGATGATGAACAGGGGTTCTGAAGGGCCTCAGGCACTGACAGGTTCCTGATCATGTCTGGGGTTAGGAACCAGGAGCTCGGCAACATGGTTGAAAGGGATAGGAAGGTGTGCGGCCGCAGAAGCTGCGGGGGCACAGGAAGGAAATCCACAGACAGTCAGTGTTTCAGAAGGGGCTCTCTTCTGCTTCTCTTTCTCTTATTGATGGGACAGAAGGCTAGTGGCATCTCTTATGTGTCTCAGTCGATGACTAATTTTGTGTATCAGTACATGACAATAAATGAATCTTGAACACCTGGCTCATTGTGACCCTGACAGGCAGTAGGACCAGAAAGACTGGGAAGAACCTTGACCTGGATGGTAGGTCCAACTCCGCCCATTGAACACGTTTTTCAATAGAGAATAGTCATCTGACTCTCCCATCCAGGGCATTACAGCATGGCTTGCTGCACTGAGCACTCTCTCACATGTGGCCATCAAGCTCCGTTTGATTCCTTTCACGATTCATCTCGGGGGTTCCTTTCACGATTCATACTCGGGGGTAGTTTCAGGCATGAGTCTTGGCTGGGGAACTGGTGCATCCGGGAGATGTGGAAACGCCAAAGCTCAGGATCAAATTCAGGTCTTTGGAGCTCTCAGTGTGTGTGTGTGTGTGTGTGTGTGTGTGTGTGTGTGTGTGTGTGTGTGTGTGTGTGTGTGTGTGTGTGTGTGTGTGTGTGTGTGTGTGTGTGTGTGTGTGTGAGATGTGCACACACATCATTTGTGTGTGCACTTGTGTCTTGTGTGAGCATGCAGGTGTGTGCACACCCAGTCAATGCTTTTATCTTAATGATGGAAGATTTGCTGTAATATTCTATGCTCCTCAACCCCTTTGCATCATAACTGCTCTAAAATTCCAAATAAAAAGAACCATGTATTATCACAGCAGGTAGTACTCAGAGAATGGAACTCTCACCATCATCAAGAACGGAAACAGGAGAGTTATCCTTTGGTCAAACAACGATTATTAACTTATTCCTTTCAATCACCATCATTCCGTCAATTGTCTATCCCACTGGGAGGATACAGGAGCACCCAAAGAAAACCCGTGTAGATACCGATTAGAAAGTACAGACAGCGCTGGGTTTGAACCTGATGCTACAATGGCATTATGCTAACCTGTAGCAGACAACGAAGTGAACCAAACTATAACCTTTCCACAAAGCCCAGGACAGACCAATCAGACCATTTGCTGCCTTGTCAATCCACTGTCAATCACGGACAAAGTTACGGAAGGTACTGGGAGGCTTAGCTGAAAGAAGAATACTCTGCTCTGGGAACTCAGCAGGCCAAGCAGTGTCAGGGAAGGAAAGGATTGGTCGATGATTCGGGCTGAAGCTTTCATCAAGACCCCTATATTTGCTCCAGATTCCAGCATCTGCAGTCTTTTGTATGTCTCAAGTGAGAAGTTAGCCTAAACAATGATCATCTTTTCCACAATATGATGTTGCCACCTGCCCCGCCAATTGGTGGCATTGCCATAGATTAATCTTTCTGAAGAAAATTCAAAAGCTGGACATTAAACAGTGATCATCTTTACTACCTACAAAGGATATATCAGAAGTCTTACGTAATAGTCTGCTCGCGTGGATGAGTGCTCCTCCAACGAGATATAAGGCAAAGCAGGCCACTGAGTAGCACCCCATTTGCCATCCAAAGCATTTACTCCCTCTGTCTCATATATGCAGTGTGTTCCATCTGCTTAGGTATGGCAGCTATGCCCTGTGGTTTTCAATAGCATTCCTCAACTGTGCGATCAATGCGCGGTAGGTTCACCAGAATCACATTGAGGTTCCCTTCCTATTCGCACAGAGCTCCCTTCATTGCTGCTGTGACATTCACCAGGTGCGTTTAAATAGGGCTCAAAGAATTACTGAGGGCCCTTTCCACCCAGCACACCCTATCTCTGACCCACCACCATCAAGAAGGAGGTACAGGAGCATAGCTTGTTGTGAGATTGATAAATGGTATCCTGAAACTGAGTAAATAATTCCAAAATAATTAGATTACAGTTGCGCTGTGTCACAGCAAGAGAAAGAAGGAGTGTGACTCAAGAGGCATCCAGCTGGAAAACTGTTTACTGGTTCACACACACGCATGAGCGCTTTAAACATTCCTCCCAGGAAACCTCGCGTGCCGCGGGCCAGAAAATACATCATCTGCCAGCCCACTGTTCGCCCTGCAGTCACAGCCCTTTAGATTTCTCATCAGCAGTTCACCTGCGACTTTCTGAGCTGATTCGAACTGCGCTTAGGCGAGCTGCCATACGTTCCTCCTCAGAACCGGTGATCATCCGGTGCCTGAGCCTGTTCTGGTTGTTTGGGGTGGGCGATCCTGCTTTCGTGGTGCGGGCACTGCTACTGGTTGGCCGGGGTCTATGTGTGCTGGTTTGAGGTGGTTGGTGAATGTCTCCAATGTCCAGGATGCAAGTCGTGTCTTGGCATACCACCTTAAATGGCCCATTGTAAGAGCTCTATAGGGGCGGTCTGTGCACACATCTCTGGACAGCACTGTAAGTCCTTAGGCACAAAGGGTGTCGTAGTGCCATGGCAGGACGTTAGAATCTGAACTGCGCTTAGGTGAGCCGCCGCAAAATATATTTATTTTATATTCTATTTTCATGGATATATGTGATTATTATATGCAGTGCATTTTGTGTGTCCTAGAACGCTTCCACCAGCGTTGTCTCCGCTCCATCTTCAACATTCATTGGAGCGACTTCATCCCTAACATCGAAGTACTCGAGATGGCAGAGGCCGACAGCATCGAATCCACGCTGCTGAAGATCCAACTGCGCTGGGTGGGTCACGTCTCCAGAATGGAGGACCATCGCATTCCCAAGATCGTGTTATATGGCGAGCTCTCCACTGGCCACCGTGACAGAGGTGCACCAAAGAAGAGGTACGAGGACTGCCTAAAGAAATCTCTTGGTGCCTGCCACATTGACCACCGCCAGTGGGCTGATATCGCCTCAAACCGTGCATCTTGGCGCCTCACAGTTCGGCGGGCAGCAACCTCCTTTGAAGAAGACCGCAGAGCCCACTTCACTGACAAAAGACAAAGGAGGAAAAACCCAACACCCAACCCCAACCAACCAATTTTCCCTTGCAACCGCTGCAACCGTGTCTGCCTGTCCCACATTGGACTTGTCAGCCACAAACAAGCCTGCAGCTGACGTGGACATTACCCCTCCATAAATCTTCGTCTGCGAAGCCAAGCCAAAGAAGATATATACACTGTTGTCCAGAGAAACAACTTCATCTGAGTGCCTATGTACTATAAACTTGAGCTTGAACTCCTGGAACTCCCAGCTAAATGTGTGCCAGAGTGTGCGCCATGCAGACTGGCATGGTTCCAAGAAGGCTGCTCAAAGTCAATGAGGGTGAATGACAAATCCTGGCCTTGCCAGCAATGCCCACATCCTGCAAATGAATAGTAAGAATAACCCTTGAGCTACTTCAGTTCCAAATGACGGCATGCCTCCTCTCCTGACTCCCAGTGATCAGTTGACCATGCGATAAGATACGAATGCTGAATTGAGCTGTCAAAAGGTAGCCTATTCTCTGCTGTTTGCACACTTGGGAGTATTGTATTCAATTCTAGTCACCTCATTATAGGGAGGATGGAGATGCTTTAGAATGGGGAGGGGTGGTGGGGGTGGGGGGGGGGGGGGAAAGAAGAGATTTACCAAGATATCACCTGGAATGGAGATGAAGCAAGATTAACGGAGTTTAGGCTTTTTTTGGAGCAATAGAGGATGAGGTGACTTAATATGGGTGTATGAGGTTATGAGGGGCTTAGAAAGGGTGGACAACCAAAATCTTTTATCCTGGAGCAACAATAGCAAATGACAGAAATCATCTTTTTCAGGTGAGTGGAGGAAGGGTCATGGGAGATGCCTGAGCTAAGTTTTTTTTTAAAAAAGCAGAGAATGGTGGGTGTCTGGAACGCAATGATGGGAGTGGTAATGGAGTCTGATACAATAGGGGTATTCAGAAGACCCTTAAACAGGCACATGGATGCAAGAAGAATAGAGGGAAGGAAGGATTAGATTGCCTTGGAGTAGGATAACATAGGTCGGGTACAACATGGTGGGCTGAGGGCCTGTACCATGCTGTAATGTTCCATCTACAAAACAAGAAGCTACACACGAGATGCCCTGGTGTTCATCACCAGAGGTCAGTACTCTGGCACTGTCCATCATCTTGCTCCCTGCAGCATGGCCAAAACTCTTATCTATCAAATGATGGGCCTAATGACACGCGAGTCGACTTCTCTTTTTACAACTCTTTGTCCTTCCACTGACAAATTATGTCCAGCTTCCAGGAAACGCACCCAGTTCCCATCAACTAAACTCTGAGATTTCCCTGTCAAATTGAAGGACAGCCGTCTTCCTCCACAATGAGAAGTGAATTGGAAAACTGAAGAGGGAATCAGAGCCGACCCAGGTGAGGATAAACAACAAATTGTTACTGTAGTGACAAGAATGTTGATGGTCTGAATCCAATGAACACCAGGCCCTCTGTTCTCAACACAGTTGTGGGCCACTTGAGCCAAAGCATAACTCTCTCACTCAGTCCAGAATTGTTTTCAGCCTATAGAAAGAAAAGGTTAGTCGTAAATTTCCTACTCACTGCTGCATGTACTGTGTGGAACTCCAGTCAATAGTACAATCTCTTTAGACTGTTGAGTTGAAGTGAATTAACACCACCCCGTGTCACTTGATCTCTACTGCCCAATGAGGTTTCTGCTGATCTGAGCTTTTCAATTCCAACTGCTTGAGTCACCTGACTTCAATTGCCAGCTGCAGCCTTCAACTAAGATCCCTGCTGAAGTCTGCTCCATTGGAATTAAAATAATAACAGTAAAACTGTTCAAAAACTCCATTAATGCATAAGGTGCATTTTGATATAAACAGGAAACCAAACTTTTGAGGGAGTGCAGTGAAGATTCACCTGACTGATTCCTGGGATTGCAGAACTGGCGCATGAAGAAAGGAAGGATAAACTACGATTATGCTCATTGGAATTTGAAAGAATGAGAGGGGATCGCATTGAGACGTATAAAATTCTGACAGGAATGGACGGGTTATATTGCGAAAGGATCTTCCCAATATTTGAGAAGATCAGGACAAGGGTCACAGTCTAAAGATAAAAGGGGAAAGCCACTTGGACAAAGTTAAGGAGAAACCTCTTAACTCAGACGTGTGAACCTGTGGAACTCCCTCACATAGAGAGTTGTTGATGCCAGCTCATTAGATATATTCAAAAGGGAGTTGGATGTGGTCCTCGTGGCTGAAGGGAGAGAAGGGTCTAGAGAGAAATCAGGCGAGGCCACATGATTGCCCATGATTGCACTAAATGGTAGTGTAGATCGGAAGGGCTGAATGCCCTTCACTTGCTCAGATTTTCTTTGATTTCAACTTTTCAGAGTCCCTTGAATTCATCCTGCATCCAACAATGCCATTGTCTGAAATGCAAGTGCTTTGTAGATTATGGGTCCCTTTCCCATAATATTTACCACCATTATTGTAAATATTGATGTACTGGTTCAAAAAAGCAAAGATTACATTTTGTCTGTAAAGGGAGAGATGAAATTTCAACAGAACAGAAATCAGAGTCAGATTGAGGAAGATTTCAGAAAGAAGATAAGCAGGATAACTGAGGCAAAGATTATGAATAACCAACGTCCAATCCAAACATATATCAAAAAGGGCGACTGACACAGAGCTGCACTCAATTTGCTGCCAAAGCTTCCTCTATTAGAATTGTGACTGTTTGTTGGGCCCTTAATTGTAGTAAATTGTTTTGCGACATTCTGAGATAAGGATACTTGCTCCAAAAATGCAAGATTACATGTCAATGCTTGCCCTGTCCTTTACAAAGAGATTAAGAGCAAATTAAAAAAAACACACCAATGAAGTGAAATAAAGTACCATGGAAAGTGAAGTAGACTTGACTATAAATTTAACTCAAGGTAAGCGTGTTTGTTGTGAAAGAAATAAAGCAAATCAGATTTTAGTTTATATTAAAAAGTCAATGTTCAGCCAAATAGTAGTGATAAGATGCCATCGGATTTTTAAACAAATTTAATTTGAACAATGCAGCACGGTAGAAGTCCCTTTTGGCCCAAGAAACCTGTGCCATCCAATTGATGATCGACCAACCCTGTATATTTTGGAGGGTGGGAGGAATCCAGAGTACCTGAGGAAAACCCATGCAGGTCAGGGGGACAATGGCACAACAGTGGTTCTCAACCTTTTTCTTCCCACTTTAATTATTCCCTATGCCATCGGTGTTCTGTGATAAGTCAGGGATTACATGAGGTGGTGTGTGACTGGGTAACAATTGGGTCTAGAGCAGTGATTCTCAACCTTCCTTTCCCACTCACGTACCCCCTCATGTAATCCCTTACTAATCACAAAGCAAAGGGATGACTTAAAGTGGGATGTGGAGTGGAAAGATAAAGGTTGAGAACCACTGATGTACATGGTCCTTATAGACAGGGCCAAATTGAACCCGGTTTTTGCTTGTGCTGCCACAGCATTACACTGTGCCAGACTTTCACTTTTGGGCAGACAGCCAGGCCAATTGCAGGAAGGGAATGGGATGGCACTTTATCAGGTCTGATAATATCATCGTGCTTCTAGTCCAAGCCAAGATTAAAAAAAAAAGCAAGGCCCTGAGCCAAATGCAGCATATGTACTGAAAAGATGTGTGAAGTAATGGAACTCCTCCTACCCCACCCCATCCCTTGAACTGGTAATGAACTGATTGCAGGAAAGGTTTTTATTTACCAATGTGACCACGCTGTTAAGTTTTACGGGCACGCAGCATCTACAGCTCAACTCTTTCTCAGTGAGGATAAGTGGGATCGAGAACATGGAACATTACAGTAAATGAACAAGAGTCTTTGGTCCACACTGTCTGCACTGATCATTATCCCAGACTAACTGATCCCATCTGCCTGTACGTGGTCCATATCTCTCTGCCTATTCATGTGTCTGTGTAACTGCCTCATAAAGATCATGAACAAATCTGCTTCCACCATCTCTCCTGGCAGGTGTTCTGGCCAACTACTTTTCAGTCCAAAAATGCCTAGCAAACTTATTTCCCCCCCCCCCCACTCTTATCTAGAAGCTGTGGCCTTTATCTGTTATGGAACAGTACGGCATAAAAACAGGCCCTTTGGCCCACAATTCTGTGTTGAACACAATGTCCTAAACAAACTAAATCTCTGCAGCTTCCACCTGATGGATATTCCTCTATCCCGTTCACATTCATCTGTCTATCTAGAAGCCCCCCCTAAATGCTACTCATAGAGGCAGTGTCATATGGAGGAGAAACAGGCCATTCAGCCCAACACCAATGCTAACCAAAATATACAACCCACTCTTGTCACACCTGCCAGCATTTGGCCCATATCCTATCCATGTTACTTTAATTTTTTAAATGTTGCAACAGTACCTCCCTCAGCCATCTGCTCTGGCAGCCATTCCATATTGACCCCTCGAGTTCCCCTTAAATCTCTACCCATCACCTTGAACCTGGTTACCGACTCCTCTTCTCTGTGCAAAGGATTCCCTGTGTTCACTTGATCTATTACATCTGCTCCACCACTACTCCTGGCAGCCCATTCTAGGCAATCGCCACTCTCTGTTCAACATCTACCCTGCACATCTCCCTTAAACTCACTCACCTTTAACCCAGGTCCTCTCGCCCGTGACACTTTTACCCTAGGGAAAAGGACTCTGACATCTACCCAATGCTGTTAGGTCCACGACACTACAGAAAATAGAATCTAGGTTAGTCTCTCCATTCTAGGCAACATTGTGGTGAACTGCTCTGCCCTCTTTCCAAAGCCTCCACACCCTTCCTGCGATTCAGCGACTAGAACTGCACACAGAATTCCATTTTTATACTGTTGCAACATGACTTCCCAACGTTCATAATCAGGGTGCCAACCAACGAAGGCAAACATGCTGTATGCCTCTTTACCATCCTTTCTACGAGGTTGTTGTGGTTGCTAATGGCCCTGCACCTCAACAAATCAATGTTCCTCAGGGTGCTGCTACTTACTACATACTTTCTTTTGCATTTCAAAATGCAACAGCCAACACTTTAATTTGTTTAGACAAATAGCACAGTAACAGGCCATATCAAGTCACGAGCCCATATCACCCAAATGCACTCAATTAACCTACAACCCCTGTATTGCCTGGATTAACCTCTATCTACCATTTCTCTGCCCAAATTTTCAACTGATCTATATCCTGCTGCATTCATTTTTAATTTAGGGATAAGGCATGGTAACAGGCCCTTCCGGCTGCCCAAATACACCTGTGTGACCAATTAAACCTACTTCCCTCATACGCTTTTTGAATGTGGGAGGAAACCGGAGCACCCGGAAGAAACCCATGCAGATAAGGTGAGAGGGTACAAACTCCTTTCAGACAGCACCAGTTTCAAACCCGGGTCTCTGGGGCTGTAATAACTGAACTAACTGTGCTGCCATTTCAGACGTGCAGCACAGTAACAGGTCCCTCTAGCCCATGAGTTCGTGACGCCCAAATACTCCAATTAACCTACCACCCCTGTAGAATTTGACAGCCTCTACAATTCTGCCAATTTTTGATTCATTGGCGTGAAAAAGATGTCATAAAAGAATTGAATAAAGTAAGCCAGTTATTGGCAAAAGAAGCAAATGCTATTTCAGTGTGTGCCAGTTACCTGGGATCGAATCCGGCACTGTCTTTAAGGAGTTTATGCGTTCACCCTGTGACCTACGTGGGATTTCCTTGGGTGCTCTCCAAAGATGTAGAGGGTTGGTAGGATAATTTGGTGAAATTGGATGACGCAGGTTTCAATGGGTGGAATAGGCTTCTACCATGATGGATTGTTCAAATATATAACAAAATAGAAGAATTGATTCCCATCTAACACAGGTCCATGTATCAGAAAATTCACAAAAACTTTTAGCACAGAAGGAGGCTGTTTGGCCCATTGAATCCATGCTGGCCCTATCTCCAAGCAATTCATCTATCCCCTCTCCCCAAAGTCCTGCATATTATTCCCCTTCAGATATTTACCCAGCTCCTATCTGAACAGTAAAATCAAATTTATGTTTTCCAGCGCATGTGCTTTTACCCGATCGGCCACTGACAGCGCAGAGCGATTCTTTGTGCCGGATTTTCATCCATCTGCCAAGGCCCAAGAAGTCCCTGAATGGCAGGAAGCAGCGGGGAATGAATCTGATTTGCCTGTGGTGTTAAAGAGCCATGCCCATTATGACTGTTGTCATGGTTAATCACACTATTCTGCTTTTACCATGTTTTCTGCGAATTCTTAAATCCATGATGGATTCGGACGGACAGCGTCGATGTTTTTGTGATACCACGGCATACTGAGCTCTTCTCTGCATCTTGGGACAGCTGGCATTAAACTCCAATTTCATGTTTTTATTTTAAGGGCTCAAATTTGCTTCAGAGGGTCTGAATGTTGAGATAATCCCCGTCATGTTGGCGTTGGCCAGTTGTGATGTGATGCACATAATTTCCCTGAGAAATGGAGAGTGCTGGAACATAAATATCTCATCTTGGGTGGCAAATGGTCATGGTTTAACAAGAAGTGTGGTAACGCTCAAGTGGAAGACAAATTAGTTCATGTACTGTCAGGCAGGGATGATTCATGATCGGCTGACAGGTTGGAGAACTTTTAACTGTTTCTTGTATGATTAGAAAGGACCAGGAATCAAGATGAGGCTCACAGAAACAAAGTAGTACTGAGCCTTAGAGATATTAATTTAAATAGCATGAGTTGTATCAACACATTCCTTTTTCAGAATCAGAATCTATTGTCATGAACAAGTCAAGAAATTCGGTGTTTTGCGGCAGCATCAGAGTGAAAACGTTCATATTATAACCATCCAAATAGAGCATGAAAAGGCAGGCAGTGTCTTTGGTTCATTGATCATTCAGGAATCTGATGGCAGTGGGGAAGAAGCTGTCCTTGTCCATGTCTTTAGGCTCCTGTACCTTTTTCCCCCATTGGTAGCAGAGTGAAGAGGGCGTAGCCTGGGTGGTGGGGGGTCTTTGAGGATAGAGGCTGCTTTTTTAAGACTGCCTCATGGTGACGTCCTCGATGGAGTGAAGTTTGGTGCCCGGGATGTCGCGGGCCGAGTTAACAACCCTCTGGAGTTTATTCTTGTCCTGAGAGTTGGCGCCTCCATACCAGGCAGAGATGCAACCAACCAGAATGTTTTCCACGGTACACCTGTAGAAGTTTACGAGTCTTCAGTGACATACTGAATCTCCTCAGACACCTCAAAGTAAAGCTGCTGATGAGCATTCTTTGTGATTGCATCAACATGGAGTCTCCAGGACAGATCCTCGGAGATGTTGAGACCCAGGAATTTAAAGTTCTTGACCCTCTCCACTACTGAGCCCTCGATGAGGACTGGGTCATGTTCCCCAACTCCTTCCTGAAGTCCACAATTATCTCCTTGGTTTTGCTGACGTTGAGTGCAAAGTTGTTGTGGTGACACCACTCAACGAGCTGATCTCTCTCCCTCCTGTACACTTCCTCATTGCTGTTTGTGATTCTGCCGACAACTGTGGTGTCATCACCAGACTTGTAGATGGAATTGGAATTGTGCATGGCCACATAGTCATGGGTGTATAATGAATAGCGCTAAGCACACATCCTTGTGGTGTACCTGTGCTGATGATCAGTGAGGAGGAGACATTGTTTCCATTCATTCTGACTGTGGTCTTCCGATGAGAAAGTCAAGGTCCCAGGTGAAGAGTGGGATACAGAGTCCTAGAGTTTGTAGCTTCTTGACCAGCACTGAGGGAATAATGGTACTGGTGGTCAAGCTGTAGTCGATGAAGAGCAGCCATATGTATGATTTGCTGTTTTCAAGGTGCTCCAGGGCTGAGTTTAAAACCAGAGATATTGCATTTGCTGTGGAGAGATTGTGACAATAGGCGAATTGCAGTGGGTCCAGATATTTGCTTAGGTACATGTTAATTTGCTGTGGATGAAAGATAAAAAGAATAAAATACACCTTTCTTCACTGTAAGAGAGATAGGAGCAAAATTAGGCCATTCAGTCCATCAAAGCTGCTCTGCAATTTAATTTTTTTTTAAACCCAATCTCCTGCCTTCACCCCATAACCTTGCTCATCAAGAACCTCTGTTTTATATCCATCTATTGATGGCCTCTGTAGCTGTTTGTGGCAATGAATTCCACAGATTCATCATCCTCTGTTGGCTGAAGAAACAATTTCTCATCTCTGTTCTGAAGGGTCGATCTTTTGTTCTGAGGGTGTGCTCTCTGGAGAACTACGAGAGTTGAAAACATGGGTCATCTCAGTCCAGTTCCCTCAGACACACAGGAAGTTTTTCATTCAGGATTGAAGCATCATCCCACTTGAAGCAGATACCAAGAGGAAGGTGGGAGCGTCACAGGTAAACACGCATTGCATCAATGTTACAGGATTTCGTACCCCTGAGGTGAGGCAGGTTTAGGGACACCTAGCTTGCCAACATGCCTGAAATGCTGATTTGTCTAATGACCCAGAACAGGAAGCATTGAGAAGTGGTCAGATCGGAGGAGCTAATCCACTGATGTTTATAAGGAGATGTGCGTTCTCCCCGTGACCGTGTGGATTTCTTTTGGGTGCACTGCTTTCCTCCCACATTTCAGAGGTGTAAAGGTTAATTGGTCACATGGGGTGTATTTAGGCAGCATGAGTTTGTGGGCCTCAAGGGGCTGTCTCTAAATAAAATTCCTGAACTGAACACTGATAAAGTCTGAGAGCTGCTGGAGACCAGCGCGAGTGAGCCAGATGCCGGGAATGACAAGTATTGGGAGCTGGGATTCACCGCGGAGGTCGGACAGTAGGCCAGTGGCTACGGGGATTATGGGGATGCCGGAGGCATCAACATTGGAGGAGGCTCTCAGAAGAGAATCTTTATTTGCTTCTCTTTCTCATTGCGATAGTGTCACTGGGCGAATGCCGTCTCTTCACACGTCTTCACAGGGCAAATGGGGGAAAATGAATGTTTTTTGATTATTTTATTCATGAATTTTAAACCACAGTAATAATTGCATTACATTAAATTCAAAAATTATTTGAAAAAATTATACGTGGTATATAACCCCACCCTCCCATCTCCCCTCCCCTCCCCCAACCCCTAAGGAAAATAAAAGAAAAAGAAAAACCAGAAGATGCCAGGAGAATAAAACATTGAGACCAGAAAGTCTATATTGGAGGTTACAAAGAAATAAGGTCTTTAGAGAGTCTATTAAACATACAAACCCAGATTTTGTAAATATGGGCACCATATTGGAAGAAAGTGACAAAAAAATTAAAGAGACACAAGAGTTGTTATCTCAGAAAATTGATATGTTGGAAAATTATAGCAGGTGAAACAACAAAAATAGTGGGCCTGAAGGAGGGTGAAGAAGGCACAGACATGAAGGAATTTATAAAAGGATGGATCCCGAAGGTCCAAGGAATGACAGAAATGCAGGAAGAAATGGAAATAGAAAGGGCACACAGAGCATTAACTCCAAAACCACAGGCATATCAAAAATCAAGATCCATCTTAGTAAAATTTTTGAGATACACGACAACCAGCGCACCGGTGGCATCATGAAGAGCGCCTCTGCTTCCTCAGGAGTTTGCGGAGGAGCTAGTGGAGTTGTTCAAGTGAACCGGTACGGACTTGAAGGGCCGACATGGCCTGTTTCCATGCTGTAAACGGTTATATGGTTACATGGTTATATATTTTCCCAAAAGACATGAAATTTATCTCTCAGATTATAAATAATTTTCTCTAACGATTTACGCCATCTTTCCGTGCCCAAATCTATTTCTGACTTCCACAATATTGCAATACATTTCCTTGAAACTGATAAGCAATTAGCACAAATTCAATCTGATACATATTTAATTTTAGCATTGGACTTATAACCTTAATATTACTCAATAAAAATGAATTGGATTTTATGGGAATTTGACCCCCATAATTTGTTCCAAGACATTACCTACCCCAAACAAAAAGTGGCTAACTTCAGGGCATGGCCAAGTTGAATGCAAAAAAAGTTCCTCCAATCTCAAATCTACACCTAAAACATTGATCAGATAAGGCAGGATTTAATCTACAATTTTTGTGGAGTCAAGAGGAAACTGAATGTGGTGCATTCTGTGTTCATGACAATAGAAGAGTCTTGACCATGGAAGGTTCAGTGCAAAATTTCACTGCAGAAAATGAAAATAATGGCAGGTTTTTGCTCCCTGTGCTTGGGTGAGGGGAAGGTGGCACAGGGATGCAGTGGTCCATGCCTTGAAGTCCGAACATGTAGGTTTAGATCAAATAATATTGGGGTCATGCATAACTGGGCAATTAACACCCCCATCAAGTGCCACACTTGACACCATCTGTGCCAACTCCCCGGCCGCCAGTATCCTGAAGGTTGCCACTACAGGAACATGATCAGTTGTTCCTTTGTCCATTATCCACAAGCCAGGGTTGTCGTGGAAAACCTTGCATTCTCATTGCGGGTGCATCTGCAATCCAAAGACCCCAGCAGTTAGTTGCTCTCTCCAGCTGGACGGTATTAACATTGACCTTTCTGGTTTCTGCTAACCTGCTCTCCTTTCCCCAACCCTTCCCTTCCTCCTGTCAGCTCTTCACAGAGCCGTCCCTCCTTCCCCCGTCTGCTGTTGTGCCCTCCCTCCTGCCTTTGCAATCACACCTACCTCCCCTTGTCCTTTTATTTGGATGCCTGCTGACATTTTTCCATACCTTAATGAAGGGTTGAAGCCCGAAACGTTGGTTATGTATTTCTATCTTTGCTATCTAAATGACCTGCTGAATTTCTCCAGCTTTGTGTTTTTACAGTTAGTCATTCCATCCTATTAGACATGGTGGCAAAGCATAACCCACCAGGCTTGCTTTGAAAGCATTTTGCAAACCCATGACCACCACCATTTTGAAGGAGATGAGGACCAGGGGGCACAAATATATCAGCTGCATCCTGATTTGGAAAAGTCACCATTCCTTCATTGAGACAAGGTCAACGTTTAGCAATACCGCAACCAGGTGTGCTCTGGGAGCAGCTTCACTATACCGTGAGCATGTCTCCAAACGTGTTCCTGAGGAATTTGCAAGCATGGTCATTCAACCAGGCAACACAACTCCAACGACCCATCAAGTCCACGCTGACATCATGCCATCCGTCTGCACGAACCTAACACTACTCCCACTTAATTTTCCCCACATTCCCACAGACTCTACTGCTTTGTTTACGGGCCAGGGAAAACTTACGGACCTAACGACCCACACGTCTTTGGGAATGTGGTAGGAAGCCAGAGCACCCATGCGGTAACTGGGAGAACATACAAACTCCATGCAGACAGTGTCCGAAATCGGAACATGATTCTCCAGAGTTGTGAGGCACCAGCTCTCCCAGCTGGGCTACTGTACAGCCCTCTGTGTATCACAGTTGGATATTTAATTAAAAGGATCAACACCTTAAGTATGAAATGGTTATGATAATTACGATTCAATCCAAACTAATTAAACATTACAAAGTAGATCTCCAAAGGTTGTTCAAATCAATTGTTCCTGCAGTGAAAATGGTCAGAGTACCATTGGGGATTGATAGGTGATGGTGCCAGCTTTGGCACTCCACCAGTACCTTTCCTTCAATTCACAAAGTCATGGGTTCAAATCCTATTCCTGAGAAGGTAAGGCATACTGGCTGGGCCATCACTGTTGCAGCTACACTTGCTTTATCTAAAGCAAAAGCCTTGGTGTTCTGGCCAATGTTTACTCTTTCACAAGCATCAATGAAACATTACTTCACCTTGCTCTTTTGCATGACCAAACAGAGCATAAATTGGCTGCTGTGTTTCCTCCACTTGGCTTTAAAAGTAATTTATTGGGTGTGAGGTGAGTTGGGATTTCCTGAGATTATGAAAGGTTCTTTGGAGAGGATTGCCCTCGCTCCATCTGCAAACTTGGCTGAGGTAGTATTGTGCCACATAGTCCGCTGTGGAGGCTTGGTGCTGGAGAGCGGATGAGGCCAGAGACTCCTTGGTGTCCAATGAGTGAACAGTTGCAAGTTCAGGGCACTCCCTGACCAGTGTAATGTTTGGGGCCTCGGGAAAGCATTGGGAGTGAGGGAAAGCAACCTACCCGCCCCCTCCCCCTCATATGAAGTAAATTGCTTGAAGTACATTGTACAATTGGGAGAGGAACTGGTACGTCAAAAATATAATGAAAATGAATGGACTGGTGGCTTAAATCTGAATATTTTATCTCCACAGCTGAAGCCAATCCGTCAAGCAAAGTGCGTCGAGGGATTTTCTAGTTCATTTTTTTCCTCGCCAAATTCTATTTAAGTAAATAATGCGTTCTTTAAATGAGAAGTGTCGATGAGAAGTAGATGATTTTTAAAAAATTTAATATTCATATACGCTTCCTGATTGATGTTTATGAAACATTGAGGGATGTTTGTTCAATGCCTGGTAATGATGAAGCCACAGTGGCTGTGCAGAGGAAACAGTACTCAAAACTGGAGCACCTGGCTCAGGAGAGAGTGTGCTGCCATCGTGATTTAACGCGCTGTCCCTCTGACTTCTTTTCCATTACTTCTGGAACTTGTCACTGTCGTTTCACAAATGTACACATTTAATGCTTTATAAAAACACTCTAAGTAATGTGAGATTGGGAATGAAGGAGGCAGAAACTGTTATTTATTGCATTGTCTCCTTTCCCTTATGAGTGCCATTTATTACCAGGTTTCTCAATTTTCTGCCAGAAATATAATCATTTTTCATAGTCAAAGCATGCGTCCAAGGCACAAAGTAAAATTTATCAGCCAAGCCTCCAGATACTCCCATAGCCTATCATCTTGCCTTCTCCCGCTCTATATCTCACGAGGCTTCCGGCTCCCCTGATTGGATTCAGTTACCAGGAATACTAGGGGAACCCACCCCCCAACCCCAATCGTTTCCTCCACATGTAGCCTCAGGTTCCTTCTGAGGAAATTTGTTTCTGTGAAAGGTGGGAAGAATTCATTTAGCGCGATTGATTCATTGTTCTGTAAAGCTCGACGCAATTATGTTGCCACTCTCTTTCTCGAAGCGAGCTGCGCCAATTAGCTTGACAAATGCGGCTGGGTTTTATCTCGAATGAGGCTTTCCGCCAAGACAAGGTGCCCATTCAAACTCACCCGGAGCAGTGTGTTCCCCTCCCTCTGAGAAAACTTTCTCAGATATAAGGTAGCGATGGAAGTCAGTCAAGAAGGAGAGGACAAAAGGTAAATATTACATGAATAATCGTCTGCTGTCTTGCTGCTCTTGTCATCCCAGGAGGATGGGTGACTCTGGAGTGTGTGCGGGCTGTTTACACCAAAACCATGCCTTTCAAAATAAATATTATTACAGCCAGAGAGGTGACGGCAGAACTTGGAGCTTATTCCAACGCTGGGGTGCATTGCATCAGTGTGGCCTTAGGCATGGAGCACAGCTGTCAACGTGGTCCTCTGGTTCGGCTGGAGCCATCCTGTGCTGGGCTGCTGTGTGCTTGCGACTTGGGAGGAGGCAGCTGTACACCACTCAGGGCAGCAGGACCTACTGGGAGACACCTCGAATCATAATACCTTAAATTCTTCTCCCTTGGAGTACTATCCTTCCAACACCCCAAAAAATTCCTTTAAAAACACAAGCAGCTGAGGCAATGCAGATTCCAAAGTTCAATGAAATGCAGAGAAAAAGATTTTCCTGTTTGCCCTGTGAAGACTAACAAAGAGGCCCCACTAGTCCAACACCCTATCAAGATGAGAGAGAGAGACACTCTGGGTGTCCATGGAGCCTGCTACCTCCTCTGATGTCATTGCCTCCTGCGTCCCCATAATGTCCGTAGTTGCATGGCTTCCTGTCTGTTCCAGCAGTGAACATGAGCTCCAGACATCTGAGCCACCCTCCTCAGTCCCTGGCTCCCAAGCTCTGATTCGATCAGCGCCCGAGGGCCTTCGGGAGCCCTGCTCACCATCGGCACCCTCGCGGATCTCGGTCCTGACACCTAGTTCCCACAAACTAGTCTTCAGCAGCCCATGGGATGCTCACTGGTCCTGCTGTTGTGGACTGTAGGGTCCTCCCCCAGGCTCCTCTTTCTCACTGGGTGGGGGCATTCTCCTGCTCTTGGTGCAATGTGCTGGTCAGCTGATCCACTGGAGCCCGCACACCTCAGAGTCTGGGCTGCAGAGGGCGCATTTCGCCATCTTGGATCTAGACTCTGTTGATCTTCATAGTCAATAGAACGACACAGGGAAGAAACCCTGGGGTTATCGCACTCTTTCTCCCTTCTATTAACACCTGAATCTGTGGACAAGAGATGGTGAGGGCTGAAATGGAGGAACCAAAGTAAAAGGCCATCCAGTCCATCTAGTCTGTATCTTCTATCATTCTCTCTGTACAATGCAAATTCTGTCCATTCACACAGGGAATCAGTACCATTTTGAATGTTACTGTTGAATCTCCTAATATTACTAATTTTATTATAAAAGACAGGAACAAAATACCACCATTCAGCCCATCCAGTCTGCTGTCATTGGACCAGAAGTCAATATAGAGGATCATCAAAATGGCCGAGATGATCACTGAGGTCTCTCTTTCCCTAATGATGACATTCAGTGGGAGTGTTGCTTAAACAGGGCTCAAAGAATAATTGAAGATTCTTTTCACACAGTATTTTTAATCAACTACCATCAGGAAGAAGGTACAGAAGTACCAAGTCAGAGCTGCCAGGCTGTAAGGTTGATGAATGGTATCTTGTAATTGGGTAAATTATTCCTATATATACAAATACTTATCTTAAATTATATCTTTTTGCATATATGCGATTACAATGTAGTATGTTATCGACAACACTTACCAGGTTCTAGTATTTCCTAATTTCAAAACGTGTCCTCTTCAAGGAAACATGGGGACGATATTCCAAATTACTACCTTATTAATCCAATAAACCAAACTTTGTAGATGCAGCTTTATGAAGCTTAACTCGTTGATAAATCAGATAAACATCAAGATTTTCATAATGATGAATAATCAAAGCATATACTGTACAGCAGCAGCGGCCCCGGTCCGGGCAAAGGGTAGACGACGGCGGCCCCGATACGGGCAGGAGCAAGGGGGAAACGGCGGCCCCAGCCTCGGTCGTGTGAGGCAGGCGGAGGCCCCGATACGGGCAGAGAGTTGGAGGCGGCGGCCCCAGTCCAGGCACAGGGAGAGCAGCAGCGGCCCCGGCCCCGGTCCGGGCGAAGGGTAGACGGCGGCGGCCCCGATACGGGCAGGAGCAAGGGGGAGACGGCGGCCCCGGCCTCGGTCGAGTGGGGCAGGCGGAGGCCCCGATCCGGGCACCGAGTGGGAGACGGCGGCCCCAGTCCAGGCACAGGGTGAGCTGCGGCGGCCTCGGCCCCGGTCTGGGCAGTATGGACCGACCTAGGAGGGGAGGCAGGCCCCTCCAGCCCAGGTAAGAAACCTGCATAGGAGAAGGCCACTCCGATATAAAACCTACGACCCAAGGACCTCGCTGCCACGTCCCAGCTTGCTTGGCCACGGCACACGAACCATGGGTGTAAAGGGTGGGGCCAGTACTGCGCGCACTGCACTCCACCTAAAAGCTCCTTTGCGCAGGCCCGAGGACAGGTCCACGTCCTCCCCCTCCACGTCCTCCCCCTCCACGTCCTCCCCCTCAAAAGATGCTCACAAACTCAAGCTAGCATGCTGGAACATCAGAACCATGCTAGACAAGGCTGACAGCCACCGACCTGAACGTCGGCCTGCCCTCATTGCACATGAACTCCTCAGACTTGACATCGACATAGCCGCTCTCAGTGAAGTCCGCCTGGCAGATGTAGGCAGCCTCCAAGAACGCGGCGCGGGCTACACACTCTACTGGTCTGGCAAGCCTTCGGATGAACGACGCCTATCTGGTGTAGGCTTCATGGTCAAGAGCTTCATTGCCTCCAAACTCGAAAACCTTCCGACAGGCCTCTCGGACCGAATCATGTCCATGCGACTCCCCCTTCAAAACAAGCGTCACATCACCCTCATCAGTGTCTATGCTCCAACCCTCCAGGCGGAACCAGCAGAAAAGGACAAGTTCTACACTGACCTGCGCAACCTCATCCAACGCACCCCTACAGCCGACAAGGTTGTCATCCTGGGCGACTTCAACACTCGTGTCGGCAAAGACTCAGAAACCTGGCCAGGAATCCTGGGCAAGCATGGCGTCGGCAAGTGCAACGACAATGGGCGCCTCCTGTTGGAGCTCTGCGCAGAACAGCGGTTTGTCATTACAAACACCCTTTTTCAGCAGAGGGACAGCCTTAAGACCACCTGGATGCATCCCCGATCCAAACACTGGCACCTCCTGGACTACATCCTGGTGCGAGAAAGTGACAAACGAGATGTGCTCCACACCAGGGTCATGCCTAGCGCGGAATGCCACACTGACCACCGGCTGGTTCGCTGCAAGCTCAACCTTCACTTCAAGCCAAAGCCCAGGAACAATAAAGCCCCCAGAAAGAGGTTCAATGTTGGAAACCTGCAGTCAGACGAAGCGAGAGGAAACTTCCAGGCAAACCTCAAAGCAAAGCTTGACGATGCAACCCGCCTCACGGACCCGTCCCCTGAAACCCTCTGGGATCAGTTGAAGACTACCATACTGCAATCCACTGAAGAGGTACTGGGCTTCTCCTCCAGGAAAAACAAGGACTGGTTTGACGAAAACAGCCAGGAAATCCAGGAGCTGCTGGCAAAGAAGCGAGCTGCCCACCAGACTCACCTTACAAAGCCGTCCTGTCCAGAGAAGAAACAAGCCTTCCGTCGCGCATGCAGCCATCTTCAGCGCAAACTCCGGGAGATCCAAAATGAGTGGTGGACTAGTCTCGCCAAACGAACCCAGCTCAGCGCGGACATTGGCGACTTCAGGGGTTTCTACGAGGCTCTAAAGGCTGTGTACGGCCCCTCACCCCAAGTCCAAAGCCCGCTGCGCAGCTCAGACGGCAAAGTCCTCCTCAGCGACAAGATCTCCATCCTCAACCGATGGTCAGAACACTTCCAATCTCTTTTCAGTGCCAACCGCTCAGTCCAAGATTCCGCCCTGCTCCAGCTCCCTCAACAGCCCCTAAGGCTAGAGCTGGATGAGGTCCTCACCCTGGATGAGACATATAAGGCAATCGAACAACTGAAAAGTGGCAAAGCAGCAGGTATGGATGGAATCCCCCCAGAAGTCTGGAAGGCTGGCGGCAAAACTCTGCATCCCAAACTGCATGAGTTTTTCAAGCTTTGTTGGGACCAAGGTAAACTGCCTCAGGATCTTCGTGATGCCACCATCATCACCCTGTACAAAAACAAAGGCGAGAAATCAGACTGCTCAAACTACAGGGGAATCACGTTGCTCTCCATTGCAGGCAAAATCTTCGCTAGGATTCTACTAAATAGAATAATACCTAGTGTCGCCGAGAATATTCTCCCAGAATCACAGTGCGGCTTTCGCGCAAACAGAGGAACTACTGACATGGTCTTTGCCCTCAGACAGCTCCAAGAAAAGTGCAGAGAACAAAATAAAGGACTCTACATCACCTTTGTTGACCTCACAAAGCCTTCGACACCGTGAGCAGGAAAGGGCTTTGGCAAATACTAGAGCGCATCGGATGTCCCCCAAAGTTCCTCAACATGATTATCCAACTGCACGAAAACCAACAAGGTCGGGTCAGATACAGCAATGAGCTCTCTGAACCCTTCTCCATTAACAATGGCGTGAAGCAAGGCTGTGTTCTCGCACCAACCCTCTTTTCAATCTTCTTCAGCATGATGCTGAACCAAGCCATGAAAGACCCCTACAATGAAGACGCTGTTTACATCCGGTACCGCACGGATGGTAGTCTCTTCAATCTGAGGCGCCTGCAAGCTCACACCAAGACACAAGAGAAACTTGTCCGTGAACTACTCTTTGCAGACGATGCCGCTTTAGTTGCCCATTCAGAGCCAGCTCTTCAGCGCTTGACGTCCTGCTTTGCGGAAACTGCCAAAATGTTTGGCCTGGAAGTCAGCCTGAAGAAAACTGAGGTCCTCCATCAGCCAGCTCCCCACCATGACTACCAGCCCCCCCACATCTCCATCGGGCACACAAAACTCAAAACGGTCAACCAGTTTACCTATCTCGGCTGCACCATTTCATCAGATGCAAGGATCGACAATGAGATAGACAACAGACTCGCCAAGGCAAATAGCGCCTTTGGAAGACTACACAAAAGAGTCTGGAAAAACAACCAACTGAAAAACCTCACAAAGATAAGCGTATACAGAGCCGTTGTCATACCCACACTCCTGTTCGGCTCCGAATCATGGGTCCTCTACCGGCACCACCAACGGCTCCTAGAACGCTTCCACCAGCGTTGTCTCCGCTCCATCCTCAACATCCATTGGAGCGCTTACATCCCTAACGTCGAAGTACTCGAGATGGCAGAGGTCGACAGCATTGAGTCCACGCTGCTGAAGATCCAGCTGAGCTGGATGGGTCACGTCTCCAGAATGGAGGACCATCGCCTTCCCAAGATCGTGTTATATGGCGAGCTCTCCACTGGCCACCGTGACAGAGGTGCACCAAAGAAAAGGTACAAGGACTGACTAAAGAAATCTCTTGGTGCCTGCCACATTGACTACCGCCAGTGGGCTGATAACGCCTCAAACCGTGCATCTTGGCGCCTCACAGTTTGGCGGGCAGCAACCTCCTTTGAAGAAGACCGCAGAGCCCACCTCACTGACAAAAGGCAAAGGAGGAAAAACCCAACACCCAACCCCAACCAACCAATTTTCCCCTGCAACCGCTGCAATCGTGTCTGCCTGTCCCGCATCGGACTTGTCAGCCACAAACGAGCCTGCAGCTGACGTGGACTTTTTACCCCCTCCATAAATCTTCGTCCGCGAAGCCAAGCCAAAGATACTGTATAATTATAGAGATATAAAACTTCAAAGAGATATACAGGACAAATTCAAAGAAAATTATCTCAAGCTCACATTCCCCTTCATAGATCATTGAAGAATGAGATGCAAGCTCTTAGTCTGCACGGATATTATGACACATTATGTCATACTCACTATGGTGACACTACAAACAATAGTCTTTCTTAAGGAGATGAGCACAAAATTAACTAAAATCAAAAACACAAGGTTTACAGTGTGTATTGTATATATATGCCTCTTCACCGTGGTCCATAGAAATGCTGCTTTATCTGGTTCTTTATTTTAAATTTTAAATTGAGACATACAGCACGGTAACAGACCATTTCGGCCCACGAGTCCGTGCTGCCCAATTTACACCCCATTAACCTACACATCGGTATGTTTTGAATGGTGGGAGGATACTGGAGCCCCCGGTTAAACCACACAAGTGTGAGGAGAACATACCAACTCCTTACGCTGGATTCGAACCCTGGTCCCGATCGCTGGCACTGTAACAGTGTTATGCTAACAGTGCCGCCCTAATGATAATATCTACAATGATTATTCTCCATAATGATAATAAATTTGAACTTGGCTTATTGTCTCCACCTCTAGGGGTGAGATCCAAATCTCACCCAGACCAATGGTTTGGTTTCCCCATTCCCCCTGTCCCTTCACAAGGATGCAAAGTGAAATGAACTTTGGAAGACCCCATGAAGACCCACATGGCCATTATTCTGGCAGAAGAATCCCATTTTATTGCCAGATGTTTTTAAATTTTGCAATCACTCTCCTCATCGAAGCTGTTCCACTACATTTAATCCCAGCCAATCCATGCACAAACCTGTCTTTGGTTTGTATCTTAAACTAACAAAGAAAGTAATTATCCTGATTTTGAAGTTTCCCACTGCTTCCTTCCCCTCCACCCGCTCCCAAGGCTGAACATAGTTTTCAGGTATTATACTACTACTCGCTTCTCTGTGGACTGTCAACGTCGTGGTGGAGAAGCTTGTGTGATCTTCAGATCCCGAGAGGGATGCCGTCAGGAGCTATGTTCCTGGAAGGGTCACCCATGGCAGTAAGGTCGAGGGGGAGGTTCCTGACAAAGAAAAATCCAACCAAGACCTCAACGGTGGAACAAGCGGACAAAGTTACTTCAAATTCAACGGCTGTGAAGGCAGACGAAGCCTGCAACAAATCCACCAGCTCCAATCGTTGTGGTTTCCACACCATTGGAATGAGTTGGTTGATTTGTGAAGTATCATGTGCTTCTTGGACATTAAGTACACACTAAACAAATACAAGCATAGGCGTCTTCGCTCTATGGGATCAACAGAACAAAGGTCATCATCCTCGACCTCAAGGGAAAGCCATGATGAAGACTGTTACATGCCTTGTATCAAAAATTCTTCCCAGCATCACCCTTTCTTAATTACCTTCATTTTAAAGATTGTGCCTCTCAATGTCTGTCACTCCAACACTGGGAATTCAAAAGGTACTTTGAACATTGAGCCTGACTACTTCAATGAACAGTCTTCGACTCAAGAAACTAGCCCTTTCCCCACTCCACCTAGGTTGTCAAGGCCATCTGCAAATTTGAGGGAAAGTGCCTTGTATTCCATCTGGGCACTCTCCAACCAGACGGCATTAACATCGACACCTCTGGTTTGGGACGCTCCCTAGTTCCCAATCCTTCTGTCTCCTTTCCTGTAGTGCACCATCCCCCTCTATTCAGAGAGCTACTCCTCTCCCTCCATCAACTCCCAGCTTTTTTTCTCTTCTGCCTCCTACTTACATCAACCTATGACCTCTTGCCTGTTGGCCTGCTGCCCCTTCTTCCTTCCTCCCCCTCCAACCTTTTTAATCAGGCACCTGTGGCTTTTTTAAAACATATCTTGACGAAGGGCTCAAGAATTCCTATGAATGCTGTGTGACCTGCTGGGTTTTTCCAGCTCTTTTCTGTATTAAACTGACAATAAAAGCAGTATTTTGTTCAACATGCTCAGCTCCTGCAATTACTGGCCTTTTCTCCTTTTTAATTATTCATCCTGGTACACTTCAAGAAACCTTCTCTTTTGAAGTTTGCTTCCACCACACACTCGAGTGATCCATTACGAACCTTGGTGCCCGCAGTGTGAAGAAATGTCTCCCTTTCTCACTGACTCTTTTTCCATTTCCTTTGGTTTCCAATCTTCCTGCTGGTAGAGGGTGTTTCCCCCCACCTGGCTTATTAAAGCCCTTCATTATTCCGAGCAGTCTTTGATTGTGAAGTGGTATGGTCCCAGGTCACATCCCATCAGGTAATGTTCACCCCGTGCGTTTGAAGCTGCCAGGGCATGAGGTGGAAGGAAGCGAAGATCATGGGAAAATGCACAAAAAAGGAAACAAACCTGCACATGCATGGCGAAAACAAGATTCCGCACCTTCTACAGAAAAAGAATGCTGGTTGTAAACAGTTTATAATATTGGAAGAGTGAAGAGGAAAACATGGCTGAGGAAACTGGATTGCGGGCCTTAAAATTCAATTGCAAAAGGAATGAAGTTCATCGCTGGTTAATGCACTAATGAACTATAGAGTGGCTTCAGTGAGTTATATTCTGCAAAGTCCAATCCAATGACATCAATGGATTGAATTTTGTAATAAAAATACAATACGTTCAAGTGATTGTACACCACAATTAGTGCCATCGACAGCCCATGAACTTCCAGATAAATATAAATTAATACCTTCATTAACATATTGATTGATTTTTCAGTTGCAGATTGACTTTTAATCTATAAAGCCCATGTTCTTGATTAAAGAATATATTTGCTTTATTTTGTCAATTGGTTTGTACTGCTGGTTTGCATTCAATTCTAAGGAGGAAGAATAGTTTAGAATATAGAAATAATAATGCATGAAATTTTTCACTGGGATTGTTCGACTGCTTATTACAGATGTTATGGTTGTCCCACTTGGACTCCTGGACAATAGCCCATCAACATCAGTGGGGCCACTCAGTCAGTTCACACTGCCGACATCTAGTGGCATGTGGAAGAATTGAATAGTTTATTGTCAGATAACTGAGATACAGACAAAAAGTTTGCTGTGTCAATAAACGCTTTTCAGCAAATAAACCCATGTTTAGGGCCGTAGGTGGTTCAAGGACACAAACGTTGTTTATTTTCTGGTTTTATTTTAGAGATAGAGCCCTTCTGGCCCATGAGCTGGCGTCACCCAAAATCTCCCATGCGACCAATTACTAACCCTGTATGTCTTTGGAATGTGGGAGGAAACTGGAGGAAACCAAATGGGAAGACCATTTAAATCACTTACAGACAGCGGTGTATTTGAATCTGGGTCGCTGGTACAGGCGTCACTAGTGGGCAGCCCGGGGCGATACCATCAGAGCGGGTGACACTAAAATGACTGTCTATAAAATGTTTGTTCAGTGTTTCAGCAGAAATTTATTATATTTTATTAAAATATCCCTCTAGTTAGTTATAACATTTTTCGTAAGCTTACATTTATCAATGTATCTACAAGGCTCAAAGTCTATGCTAATTTACTTTTTGAATCTTCGAATGTGCTCCGGTCAGAGCCCCTCCCCCTCCACACCCTATGCTGCCGCCAGTGCCCCCTCCCCCTTTCCGCCACCCCGGACATACAAGGAACACACATCTGTTTCAATCAATATGCTCAGTACACTCGTACAGTCAGTGAATTACCCCACCGGGTGATATGGACCCTAGTGATGCCACTGGTCGCTGGTGCTGTAATAACATTGTACTAACCATCACACTAACCGTGCCTCCCCACATAATGCAAGACAAAAGGTGCATGGTATAGTTTTAAAGAGAAAAGTGCAGTTAAACTATCCAAAGCACTCATTTACTAATGGGAGATCCATTCTTAAACCTGTCCTTTGGTTTCCAATCCTCCTGCTGGTAGAGGGTGTTTCCCCCCACCTGGCTTATTTTGTCAATAATAATTGACATTATTCTGAGTGGTCTTTGATTGTGAAGGGGAAAGAAGCTTTGGTATGTTCCCAGGTCACGTTCCATCAGGTGATGTTCACCCCGAGCGTTTGAAGCTGGCAGGGCATCAGGTGGAAGGAAGCGAGGATCATGAGAAAATGCGCAAAAAAGGAAACACCAGCTAACACCAGGAAAAAGACGGTCCTTGAACATGGAAGCTCATGTTTTCAAACTCATGTGTCATCTACCTTATGGGAGTGGGGAGAAGAGAATGTGACTGGGGTGAGATGGGTCCACTATTATATTGGCTGCTTTCCTGGGACAGTGGAAGATGCAGATGGAGGGGAGTTGGTTTGCAAACAAAGCCCTTTGCATAAATTTGGGATGTTTCATTGATAACTGATGTTTCAATCAATAATGGCAAGAAAAAAGTTGGACAGGAAGATCACATAAGCAGGAATGGGTGCTGTAACTACATATTGGATGTGTTAGACTGAAGTGGGGGTGGGGGGAGAGGGGAGACTTGGGAGTCTGCAAGATGCTGGAATCTGGAGTAAAACACAATCTGCTGGAGGAACTCAGCGGGTCAAGCAGCAATGGGAGAAAAAGAATGGTTGGCATTTTGCACTGAAACTCTTTACTGGCACTGAGGGAATGTGGCAGCGGAACCAGTGTAAAGGGGACAGAATGGCAGGGGTTGGACAGGGTTTGGGGAAGCATGACGGACAGAGGCAGAGGACTGGCAAATACCAGAACCAGTGAGAGAGAGGCAAGAAGACCCAATGGGTCAGCTAGAGGAAGACGAGTCACACGCGGGTGATTAATGACAATGGCTGCTAGCATTGGGATTTGATAAGGTGAGAATGGGGATGTAAAGAAAAACTAGATCGAACTCGAGGAAGCGGAAGAATCCAGTGGGAAGATGGGGGTGGAGTGCAAATCAGCCTTGGGTTTGACTCAGTCATATCAGAACATTACAGCACAGTTCAGACCCTTCAGCCCATAATGTTGTGCTAACCTATGTAAACTGACTCCACAACAATCTTATGTTCCCTTATCTTGCACCCATAACCCTCCATTTTTCTTAGACAATGAACATTAATTTGTAAGAAAGAACCTCCTAAGAAATTATTAAAAAGCATACATTGCACCTCCAAAGGGAACTAGGGTAGAGTGGTTACATTTCTGGAAGAGAGGGTCAGAGACACGAGATCATATCTTGCCGCGGAGCTGGGGGCAATTTAGTTTGAATTAATGACATATTCTGGAGCTTAAATGATGATTGTCAGTCACCAAGAAACTGCGGGATTGTGGTATCCGGACAGAGGGTTGGTCTGGATCTTCAGAAATCTGGAAAATATTCCTGCAAAGATTCAGACTGAATTAAAATCCCTTTCTCCAGGACAGATGGTGATAAGCAAAAGACTCGCAACAACACTACTTCTCAAAGATGCATAAAAAAATTAAGTCAATATCTCTTGCACTGTAGTCTTTAGGGCACAGTGAGGTTGCTAAAGAGGCAGGTACCTTGACGAGCAACAGCCTCAATGAAGAATTCGGTTAAATTGATCAACATAGAGGTGCAAGTATTTGGTGTTGGTAAGTGCCATATCAAAACCTTCTCCAACTAGCTGCTCTCATGCACTCCTTCCTGGAGATAATAAACACGAGCATGTCAACTAACCCGTGGCATCCCTAAATCTACCCATCTGCTTTAGCCCGTCAGCTTGAATTCAATTGTTTATTTTGTCATATGTTCAGAGCTACCTTAAGAAGCTTAATTTTGTGTGCTATCCAGGCAAGTCAACCTAAAGAGCAAATAATGCAATAACAACAAATAAATAAATTAAATATACCCAGTCTATATCCCTCCATACCCCTCCCATCCATGTACCTGTCCAAATTTTTTGTAAATGTTAAAGTTGAGCCCACATTCACCACTTCAGCTGGCAACTTGTTCCACACTCCCACGCTCTCCCTAATATTCCCCTTAAAATTTTCCCCTTTCACCCTTAACCAATGGCCTTTGCTTTGCACCTCACCTAACCTCAGTGTCAAAAAGCCTACTTGAATTTATCTACTTACTCTGCTTTCTGAGTATACCTTCCCCATCTCTTCTGGCTCCATACATAGCTGATCACTCTGATCTTCAAGGGGACCAATTTTGTCTCTGAGTGTCCTTTTGCTCTTGATATACTTGTAGAAGCCCTTGGGGTCTTCCTTCAGCTTGCCTGCCAAAGCAATCTCATGTCTTCTTTTAGCCCTTTTGGTATTCCATTTTGCTTTGTTTTTCTTGAATTTATTATACTCCTCAAGTACCTCATTTGTAAAACTTGCTATACACCTCTTTCTTCTTCTTAACCAGATCCACAATATCTCTCAAAAACATGACAGGATCATATAAACCCTGCTCTCTCAAAAATTTTCCTTTGAAGGCTGAGCACATCCTTGCCAGAAACTACCTAACCCATTCCACGCTTTCTAGATCCTTCTTCATTTCTTCAAAATTGGGCACTCTCCAATTTAGAATCTCAACCTGAGGACCAGACCTATCCTTACCAGTCAGAAGTCCGCTCAAGTGTCTGATAACAACAGGAAAGAAACTGTCCTTGAATCTGAAGGTACGTGGTTCACACAAATGTGGCACATTTACTGAGACAGTGGGAGGCACGGATGGAGTCAATGGAGGAGGGGATGGTTTGCCTGATAGCCACACACATTGACCTGTGATGCAGCACCTTGTGTTTCTGTTTTCCAATCTGAAGCAGGGTTTATGGAGATGATAAGAGTGAGGAATGCCAGGCCACAAGGTCACAGACCACGGAGATGTACTATTCTGCAGCCCGCACTGACTTGGTACTGAGCTGCTACAGCTGCTCCAAGCTTACTCTACGATACAAAGAAAGAGAAAAAGAAAGAACATTGGAAAGAAAGAGAGAGAATGAGAAAGAAGGAAGGAAGGAAGGGAAAGATGGAGGGAGGAAGGAAGGGAGGGAGGAAGGAAGGGAGGGAGGAAGGAAGAAGGAATGAAGGGAGAGATGGAGGGAGGAAGGAAGGGAGGGAGGAAGGAAGGGAGGGAGAGATGGAGGGAGGAAGGAAGGGAGAGATGGAGGGAGAAAGGAAGGAAGGGATGAAGGAAGGAAGAAGGAATGAAGGAAGGAGAAAGGGAGGGAGGAAGAAGGGAGAGGGGAGAGAGGGGAGAAGGGAGGGAAGAACATTCATAAGAGCTGGATTACTGGCTACATCAAGGCTGTGGAATGCAATGATATCACGAATGAGTCAATACCAATACAGTAAAAAAAAATTATTATTATTATCTATCTTCATGTATGTTTATGATCTATCTTTTGCATTTGCTTTCATTTACTCAGTCATGTATGCTACTGTGGCTGATTTTTATCAAGTACCTGTTCAGTTGCAGCAGGTCAGAATTTCGGTGCAGCTGCACATTGTACAGTGTGCATGACAATAAACTTGTTTATTTGTTACCCAACCAAAAGTGCTGTGATGCACCTTGACCAACTGCGCTCCTGTCATTTGCATTCATCAGCAAAGCGATGTGCCAGGACATCACAGCAGGAGTCCCTCAGGGCAGTTTCCCTGGCTCAATCATCTCCTTGACCTTCCTTCAAGCTAAGTTCAGAATTGGGGAGCCTTGCTGATAATTTCACATGTGGAATAGTGCAGTCCAGTGGAGTGGGCTTTTGACGTGAGGGATACTTTCCCATAAGTTTCGGGTCTGGAAAACAATTTGGCTGGATTGCAGTTGAGGAGGGAAAGAAGGCTGGACGCTGGGAAGCCTTTCCCCTGACTTGCAATAATGCCATACTTCGACCAGCATCTTCCCCAATGATGTGACTTCCACCAGTGGACTCTAAACCATGCAGAGACCAAGCTTGGAACATAGAACATTGCAGCTCAGGACAGGCCCTTCAGCCCATGATGTTGTGCCAACCCATGTAAACACAACAATCTAATCCTTCCCTACTTCAAACCCATAACCCTCTGCCTTCCATCCATGTGCCTATCCAAGACTTTTGAAGGTCCCTATTGTAGCAACCTCCACCACCTCACCTAGCAATGGATTCCAAGCACCCAGCCCTCTCCAAGTAAATAAACATATCCCTGACATCTCCCCTAAACTTTCCTCCATTCACCTTAAAGAGATGTCCTCTGATATTTGCCATTGCCACCGCAGGAAAAAGATGCTGTCTTATCTACCCTATCAAAGCTCCTGATAATCTCATATTGTTGGCTTGGAACTTGCAAGATGGTGGTGATGAATAGTTAATCTCACCTGCAGGGATCCTATCACCCATTTCATTGCACAATGAATTTCACCACCCAAGTGCTTGATTAACTGAGGTGAAATCTTGAAATTTTAATGATTTTCTAATTCATTGGGTGCTGGGATATGGATATCATTTGGCAAAGCCAAAATCAATTGTTGATTTCCAACTGGCTCTGATGTGAGGGGACAGATTAGTGTCTGGAATCATGTATAATATTGAATGGTTGAGGATGGCAAATTTCCTCCGTTTGAGGTTGTCAGTTACCCAGATGGGTTTTATGATAAACCTAGGGTCTCATTCAACTATTTTCTCAGAGTTGTCGAGTTATACAGCATGGAAACAGGGCCTTCAGCCCAATTTCTCCATGGTGATCCTGGTGTTTCCCATTTTCCTACAATTGGTCCACCTAAATCTTTCCTTTCGATGTGCCTGTTGAAATTAAGTGTGTCCTGTTTGGTTGCATCATTGTGTGGACGGTCACTGCAAAATATCAGACCTAAAAGTCAATACAAAGGATCATCAAAATGGCAGAGATCACTGAGGTCTGATACAGGCGGGAGAGAAGAAGAGAAAAAAGCTGGGTGGTGAGAAGGGGGCAGGACAGGGGATAGTTCTCCAATAGGAGAAGGAAGGGGTGGGGTAAGAGAGAGAGAGGGATTAACAGATATCAGAGAGGTCGATATTGATGTCCTTTGGTTGGAGACTGCGAAGATAGAAATGAAGTGCTGTCCCTTCAATTTGTGGGTGGCCTTGGTTTGGTAGTGCAGGAAGCCATGAGCAGAGATGTCAGTGTGGTAATCTTGAGTGGAATTGAATTAGATGGCCACTGGGAAGTTCTTGCTGCGGCATCAAAGGTGTTCAACGAAACAATCTCCCAGTCTGCTCCAGTCTCCCCTGTGTGGAGAGGCACTGGATGAAGTATATGACACTTAAAGATTCACAAGTGAAGCATTTTGCTTCACTTGGAAGGATTATTTGGGGTGTGAAAGAGGTGAGGGTGCAGGTGTGGTATTTCTTAGGGTCACAGGCATAGGTACCTAGGAGGAGATTGTTGGGAAGGGACGAGGGACTCCCAGAATGAGCGGCCCCAACAGAAAGTGGGAATTCCAATGTCATCCATCACACCACTGCCCCGTCAGCCTGCAACCCCCCTCCCCCGCAGCTATGTTTCTTATACACATGACTGCTGAGACTCCAACTCCATCTGTAGCTTCACAAAGAGTTGTGAGCGCAACTCATGGTGAAGACCACCCTTCCCCTTCCACCAACCCTATCTTCACCTCCCACTGCCTCGGGAAAGCAACCAACATATGAAAGGATTCATCCCACACCAATCCTACATCTTTGAAAACACGCACCTCCAGATTCAAGTATTCTTCTCTTATTCATTCGGCTCCTTTATTTTTGAATATTTTGCTTTTGTTTTTTCCCATAAATATTCAAAGTAAACTCCTCAATATCAAAGTATATATATCGACTCTTGAATGGAACCTCCCACTGCCTTGCACTGTTTAACTGCACTGTTCTCTTTAACATGACATCATGGGCTCGTGCTGCCCAAATACACACGTGTGGCCAATTATCCTCTCAAACTGAGGCATGAATAAAAGCTCTCACGACTGGAGGGAGGACAAACGCTTTTATTAGCTTATAACTAAGGATAGGGTTCAACAGTAGCCTTCGAAAGGGTTCTGGGTTTAGGCGGGAAACCAGGGTTATATGTGGGCAGATGGGAGCAAAGCCAGGAGGTGGGGCCAGCCATCCGCACAACACCCTACCAGTGAATCCTAGGTCACTGCACAAACCTTGTATGTCTTTGGAACGTGGGAGGAAACTGGAGCACCTGGCGGAAACTTACACAGGTCATGGTGAAATGGACAAACTCCTTACAGCACTGGATTCGAACCTGGGTCGCTACCCTAATGTAACATCATATTGTTATTCTATATCAGAATCAGAATTTTATTGTCATGAACAAGTCACAAAATTCAGTGTTTTGCAGCAGCGTCACAGAGCAAACGTTCATATTAACCACCTTACAATACATTTGAAAAAATAGTGCATGTAAAGTCAGGCAGTGTCTATGGGTTCATTGATTATTTAGGAATCTGATGGCAATGGGGAAGAAGCTGTCCTTGTGCCACTGAGTGCTTGTCTTTAGGCTCCTGTACCTTTTTCCCGAAGGTAGCAGAGTGAAGAGGACATGGCCTGGGTGGTGTGGGTCTTTGAGGATAGAGGCTGCTTTATTCAGACACCTCATGGAGTGAAGTCTGGCACCTGTGTGTATAGATGTTGACTTGTCTGGTTAGCATGCAAAACAAAGTTTGTCACTGTATGGCGACAATGACCAAATTGAGTCTGAGGAGCAGCTAGTTAAAATGGGGAGGCTCTAAGTTTCAGGAAATTTTAGAACACAAGAGATAAATTTTCCTAGGATGTTGCCAGGTCTTCAGGAGCTGAGTTACCGGGAAAAACTGAACAGGTTAGGACTTTATTCCTTGGAGCAAAGAAGAAAGAGGGGAGAGTTGATAGAGGTTTACAAGATTATGAAACGTATAGACAGAGTGGATGCAAGTAGGCCTTTTCCACTTAGATTGGGGGAGAGAAATACAAGGGGTTTTGTTTAAAGCTGAAAGGGGAAAGGATCAGGGGGAACATTAGGGGAATGTTCTTCACTCGGAGAGTGCTGGTAGGGTGGAATGATCTGATGTGGTGAATGCAGGCTCAATCTTGAGTTTGAAGAATAGATTGGATAGATAAATGGATGGAAGTGGACTGGAAGGTTATGGAGCAGGAGCAGGTCAATGGGACTAGTGAAATAGTGGTCGGCACAGACTAGAAGGGCCAAATGGCCTGCTTTCTGTGCTGTAGTGTTCTATGGTTCTGAAGAAGAAATTGAAAGATGCAAACCCATTTTGTGGATAAATAAGGGAAGGAGAGGTGGGTGTAAAGAAAGATGATTCTTTAAAATTCATTGACACAATGTAATAGCAATAGGAGAATCAGTTAATGGACTGGAAAGAGCGTACAGATGAGTAAATTACACAAAATCAAACAAAAATCAATGGTGTCTTCAGAAAAAAAACCCAGAATTTAATTGAGCAATTTTCTCACTTTACTAAGGTCTCTATTGGTTGGTATAATTCACCTAAAATTGCAACACTCGAACATCACCTTGAAATCTAAGATATATATTCGATAATGGAGTGGTTTATGATTCTGACTGGAATCATTTGATACTGAGAGATAACAGGAATTTAATGATCTTCCAATAAAAATTCAGGGGAGCAGAACAGGTTTGAGGAGGTATGAGTTGGTCAGGACTGCCGAAGCCCTTAAGCTATGAGTTGGCCATTTAAAGTAACCAGAACTGTTAGAGGCCTTCCTGTTGCAGCGAGGTTAGCAATGATGAGAATGGATGATCCTTCCGTTGAGCGCATTGATTGCACTGGTAACGATCTAAGCAAATTAGTGATTTGCAGGGATACATTGTAATTCATTATTGAGGGAGAGCACATCAGTGTGGAGGTAGGAAGGGTGGGGGGGGGGGGTTGAGAGAGGCGGGATCAGGATTCCAAGGAGGTTGTTAATTCAGAGTGAATGATTTGGGCCAAAGTTGGGATTGGGTAGGTAGGAGGTGGGGAGTCTATACTATATTCCTTATATACATGACTACTAGGCCAAGTACTGGTTCAACTTTATTGGGCGTGATGTAACTTCAGTTCAAGTATGGACAGAGGGTTAATCAGATGGGGTACAAAGGGTGGACTGATTCTGGTGGCGCAGTAATAGGTGGGCGCTTGAGGGTCAGGTTGAGAGGTTACTGTTCAGGGCATGTTTAGCATAATGGTCCAGATTCAAATCTGATGCTGTCTGTAAGGAGTTTGTACGTTCTCCCCACAGATTTCCACTGAGTGCTCTGGTTTTCTTCCATATTCCACACTTGGACATCTGACAGGCGGAGTAAAATTTAATTTGTTTTTACTTTTCTGACCAAGTCAATCAATGTTTCACAGACACTCTATACCCTTTGGTTGTCCGCGGCAACATCCCATCCTCTAGATTACTATGTTTTTTTTTTAATTTAGAGATATAATCCAGTGACAGGCCCATGAGCCCCTGCCATCCGAATACACCTATGCGAGCAAATCTAAAGGAATAAACGAAAGCACTACCGGTTTAGATCATAAGATCATAATGGGGGGGTGGGGGGGGGGTAGAAACTAGCTGAATGATCCAAGTGTGAGAATTTAGTTCCATTTAACAGAAACAGCTTACTCTCTGAACTCAATTGTCACAAACATAAATAATCTTCCTCATGTTTAACAGCATTAAACATTGATAGAAAGATTAAGGGAATAGGGAAGTCATGATGCAATGTAAACAATGGATTTAATAGTCATACTCCCTCTCATGACATAGCTTCAGAAATCTTCTACACCTGCCTCGTGCTTAAAATACAAAGGCAAATATTTATATATTGTTAGGCACATAGTAAACAGTTCTTGTACATGACTTTTTGCAGGGTCGGCACAGTCGGTGTTGTGGTTAGTTCAATACCTTTACATCACCAGCGATCAGGAACGGGGTCTGAATCTCACGCTATCTGTAGGCTTTTTCAGGTGCTTTCTACGCTAAAAATGTGCCTGAAGAAGCAGAAGCCGCCCTTTAAATTGCCATTCAGGTGGCAGTGTTTAAAACGCCACGCTGGCCACCTGAAGGACACAGCAGCACAGGATGCGTCTCTGAGCACACTCCGGCTCCTGCCCAGTGTCAGCTGTGATCAGCAGACTGACCCTTTAACATCCGCTTTCATCCAGCTGCATTCAGGTGGCTGGGGGAGCCACAGAGCTGAGCTGATTATCCCTCTTGCCTCAAGAGCCCCTCCTGCACATTAAGGTGGCCTCAAAACAACCGTACGTTGCCTAAATGTGCGGCTTTTCACGCAGGGCAATTGGCCACCTGAAAGTGCCTAATAAGGAGTTTGTATGTTCTCCCTGTGTCTGCGTGGGTTTTCCCGGGGGGGGGGGGGTTCCTCCCACCATTCGAAACGCACCGAGGGTGTAGATTAATGGGATGTAAATTGGGTGGCACGGACACTTGGGCCAAAAATGGCCTGTTTACCATGCTGTATGTCTACATTTTTAAAAAAAATAAATTTAAAGATCACCTTTGCTTTCTGTAACATATATTACAAAAAAAGGTGAATATTTTCCTAATATTTCAAAAAATTACCAAACTCGTGTTAAAAAACTTTTTCTTGGTTACAGAAAACATTGATTTCTAAAATCAGATTTTTTTAAACAATTATTCATAATCCTTCATGTTATTGAAGTAAGATTGGGGTTTTTCTCCTTGGGTGACGAAGGATGAGAGGAGACTTTGACAGGATTTTGGGGGCTTAGACAAGGTGGACAACCAGCACTTTTTCCCAATAGCAAATACCAGAGGGCATCTGTTTACAGAGAGCAGAGGAAAGTTCAGGGGAGATGTCAGAGTGGTGGGTGCTTAAAGCTTAATATACATTGCCAGGGGAAGTGGTGGAGATTGGTATAATAGGGATCTTTTAAAGATGCTTATATAGATACATGAATGTAAGAAAAATAGAGGGTTATGGTTGTGAGGCAGTGAAGAGGAGATTGTTATGGGGTAGGTTTAAATAGATCGGCACGTTCTTGTGGGCTGAAAGCCTGTACTATGCTCTAATAATCAATGTTGTATTCTCTTTCAATGAAACTGAAACTGATGTGGTATTCACGGACAAAATGTCAACTTGCGACCACAAAATCACCTCTTAAAGACGATCACCCAATTGAAGCCAAGCCTGGGACCATTACGAAGTAGATACAAACACTTGCCCATCTACCCAATGCACTGGCAACTTGCCAACGTGCAGGATAAGTTACCAGGAACATGAGCACAAATGGAGTCAATTCTAAAATAGTGCGACGAGAGTCAGTGTATCAGGGTCACACAGTGAAGAAGCAGACCCTTCAGTCCAGCAGCCCAGGCCAACCAAAATGTTGCACCGACTCAAGAGATGACCTATATCCCTCTAAACCAGTGGTTTTCAAATATTTTCTTTCCACTCACATACCATTTTCAGTAATCCCTATGCTATCGGTGCTCTGTGATTCGTAAGGGATGGCTTAAGGTGGTGTGTGAGTGGGAAGGGAAGGTTGAGAATCACTGTTCTAGACCCAAATGTGACTGAAATATTTTGCTTGAGAAAAATTGTCATTGGTCCATTTCCTCTGGAGTTATGAAACCGTGCACAGAGTGAGTCAATTAGGTACCACCTTAAGTAATCCCTTACTAATCACAGAGCACCTATGGCATAGGGATAACCATTGCTCTAAACCCATGTACAGTGTTTTCCATAATGTTTGGGACAAGGACACTTTTTTTCTTGATTTGCCCCTATGCTCCAGAATTTTAAACAATTCTCATGATTACAGCCTAAATATGCCTGACACTGTCTGATCTTGAAAGCTAAGCAGGCTCAGGACTGGTCAGTACTTGGAGGGGAGACCACCTTGGGACATCAGGTGCTGTGGGTTTCTGTGAGGAGGCGCTGGACAAAGTGGCGACTCTGTCTGCCTTACGGTCGACAAAAGTTAAAGAATTTCATGTATGTTATATTCTAAATGTAGTGTTAGGTTCCAATATTGGAATCTTTACCTTTATTAAAATGCACATTCCAGATTTTATTCAAGGTTATTTGTAAATATATTGGTGTGATCATATAGAAATTACAGCAATTTTTATATATAGTTCCCCCATTTCATGGCATCATAACATTTGGTTTCACAGGTGTTTGTGAGTACTACGGTTTGTTTAATTGCTTCATTGGTGCAAGTACAAGAGAGCTGGACTTTTGATCACCTTTGGAGTCTGTAGTTGCCATTTTTCTACATGAGGATCAGAGTTGTGAAAAACTACAGGATGGCAGTTCACAAGGTTGCAGCAGAGCCTCAACAACGGTGAAGTCTCCAACCCACTACATGGCATCTATAATCAGAAAAACACTCATCGAATTTCAAAAAGCGAACTGGACTTTCAAATTAGCGGATCGGATTGGTAAGCTTCTGCGGTTTAAATCTACTGAAGTAAGGGAACATAGACAGCGGCAAAAAGTGGAGCAGATCTCAGGAGATGAGCGGGAGGTCATAGGAAGCGCTACTGAAAAAGACAGAAGTATGAAAAACAGGCCAGTATCAGGTTGGACTGAGAGTTAACCCCTTCAGATTCACACTCCCGATGATCTTAACTCTCAAATGTAAGATCGCTGGGGAACAAAATGGATTATCTGAGGCTGCATCTGAACCAGAGGGAATTGCAGGGCTGCTGTACTCTAGTGATTACAGAAACGTGGCTCCAGGCCTCCATTCCAGACGCAGTGATCCATCTGGATGGCCTCATCTCCTTCAGGGCAGACAGAGATACTGCTGCTTCTGGCAAGACTCAGTGAGGGGGTCTGTGCATCTACATCAACGAGAACTGGTTCAGCTTTGGAATTGATTTGAAGGATGCACAAAAAAGATTTGTTAAGATAGCCCTAGCCGTAGCAAAAAAATGTATTATGTCAACCTGGAAATTGGAAGATAATTTGAAAATACAACAATGGTATATAGAAATGAATAAATGTATTCCATTAGAAAAAATAACATATAGTTTAAGAAATAATATTGAAATATTCGAACAAATATGGGAGCCTTACATTAAATACAATAGCGAAAACCTACCGGGGACAAACATTACCTAAGTTGATGGAAGGAGAAGGAAAGAAAAGAATGGACTCAGTAGAATTTCTGGTGTATTTTTGTTGAATGACAACATTGTCTGATGGGTTTAATGCAACCTAGATTGTATACCTAAAATGGATGGGGGGGGGGGGGGTGGGGGGGTGGCTTGGGAGGAGAGAGGGGGGGAGAAAAAGTCACTGTATATGTGTGAAAAAGAAAAAGTGTATATCATGGCTAATGTGATTTATGGTGTGAAAAATAAAAAATTAAAAAAAACAAAAAACAAGAACTGGTTCAGCAATGTCTCAGATGTGAAGATCGTCTGTTCAGCAGATAGAGCACCTCCTTGAGAAATGCAGACCCTTCTATCTGCCCAGGGAATTATTGGCCACGCTGATTGCCACAGTCTAGGTTCCGCCTCCGGCTAATGAGGATGAAGCCCTGAAGGAGCTTTATAGTACCATCTGCAATGCTAAGACATCCCACTCTGATGGTGCCATGATTGTTACTGGCAACTTCAATTACGCCAACCTGAATAAAATCATCGTTTCACCAGCTACCAGATGAGAGAACAGCCTGGGTCGGTGAACACCAACATCCCTGGTGCATACAAGGCGGCACTTTGCCCCCACCTTGGTTATTCAGATCACAAATCTCTCCTGCTAACTCCTGCATACAGACCACTGGCAAAGCAAACAAAGTGATTTTGCAGGGAGATCAGGATGTGGCTGGGGAAGTGGGGGGAGGCGGTGGTTTGTGGCCGGAGCAGTGTTGCAGGACTACTTTGATACCACAGATTGGAGCTGTTTCAGGGAGGCAGTGGTCATGTTAACATAGAGGAATACATGAGCTTAGTGCCTGGAAACATCAGCAGTGTATTGAGGATGTCTCCGAGATCAAATAATTCACAACCAGGGCTAACCAGAAACCATGGATGGGTGCAGAGGATGCTCAAGATGCTGCCTTTAGGACAGGGTGTAGGATGGCACTAAGATCAGTCAGGGCTGAACTCTCACATGCAACCTGGAAAGCAAAGCGGGGATACACACAGAATATCCATAGACAGCTGTGTAACCATGGCAACACGAGGCACATGTGGCAAGGGATCAAGACTATTACGGATCGCAGGTCAACCGTGCAAGTTAAAGATGATGACACCTTCCTTCCGGCCCTCTTGAACATTTTCTTTGCACAGTTTGATGAGAAGAACAGGACGTTGTCCAAAAAGCTCTGCAGCCCCCTAATGAATGGGACCCCTGCATTGTCATGGCCGAGGTGAGGAGAACCCGATTCAAGGTGAAGCCACATAAGGCGGTGGGTCCAAGCAACATACTAATTGACCAATTGACTGAGGTCTTCACGGACATCTTCAACACCTCACTGGAACAGTCTATTGTTCCCGCAGGATTCAAGACAGCTATCATCATCTCGGTACCCAAGAGGGTGATAAAAATAGGCCTCAATGACTACTGCCCTGTGGCCCTGATCTCCACCATTACAAAATGCTTTGAGTGTCTGGTGAAGGAATGCATCAGAGAACACCTCTTAGAGACGCTGGACCTATTTCATTTCACCTATGTAAGGAACTGTTCCACGGATGATGCTGCAGCCTTGTCTCTTCTCTCCATCCTGACTCATCTGGAGAATGCTGCCTCATGAGCCAGGCTGCTATTCATCGACCAGCTCAGCATTTCATACGATCATTCCCCAGGGGCTGGTGGAGAAGCTGTCCTCGCTGGGACTCAACACTTCTCTCTGTAACTGGATCCAGGACTTCCTAACGGAAAGACCACAGTCTGTCTGGGTTGATAGCAGGACATTGAGCACCGTCATGCTGAGCCTTGGTGCACCTCAGGGCTGTGTGCTCAGCCCACTCCTGTTCACGCTACTGACCTACGACTATATCACCAGATCCAGCTCCAACAGTGTCATCAAGTTTGCAGGTGACACAACAGTCGTTGGCTCATCAGCAACAACGATGAGTTGCACTACAGGGAAGAGGTGGAAAATCTCGTGAAATGAAATGGTGTGTGAGTAATAACCTGAGTCTCAGCGTGGACAAGACAAAGGGGATGTGGACTTCAGGAGGACCAGGAACAGCCACCCTCCACTACACATCAACAACTCTGTACAGGTAGTCCCCAACTTACCACCGTAATGGGGACCAAAGGGTTGGTTGTAACTTGGGGTTAGTTGTAAGTCAGGGAAGGGGTTCCTCGGGCTGACCCGGGGAACGGGGACCTCGGGCTGCCATGGGGACCGCGGGCTGCCGTGGGGAACAGGGACCGCGGGCTGCCCCGGGGAATGGGGACCTCAATTGCCATGGGGAACAAGAGTGTGGACTTTGGGCTGCCGCTGGGAGTGGGGACCACTGTGTACAGTACTTTTAATACAAAATATGAGCTTGTACAATAGTTTTAATAAAGATTTTAAAAAAAATTTTGGTCATACATGCGGGTGGGCATAACTTGCGTAGGTTGGAAGTCAAGGACTACCTGTAGTAGAGAGAGTGGAGAGCATCAAGTTCCTTGGAGTTCAAATAACTAGAGACCTATTGAGAGCACACAATATCTCCTCCCTTGTCAGGAAGGTGCAAAGCGACTGCAGTTTCTGGGAAGACTGAAGACTAATTTATGCATCTAGGTGGGGGTGTTAAAGCAGCTTTAAGTGCACTCATAACCGTGTTGGGAGTTGCGAAAAGAGTTTCCACAGTCTGATGGAGGAAAACAAGCCGATTCTGGGGTCTGGCGTAGTACACAAAAATACTGGAGAAATTCAACAGGTCATGTAGCATCCATAGGAAATAAAAGGCAGTTGATATTTCAGGCCTAATCCCTTCACCTGGAAGAATTCTTTCCCCCCCTCCCCCTCATCCCCTGTCAACCTTCCCCCAGCTCCCCACCCCTTCTCTTCCTTCTCCAATCAGAAAGTTACCCTCACTAACCCTCGGCCCTCTTCTCCCACTTTCTTCAGGCGTCCACCTGATCTTCAGCACCCTTACGAAGGGCTCAGGTCGAAACGTCGATCGCCTTTTTATTTCCTGTGCTAATTTGCGGAACCTACCAAGTTTCTCCAGCACGTTTGTCTGCTGTTTCCACAGCTAAGCTTTGTTCCTCTCTTTGACTTTCAACGGCCCGCCGCCTCTCTGACCGTATTCGTATTCTACACCCGCTGCCGCACCCATGTTTCGTCACCCTCTCCAAGATGTTTCTTCACCTGTCGAAGATTTTACTCAGCGGGTATCAGCTGAACAGAATTCCGTCAGACGCCCAGCCTGGGAAAGGCAATTTGGCAGTTTGCCACTGCAAGCTGCCACATTCTACCCCCACCTTTTCCCTTCCCACTTCCATCTTCCCGTCCTGCATCCTCAAATATCCCTCTATTTCCATAACATAACAATTACAGCACGGAAACAGGCCATTAGGCCCTTCTAGTCCGCACCGAACCAAACACCCCTCTCTAGTCCCACCTCCCTGCACAATGCCCATAACCCTCCATCTTCTTCTCATCCATATACCTGTCCAACCTTTTCTTAAATAATACAATTGACTCCGCCGCCACTATTTCTCCCGGAAGCTCATTCCACACGTCTACCACTCTCTGAGTAAAGAAGTTCCCCCTCATGTTACCTCTAAACCTCTGCCCCTTAATTCTTAACTCATGTCCTCTTGTTTTAATCTTTCCTCCTCTTAACGGAAATAGTCTATCCACATCCACTCTGTCTATCCCTTTCATAATCTTAAATACTTCTATCAAATCCCTTCTCAACCTTCTACGCTCCAAAGAATAAAGACCTAATCTGTCCAATCTCTCCCTATACTCTAGATGCTTAAACCCAGGTAACATTCTGGTAAACCTTCTCTGCACTCTCTCCACTCTGTTTATATCCTTCCTATAATTAGGCGACCAGAACTGCACCCCGTCCCTAAAATCTTCAGATGGAGACGAGAGAGGCGGATGGATCATGCACAGTTTTTGTTTAATCTGCACATGATGCTTGGTGCATGGCCTGTGTCACACTGTCGTTCTGAAGTTTCAACTGCTCTGTACGGCCACATGTCACAAGGGACAAGCAGGCAGCGGGAGGAGAGGCACGGTTGTACCTGCCTACACAGGCAGCCTTGGAAATGCATTGCATGAAACTGCTATCCTTTGACATTTTCATTGACTCTGCAGTCACCATTGTAAAAGGCGACAGCTGTAATTATATTAATGACCATCTTTAAGCCAATTCTGTGGCTTGCACTGACAGGCGCAAACAGGCTTTGTAATTGCATGACATGAGATTTTTTTTGGCCATTATTTCCCTGAATAGGAAGGCTCCATTGAACACTCTAACCATCTGGTGATGTGGTGTCTGCTACAAAGGGGAGTGACTTTCATCACAGGGTTCAAAGTGAATGCCCAACCTCTCCAACCCAGTAGCAAACACTGCTGGTTGATGCAGACAAGTCTTCAATTTGCACTAACATATGGCTTTGGAATGAAGAAGGGAAAAGTTTTCTCTCACTTTGGGCTTTGATAGCTATGAGATGGGGTGGGGGTGGGGGGTCTTCTTTCTGAATGTTTCTGCTTCTCACTAAGACTGGAGGTTTCAATCTAGAGGTATTTACAAAATTGCATCCAAAATTATGTGGGGCATCGATGGAGTAAATGCACCGAGGTTACCACTGAGGTTAGGTGAGTCAGGATCTGGAGGACTAAGGGTGAAAGCTTTAAGAAAAACTTTGAGGGGAACTTCTTCACTCAGAAAGTGGTGAGAGTGTGGAACGAGCTGGCAGCTGAAATGGTGGATGAGGGTTCAGTTTTGACATTTGAAAGAATGTGGACGGGACAGGAATGAAGGGCCATGGTCTGGGTCAATAGTACTAGTGAGAATAATGGTTCAGTATGGAGTAGATGGGCCAAAGGGCCTGTTTCTATGCTGTAGTGTTCTATGATAAAGCCATTGACTTCAGTGATGGTCTCCTTTGGTGCTATAGGTTACAAAGCCTTATTGGTGCATCTAGTCTACAAAGGGAAAGGGAAGAGAGGAGTGCAGGCAAACCAGTAAGAGGTAATAGGTGGATGCAGGTGGCAAGGTAGCTGAGAAGTGATAGGGAAGGAGACAGAGTGTTAATGTTTTCCTTGACTGGTCTCTTGAGTACCAGAGATAAGAAGGTGGCTGCAATGAGAAGAAATAGTTTCACACAGAGGACAAAGTATCAGAGATTTTTAGATATAAAGGGATAATGGGTTAGTGGGGAAAATGGCCCTGTGATTAATGCATGATTTTATTGAACGCAGAGAAGTGAGAGGACTTTTATTTCCTGCTTCAACTGCTCTTGTTCTATCTAGAAGGTTTGGGAGCACCCCATGGAACTCTGTTCACTTGCAGTCTGATTATCAGCACAGTTTGGAACGTGGTAACTCGTTGGCTACATACTCCTGGGCGAGCTTTTCATTTCTCCAGAGTACTGGAACAGAGGAGGCTGAGGAGTCATTTAATTGAATTAAATAAAATTATTATGGGCCCGGTCAGAGGCTAAGAGGGGCCTATAACTCAGAGGCGTAGATTTGTATAGTATTCCTTGGAGGCAAGTTCGTTTATTGTTTTGCGAGCTATCCAGCGAGTCTATCCATACACCAGTGCTGCAGAATCAAACGGCACAGAGTAACAGTGAGAGATTGGCTTGAATTTAATAAGGACAACACCCTTTTTTGGCCAATCAGGGAGCGACTCTTGGCTCTCTTCCCCAATCACTTCTCAACTTTTTTCTCTTCCACCGTCCCTCCTGCATCCAGCTATTACCTCTTACCTATTTGCCTGTACTCCTCTCCCTTCCCCCACGTGTTCATGTTTATACCTGACAAAGGCCCCAGGCCTGAAGCGCTGGTTAACCGTTACTTTGTATGGATGCTGCGTGACCTGCTGAGTTTCGCCAGCACATTTGCATACCGCACTCCACCCCAGCATCTGACTTTCTTCTTTTAACGATGTTATTTTACAACTGTGAGCTTTATTCAGGATAAATCGGAAATCTGAATTGGAGGGCAGCGGGAAAGCAACTGACCTTGAATCCAGCAGAAGGCTGCTTGGAGGAGCTGAGGTGGGATCGGAGAACAGTTGGCACCTGGAGGGTGGTGGGAGGGCAGGACTTGCTGTCCACCGGGGAGGGAGCACTTGCAACCAGGCTTGTGGGCCAAGAGCAGTGAAAGGGGTCAGTAAGATAGTTCTCCCTCAGTTGTTGCAGACACAATACCCAAAATATTGAGTGGTGGGGGGAACCTCAGATAATTTATCCCCCTTGAGCAACATAGTGTCCTCAGAATTGTGGAGATTTATGCGGGTCCAAGGCTGTGGTCAGCCTCTGATTCTGGGTTTATGAGTGCTGAATCGCCCTAACAGTGAGCACTCTGTGTTCGGAGATATCCAACACCAGGATCATTTTCCATTCACCATGAAGGGGCAAGTTACTTTATATTAAGCTGTTTAATATTAATTGGTTTTAATTTTTTAATCTATTTATGCTTCTTTAATTTGATTTTATTTAATATTCAATTTAATAGCATTCAGAAGTTCCAACAGTTTTTGAATCTCTTCATATTTTTAATCCATGATGACTATGTCACACAGTCAAAGAGCATCAGGGCTTTACAACACAGAAACGGGACCTTTGGCCCAACTTGTCCATGCCGTCCAAGTTGTCTACCTGAGCTCCTCCTATTTGTCTGTACATGGCCCCGTCATTCCTCCTCCCTCCCTCCCAATCCTGGCCTACCATTGGTTTTTCACCAGGACGTCCGTGCCTTGGTAAGCTCCTTGGCACACAGTCAGCATCCTCTGCGCTAGAGGGAGGAGGCAGTGGACACGGGGAACAACTCTTTGGCTCTGTGACCCAAAGATTCAACAGGCCCAACTGCTCTTAAAAGTGTAAGGCCTCTGAGATCTGAGGTAAAAACAGAAAATGCTGGAAACACTCAGTAGATCAGGAAATATTTGAGGGGAGAGAGAGAGAGAGAGAGAGAGAGAGAGAGAGAGAGAGAGAAAGAGAGAGAGAGAGAGAGAGAGAGAGAGAGGGAGAGAGAGAGAGAGACAAGGTCAATGTTTCAGATCAATGATCAGAATTAGGAAAAAGTTCAAAATTGGGCATGTTTGGAGTTCCAGAGATGTGATAAATGATGAGAAAGGAAATGGTGGGTGAGTGACCATGGAAAAATGTGTGACACAAGAGGCAGTGGAGTTGGCTGGGTGCAGAGCACAAGTATGCTCGAGAAACTCACAGATCACGCAGTAAAGGATAACCAACGTTCCAGGCCTGGGCCTTGCATCGGGCATCTGGAAGCACAGGCAGATCCGGTGTGGAGAGGAGGGAGAAAGGGGATGGAGGAGGAGCACAGGCTAACAGGCAAGAGGTAATAAGTGGATACAGGTGGCAGGATGGAAACTGAGAAGTGATGGGCAGGATGGGAGAGGACCTGGAAGGGTAGCTCTCTGATAGGAGAAGGAAGGGAAGGAGGTGGGGAGCTGGAGGTAAGGAGACAGAGAGGTGAAGAAAAGACAGGGAGGGCGTCAACAGAAATTGTGGATGTTGATATTGAAGCTGCCTGGCTGGAATACAGTACAGTATCCAAAACGCTTGGGACCAGACGGTTTGCGGTTTTTGGGTGTTTTTCCGGATCGTGGAACAATGGAATTAAGCAGCACAGTCTCATCAGCAGAATATCTGTACCAGTGATAAAACTGCAACAACAATCAGCGGCTGGCTTTTCTGAGTGCCGACATGACACCACAAGTGTAGAGTTCACATAAAATAATGTTTAGTACTTCCCGAAAGAAAACTTGACCTCTGCTTACAAAAGAGGAAAATGAAACACCAAACACAAGAAATTCTTCTCGATGGCTTTTTCAAATATTTGCTCCAGTGTCACCTACCAATAGATAAGCATATACGCTTTCTCATCGCTGTCATCCATAGTGGTATCCACAGGCCTTTTCGCTATTTTCAACTATATCTTTCTACGTCAGAGCTCTGTGTTACCAAACTGGTGCCAACAGAGCATCAGAGGCCCACGTGGGCCAGTCAGGTCGCAAATTTTTTTTTCAACTTGTGATGTCATGTCAGTGCTAAAAAACGTTTGGTTTTTGGATCTTTTCGGTTTTCGGATACTGGGTACTCAACGTGTTTTAGATGAGTTCCTCCAATTTGCAGGTGACCTCAGTTTGGAAGTACATGTGGCCAAAGATGACGTGTCGGTGTGGCAATGGGTGTGAAATTGAAGTGGTTGCCCACTAGGAGGTTCTTGCTATTGTAGTGGACAGAGTGAAGGTACTCAACGAACTGATCCACCAAATGCATGCGTCCAGTCTCAACATCGGGAGTAGACCTTGTCACTGGTTGAGGGAGGGTGAGGAAGGTTTGTTAAGCCTGGTTGATCTGTCGTCTGTCGGTGTTCCTACTTCTTTGCCTGGCAATTTCTTTCCAGTCATTTCTATTCTGATAATTACTGTGCTCTCTATTTCACTGTTCCTGCATCCCTTCCTCCCACATTCTCATATTGATGAGACTGTTTATGACCACATGCAAATGAGAGGAACACCACCTCTCGGCATTCTCCAGCCCGATGGCATCAACATCGACTTTTCTAATTTCTGGTATTCTCCCCTCACCCCTTATTTTCTTAACTCCCCTCCCCCTACCTTGCTTTGACCGATCTACTTGGCTCCCTTTCTCCTTCTCTTTCCCCTTCCCCACCCTTTCTACCTGCCCGTCACCCACACCTCTTTTTTTCCAGCTCCCCAATCCCTTCCCTTCTTTCCATTATCTACTGTTTTCCTTTCAGAGGTCATCTTCCTCAGCCCCCTTCCTCTTATCACCTCCAAACTTCTAATTTCCCCCCCACTTCTTTCCCCTCTGACCTGTATTCACCTATCAACTGCTAGCCCATGCCCCTCCTGTTCTCCCTCAATCCACCATTGTTTTTGGGCTTCTGCCCTCTTCCTTGCTATTCCTGATGAAGGGTTGCAGCCCAAAATGTCGACAATCTTTTGCTTTACATGGATGCTGTCTGATCCACTGAGTTCCTCCAAAATTTCATGTTTTTGGCGTTTTCTGTCTCTCTCTCTCTCAACTCCCTTTTTCATTCCTTTCCTCTATTCCCAGCTCCTCTAGTGATCAACAACCCTCCCTCCCACTCCGTCATTCAGTCTCTCTCTCTGCCCTGTTGCACACACTCCCCCTTTTCTCTCCACCCAATCCCGACCTTTCTCTGCAAAATAAAGCACGCATGAGTTTTAACTTTTCCCGGTTTTGATGACAGATCTGAGGTTACCTGAGAAGTTACCTCTGTTTCTCTCTTCATGGCTGCTACCTGAAATCGGAGAAGTTGATCAATATCATCTTCTCCAATTTCTATGAAACGCCTCCTCCACGGACTCGTTTTCCCTCATTTAAAAAAAAACAGACATACAGCACGGTAACAGGCCATTTCGGCCCATGGGTCCACATCACCCAATGTACACCCCATTAATCTACGCCCCCAGTACATTTTGAATGGTGGGAGGAAACTGAAGAATGTACAAACTCCTTACGGACAGTGTGGGATTCGAACCCTAGTCCCGATCCTGGCACTGTAAAGCCATTACATTAACTGCGACGTCAAAGTTTCTTCAGTTCATTGTATCAGTCCCCAGCAACTGCAGACTCTATGCTCGCCTCTATCCTGCCAATTGCTCCTTTTGAAAATTCACTGTGCACAAAAGAGCAGCCACCCTGGGCTCCCGCCCATCCCTCAACACTGAGCGAGTCAAGGGAGAAAGAGGCAAATCCTATCAGATGACTCATACAATACCCAGGACCATGGAGATACAAGGCTCTCAGAATAGACAGTCTGACTGAGTGTAACATGAATAGAACAATCGAGAACCAGGGAGGTTGCTGGAGTTGGCATGATGTCACCATCACTTTCAACGGGAGACAAGGAAAAGAACTTCCTCTGCTGTCCCACCTCGTTTCTAAATAAAGCAACAAATTGACAAGGGAATAAAAAACAGCTTACCGTCACTTGGAAAAGCAAGGATATTTGCATGTCTTAACTTAATTTTGCAAAGTGCTTTGAAGCACTTACCATTGCAATGTTACCCCATCCTTGCTACTGTGGGCTGAAGTGAGGAAGGGGTAAGGTTAGAGCACCAAAGTGAGAATGAGGCTAGAAATAAATTACATGCTGTTTACTATGAAAACCCTTTAGAATGTTGGGGTGGGAATGGCACACCTACCCCTCTCCTGCGGGAATACTGGGATGATAGCCTCCTTCAACACTTACTTCAAAACAAACGGAACAGCAGCAGGGTATTCTGTTGGTCCACACCAAACTAAAACTTCACCATGATGTTGTCCTTTCTCATTCAGAACATAAGAGGAGAGGAGGGCCACTTGACCCCTCAAACCTACCCCACCGCTCAACGTGATCATGGCTGATCTATCCCCGGCCACAACGTTTCCAGAGCTCCCAATTTCTTGATCTGTCAAAAATTCATCAGTCAATCCGGTGAACACTGTCCTTTGCCCAGAATAGGCGAGTTGAGAACCAGAAGATGGGGGAGAGATTAAACAGGAACCTGAGGGGTAACTTCTTTTACACAGAGGGTGGTTGATGTATGGAACCAACTGCTGGAGGAGGTAGTTGAGGCAGGTATTGTTACAACATTTATTATAACGTTTAAGAAACATATGGATGGACACATGGATAAAATGGGTTTAGAGGGATATTGGCCAAATGCAGGCAGGTGGGACTGGTGAGGGTGAGACGATCTGGTCAGCGTGGCAAGTTGCACCGAAGGCCCTGTTTGCTCGATGTGTGATTCCACTTCAACGATCCTTCCTCTGCAACTCTCCAGAGCACAGAGACTCACTACCCTCTGTGAGCAGAAATGTCTATGTATCCTTGGTTTTAAATGACAGAAAACTCAGTCCCTCGATCGTGACAGCCCCACTATTAAAAAACATCTCAACATTACCCTGGCATGAAGGATCCTGATGATGTTTGGAACCATTCCAATGTGGCAAACTCGACACATGGGAATCTCCCAGTAGGTGAGCAGCTCAATATCTACTTCTAAGTCTGCACAGTGGATTTGTGGTAAGCAGATGGTGGCTTCATTAAATGATAAGCTTCTGGGCTCCTTGTTGCTATACAGAACCTAAGTAGGTTATGAATTCTGCTGGTCAAGTGCAGCAGGTAATGCAGCTGTCTCACAGTTCCAAGATTCGATGCTGATCTTGGGCGCCATCTGTGAGGAGTTTGCATATCTTTTCCCTACCCTGGATTTCCTTCTGATGCTCTGGTTTCCTCTAACACTCTAATGACATGCAAGTAGATTGATTGCCCCTTTGATTGAGAAAGAGAGAGAGAGAGAGAGAGAGAGAGAGAATGGCTGACAGGACATCACAGGGAAAACCCTCCTCACCATCGAGAACATCTACAGGGAACATTGCCAGCAGAGAGCAGCAGCATCATCAAGAATCCTCAGCACCCAGCCATCGCTCTGTTCTCACTGCTGCCATAAGGAAAGAGATCTAGGTGCCACAAGACTCGCACCACCAGGTTCAGGAACAGCTGCTACCCCTCCACCATCAGACTCCGCAACGGCAAACTCAATCAGAGACTCATTTGTTTTGCAGTCAGTTTATTTACATTTCTTCATCTGTATATTTTTCTTTATTTGTTTCCATGTGTACATTGTGTACAGTATTTTTCTAAATTATCAATAAGTGGTAATTCTGCCTCACCTGCAGGGAAAATAAATTCAGGGTTGAATGTGAGGTCATGTACATACTCTAACAATAAATCGGAAATTGGAACCTTGGTAAAAAAGGGGCCATGATCAGAGAAGGAGGGCCAGTGAAGAGGGCTCTCACAGCACTCCTGTTGAAGAGAGGAGTAAATCTTCAGGATAGGCATCCCTCGAAGAGACCTGGCAGTGGATTAACCCAAAGGAGGCAAACAAGAGAGACTGCAGTTGCTGGAGAAGCACACAAAATGCTGGGGGACCCCAGCATTCATTCCAGATGGAGGGTTTAAGCCCAAAACATCGATTATCTCTTGCTTTCCGTTGACGGTGCTTGATGAGTTTGTCCAGCACTTGTGCATTTCTGTTTGAAACAACCTTGGTGGTGGAGGTGGGGGCAGGGGGGGTGGGATGTCTTTTACTCACAGGTCCTCCTCCACTCTCAGTCGTCCCTCTGGCCCCAAGATCAAACCCCTTCACTGTAAATGACCACTGGATGTTTAACACGGACCTTGGCGGCTAAGCTGTCAACGGAGATCATCATTGCCCGTGTTCACTGCAGAGCACAGGCGCAAGGCTTCACCAACTCCAGAAGGATTGTGATGGGCACTTGACAGTGATCAAGAGTGAGTGGGCGCTCTCAAATGCCAAATTCTTCCATCTTGTTAAGTCGAGAAAGAAGTGCTGATAGAAATATCCTTTCCTCCAGTCACACACCTATTTCACCAGCCATCAACTAACTATATGACACCAAGCAGCTGTGCTGAGACGTCCGAAGCCAATTTCAATTGTCTCACCTCTGCACTTGACTCCCAGTGCTCAATCTGTGGTGTGAACATGCTCTTGCTCATTTACAGAGGGACATCACGTCAAGTGGAGCCAGTAACTAGGAATTCGACTCATTAAGGAAACAACCTTTCTTTTCCCAGTAACAATCAGTTGACATGAATCCCACGCTGCTACATCTCCTCACACATCTCTGCACATTCATTAGATGCTTGTGTGAGCTCAGCAATAAATTGGCTGGGTTTTGGGGTCAGGACAGGTTTATTAGGATTGTGTGAAGTGAGGTAAATCACACTTATCCCCTTGCCTTGCAGTATGTAATTTGAAATAAATAGAACCTCTGTCAAATGAAAACACGAGCTCAAAGATTATTATTCGACAGATTGCAATAATCAAAACGGCATTTCAAATGCTTTAATATTCAAGAGATGTGCAATTTACGCATGGAGTTCCTCTGGATACTTTGTTCTAGTTTGAACCAGCAGGTTTGTTGAATCTAAACGATAACGAAGGAGCTTCTGTGCTGGCTGACTTACTACGACACAGAAGAGGACCCTTAAGCCCATTCAGTCCATGCTAGCTCCCAGCAAAGCAACTGTATCAGTCATCGTTCACATTCTTACTTCACACTCGGGAGTACTGTGTCCAGTTCTGGCCATCTCATTACAGAAAGGATGTGGAAGCTTTAGAGAGGGTGCAGAGGAGATTGGTTTGGAGAACATTGCTTTACTATCATGAATAGGATGGAACGCAGCACAAGGTTGAGCAATGAGTGTCCATTCACAAGAGTGCAGAGTGATACAAGAACATCGGACCAGGAGTCAACCATCTGGACCGTAAAGCCTGCTCCGTCATTCAATAAGATCACTGCTGATCTCGCAGTGGACTCACCATCCTTTTTCCCCCCACAACCGATAATTCCCTTGCTATGCAGAAATCTAACTGTGTCTTCACTACTTCCTGGAAGAAGCAGTTCCTCCCCATCTCTGTCTGAAATCTACTCCCCCAAATCTTGAGGCCCCTGTCCCTTTGTTCTAATCTCATCCACCAGTGGAAACAGCCGTCGTGCCTCTATCTCCTCCACCCCTTTCGTAATTTTATAGGATTCTCATTCTTCGAGCGAGTACAGTCCAAGGCGACTCAATCTCTCAGACCATGAAATCTGTGAGCAGCATATCTTTGTCGAAGAATGATCACAAGGAATAATGCAAAGGGATGATGATTTGGCAAGGTGGAAATTTGAGAAGAGGTACGTGCTGAAGTGACTGGACCATTGATCCAAAGTTCTGAGGATTTTAATAAAGTGGATTTGAAATACAAGTAAACTGCTTCCAGTAAATTGTAGCTATGAAAGGACTGGAGTCTTTACAAACCCATCTCTTCATAATGGACTCAGGAGATATGTGCTGTTCTATGGGTGAAATGGGACAGTACTGGGACGGTCAATAAAACACCTGCACCCCACGATCGTAAAAGGGACAAGGGTTACCTACCAGCCTGATTGGTAGTCACGTTCACCGACACGTGTTGTGGAAAGAAGGTGCTCTTGCCCGAGACTCCGTTGACGGCCTGAATCTCGAAGGTGTACGGCGTGTGAGCCCAGAGACTGCTGATGAACACCCTGGTCTCGGTCAGGCCGTACTGCCTGGGCACAAACTCCACGTTCTCGTCACAGCGGGTGCACATCTTACGGTGGTTGTGACACTTCTTGCAGATGATGTTGTACATGACATCGTCGCGGCCCCCCACGTCGCGTGGGGGGTGCCACTCCAGGATGATGGAGGTCTCATTCACGCTGGATATCACGTTGCGTGGGCCAGATGGGACACCTGCAAAGTGGAAGGCAGAAGGTCATGAGGTGGCCTGAACACAAACTGAGCACAGGCATAAACATGCTTAATGTTTTAATGTTCACAGGTGAGGCGCCTGTTGAGTGGCGGCCCCCACCCTTCAGGATATTAATGAGGGGTCACACAACATCCAGAGGAAGTAAAAGGTAAACTGGGCCCTTCATCAGGAGTAAAAAAAAGAGAAAAGGTCTGAATGGAAAGGCAGGGAAATGTGGGAGGAGGAGAGGAGAGGAGGGAGAAAGGGGTGGTGAGCTTCTAATCTTTTGTCACAGAGCTACCCCACTTCTCTCCCCTCCCTGCCCCCCCCCCCCCCGAGGTAGTCCTCTGCCCTCTTCTCACACCAATTCTCAGCTTCTTCCTCTTCTCTCCTCTGGGGTCGGCGGCAGAATGAGTGTTAGTGGGGCGCATTAGGGTCATGGATTGGGGAGTGCAGAGTCTACCATTTGTAAAGTTGCTCAGCAGAATGGAGGTGAGGGGGGGGTGTTGCTGGTGGATCCTGGTACCTACCCGCTGCGTGATTGCTAACCTCCTCCGTCCCTCCAACGTAGCAGCTGAAAGCGCTGCTTTTATTGCGTGGCGAGTCATTAATGTGCGTCAAGCTAGACACCAGTGACGATTGGCACGCGCTAGTGACGTGGGTGGGTGCGGTTCTGACTGTGAGCAATGGCCGCAAGCATATAGGGGGCACAGGACCTCGTGCAGACAGGCGCCTCATTTCTGTTCCCGCTGACGCCGACCTTGCTCCCCGCCCACCTTTCCACCTAATACCTCTTACCTGTGAGCTTGTGCCCTTCCCCTCTCCTCCTCCTTTAAACACTCCTGATGAAAGGGTTCAGGCCTGAAACACTAACCGGCTTTTACCTCCTATGGATGCTGCGTGATCAGCTGAGATTCTCCAGTCCTCAACCCCGGCATCTGCAGCTTTTCTGTTTAAGGTCTGAGGGCTCTCATGGTTAATGCATGCGCTGTTTACAGCGGCAGTGACTGGGGTACGAATCAGGTGTTGTCCGTAAGGAGTTTGTACATTCTCCCCGCGACCACATGGGTTTCCTCCCATGATCCAACGATGCATGGGATTTGTAGGTGAATTGGTCACATGGGTGGATGAGGGTGGAGCCAGCTTGTGGGCTGGAGGGCCTGTTACCACGCCATATCTCAAATTTAGAAATTATCTCTGAAACTCAGACCACGTATGGAGTAAGTATTGGAGAATCTTGAGGTGTAATGTCTCCATGAATCCACGTCTACTCTGGGTTCACTCCTATCACCTTGCTGACAGTTATCAACTTAAAACATTACAGCTTAGTTCAGGCCTTCGGCCCATGATGTTAGGCCAATCTATGTAAACTTACTCCACACCAATCCACGTTTTCCCTGCCTCATACCCTTAACCCTCTAGGTTTCTTTCCAAAAAAAAAATGGGGGGGGGGGGGGGGTCTCGGCAAAATGACAATAGTTTTGCTGGATCGGTTCTATTGGGACAAAACTCAGGCAACAACTCCGCAATTCCTCAGTGTTTCGGCTGCGTTGCAACCGCCTGGCTTGCGGGGGGGGGGGGGGGGGTGGGGGTTTAATCCAGCCACCCAGAGCTTAAACAATACAGCTGAGATCTGCACCCAGAGAGAGAATGGGGAGAAGGTAGAACAGTCACACAGTGAGAAAGTAGCTGGAGAAGGTAACAATGACCGCAGTGGGGCGGGGGGGTGTAAAGAAAAAAAGGGGTAGAAAGTGGGGAAAATGGGTGAACAGATTAAAATGTGGAGTTGAGCAATCTGTGGTCAGAGTGAACAATTGATAGAAAGGAGAACAGAGATAGAATAATTAACACAAATATGAAGCACAACAGCTTAATAGAGGGACAGATAATGGTTGGCATGCAATAGGTGCGGAGGGAAATGCACAGGAGGATGAATAGATGGTTGGAAAGATGGAATTGTCGGCAGTGCATATAGAATACAGGGGAAGTGGATGAATGATGGTTGAGGTGGGAGAACACACAGAATGATGCTGTGGGAACACGGGTCCTTGCACTAATCGGCATTGCTGTCTTAACTTCAGTGGATGTATTTAGTGAGGACTGTTCAGCAGGTTGCAACATCCATTGGAGCACACAGAGCCAGGCAGAGGCCCACAGGGTCCACTGGTGTGCCATGTGTCATTTCACACTCCAGTGGAGTGAGATGACGTCACGGCCTCGAGAGGAAAGCTCGAGTGATTCATCAGCACTGGCCTAACCCAGATATGTCGCTTGCAGTGAAGGAGAGTGTGGCACTATGCCAGGTTACGGCAATCTGTCACGCTGGACAGATGGCTCTGCACATCCAATCATGTGGCTCTACATGAAGCAATCTCGGGAGTTAGATGTTAGGCAGGATGAGAAACATGAATTAAATGATACAGATGAACTTAAAGTAAATCTCATCAAATACATTAGCACGCATGCAAAGCATGGGTATCGTCAGGAACACAAATGTTCCTGTGACAGGGCAATATAGTTAGTGAAGCAGTAAACACAAGGATGTTACTGTGCCAGCAATCCGGACCAGGCTTCGAATCCTCACTGTCTGTAAGGAGTTTGTACGTACTCCCCATGTCTGTGTGAGTTTTCCCCGGGAGGTCTCCGGCTTCCTCCCACCTTTTGAAATGTACCGGGGGTTGTGGGTCAATTGGGCAACACAGGCTCGTGGGCAGAAATGGCCTTTTATCATGCTGTATATCCAAATTATTTATAAATCTATATGGACTGGCTGGGCTGAATCTGATGGCAACTCTATGGAATGGATGCAACAGCCACTCTCAGGACAGACCGATCCTGGGGACTTTCAGAGACTTTTCACGACTGCCTCACTGGCAAACTCCCCAGCTCACTGCTATCTTGTGAAACCGCAGATACATACATTCCCAAAGAACGCACTTAAGAGTTCATCAGAGAAGGTGTGGAGGAAATGTACTCATCAGCCTCCACAGGATCAAGGTTTGGGGCTGCTCTGTTAACCATGGAAGGTGACAGTGTGGTGATGGAGAGGCACAACTGTATCTCCTCACATAGGCATCCTCCACGAAAGTCACCGACACAAGGAAACGCCACCTCCTGCACTTCTCCCAAGTCATCCTCCATCTGATTTGGAAATATTTTGCTGATTCAGCATAATGGATTCACACAGCACGGAACAGGCCCTTCAGCCCCAACATCCATGCTGGCCATGCAAGCATACCGAGCTAGTCCCATTTGCAGCATTTGGTCCCTGTCCTTCAAAACCCTTCCTATCCATAGATCTGTCCAAATGTTTTTTTTCTCCTTCCCCCCCCCCATTCGATGTCGTAATGGCACACACTGCTATAACGTCCTCTGGTAGCATGTTCCAGATACGGACTGCCCTCAGAGTGAAACGTTGGCACCTCAGGTCCCTCTTAAGTATCCCCCTTCTCACCTGACACCTATGCCCTCACATTCTAAAATCAGCTACTCGGTGGGAGGGGGCATTGGATCTAGAATTAGAGTCATAGCGTTAGACAGCACAGAGACTTTGGCCCAACTCATCCACGCTGACCTGATTTTTCAACTGAAAAACTTACCCACATTTAGACTGTATTCCTCTCAACTTTCTGATACGTGCACCTGTCTAAATCTCTTTTAAATGTTGTAACTATATTCACTTCTATAGCTTCCTGTGGCACCTAATTCCACATACCTATTATTCTTTCTGTGAAAAAGTTGCCCTCAGGTCCTTTTAAATCTTTGCCCTCTATGCCTCCTTGAACCTGGAAGTAGACGGCAAACGTTCACTTTATGCTGCCTTTCCTGAGGAACAAAAGAGAGCTCAGGACCCTTAGGTGCACATGTATCTACTGATCTCTTGATCCACAGGGATCAAGTACCCACATCCATCAACTCGGGGCCCAGATCAGAGGCCTGATCCCACACGTGGGTGTTTATCCCTCCTGAGGCTCCAGACCCATCCCAGTTCCCACCATTTGCTGTGTTGTGGGGCAGCTGGGCCACGATGGAATGCAGAAGGCCAAGACATGCCGCCCCTCTCTGCAACCTGATGCTATCGAGGCCACCTACTACGTCCATGCTCAGAGCTGATCTCCCTTCCCTTCAGCTGCCAGGTATTTCTGAGGCCAGGCACTCCCAACTGGACAGGGTGAGGCCTGAAGACCAGTGAGCCAGATCGAATACACCCTCTCTCCAAGTATACACAGCCTATCCATCCCTGGGCTGCAGGGTCCTACTCAGTCTCTTCCTCTGTGCCTGCTGCTGCCCCCCACTTCAGATGTCAGAATCAGAATTTATTATCATGAATAAGTCATGAAATTTGGTGTTTTGTGGCAGCATCAGAGAGTAAACGTTCATATTATAACTATCTTACAAAATTACTACATAAAAAAAGTAAAATTAATAGTGCATGAAAAGTAAGGCAGTATCTTTGGTTCAGTGATTACTCAGGAATATGATGGCAGCGGGGAAGAAGCTGTTCTGTGCCGCTGAGTGCTTGTCTTTAGGCTCCTGCACCTTTTTCCTGATGGTAGCAGAGTGAAGAGGGCATGGCCTGGGTGGTGGGGGTCTTTGAGGATAGAGGCTGCTTTTTTAAGACAACGCCTCATGTAGACATCCCCGATGGAGTGAAGTCTGGTGCCTGTGATGTGGCATGCCGAGTTAAAAACCCTCTTGAGTTTATTCTTGTCCTGAGAATTGGCACCTCTATACCAGGCAGTGATGCAACCAGCCAGAATGCTCTCCACAGTACACCTGTAGAGGTTTCTTGGGTGACAGTCAACTCACAAAGTATAACCGCTGGTGAGCCTTCTTTGTTGACATCAGATGCTCGGAAATGTTGACACCCAAGAATTAGAAGTCCTTGACCCTCTCAGCTACTGAGCCCTCGATGAGTACTGGGTCGTGTGCCCCTGACTTCCTCCTGAAGTCCACAATCATCTCCTCGATGTTGCTAACGTTGAGCGTAAGGTTGTTGCCATTACACCATTCAACGAGCTGATCTATCTCTCTCCTGTACGCTTTCTGGACCGAGATTTTTTAAAAATCTTGATGTGGGCCTAGATTTTTTCAAAACTTCTAAATGCTGAGAGTGGTATTAAGAATCACTTCCAACATAGTAAATACCACGCCAAAGCTACACATAGCAACACAACCACCATTATTTTAGTTTTGCTGCACTCAATGAAACTTCGCGGCAAATTTTGCTCACATTTAGTCGATAAAAATACCCAGTGTAGCCTGTTAAATGTGCCTGCACATATGATACAAAGTATTTTTATTTTGGCCTTTTCTGATAGACGAGAAGTATGGTTATCACCTCTTACAAGAATTGCAGATTAATCTCTCTGAGCTTTCTCAGATTGGAAACATCAGGGAATTTAAATACCCTGGATGTGGAAAGCTTGCTCTCCTTCCGACTGCAGTGAGAGTCATTAACAAGCGCAAAGAACTGGACCGAGATTTAACTTCCAGCAATATGCACCTCCAATGTTGGTTGATCTAATTTAGAAGCCTTGGTCAGCTCTGTAAGTCAGTTCAAGGTGGCATAGTGTGTGGCGATGGAAGCTGCTACTTCACCATGCCAGTAACTTGGGTTCAATCCTAATGGGCCCCCACCACCCTGGTCACAGCCTCCTCTTGCTGCTCCATTTATAACTCCCAATGCCTTGTAAAAGTAGCCGGCAAATTAAAAGACTCGATCCTATCATCCAGAAGTATATTCATGAGTGTGAGATCTTGCACCTCCTCCTTCTCTCCCACAGAATGCCAGAGGAACTCAGCAGGTCAGGCAGCATCTATAGAAGGCAATAGATAATCAAAGTACTGGTTCGAAACCCTTCCTCTGGATTCTTGATGAAGGGTTTGGGTTTGAAATGTTGACTATCTATGGACGTTGCCTGACGTGCTGGGTTCCTCCAGCAATTTGTGCGTCGTTCCATTTTTCTGCAGTGTCTCTTGCTTGTCATTATCAGACTCCTGGTTGCAAAGTTATGCGGCTCCGCACTGAATAATCTGTAACTCTGCATCTTCTGTAAGGTTGTACTATGTGTATGATGAACGGTTTTCAAAACAACCTCTATCGCTGCACTTTGAGGTGTGTGACAATAAACCTGAACTCGAGGCACATTCCCATAGTGTTCTCAACGATTGAGCAGCTGAAGCCTAAAATGCAAGCCCAGGGCCTTGGACCAGGGACACAGGAGCAGCTGAGTCCCTGGCCAGATTGCAACTCGGGATTTATCGATATCACTCTGGCCAGATCCAGTTGAGGCGGCTGAAGTTACGAGGAGCCAGTCTGCATCTTTGACGCTCAGTCACCCTGATGGATAGACTGGTACGTCTGCGATTTTGGCACAAGATTGATTTGTTTTGCTCAACAACTCCAGCAAATGGACATAATAATTTTCAAATTGCGGCAATTATGCAAACTACAGGAATACTTTGTAAGATGGAGACTGTCCGCCTCCATGGGCTGCCTGCCAGAGAAGAGAGGGCAGTGAAGCCCGTGTAATAGCTGAGCTCAGAGATGGATGAATCACCCGGTCACCGTACCTCCCTCTGTCGAAACACCCAGACACCTCCTGTTAATGACCTATACCTCCCCCTGAGGAAATACAAGACAACTCTCATTGGTGATAGTCTTCAGGTTGGGTGTCATTGAACTTCAATGATGACATGATCAATTCTGGTTCTCATTAGGGTCTTCCTTTCTTGCCCACGTTAATTGAATGATAATCGATCTCACAAACATTCATTTCAATCGATGTTAAAGGGACGTAACAGGGTGCAGCTGTTTAATCAGCGTAAATTCTGAGCCTGTGTCCATGTGTGGTCAAGTGTGGAATACTAACTGCCAGTTCCTTCCGAAAATGCAACAATATTTGAAGCCCCAGTGATGCCAATGGAATTTTAGGACAAAGGGGAAGGCGAGTTCTTTTACTTCAGTGCCTCTAAATTTGAGTTAAATTGACTGCAGATCTCTCCGCTTCTCCCGATGACTTCAACCATGGTGTCTGGAGACTTTTGTGTTTTACTTATGAGTTAAATATTGGAGCCTGTCACACAGCAGCCTATTTCACAGACAACGAAGCCTAATCTGAGTTTAACTGTTGCTTAACTGCTGCATTAAGTCATTTGGTCTCACCCTTTCAGAGATATCCCCCATGTTCTACCCGTCCCTCTATCATCTTTGCTGCTACCTACAACAAATCTGTTGTTTCTGCTCTCAGTCCTGATGAGTTCCTGGGCGTCCACGTATCAGAAGTTCTCTCCTCCAGCCAGTAAATCGATGCAACCCTGAAGATGGCACACCATCATTTCTATTTTCTAAAAGGTCTGAGCAGATTTGGCATGTTGCAGGGCCAAATCTCTAGGTCTGCAGGTTCCATCACCGCCTGACTTGTGCACTCAGGTGCCCGGGAATGCAAAAGGCTGCAGAAAGTGGCAAGAAGCTGGCCCAAGTCAGGCACCGACCGACCGACCTCCCATTCATTGCCGACATCTATGTGAGGTTCTGCCTCAAGAGGGCAGCCAACATCACAAAGAACCCCCACCACCAGGTCACAATCTTCCCTCGCTGCTCTCGGCTAAAGAACAGTAACAATTTTTATCCAACACCTATCAGACTGTTGAACCCCTCCATATAACCCTAACCCTGACCATTAACTATCCCAGGACAACCAAAATATCTGCTTACGGACAGAGATGTCACCTTTTTTCTAACATGACTTAACAGTGTTTATCTCGTTCCTGTTTGTGGTCATTTACAGTTGTAATTGGTGTATATCAGCTACCTGTTTTGGCTGCAGCAATTAAGAATCTGTACATTGGGTATGTATATGACAATAAACTCACATTGAATGGTCCCACTTCTGAAACGCGGACTGTTTCTCTATCCATAGCAGCTTCCAACAACTTTCAGCAGTTATATAACTATCTAGTTAAGCTTCATTTGGCATACCGTGTGCAATTCTGGTCACCTGATCACAGGGAGGACGTGGAGGCTTTGGAAAAGGTTACAAGAATGCTGGAAAAACTCAGCAGGTCACATCACGTCCACAGGAAGTAAGACCTGAACCCTTCTTCGGGAGTCTCGGAAATCCGGTAGATTAAAAAGATGGGGGTGGGGGGAGAAGGGAGAGGAGCACAGGGTAGCATGTGGGTACTGGTGGGAGGAGAGAAGTTGAGGTGTTTGGGGAGAAGGCAGAGTGCTGCGAAAGAAAGGAGAAGGGACAGGAACTGGAGGAAGGGAGAAAGAGGGATGAGGGAAAGAGAGAGGGCAGGATGCTGCCTAGTTCAGAAGGTATGAGTTATTGGCACAGGTTGCTTTCTCCATAGTGTCAGAGGCTGAGGGGAGACCAGATAGTAGTTTTATAAAATTATGAGAGGCATTGATAGAGTAGGCAGTCAGAATCTATTCCCCTGGGGTAATTATTTCAGGTGAGGCAGAAGTTGTTTAATAGCGATGTGCGGGACAAGTTTTTAAACAGTGAGTGGTGGGTGCCTGGAATGGACTGGCCAGAGTAGCAGCGGAAACAAACCCAGTAGTAGTGCTTCAGAGGCTTTGAGACAGACTCATGAATTTGCAGGAAATCGAGAGATGGGAATCATGTATCAGCAGAAGAGTTTCAGCACAGATATGTGGGCCAAAGGGGCCTGTTCCTGTGCTGTGATCCTCTCTTCTTATTACTGATGACAGAGAAGGGCGACTGTGGCAGTAAGATCTCACATTTATTTTCTGCATCTTAATCTATTTGCAAAGGTAGACTAATACATTTTACAAAGATTTGGTGTCAAGCGCGAAGAACAATTCAGGGTTAAACTGAATTAAAAACATGAATGTGGGTCTCAGGAACAATAACCATAAAACTTGTAAGAACCATTTGGATCGTGAATGTCCAACTGGAAGGAAAGCTGTGGAACCTAACTAGTCCAGGCAGACCCACAACAGTGCCCAGAAAACTGCGCCAGCACACCACCCAGTCCAGGGACGCAGCAAGGGATAAGCAATAAATGCTGGCCTCGACAAAAGCGCCCAGCTCCCGAGAGAACAAAAGGAAGAGTCAGCTTCCAATGCAGCGTTATATCAAAAATCAGGATTATTGGCAGCTTTCCAGGATCAACAACTCATTCTCCCGAAACAAACCAGGAGAAGAGTGGAGCATTAAAAAATACCGTTCATTTCCTTCATTGATATTTATTGGATATAAAAACTACTAAAGGCTTGATGCAGACAGCGAAGAATCACTAACTATGAAGAGCCATACATTATTACTCGAGAACCAAGGCAGGAGGAGCAGTGACAGTGGGGAACCAGGACCATGTGGTGGAACTGAAGCTTCTGTCCAACTGGAGGTGGGTGGAAAGTAGGGGAGGGACAGTCATTGTGACAGATGGTTTTCCCACCACTTTGGCAAATGGCCACATCTCCAACTCCTTGCTTTTCTTGAACAGAAGGTATGAAGCTGTAGGGGGATCTATATGTTAGGGGAGATTACCGCGGACCCCGTGATCAGGCCAACAGCATCAATCTCTTAATTTATCATCACCACCAATGGCCAAGCCATTTCCACCCAGAGTCTTTGCCATGGGGTTTCCTGCCTCATTGTTTGAAGCAAATAACATTGGATGGGTTTGTCTATTATCTTCCTCACACTTCATCACATTTGCTCTGACTGCCTTTCACTTTCTGGTTGATCCAATTGGTTCTGCTTTCAGTTAATCTGATTGGTTCTGCCTCTTGGTTGATCTGATTGGTTCTGCCTTTTAGTTGGTCCGAATGGTTCTTCCTTTTAGTTGATCCGATTGGTTCTGCTTTTTAGCTGATCCAATTGGTTCTGCCTTTCAGTTGAATCGATTGGTTCTGCCTTCCAGTTGATTTGATTGGCTCAGCCTTCCGAATGATCTAATTAGTTCTGCCTTCCAGCTGATATGGTTGGTTCTACCTTTCGGTTGATCTGACACGAGTCTCTGAAATTCCCCAGTCTTCTCTTCCCTCCACATGGCCTCCACCTCCTTGGGCACTTCCCAATGTAAATGCTGAAAGTGCAAAATGTGTCCCTACATTTCCTCCCTCACCTCCATGCTCTATCCTGGGCAACAAACAGATCTTCCAGGTGAGGCAGAGTTACATGCACGTCGTCCAACCTCATCTGTGTTCGGTGTCCCCAGTCTGGCCTCGTCTACATCAGACAGATCAAACGTAGATTTGGTGACAACTTCGCCGAACACCTATGCTCAGTGTGGGGTCTAACTCTGAGCTTCCTGGAGCAATTTGTTTCAACTCCCTTAACCTTTCCTACAGTGACATGTCTATCCTCAGGCCATTATAGAAGTGAGGCTCAATTTAAACACATATTACTCCTGGTCAGCCTTAAACCTAATGGCATGAACATTGATTTAAGGAACCCCTGATTCCATGTGTGGAGAGGTTTTCTGAATAACTATCTCTAAATTGCTTTGCTGAGCATGACATGGTTATGGGTGTGATCAAGGCAGTTTCTAAGAAAGAAGTTCACAAGATCACAACGTAAGGGAACAGAAGTCAGCATTCAGCCCATCGAGTCTGTTCTGCAAATCCACCCTGAGCTAAACTGTTCTCACATCTAGCTCCAAGTTCTGGCCTTTTCCCCACGATACCCTGACTAATTAGACACCTATCAATCTCCCCCTTAAACTGCCCCAGTGATCTGGCTTCCACAGCTGAAGGTGGCAACAAATTCCACAAACCCACGTCCCTCTGGCTAAAGAAATTTCCCCGCATCTCTGTTTTAAATGGGTACCTTCTAATTCTAAGACTGTGCCCTCTTGTCCTGGATTCACCCACCAAGGGTAACAGCTTATTCACATCTACTCTGTCCAATCTCTTCAGCATTCAAAATGTTTCTATGAGATCCCTTCTCATTCTTCTATACTCCAATGAATAGAGTCCAAGAGCCAAACATTCCTCATATGTTAGCCATTGTATTCCAGGAATCATCCTGGTAAATCTTCTCTGTACTCATTCCAGCATCATTACATCTCTTCTAAGATAAGGGACACAAAAGTGCACACAGTTTTCCAAATGAGGTCTCACCAGTGCCCCACAGAGCCTCATAAAAACCTCTTTACTCTTATATACTTTTCCTCTATGGCCGCCCATAAAGTATTAAAGAAGTGAAGATCACCACTGACCATGATCCAGCAAACCCTGACACCATAGTTTCCATCACCTTACCTCAGCACGTTTTCCCCTTTCCCTCTATCTTTTCTTGCCCCCACCTCCCCTCTACTCCCAACTACGATGGTTTCTCCCTCTTCCTGTCACACCTTCTGTCTTGTCCCTAACTTTCACTCCCCCTTTATGCACATAATATAACCCCTTCCCTTCAATCTTGATGAAGGGTCCTAACCCAAAATGTTGACTGACCGTTTAGAGCATCGAACATTATATCACAGTGCAGACACTTCAGGGCCCTCTAATTTTCTGACATCCATGTGCTTATAGAAGAGTCTTTTAAATGTCCCTGTTGTACCAACCTCCACCACCTGTTCGCTGCCACTCTCTGTGTAAAAATCATACTGCTGTGACCTCTAAATTTCACTCACCTTTAACCAGTGGTTCTCAACCTTTTTCTTTCCACTCACATACCACTTTAAGTATTCCCTATACCATTGGTGCAGGAGAATAGAGCTGAAATGGATAATAAATCAGCTGTGATGGAATGGCAGGGTGGGCTCAGTAAGCCGAATGACCTGATTCCACACTGATGGTCTTATGGTATTCCCGATGTAGGGACCCTGGACATCAAGCATTGCCACATTCCTCACAAGCAGTCGGCTCGTCACTTACTTGTACAGGGCATCTCGGGGGAGTCGAAGTCCGCTCGGTAGTAGCCATTGCGACAAGTACACACGCTGGACGCTTCATTTAAAGAGCGGCTGTTGGTAGGGCAGAGGGCGCACATCTTACTGCCTTGATTTGCCTTGAAAGTCCCAGAATGGCATGCTGGAAAAGAGAGAGAGAGTCACTTAAGTTCTGAAACAAGCCCATATTTTCCAGCAGTTGAGGGAGATCACTGCTCCGGCCTGTGTGATCATTCCACTTAGAAGTGTCACTGAAATCATCCAGAAACTGCTCTGCCCACGACTGCAACAAACCACAGAAAGTTGTAAACTCAGCTTAGCCACCTGCCTGCTTTTGGCTTAAACCCTGAAGAAGGGCTCAGGTCCGAAACATTGGTTATATACCTTCATCTCCTTTGGATGCTGCGTGACCAGCTGAGTTCCTCCAGTATTTTCTTTGTGATTTTACTCCCCTCAACTCCCACTCCCTTGACAAGCAGCCAGTCCTGAGTGACTCATCTTCCACTACCCGACCCCTCGGTTTTTCCTTGCCTCTCCCACCCTTTGCCTGGCAGCTGCCAATCCACAGTCTCAGTCCATCGCACCTCACCTCTGTCTGGTCCACCAATCACACATGGGCTTGTGTCTTGCTCCTCCCACCTGGCAAATGGGCCAGGCCCGAAACAGTGGTCACCCTTTACCTCCTGCGGATGCTACGTGACCTGCTGAGTTTCTCCAGCACCCTGCCTGTCCTCTTTACACTGGCTTCTCTTCTCTGCATTCCCAGTCTTGATGAAGGGCTCTGGCCCAAGACGTCAACCGTTTCTTTTCTCCCACTGATGCTACTAGACCCGCTGAGTTCCTCCCACAGATTGGGTTTAGCTTCGGATTGCAGCATCTGCAGTCTACTGTGTATACCCAATCTACCAGTCTGCGGGAGGAAAGCGGATGATCCTGGTGAAACAGAGACAACCATGCCAAAGGCTCACCAATGCCTCGACTTTGCAAGGAGGTTTGGAATATCGTGGGATACTCTACCATTTTTCACAGAGGAAGATCTTCAGGGTAGGCATCCCCTTGATCACTGCTGTCCCCTCCCTCCCTTCTCCACCTATCACCTCCAGCCTTTGCGACCACACCACCCCACCCCACCCCAGTTCTTTTGTTTGGACACCTGCCAACATTTTTCCATACCTTTTTGAAGGGCTGTAGCCCAAAATGTCCGTTATGCATTTTTACCTTTGCCATATAAGGGACACTGCTTGTCCTGCCGAGTTTCTCCAGCTTTGTGTTTTTACTCTATCACAGTGGTTCTCAACCTTTTTCTTTTCACTCACATTCCACTTTAAGTAACCCCTATGCCATGGGGGCTCTGTGATTAGTAAGGGATTGCTTAAGGTGGGATCTGGGTGGAAACAAAAAGTTTGAAAACCACTGTTTTAATCATACCTAATTGACTTGTTATGTGCACGGTTTCAGAACTCAATGGGAAATGGGCCAATGACAATTTTTCTCAAGCAAAATATTTCAGTAACAATTGGGTCTAGAGCAGTGATTCTCAACCTTCCCTTCCCACTCACGTACCACCTTAAGCAATTGCTTACCAATCACAGAGCACTGATGGCATAGGGATTACTTGAAGTGGTTTGTGAGTGGAAGGAAAAAGGTTGAGAACCACTGGTCTATCATATTTCGACAGGTTCACTATGGAAAGTATATCATTTCACAGTCTGGTTTGGGAATTCGAGAGCGCAGTAATACAGAAGGTAACAAACATGGGCATGACCGTAACAGGGTCCAACCTCCCACCCGTTGCAGACATCTCTGTGAGGTGCTGCTTCAAGGAGCCCCATCAGCCTGGCCACAACCTCTCCTTACTGCTATCTTTGGGCACCAAGTACAGCACCTCTAGGTTCGAGAACAGCTTCTTTGCAACAGCTAGCAGGCTCTTGAACCTCCCTTTATCACACTAATCATGGATGGCTCTGATAGCACAAAAGGACTGTCTACACTATTGCAAATTACTATTTTATTTTGCATGAGGATTACTGTGAATATTTAAGATCTAGCTATTTTGTTTTATTTGTTGCCTCTTTTTCAATTAATTGAGCATACCATTATGGTTGTTATGAGTTGTTTATGTTTTAACAAAGAATCTGTTCGGCTGCAGCAGATGAGAATTTCAGTCCATATGTGGATTGTACAATATGTATCACAATAAACTTATCATCATCATGAAACCTGTGGCCACAGGGAGACCATGCAGTACCTGAGATCAGGGTTGAACCAGGATCACCAGGGCAGCAGCTTTACCCATTTGCTCAATTGTGTTGTGCATAGCCTCTTGGGTTTGTACACCCAGCTGGCCCGGTGGGAGGAAGCTGGAATTACTAGCGCTGAACTCTCTGGTCGTGACAGCACGCAGAGGATTTTTACAATCCATCTACGAATCACAGGACATCACCCTATTCGCTGTTTACATGGGAACTAAGTTAATCAGGAGACACAGGAAAGATCCGGAGCAAAACACAATATGCTAGAGGACATCTGTGGGTCGAGCAGCATCTAGGGAGAGAAAGAGTGATCAACGTTTCAGGCCGGAACCCTTCAGCAGGACAGAGAGTGCAGAGGGAAGGACAGGGTGAGAGGTGTTGGACAGGTGAAGGAAGGGGTGAAGGATGATGGCCAGAGGCAGATGCCAGATAAAGGGAGAGAGAGAGGGGGGGGGGCATGAAACCAAGGGGTGATGTGGAGGAAGATGAGCGACACAGGGTAGATCAGGAACTCTATGCGAGAATGGCAGGAAAGAGCTCACCAAGTTTACCAGTTGAAGCTGTCCCTCTCACCGCAGCTCTGGCAGTTGTTGTCCCAATGCAGACGCCAGCTCGTGCTCATTTCTGACACACGGCAGCTCCCTCCTGAGTCATTTACCGTTTATGTTGCCAGTGTAATAGACTTAAGCCGAGATTTGAATTAATAAACTGTGATTTCGCAAACTGCCACGCTATGAAGTTGTCAGATCTGTCAGCTCCTGTTACTGGCCTGCCAAGTGTTATCGCACTAATAAAAAAAAAGTCCATGTTTATTATTTCCCTCTGTAATTCTGCTGAATTCCCCACGTGTCTGGCTGGTAGTTCTCCTCAGGCCACTGAAGCAGTATTTGGAAGGTCCTAAGACAAGACTCTGTCCAGCTGGCCTATCAAGGGAGTGGTTTCGAGTGGTTAGAGAGGCATACAGCATGGAGGCCAGACGTGCCATGGAAGTAGAGGGACCATACACCTGTCTGCTTTGATGGGAGGGAGATGCAGTGAGTCAGAATCTTCAAGCTCTTGCCAGTCCATATTTCAGAGGGTCTCTCCTGCAGTCAGAATATAGAGGAAACCATGAATAAGGCACATCAATGCCTCGATTCCCTAAGATGTCTGAGGAGATTGCCGTGTCATTGTATACTCTGTCAAACCTCTACAGGTGCACTGTGGAAATCACAGCCTGGTTTTGTAATTTGAGTGCCCAGGAATGCCGAAGGGTACAGAAGCCTGCAAACATGGCCAGGACCATCACAGGGTCCAACCTCTCATCCACCGAATGCCTCTACGTGAGGTTCTGCCTCAAGAAGGCAGCCAACATCATAAAGGACCTCCATCACAACCTCCTCTCACTGTTACCTTTGCGCATAAGGGTACAGAAGCTTGAAGACCACCCCTTCTAGGTTCAGGAGTAGTTCTTTTCCAACAGCTATGAGGCTAAAGCATTGCTGCACTACTGTAATGCCAATTTTGTTCTTACGTGATGGCGACTGTGAACATTTATTGTCAAAGCACCCTCTCCAAGTCCACTCTGTCTTGTCCTTGCAGCATTTGATAGGTTTCAACGCGATTCCCCCACTCATTCTTCTAGCGAATGCAGCCCCAGAGCCTTCAATCGCTCCTCATTGATAACCCTTTCATTCCAGTGAATGTGCTCAGAAGTGAGGGAGGAGGTGTGACCACAAGTGGAGCACCTCCAGTGGTAACAGGGGAAGGTACCAAAGAGGCAATTGGTGGGAAGGGAGGAGAGGACGAGGGAAGTCACAGAGAAAGTGGTCTCTGCGGAAGGTGGAGAGGAAAGAAGAAGTGAAGGTGTTTCTGGTGGTTGGATCACATAGTAGGTGGCGGAAATGGAAGAGGATGTAATGTTGGATGTGGAGGCAGGTGGGTTGTTAGATGAGGACAAGGTGAGTACTATTCTTGTTGAGTGTGGGGGTGGAGGGGGCCAGGGTAGATGTGCGGGTAATGGAGGATATGAGGATGAGGGCCAAATTGATGGTGGTAGAGGGGAAGCCATGTTTTTTTTGAAGAAGCAGGACATCTTGGATGATCTCAAATGGAAAACCTTGCCCAGGGAGCAGATGCGATAGAGACGGAAGAATTGAGAGAAAGGAATGGAATCGTGATAGGGGACAGGATGTGAAGAGGTGTAGTCAGGGTAGTTGTGTGAATTGGTGGGTTTGTAGAAGATGTCTTTCGAGAGTTCATCTCCTGAGATGGAGGGAGAGAGATCGAGGAAAGGGAAAATGTTGCTGGAGATGGATCAAAGGAATTTGAGGTCAGGGTGGAAGTTGGCAGTAAAATGGATAAAGTTGACAAGTTCATTGTGGGTGCATGAGGCTGCACTAAAGTAGTCGTCAATGTAGCAGAAGAAGAGTCGAGGAACCGTGCTTGTGCAGGCTTGTAGCGTGGATTAATTCACGTAGTCAACAAAGAAGCAAGCACAGCTGGGGTCCAGGCAAGTACCTATGGCTACCCCTTTGACTTAGAGAAAGTGGAATGAGTCAAAGGAGAAGTTATTAAGGATGAGAACAAGTTCTGCCAGCCAGATGAGGATGGTGGTGGAGGAGAATTCATTGGAATTGTTGTCAAGAAAGAAGCAAAGGGGTTTGAGGTCTTCAGTATGTGTAATAATTAGATGTCCATGGTAAACAGGAGGTGGTCAAGTTCAGGGAACTTGTTGAAGTGATGGAGGGCATGTGAAGAGTCATGGACGTAGGATGGGAGGGACTGGACGGGGGGGGGAACATTGAGGCGGGTGGATACCAGTTTGGTGGGCCCCAGCATGCACGAACAATGGGTCTGCCAGAACAATAGGGTTTATGGTTCTTGGGTAGGAGGTAGAATGGGGTAGTTGAGAAACAATGAGGTTGGAGGCCATGTGAGGGAGCTGATTGGAAGTATTGAGTTCAGAGATAGTGCGCGAGGTTTGATGAGTTTTGGTGGAGTCCTGTTGGAGGGGTAAGAGGTGTTTGAGAGTTGTCGTCGGGCTTCAGCTAGATAGAGGTCAGTGCACAGATCACAACAGGACCAACCCTGCCTGTGGGTTTGATGGTGAGGTTGGTATTAGTGTGGAGAATGGAGGGCAATGGGTAGTGAGGGAGTGAAATTGCAATGAGTGAGGGGAGTGGTGAAGTCCAAGGTCCAGAGCAGGCAGAAGACTAAAACAAGGTGCCCAGGAGAAGGAGGAAGGTTTAAAGCGGGAGAAGGGTACTGTAGTGGGGGGATGGAAAGATTGTGACCAGGGTAATGGGGGTCCTTTACGATGTTGATATTATGATATTAAGATTAATTCTTCAGACTCTAAGACTCCTGTCTGAGAAGGATAGTGGCCTCAAAACTGAGAAGCTAGTGATGAAGGAACCTGTGTCAGTGTGGAGAATTTTGCAATAAAATTAGTTTTCACTGGAAAACTTATAAGATGAATTACTTTCAACTCTGAGGACTCCAATGCATAAACAGAAGTCCACGTGCATGAGTTGACAGCAAGTGACCTCATTTTTGCAATTAATCTGAAATCGGAAAAGGAAATATGCCTCACCCTTCAAAGACCAGACCACCTGATCAAAGGCTAAATGGCAGACTGAATCAGACACATAATCTGTTGGAACATAACTGCCTTCCAAGGAACACTTTAAATTTAACGATGCATTGAATTGGAGTAGAGACGGTAGACTTATTCTGATTTATATGCATATTGTGTCCCAGTTCATTTTAACGCTAATAAAATTTCAGATCTCACCCAGCTAACATTTGTGCCAATTTATTCAAAATTTCTTTTTCAAAAAGTGAAGGGAGAACGATCTTCATTAGAATGAGAAGTTAAACCAGCACCTTGTCTCCCCTCGATGATTTTGCTGGCAAAAAGTTATTTTTGCAACCTGTGCATATGACCTCTGCAGCAAGAACCTGGTATTTGTCAGAGTAGTGCATACAAATTGTCTAGTACAATTATAAAAGATTTTTTTTACAGATACCTAATTATCTGTAAAGTATTTAGGGATATTCTGGGCTTCTTAAACTAAATACACTGATTTTTTTCTCTCTTTCTTTGTAAATTATTTTAATTTAAAAACATTTAGACATACAGTAACAGGTTCTTTTGGCCCACGAGTCCGTGCCGCCAAATTTCCGGCCAATTAACCTACATCCCCGGTACATTTCGAACAGTGGGAAGAAACCGGAGTTGCCCGGGGGAAAACCCACACAGACCCTGGGAGAACGTACAAACACCTTACAGACAGGGTGGGATTCAAAACCTGGTCCTGATCGCTGACGCCATAATCGTGTTGCGCTAACGGCTACACCAGCCGTGCCACCCCACAGGAACTGTGACATGAATCAACAAAAAAAAAATTAGATCACCTATAAGATGTATTCAAAATACATAATCGTGCAGGTTTGGCACAGCCAAGGCTTCACCAATACCATTAGTTAAAGTAAAGCCACATTTCGACTGTGGGTTGTTTGTGCCTGAGCTTTAAACACACTTAAAACCAATCAATGCCCCTGTGTTCAGCAAGGCAGGCAATCACTCCTCAAGCTTCTATAATCAGCCTTTCACCCATCTCCACAAATGAAAGAGCAGAGGTAGAGCTTGAAATTAAACTGTATGCTTCAGAAAATGTTGCAAATTGCCCAGCAATGTTGAGGAAAGTACATCAATATGACACAGTCAGGAAGGTGTACATAGAGTACTTAGGGAGAGTGGTGGGGATGTGTGTGTGTGTGTGTGTGTGTGTGTGTGTGTGTGTGTGTGTGTGTGTGTGTGTGTGTGTGTGTGTGTGTGTGTGTGTGTGTGTGCATGTGAGTGTGCGCTTGTGCATGGGCATGGGCGGGTGTGTTGAGACAGATGATTGATTGATGAATCATGCTGGAGGCCATGTGGCAGAAAATGTCAATGACCATGTTCACCAAAATTAGAAACAAAGAACCATTACAGCACAGAAATATGCCCTTCTGCCCATCCAATCTGTGCTGAACTATTTTATTCTGCCTGGTCCCATTGACCTTCACGCAGACCATAGCTCTCTAGTTCATGTGCATGTTCAAATTTATTTTAAAGGCCGAAATTGAGCCAACTTTCACCATTTCAGCTGGCACTTTGTTCCACACTCTTCCCACTATCTGCGTGAAGTTTCTTCTAACATTGTCCTTGAACATTTCACCCTTAACCCACGTCCTCTAGCTCTTGTCTCACCCAACCTCAGAGGACAAAGTCTGCTTGCATTTACTCTATCAGTATCCATCATAATTGTGGATACCTCCATCAAATCTCCCCTCATTCCCTGACACTCCAGGTCATAAGAATAATTATGCAGACGAAGCAAATTATGACATCAATCTGTGTGCAACACAGTAAGAGATGCTGGTGAAGCCATCAGAGCTGGATATGTACAACTACTTATGGGAATCATTCATTAAGTATGGACAAGTGTCTGGGTGATTCCTTCTGGCCATTGTTAGTCAATTAAGAGTCTGGTGCTACTTGTGAGCAACGATGTAGATAGTGCGCTCAAGAACTCAGATCAAACAGTGCAGCAAGTTTGTGGATGGTCTCATCAGCAACTATGATGAGTTGGTTCCCAGAGAAGAAGAGGTTGGGAGGCTCATAAAATGGAGTGAGAACAACAATCTGAGTTTCAATGTGGACAGGAGAAAGGAGATGATTGTGGACTTAAGGAGGTCGAAGGGTCGACCACTCTCCACTACACTTCATTGGCTCCGTCGTGGAGAGAGTGCAGAGCACCAAGTGCCTTGGTGTGCATATAACGCGCAATTGATCCTGGGCCCACATCACTCCATTAGTCCAGAAGGTGCAGCAGTGTCTACACTTAAGGAGATCGAAGAGGGCAAGGCTCCCCACCTTGACAACATTTTACAGGAACACAATTGAGAGTGCCCTGCCTGGCTGCATCTTTGTGTGGTGCGGTAGCTGCAAAGCTTCCAACCAGAAGTCAACAACGAGGATCATCCAAACAACCATGAAGGTCACTGGGTCTCCCTTTCCACTCTTGGTGACATTCACCGGGAGTCTTACTTGTATCGGTCCCTATCCATCCAGCACACAGTGTCTCTGACCCACTACCATCAGGAAGGAGGTACAGGAGCATCAAAATCAGGACTTGCCAGGCTGGGAAATCACTTCTTCCCACAGACGGTGAGATTGATGAACTGTATTTTCTAATCGAGTAAATTATTCCAAAATATTTCTGTATTTTTGTATATATATGATTGTTATGTGCTGTGTATTGTGTGTGCACCGTGGTCAGGAGAAATGCTGTTTCGTCTGGTTGTTTCTGAAGTCAGATTATAATAAACTTGAACTTAAACTTTGGCCCAGAGTCTGCACTGAACATGATGCTGAATAAATGAAAACTGTTTGTACATGATAGGTATCCCTCTCTTCCCTGCATGTTCACATGTCTGCCTCAACGTCACTTAAACATGACTATTGTGTTTGCTTACATCATCAGCCCATTCCAGGCACCCTCCAATCTCCATGAGCAATATTGGTTCTGCATATCTCCCTTAACTTTCTTCCCCGACCTTAAACATAGGTCCTCTAATATGTGGCATTTGTTAATCTGGAAATTGATTCTGACTGCCTCTCATAATTTTATGAATCTCTATTGGGTCACCCCTCAGCCTCCAATATTTCAGAGGAAACTTTTAAAAAAAATTTAGACATGCAGCAGGGTAACAGGCCATTTCAGCCCACGAGTCTGTGGCACCCGATTTACATCCAATTAACTTACACCCCCAGTACGTTTCGAATGGTAGGAGGGAACCAGAGTCCACAGGGAAAACACAAGCGGATAAAGGGAGAACACACAAATTCCTTAGACAGCCCTGTCCTGATCGCTGGCGCTGTAAAGGCGCTGACGCTACCCAAGTTGCCCAACCTCTCCTCACAGCTATAGGTTTCCAGCTGACTTTCAGGCTTCTGCCATGGCCACTTGCTCCCAGACATGGGAGGTAGGCTATTCCCCCTGGGATACAGCAGTACCAGCCAAGGCACAGGTGTCAGAATATGCACCCAGCCACAGAGCAGAACAAGCTCTTGGAAGAGGAGAGGGGAGGCGAGGAGGAGGACTCTCAAGCGTACAAGTGTGACGCTCAGGGGGACATTATCAAGAGGAAGTCACACTGCCAGCCACTCCACCCTCAGCACTGGACACCCTGGTAGGAATTATCTGCTCTGCCACTACTGATCCAGGTGGCCTAATGAGGTCTGGGAGCCTCAGGGCCAAAGTTTGAAACATGAGCAGATTAACAGTTTGCAATTCAAAGCCCAGCCAATGCACAAGCAAGCACCTAATCTAGGTCAACATTCAGTCCCCTGGAGTAGACAAAATGCTTTCTCTCTATGGCAATCTGCCACATGCATTCCAGCCACCCTACCAATGGGCAGGTGGCTAGCAATGGTAATGCAACCTTGACAAGGCAGGAGGCTCTGGTTCATGAGCTACATGCACATAAACAGCTTGCACACAATGAAAGACACTCTGCCAGACCTGATCTGATGGAACAAGCGAGTGCAGCAACATTGACCAGACCTGTGCTATTGAATGCACAGGGTAACAGGGTTCCACGTGCCCTACTGCAGACAGTGCAATCCCACATGTATTACTGGCAGCCCCTGGAGTAAGTTAGAAAGTGATTGCTGGTGTGTATGAGGCAGCAGGGAGGAGTTTTTTTTTTCTGACGGGCTTTACAAGAAATCAGTCAGTGCAAACCCGATTCCTCAACAAGCCCATGTATGACTAACAGCGGCAGAGTCGCTGGCACACAGCTGCAGAGATCCAGGTTCAATCCTGGCCTTGACCTCAGACGCTATGCGCGTGGAGTTTGCACCTTCTCCCTGTTTTCCCCGAGTGCTCCAGTTTCCTCCCAAATCTCAAAGGTCATTGTAAATTCTTCCTGGTGGGCAAGTCAGGGTAGAATGAGGGTGGAGGTGAATGTGAGGGAAATGAAATGGGATGAGTGTACATGGGTGCTTAATGGTCATTGCAGACTTGATAGGCTGAAGAGCCTGTTTCTGTGCTGTATCTCCCTCTAATTGTCCACCCTACTTGGACATAACACAAAATAAAACTCCCGTTAATAGTGCCACAAATTTTACAAAATTCACAACAAACAAATGAACCTTGCATTTTTCTGTCATGTCCCTTTGCTTGTCTTCATGCCCCTTGACTCTTTTTTTTCAGTAACTGGTGGAAGAATGCTCATGTTGGAAGTGTTTTCAGCTTCACCAAGCTGGTGCCAGATGATACTGAGGTCAGGCTTGGTGATCATCAAATAGAATTCATGGCAACTGCAGCTGTGAATGCTATTTCTCTGAGAAAAAGCAGCGGCATGTGGGTTAATGGTGCCTCCGCTGGGGTGGACAGCAGTACAACCCTTCGAGGCCCATTTTGAACAGCAACATACAATTCAATTGACTTCCAAAAATGTCAGCCCTGAGGTCAGAATTTCGGAGGATCAGAACCCAATCCAGAAGCTTTCTCTGGAGTGAGGGGGTGACTTTATAGAGTATTATGAAATCATGACAGGCATTGTCAGGTTAGTCGATCACAGTCTTGGGTCTCCTGGGTAATGAAGTACAAAGCAAATTGTCATAGGTATAAAGTCAGGAGAGAGAGTTACACTGTGACAATTACAACAACTAAAAGACATTTGGCCAGGTACGTGGATAGAAAAGGGGGATGTGGGCTGAACTAGCTCGGGAAGGCACATTGGTCTGGAGGGATGAGTTGGGCTGAAGGGCCTGCTTCAGTGCTACACCATCGTACTGTAGTACTGAACATGTGCTGGGAGAGACACCATCTTTCAGATGTTAAACCTAAGCTCAGTCTGCCTTCGCTCGGGAGGGTGAGCAATTCCTTGCCAACCCTCCAAATGAAGATCAGGGAGACCTGCCGCAGTGCACTGACCAGACTGAGCGATCGAGTCCTTTCGCTGCTGTGCCTGGGACGGTTCTGTGCGCAAGCAGGCTCCTACGCTCTGGGCAGTGACTTAATTGTCCAGAGAGTCCTCCGAGGTCAGGGAATTTTCAACAACACTTTCAAAGGATCGGATCGGGTGTTCTTAACTCTCCTTCACCTTCCGCGGACTTTGGAGAGATTGCTGACTGATCAGAGAGTATGTGTTTGCAGCTGTAATTGGCATCAACTAAGGGCAGCTTGCAGAGCTGCTGGAAGCGACACCCAGGAGTTTTTAAACTGCAGGCTTCCAGCCAGATCATTCAGTGGCCTCATGCTGCCTGTAATACAGTTGCACTGTGATAAAAGCTGGTATGTGTAATTGCGAGATTAAGAAAACACTGATATTCTTGCATTGGCTGATGTCCAGTGTTGATAAACGTATCAGTCTACTCCCCAACTGGTTTCAAAGGCAACCACTGGAGGATTACAACCAGTTCCCTGCTTTCAGAAACATTTATTGTGCTCTCTCACACTTCCATGATGAAGATAATTCAAAATGTTTATTTCAATTTTCTCCAATCTTTTTCTTTAAAAGAGACCGTCTCTTGAAAATTGGATAGGATTTGATATTCGACTGAATTACATCCTTTCAAAACCTTCCTTATGAAAATAAGCCAGTTATCTGATCAAAATAAACTGCTTTGCTTATTGCATCTATTCATTTTAAAAACCAATATCGCTTATTGTTGTTTTTATATTCATCCTCCCTAGTTATTAAAGAGACATTACCTCCAAGAAAGATTTGAGCAATTTGATCTCGACAAGCTCTGTGCTAATGAAAAATATTTTATTTCCCTTCACTGATACAGGGAAGAGAGTCCGATGCCATCTACTTCTCTCTGCATTTTCATGCAAATGTCATTCATCTTCTTCAAATCAATCAATTTAATTGATGCAAAGCAGGGTGGGACACATTTGAACTGCTTTTATTTGTTTTTTTTTAGCCTGGGCTACACTTGGGAGTGAGTTCTCGCTGGGTTGAGGCAAAGGGTGAGGGCCTATCATTGCCAACTGTCCATGTCTTGGGACAGCTGTCAGCTCTGCCCATTGATCCTGGGATTCATGAACATTATTTGTTGGGCAGGTGGTTGATAGAGTGAATAGAAGGGATCTGGGGAATATTGTAGAGTAGTGGGATCGAAGAAATCAGGTATTCAGTACATTGAAAGTGGTGTCACAGGTAGATAGGTGGTCAAAAAGATTTTCAGCACATTGAACTTCTCAGGCTGTATACTGAACATAGAAGTTGGGCAGTCATGTTGTATAAGACATTGGTGAGGCTCCATTCGGAGTATTATTCTGTTTGCCCCGAGTAGGGAAATCGGTAACCAGAGGACATAGGTTTAAAATGATGGGGCAATGATTTAACCGGAATTTGAGGGGTAACCTTTATTACACAGAGGGTGGTGGATGAATGCAATTGGCTGTTGGAGGAGGTACGAGGCAGGTACAATTGTAATGTCTGAGAAATATTGGGACAGATGCATGGATAGGATGGGTTAGAGGCCAAACGCAGGTAAGTGGGATTGGTGGGGGTGGGAGGTTTCGCTTGATGTGGGCAAGTTGGGCCAAAGGGCCAGTTTCCACGCTGTGTGACCCTAGTCACTCTCTTTCCCTACCCCTCGGCCACCATTCCTCCAGCTCCCCACCCACTTCCCTTCCTTCTCCATTGACCTTTCCCCCTTTTTCTTTTCCACCCCATCTGTATCCACCTATTTACCTCTTACATGTTAGCCTGCGCTCCTCCCTCTACCCCTCCCATCCTCTCCTCTCTTACATGTTAGCCTGCGCTCCTCCCTCTACCCCTCCCATGTTAGCCTGTGCTCCTCCCTCTACCTCTCCCACCCTCTCTCCTCTTACATGTTAGCCTGCGCTCCTCCCTCTACCCCTCCCACTCTCTTCCCAAGTTTTTAATTCAGGTGTCTGTCTGATTTTCGAAACTCCTGACAAAGGGCTCAGGCCTGGCCTGTCAACTGCCTTTTACTTCCTATGGACGGAGCGTGAACTGTTGAATTTTTCTAGCACTTTTGGGGACTGCACCAGACTGCAAGACTTCCTTTTAATCATCATGGTATAATTGCACATCATTTACTGGTAGTTCAACGGACTTTTGTCTAGGTTGACTTTTTTCTTTCTTTGGCTTGGCTTCGCGGACGAAGATTTATGGAGGGGGTAAAAAGTCCACGTCAGCTGCAGGCTCGTTTGTGGCTGGCAAGTCCGATGCGGGACAGGCAGACACGATTGCAGCGGTTGCAAGGGAAAATTGGTTGGTTGGGGTTGGGTGTTGGGTTTTTCCTCCTTTGCCTTTTGTCAGTGAGGTGGGCTCTGCGGTCTTCTTCAAAGGAGGTTGCTGCCCGCTAAACTGTGAGGCGCCAAGATGCACGGTTTGAGGCGTTATCAGCCCACTGGCGGTGGTCAATGTGGCAGGCACCAAGAGATTTCTTTAGGCAGTCCTTGTACCTTTTCTTTGGTGCACCTCTGTCACGGTGGCCAGTGGAGAGCTCGCCATATAACACGATCTTGGGAAGGCGATGGTCCTCCATTCTGGAGACGTGACCCATCCAGCGCAGCTGGATCTTCAGCAGCGTGGACTCGATGCTGTCGACCTCTGCCATCTCGAGTACTTCGACGTTAGGGGTGTAAGCGCTCCAATGGATGTTGAGGATTCCAGCGTTGTCTCCGCTCTAGGTTGACTAATAGAGTGATAAATCACACTACTGGCCCTCCCAATCAAGCTAACATTCTGGGCTAGTCCCATTTGCCTGCATTTAGTCCAAGTCATTCTGAAACCCCTCTAGCCATATATCTGAGCAAATATATTTTGTACAGTTTAAAAACAACTTCAAATTTAGTTGGTTTCAAAACCAGTTAAAATGAGCTCACAGTGGGTGATGGTATGAAACCTGTTGAGTTTCTTTGGTATTGTGTTTTAACTTTCATCATAATGGTTGGTAACATCTTGTCGGAAGAGGGGACAGGTTGGAGCATTTCAAAGAAATAAACCTGCAGAATGGAGAAATGAAACTTGTTGGATTGATACACAGCATAGACCTGAGAGGCCAAATGGCCTCCCTCAGTGTTAAATAACCCCAGTGCTTTTTCAAAACTAGAGTTCCACAACCTCCCACCCGGGTAGCCTGCCATCGCAACACCAATTGCCAGTGAACTTTTGAATGGTTGAAGCTTCTCCTGTGGTATTTATTCAAACAGAATTAGTTCTGGTCATTATCTTTTACTGTTTGCAGCCTGCAGGTTAATGGAAGTTTATCAAAACAGACTTCCCTTTTTCAGCCTGAACCTCTTTCCCTCCTGGGGTCCTTTTGTCTCCAGCTCAGGGGCTTAAAAGAACAAACGGAGGCTTGTCATAACAGGATCGGCATGTGTGAAATTGCAGGATGACCGGGGAGGGGGGGGGGGGGGGGGCAAACCATGATAACCTCTGCATGGACTTTATAACCACTTTGCATGGTTAACAGTGTTTCCTGCCGTCATTATAATTAATAAAGTTTATAAAATCACTGAGTGCAGTAGAATTGCTTCCCTGTGTAAAAGCCTCGCATGAGCTAGAGGTGGCAGTGGGTGAGTTTAAAGGAGACGAATGAGGCAAATATTTTACAGGGAGAGTATTGGGTGCCTGGAATGGGGTGGTGGTAGCATTTTGGAGGCTTTGATATGGACACATGAATATGAAGGGGATGGAAAGCAAATTTGATTTGGATATTGTATTTGGCACAGACACATGGGCCAAAGGACCTGTCCTTCTGCTGTCCCATTCCATGTTCTAATTGTACCCACATTCCCACTACCCTATGAGTGAAATAAGTACCTCTCTGGTCTATTTTTAATCTTTCCCATTTCACCTTCAAGCTATACCTTTTAGTTTACCCGAAGCAAAAGACTGTAACCAGATCTGTGGGTCAGTAGCTTGAACAGGAGTGGGATGAGCATACAGCCCTGAGGTGTGCCAATGCTCTGAGAAACGATGACTGAAGGGCTCGAGTCCGGAGTATTGGTTACCTTTTACTTCTTGTAGATGCTGTACTTTTATGAATTAACACAGAGCTAATGAAAGGGGGGTGGTGGGGGTAGGGGAGGGGGAACGGGTTTGCATGATTTTATAAACCTCTGCAAGGTTCCAAACAATCTTTTTGAACTTTTTAAACTTTTTCACTTGTTTAAAATCAATTCAAACTTTAAAAAAAATTTTTCAACTTTAAGCACCTTTGACTGCCTTAGAATCCCACAAAAAATTCAAACCACAAATGTGTGGTCAGTCTTTTTCCAGCATCAAAGGTGGAACCTTGGTTCACATGCAACGCTGTGATCCAGTTGGGGAAATGGCCAGAAAGAAATGTTGTGAAAGGCAAGAGGCTGGTGAACATTGCTCAGCAAAGGGACCGGGCAGGAAAATCTTCAGATGCTGGGGTCAACTGCACGACACACATATGCTGGAGTCTAGTCAAATTTTTTGACATTTGATTGCACAAGTATAGCCCGATGAAACAGCGTTCTCCAGTCCTCGGTGCAAAAACATGCAGACATATAACCAGATATAATGCACATACAGACAGATACTACGTACACAGGACAAGAATTATATCTATATAAATAAATATGGTTAGTGTGAGCAGTTCCTTTGGTCATTCATCGTTCTCACTGTCCGTGGGAAGAAGGTGGAGGTGCTGGCTCTGATATTCCTGTATCTCTTGCCTGACAGGAGCAACTGAAAGATTCTGTGTGCAGGGTGGAAGGGGTTATTGATGATTTTGCGCGTCTTCTTCAGGCAATGATCCTGGTAGGTCACGTTGATGGTGGTGGGGTGGGGAGGGGGGGGGGGGAGGGAGACTCCAGTGATCCTCTCTACCACTCTTATGGTCCTGTGGATTGACCTCAGATCCAATTCTCTACAGCAATTGTATCACTCTGTTTGCAGCCAGCCAGGATGCTCTCGATAGAACTCCTATAGAAAGTTGACAAAATGGTCGCCGGTAACCTTGCCCACTTCTGTCTTCTCAGGAAGTGCAGTCTCTGTTGCGCCTTCCTGACAAGTGAGGAGATGTTGAGTGTCTACGATCGTTGACTAGTTAAATGAACTCCAAGGATCTTGGTGCTCTCCACTACAGAGCTGTTGATGTGGAGGGTGGTCGTACCTGGTCCTCCTGAAGTCCATGATCATCTATTTCATCTTGTCCACATTGAGACTCAGGTTGTTACTCTCACACCATTTCACGAGATTTTCCACCTCTTCTCTGTGGTGCGACTCATCGTTGTTGCTGATGAGGCCGACTACCATTGTATCATCTGCGATGCAGTCGTGGGTCAGTAGCTTGAACAGGAGTGGGATGAGCATACAGCCCTGAGGTGTGCCAATGCTCTGAGAAACGATGACTGATGGGCTCGAGTCCGGAGTATTGGTTACCTTTTACTTCTTGTAGATGCTGTACTTTTATGAATTAACACAGAGCTAATGAAAGGGGGGTGGTGGGGGTAGGGGAGGGGGAACGGGTTTGCATGAAGTAGCAACATTCTGAAGCGAGCTGACCCAAGGGAGTACTTTCCCAAAGTACTGCAATGTTAGAGCACACAGAATCCAATCTCCCCAGGAGATAAACTTTGTTGTGATAATAATCAGGTAATTCTGGATGAGTACAGAAGGCAACAGAGAAAACAAGCAAATTAGACATTAACCTTTAATCCAAGGGATTTGGAATAAACGTGAAAAGCTATTTTACGGTAATGATTAAGGGTCTTGTCAAAAGTCACTTGGACTGTTGCACTTGTTGATGCGAAGACACATTTTCTTGGAAGAAATGGGTCAAAGATGCACAAGATTAATTCCTGTGACAAGACTGAGCGCATGTTGGAAAATGGAACCGAAGGAATAGGAGGCACTAACAACCTCTCCATTCAGCAAGATCATTAGCTTGGGAAGAGAAGGAGGCCGTTCGGCCCACTGAATTCATCCTGCCATTCCATCATGGTCGCTGTGACATCCTTTACCTCATGACCCGTTCACTATTTCCCTGCATTTCTTTAATATCCGGACATTTATTCCATTCAGTTTTGGATGTAAACAATGACAGTGAGCCTCTGGGATAGAGAGCGTCATTGTCCATGGTCGGACCCATGTTGAAGTCAAGGCCAGAAAGTGTGCGAACAAATCTCTCCTCATTTCAGGAGAAAACTTCCTCTTATCTTGACACCAAGATCCTTGGTTCCAATGAAGGTGCAGCCAGCAGAGAGGAAGGTCAATAGTCTGTCTGCATCTAGAACATTACAGCACAGTACAGGCCCTTCAGAGCACGATGGCCCTTGTAAACGTACCCCAGAACAATCTAGTCCTTCCCTACCTCACACCCATAACCCTCTATTTTTCTTGCATCCATGTCCCTGTCTAAGAGTCTTTTGAATATCCCTAATGAACCAGCCATCACCACCACCCTGGCAAAGCATTCCAGGCACCCTTGCCATCTCCTCTAAACTTTTCCCTAGATGGAAGTTGCACAACTTTTGCTCTCCTTATTGGAAAAGAATGTACATGCTAGAGGGGAGCACAGCAAATATTCACTGGATTGGTTCCTGACATGGTAATTCAGTCACATAAGGGAAGATTAACTAATCAAAGCCTTTATTCTTCAGCATTTAGAAAAGTGAGAAAGTAAAGCAAGCAAAACAGCACTGTGACGGGCCAATTCGACCCGACGAGTCCATGCCGCCCAATTTTCACCCCATTAACCGACACCCCAGTAAGATTTTATTTTGAAAGGCAGGTGGAAACCGGAGCCCCCCCAGAGAAAATCCACGCAGACACGGGGAGAACGTACAAACTCCTTATAGAAGCTTGGGATTCGAACTCCATTTGAATTTTTAGAACTCTCAACCAGATAGATCTTGGGATGATACTTCCCCTAAGTTTAAAGGCTCTGAGACATTAACTCTGTTTTTCCACGGTGCAGTATGACCTGCTGAGGGCTGTTAGCATTTTTTTGCTTTTATTTCCGATTCCAGCATCCAAAGTTTTTAATTCTATTTTGGATAAAGGGTCAAAGGTGCTTTAACAGGATAGATTCAGGGAGTATCTGCCAGATGGCAGGATTAGATGTCCCAGGATAAATGGCAAGCTCCTCGAGACCAAGGTGAGCAGGAATTCCTTCACTCCGAGGATTGTGATCCTCCATAATTCCCCTTCCGCAGAGGACTGCAAATGCCAAGGCAACCAAGTGCATTCACTTCGAGGGGATCAGGTGACACGCAAAAAAGGACAAGTCAGCATCGAGGATACATCATTGGGTTTATTGAATGTCAGGGGAGACTCAAACAGACAAATGGCCTCCTATTTCTTACGCTCCCCTCTGAATGAGATCAAGGAGCATGAAATGAGATTCCGAACAGCCAGACCTGATTTAAACCTGGCTCTGATGGCCTTCAGTAGTGCCCCAACTCCCAGCAGGAACTCCTGCGACTTATATTCCAAGCAGTTGCAGTGAACGCAGATGCAGGTGGAAGCCCCAGCAGCAGACAGAACAATCTGCAGTGCTCAAACATGCATTCAGATCCATGCCAAGTAATGGGGGTGGGGGGGCAGCAATAATTGGCTGATCAATCCTGCCCAGGCACCTTTTTAATGAAGGTCATTAAGCTGTTGTGTTCCACATCCGTCTGCAATGCATGTCGCAAATGGCCCATCGGGACAGTGACAGTTAGTGTTGTGGTTAGTGCAATGCTACGACAGTGTCCAACGACCCAGGTTCTAATCCATTGCAGTGTGTAAGGAGTTCTCCCCATGACCACAGGGTTTCCACAGGTGTTCTTCCTGTTCCAAGGATGTACGGGGTTAGCAGGTTAAATGCTCACATGGATATATTTGGGCAGCATGGGCTCATGGACTGGAAGGGCCTGCTACCATGCCTGCATCTCTAAGACAATTTATAAAGAAATCAATTAGCTCCGTGGAAGTGTCGTACTGACTGCAAGGAGAGAACACATGAAATGGTCGTGTTCCAGTCCTGCACTACCATCTGCTTGTTTAATGCTGATTGGACTTCTGTCGTGATGGGAAAGAGACCCACAACACTACATTCTCACCACAATAAATCAAACTCCGGCAAGACAACGAGGTTTTGCTCGAGAAGACAAAGTTGGAAATCATGTTGCCGAGGCAACCGTGCTAAAATGAGAAACATGATCTGGGTGATTTTCTATGAAAGCTCCCGCTCCTTTTCAGGTTCTGCTGACGGAAAGGCGTGTTGCGACTTTCTGAAACTCAGCAAGCCCAATGAAGAACATTGGTGGAAGGACGGTTATTTCTCTGCTAACGGGAGGGTTCTATCAATTTTCACACAGCACAATCCCACATGAATGACGTCTGGATATTTCTTTTTCAATTTTAATGATTCAGCACAGTTGAAGTCCCTTCCAGCCCATGAAACCCATGCACACAATTACATCCAGTGGCTCATTAACCATTAGGCTGAAATCTAGGGGCTCAGAAGGTAAGGGAGTCCATGCGTGATGTAATTGATCGTCCGACAAGCCAATGAAGCGCTGGCATCCGTGCGGAAGGCATGACGTATGGCTGCGGGGGCAGTAACATCACGCAGCCGATGACGCGAATAGAGATCGGTAGCAACTGTTGCCTTGAGAATGTGTCATAGTCACGGTAGCCGTGGAGACTGTTACCCATCAACAGCTCGGGCCTGCAGCATCGTGAGTACCGCTGCGCCATCGGATTCGGGCCACAGCCGTGTCCCGGAGTGGATGCCTTCACCGCAGGCGGGGATGGATGGTGGTGGTCTCCACGCTCCCTCGGAAATCATGTGCCGCCCGGCTCTGCGTTTACCGCGTCTGCTGTAAAATGGTGAGTGATTATGGCTGGGGCTCATCGGCCCAGTTGGAGACCCGACTTGCAGCATGATCTCTCTGTATTACCGGCTACTGCACAGGGGTGATGTGTAACAATGGGAGAGAGGGTTCAGGGAGCCAGCCTGCTCTGCCACCATGTTGATTGCATCAGAAGCTGGTGGCCAACTACTTCCAGAGCAGAGAACCAGGCCGGCTTGGTGGCAGAGGGACAGGTGACATTTCAGGTCAAGACCCTCAACCAGGGCATCAGAATTCACCTCCTCATTTTTCAATGAAGGGGCAGGGCAAGATCAGGAGTGGGGGCCCAGGTGGTAGTTAATCTCCACTGATTACATCCAATTCATCTACCAACCACATCTATTTTTGGAGAGTGAGAGGAAATCAGGACACCCAGAGAAAACCAACACAGGTCACAGGGAGAACAGACAGACTCCTTACAGACAGTGCCAGATTCGAACCCAGGTCACTGGCTCTACAGTGGTGTGGCGCTAATCCCAAAGTTGGTAGAAGATACAGGTCTAACTCCCCAACCTGGGGCAAAAGGATGGCACTATCACAGGTCCATGGCAGACAGAGGCCTCTCAAACAGCCTAAGTGATCCTCGTCAGTTCTTTTTTTCCCTCTTCCAAGTATAATGGTAAAATTTCTGAGTGGTTGCCAATGGTCGGTAGAAATGGTGTGCAACTCGCTGCAGAGAAACTACAGCACAGCATCCCAGAAACAGTCAGGGTCACCAGACTCACATAACTCTATGTAATATACACATATAATAGTTAGAAATAGATGTAGATGTACACACACACACACACACACACACACACACATTGTGTGTGTGTGTGTGTGAATGGTGTGTGTGTGTACAGTGTTGGTGCACGCATGTGTGTGTATGGTGTTTATGTGTGTGCGTGTGTGTGTGTGTGTGTGCATGGTGTTCATGTGTGTGTGTACTGAGTGTGAGTATACACAATATAGATCATACACAATGATCTCTTACTCACCTAGATGTAGATAAGCACACACGCACGCACACAAACACACACAATCGCACAAAATCACACACACACCCCCACTCTCACATGCTTTCATGTCCCCAAAGTTGCCTAAATCCTTTTCAAAAAATGTAACTGTAGCTGCCTTGATTGCTTCTTCTGGCACCTTCCATGAACTCACCATCCTCTCTGCTGAAATAGATGCCCCCTCAGGTCTCATTTAAATCTTTCGCCTCTCATCTTAAACCGAAGCCTCTCATGTTAGACTCTCCTACCATGGGAAATGGCTGCGGTCATGCCTGCACTGAATAAAAAGCTTTAATGCAGCATTAAAAACGTATGTAGAGCGGGCCTGCACCATTCAAATATTCCACTAGATGAACATCTCTCCACCTCAACAGTTTACAAATTGCTTTCATTAGCACTAAATGCGCCCACTGTGCAAAGACTGGTTAATCCTGTGAGGATTCTCCCCACACAATAATCATTCCTGGAGTTTCTCATTACCACCCTTTCAGTGAATTAACACAGTGCAAATACCCGAGGTCACTCTGGAAGCTGACACTTAACCTTTGGGAAAGTTCGTGCTGTTTTGAGCGTAGAGAACGAAGAGAGTTGTTCACTCTGTCTGCTCTCATGTGACCGGAGGGTTGGGCAGAATAATTCACAGTGCACTTGTGACCCTTTGTGAGAGTGAGGGGAGGGAGAAGTAAGAATGTGTCCCCCTCCCCCACGTTGGTGTGATTTAAATCATTCTCCAAATCTTTGAATTGCCTTGGTTGACCTCCACTTCCAATGCTTCATTAGGCCCTTTCAAGCAAGGAAAATGCCTGACTGTAAAGGTGGAGGTTCTCTGCCCTTACGTCTAGAGACTTACCTTTCTGAATGTGCCGCGGCTGGCTCTGAGGCGCCGAATCCAACCCTTCTCAGGGAAGGATAAACGGCAGAGCACTGTGCTCCGCTGCCTGGCTTGAATGTACAGCCACTCTAAGTGGCTGGTTAGGGGTGGGCTGATGACGCCGTCAGCCCATGACCCTTCTCCCCACTCAGCTCTCTCCCTCCATGACCCCCTCAAGGCAGGGGCAGCGGGCGGGAGCCATCAGGCAGCGGGGGCCAAAGGGAGCCATCAGAGGGCGGCCGGAGTGGACTGTGACAACCTCGATGGGCCACATCAGCCTTCGGGGCCGCTCTCTGTGGCTCAAAACGTGGCAGAGCAATGGCCATCTTCCCTACCCATAATCCCCCACACAGCTGGAACCCCTCTGTGTTTCCCAGAATAGTTCCTCCAGCTGTGTGGGGGATTATGGGTAGGGAAGTCGGCCATTGCTCTGCCTCGCATTTATTACGGGTGGCACTACAGCACAAATCGCCCTGCCTCCCTCGGATCCGGAGGGCGCCACATGACGCCGATCGACATGAATGCGACGCTGAAGCAGCCTTTTAGGGCTGTTCTATGAAAGGTAAGTTTTAAGTTTTCTCTCTGTGTTTGTAGCCAGCCTCCAGGTGGAAGGCTGGCATGAAATTGCCTATAGATAGGGTACACCCAGGGTGGAGAACATAGATTTTTGTAACATTCTCTGGGTTACAATCCTCAGAGATGCTTGTGCTTTTTCAATTCTGTTTTACAGTAAAATTACTATTTTCTTCACCCCGAGACAACATTGCCCTCAGTCCAATTCAGCTGAACAACTCTCCTACCCTTGAGACCCTTCCCTCCTGAACACTCTGCTTCACCAGCATGAGAGGGCAGTAGGCGATGGAACGAGCTGAGACAGGAAGTGGGGGAGGCTGGGACAATTGTATCCTTCAAAAGAGGTTCAGACAGGTATGTGGACAGGGAAAAGGGGCCAAACACATATTCATATGGACAACCCAGCTGGCAAGGACTAGCTGGGCCAAGAGGAACACAGAAACGGCAGGTTACAATGCTGTAACAAGCAACGAGAAGAAGTTGAAGGGATACGTTGGGACAAGTGGCATCCATGGTCAGTCACATTTCAGCTGGGAACTCAGTTTCAATAAAGGGTCTGGAACTGAAACGTCGACTGATCTTTTCTATCCATGGATGCTGCCTGACCCACTGATACCCACTGGCAGCCCAACATTCACTCAAGATTCGAATACCTGCCGCCTTTGTTCTTTTCTTCAGAGGAAGACATTGGATGGTAATGGAAAGCTGCACCCATTTCCCAGAATGACCAAACCATACCAAGGATTTTATTCTCTTGAATTCAGCAGATTAAAAAGAGTGAATGATGGAGTTCAGGGGGAGTTGAGGAGATGTGGGGTAACCAAAAATCTGGTGTTTGTGAAAGAGTTAATGTGAATGGTTGATGGTCAGTATAGACTCAATAGGTGAAAGGCCTTCTTCTGTGCCATATCTCTCTATGAACTCAATTACCAAGGGTTTAAGGGAATGTAAACGGCATTTTAATAGGGAGGAAGAGGGTGAAGATTGATATTCAGAGAGTTTCCGCTCTGATCACAGAGAATTCCACGTACAGGTCCATGGAATTCTAGCCTTTAATTTCAATTTTTAATGTACTGATACAGCATAGGTTGGCATAGCGGTTACAGTGCCAGTGATTGGGACCAGGGTTCGAATCCCATACTGTTTGTAAGGAGTTTGTACGTTCTCTGTGTGGGTTTTCCATCGGGGGCTCTGGTTTCCTCCCACCGTTCGAAACGTGCTGAGGGTTGTAGGTCAATTGGGTCTAATCGGGCAGCATGGACTCATGGGCTGAAAGAATTTGATACCGTTCTGTATGTCTAAATTTATAAATAGCAACAGACCCTTCTGGCCCTTGAGCCTGTGCCATCCAACCACACCCCCGTGACCCATTAACCTACTAATCCCTGGGTGAGAGGAAACGGGAGGACCCAAAAGAAAACCTGCGCAGGTCATGGGGAGAATGAATAAATTCCTTATCGGCAGTGTTTGATTCAAACCTGGGTCACAGGCATGGCCATAGAACAGCGCCAACCACTACACTACCCCTGTGGTCCTTTACAATTCCTGGAAGTCTTGATCTGATCACAGAGAACCTGATCTGCATACCGGTTCCATCAATGTACCTAAGAAAAGATCTACTTCCCTAGGGGCAGAGTAATAAAGTTTCACTGAGCTGGGCTGAAGAGGCTACTGTGTCAGGACAGCTTCAGTGAGGTAGGTACACCTCTGATAAAATTCAGAAGAATGAGGTCATCTCTTTAAAATGCCAGACTTTATTTGGGTGCTGAGAGGTTTTGTCTGACTAGAACAAGAGGCAGAGTCGTAGAATAAAAGAATACGTTGTTTTGGAAATAGAGGAAAATAAATTCTTTGCCTTTTTTTCTTTGAACCTCTGGAATTCTGTATCTCAGATGCAGAGTGGGTTGTCAGTCACTGACTACATTCAAGGCTAGGACTGATAGATTTGGATTCTAAGAAAGGTGAGGGAAATAGGGATCAGGCAGGAAAATGTGAATTAAGTGATGATCTAAATGACACACATGAAGATTGGTCAGCCATGATCTTACTGAACGAGGGAGAAGGCTTAATGGGCCAGATGGCCGACTCCTGCATCTATTTTTTTTATGCTCTACTGGTGCATTGATGTTTTACTCAAAGCATCTGAGAAACAATAGTGAAAAAACACAATGCTGGAGAAACTCAGTAGGTCCAACACTGTACAGTATAGTAAAGATAAAGATACATTACCAACATTTCGGGCTTGAGCCCTTCATCAAAGAAACAGCAGTAACACCACAGAAATGCAAGTTTATCCAATTGTTATTGATTTTGCAATTTCCTCTTTTGGAAACATGTTAATGAACAAGTTATCTGAAATAAGAAAGACTAAATTAAATCACTCCATTCCAATGGTTCAGGAACTTCACACTAAAACTTCACTACTATCTCACACATGATCACTGTCAGAGTTGAAAATACTGAGCAAACAGAGAACTCCGCGGGTCAGGGAGCATCAGTCTATTGTGTTTTTTTAGGTAGAATTTCCGTGATTTTACTGGTCTGAAGAATGTCAGACATCTCAGCATTGGTCATTCACACACAAACACCCAAAACTCGAGATCTCCATTTCCTTGTGTGAGTTTAGACAGCATGCCGGAAGTACGGTAATTAAAGAGGCGGGACTTGCAATGCCTGTCATTGATACGTGGTATTCATCAGCCCATTGTTCACGGAATGTCTGCAGTTAACTTTAGACCGCAAGCATTCTGGGAAATTTACTAGGGGTCTAGGAGGTAAAATATCGGAATGGGAATGGCACATTCCTGTTCTGACCTTTTTACACAGCATGCGTTCCGGGAAAATGGCAATAATTTTACGGAACGCAGCGGCTGTGTTAAAGAAAACATAAACGTTTTGGATCTGAACCTTTTGTCAAGGGGGTGATAACATATGTAACATTGGGGAGAGAATCTGGGGGAGGCCCATCCCTTCCTCAAGGGCTCTCCCACTATCTGTCTCTTCAACTCTCACATCTTCTGTCCTGTCACCTCTAGACCCCTTTATATCCATAATATCACCTTCCCTTGATCTGAAATCCTGATAGAAGCACTGAATGACCATAGGGATATTGGATCAGAAATGGTAGAATCCTTATGGGTTGAGTTAAGAAATGGCAAGGGTAAAGGACCCCATTTGCAGTTATATACAGGACCCCAAACAGCAGTCGGGAAATGGTCTACAAGCTACAGCTGGAGATAGAAAAAACACATCAGAAGGAGAATGTCAAAATAATTAGGGAGGATTTTAACATGAGAGGGAACAGGGAAAGTCATGAAGTACTGGATCTCAGAAGAGAGAGTTTGTAGAATGGCTTTTAGAGCAGCTTGTCGACAAGCCCACGAGGGAATTGGCAGTTTTGGATTGGGTGTTGAGCAATGAACCTGAGATGATTAAGGAATGAGGTAATGGAACCCTTAGGAAGTGGTGATCATAACATGATAAGAGTTCAGTTTCATATTTGAAAAGGAAAAGCAGGTGTGCCAATATTTCAGTGGGACAAAGTGAATTACAGTGGGATGAGAGAGAAACTGGCCCAAGGTGACTGGAAAAGTCAGCTAGATGGAGGGACTGCAGAGCAGAATTGGATGATGCTTCTACAAGAAATAAAGATATATTCCAAGAAAAAAAGGAAAATTATGAATGGAAAAATGGCACAAATGTGGCTAACGAGAGAGGTTAAGGCTAAAGTAAAAGCAAAATGGAGGGCAGACAAGGAAGCAAAAATTAGTGGAGAAACTGGGACACTTTTAAAAACCGAAAGAGACAAAGTAAGACATTAGGAAAGAAAAGACGATTTATGAAAGGAAGTTGGCAAATAACATAGAAAAAGATACAAAGGTTTTTTTTTAATATGTAAAGAGTTAAAGAGAGACACAGGTAGATAGGTATAGGACCAATTGGAAATGATGCTGGAGAAATTATAATGGGTAACAAAGAGATGGGAGAGGAACTAAATGAGCACTGAGGAAGATGATAGTAATATACCTGATAGTCATAGGTCTCAGGGAACAGAATTAAGTACAGTCAAGATTACTGGAGAGATAGTGCTTAGTAAGATGAATGGACTGAATGTAGAGAAGTCTCCGGGACCAGATGGGTTCTGAAGGTGCTGGCTCTGGAGATTGTAGAGGCATTGGAATTGATTTTCCAGAAATCAATAGACACTGGCATGGTTCCTGAGGATTGGAAAGTTACAAATATAGTTCCGCTGTTAAAGAAAGGAGGGAGGCAGAAAAAAGGAAATTAGAGGCCCATTAGTCTGACTTTGGCAGTTGATCCTCAAGGATGAGGTTATGAAATACTTCGAGGTGCTTGGCATGATAGGTCCAAGCCTGCATGGTTTCATGAAGGGAAGATCCTGCCTAACCAATATATTGGAATTTTTTGAGACAATCTCAAGTAGGATGGACAAGGGAGAGGCTGTGGATATGGTATATTTGGATTTTCAAAAGACCTTCGATAAGGTGCTGCATAAAAGGCTGCTTAATAAGATGAGAGCCCATGGAATTACCGGAAAGATATTAGATTGCGTGAAGCATTGGCTGATAGGCAGAAAGCAAAAGGTGGGAATAAAGGGATCTTATTCTGGTTGGTTGTCGGTTACTAATGGTGGTCCACAGGGATCAGTGTTGGGGCCGCTTCTTTTTACAATGTATATTGATGATTTAGATTATGGAGTGAATGGTTTTGTGGCCAAGTTTGCAGGTGGGTGGAGGAGTAGGAAGTGATGAAGAAACTGAAATGTTGCAGAGAGACTTGGACAGTTTAGGAGAGTGGGCAAAGAAATGGCAGACGAGGTACAATGTTTAAAAATGTACGGTTGTACATTTTGGAAGAGGAAATAAACAGGCAGATTATTATTTAAATGGGGAGAAAATTCAAAATTCAGAAGTGCATGATAACCTAAAGGTTAACCACCAAATTGGATCGGCAGTAAAGAAAGCGAAGGCTATGTTGGCATTTGTTTCAAGGTGAATAGTGTATAAGAATAAAGAGGTGTTGATGAGGCTCTATGGGGCACTGGTGAGGCCTCATTTGGAGAACTGTGTACAGTTTTGGGCCCCTTATCTTAGAAGGGATGTAATGATGTTGGAAAGTACGGAGATGATTCCTAGAATACAAGGGCTAACATATGAGGTGCATTTATCAGCTCTTAGACTGTATTCATTGGAGTATAGAAGAATGAGAGGGGATCTCATAGAAACATTTTAAATGCTGAAAGGATTGGACAGAGTAGATGTGAATAAAATGCTTCCCTTGCTGTGTAAATCTAGGACAAGAAGACACAGTCTTAGAATTAGAAGGTACCCCATTTAAAACAGAGGAGAAATTTCTTTAGCCAGAGGGGTGTGGATTTGTTGCCACATACAACTGTGGAGGCCAGATCAGTGGGAGAGTTTAAGGGGGAGATTGATTGGTATCTAATTAGTCAGGGTATCAAGGGATTTGGGGAAAAAGCCGGAACTTGCAACTAGATGTGAGAACAGTTTAGCTCAGGGTGGATTTGTGAAGCAGACTTGATGGGCCGAAATGGCCGACTTCTGTTCCTTTCTCTTGTGACCATTTCCGGCCATGGATGTTGTCTGACCCACTGAGTTCCTCTTTGCTCATACCATGTTCTGATATTTAGATTGTCTTTTTAAGAACAGCAGAACATATCCTCCAATCAAAGGGAACTCATGACAAGTACTGGCCACACCAAGCTCTCAATTTCATCTCAGTCTGCTATGGTAACTGAGCTGGGCTAATGAACTAAAAACCATGTTTATCCAGGTGTCTGCACATCAGGGTTGCTGCTTCAGGCAAAGTACTCCCTTAAACGATGATGAATATCATGCACTCTATTTATTGCCTAATTTAAGATTAAGTACAGGTGGAATGAATCCTTTCTGAAGTTGTATGCAGGTGCGGTGAATATGGGCCAGAACTTGCTGCTGGCAATGAGTCATCTGTATTATTGGCATCTCTCTAACATTAATGAAACCTGCTGAGATTTCCAGGATATCACTTCATTTGTGCCACCACAGATATATCCTCACTGAGAGCCTGTCACCGGCTCCATGAAATATCCCATATTGTTCAGCCTTCCTCAATCAGAGTCACTGAGTCATACAGCCCATCTTGTCCAGGACTTGACATTCTGGGTTCATTCCATTAGCCTGCATTTAATCTAGGTCCTATCCATTTATCTGTCATAGTTCCTCGCAGGACAGGAGCTCGAGGTGTTTAAAATTAATGCTTAGTTCAATTTAATCCTCCAGCTCACTCCCATACTGACCTCTCTCTGACTGGGCATCGCACCGTTCAGCACTCAATAACCCTTTAACAGTTACCGCTAACCATTCTTTCTACTTTGTTTCTGAAAGATCGGTGACCTCCAGTGATGCTGATTTACTTCAAGAGGATTTCCAGCATTTGCTTTTGTCTCAGATTTTGATAATCCACAGTTTTGCTTCTGCAGTGCATATGGAACATTACAGCACAATACAGATCCTTCAGGCCACCATTTTGCGCTGACCTATTTAAACCTACTCCACCATAATCAAAACCTTCCCTACCCCATATTCATAACCCTCCATTTTTCTTACATATATGTGCCTATCCAGGAGTCTTTTAAATGTCCCTACTGTCCTCTCCCATCCCCGACAATTCATTTCAAGCATCTATCATTGTTTAAAAAAAAACCCTCTGATATCTCCCCTGAACTTTCCTCCACTCACCTTAAACAGATGTCCACTGGTCTTTGCTATTGTCAACCCAGGAAAAAGGTGCTGGCTGTCCACCCTATCTAAACCCTTCAACCTCTATTAAATTACCCCTCATCCTTTGTCACTCCAAAGAGAAAACCCCTAGCTCTGTGAACCTGGCTTCATGTGACACATTCTCCAATTCAGGCAGCATCCTGCGCCACTTCCTCTGCATCTCTGAGTACTACCTCCTCCAGACCATTCAGCTGTGATAGCCAAGCCTTCCCCACCTTCTCTTGGGAGGTGCAAGGGATCTCTCTCTTAGTCCATACACACCGGCCACAGTTCGAGTCCCTTTGGTATTCAGAGCTGACCAGTCGAGCCACTCTAATGGCCAGACATTGGAATCTCAGTCAAAGTGGGGACATGGACAGGTTTCCATGAACAGTGGATGTGCAGAAATGGCCGGGGAGCAAGGCCCCATGCTGGTTCTATGGGCCCTGGCATTTTGCCATTTTAAATGCGAGACTTAAAACACCAAATGAATTATAAGATTGATGGGCCTGCTCAATGTCATTGGGAGATACAGCAGCAGAAATGGCCCTCCATCCACATTAATTCTGTTTTATTCTCTCTGCATTCATATCAATTGTTCCCCCACCTAACCCTCAAACATATACAAGGGGGCAATTTACAACACCCAACTAATCCATGAACCTGCCTGCCTTTGGGATGAGGGATGACCTGGGGAAAGCCCATGCAGTCACAGGGAGAACCTGAGAGTGAGGACAATTTTGCATTGGGTTTATGGTACCTGTGTCGCATCCATCTCTTTGAGGGCACATCACTTTCCGAAGAGCTGCTGCCATTACATGTGGACCAGGACCAAGGTTCGTGGGGCATTCACTCCTGGTCTTACACTCCTCATGAAAGAAAACCCTCTACTGGCAAGGGTCAGGGATGTGCCTCTGCTTTCACAGAATGCACTTGTCCTTGACCTCTCTATGCTACATTAATTAAGAGCCCTGCATTGACCCAGAGAGACCCAAAAAAACTCAGGGTCAAGGGACTGTGGGATTTGTCAATGCTTGAATTGTTCTTTAAGAAAAACGCGGTCAACAGCTGGGGAACAGAGAGAGAGCAAGAGAGAGAGAGAGAGAGAGAGAGAGAGAGAGAGAGAGAGAGAGAGAGAGAGAGAGAGAGGGAGGAATGAATTTTCAGGCCTTTGGTATCAGGGAAGAGACTTTGTTCCATCTACTGAGATATTCTCTTTACTTGAACTCACGGATAGAATCAGACAGCGTGGGAAAGGGACCTTTGGCCCAACTTGCCCATGCTAACCAAAAGGTCCCGCCCACAGGAATTTGGCCAATATCCCTCCAATCTCATCTTATGCACTTATAGGTCCAATGTTTTTCTTAACCATTGCCATGGTACCATTGCATACACACCTTGCTCTGTGTAACAATGTGACCCCTCAGATTCCTGATAAATCTCTCCCCCCTCAACTTAAACTAGTGTCCTTTGGTTACTGATTTCCCCCTACTCTGAAACATGTTTTGGTTTCAGTCCTTTGCTGGAACTTTGCCTGTGCTAGTCACAGACCAGACCTAACTCAGTATTCCCAACTCAGGGCAGTCTGGGCTGCCTTCCTCTCAGAAGGGTTTCACTGTGACAACAGCTCATAAAGCAGCAGAATACTCCAATCAGCTTCGAACAAACAGTAACACCAGCTCCTGAAAGAAACCATGACAGGCAACCACACACTTGATAAAGGAGCAAGACACACAGTGCTAGAGGATCTCGGAAGGTCAGACAGCATCTGCGGAAGACAGGAAACGCTCGACATCTTGGGCCAAAACCTTTCTTAAGGCAGAAACCCGAATAATAGGCTGCAAGGTAGTGAAGGGGCAGAGTACAGGCTGGCGGGTTATGGCTTCCTGACCTCCTATCCGAGTCCATTTTCCTCAGCCCACTGACACCCCCTCCTATCACTCACTTCCCAGCAACTTCGGCTGTCCCATTCCTTTCTCCTCCTACCTGTATTCGCCTATCACCTGCCAGTCCATGCTCCTCCCCCTCCACGCCCCTCTTTTCCTGCTATTCCTGATGAAGGGCTGCGACACAAAATATTGACTGTCTGTTGCTTCCACAGCTGCTCCCTGACCCACTCGGTTCCACCAGCATTTAGCAAGTTTCTCCAGTTTGACGGCATCTGCAGACTTCTTGGTAGATGAGATAAAGGACCAGGTTTCCGGCAGGGTGCAGAAGAGAAGGGGAAAGATCTCGGTGCGCTGGAATGGGATTGGCCAAACCCCAAATATTGTCAGACAAGAAATTAGTGCAATGTCATAAACACATGGGTGACAGGAGGAGGGAACAGGATATGATCTGAGATGGGATATAGCCAATTAAATAATCCCAGGCATAACATTCATTCCAGCTTGTTGACTGCTGTGCAAATAAGGACCGAAGGATGTTAATGCCCTCTGGTTGGAGAGTGCCCAGGTGGATGGCGTTAACATTGAGTATTGCACTTTCCATTCAGCCCTCCCTCCCTCTTTCCCTCTCCTTCAGTCTCCTTTCCTCCACTCCCCCTTCCCTTCCCTCTCCATTCAGAGAGCTTCCCCCTTCCTCTAGTATTTCTGAGCCTTTTCTCTTCTGCGTTCCTACCCATGTACACCTATGACCTGTTGGCCTGTGCTCCTTCTTCCCTCCACTCCTCTCCTCCTCCCCCCCACCTTTTTATTCAGGTGCCTACCTGCTTTTTGCTCAAACCTTGATGAAGGGCTGAGGCCTGAAACATTAGGCCCTTTCAAACTGCTGTGTAAAATGGGGTATTAACTGGGCAGTTATGTGGCAGTTAGAAAGGGTTTGACCCAGTCAATATCATCAGAACCCCAGTTAAACGTTCCTAGGTCGTGTTCAAAGGCAATTTGATCAGGAAAATGGCTGACCTGCTTATTCCGGTGATGTCCGCGCTTGCGTGCGTGCGTCACCAGGCAGCCAGCTTCTGAACATCGGGCAGTACTTCTGGTGAGGGTGTGGCACGTCATGGCAGGGACAAGATTGCGCTTCAATCGCCGGGTTGGCGATTTAATGGGTTGACTCCCCCTGCAATTTGTAAGGTGTTTCCAGGACCTTTGCTCCAGCAATCACACCTGGGTCCCAGGAGGGCTACCCAGATGCTGCAATTTAAAAGGGGCTATTGGTTACCCTTTGCTTCTTATAGATGCTGCGTGACTGGCTGAGATCTCTAGCTGTCTTGGTATTGCAGTTTAAAAGTCTGTGGCATTAGGGAGACCAGTATTACTGAGGCTGGCAACCTCTGACACACTGAAGGATTCACGTTTAACAGAAGGTACGTAATCATATGTAATCTTTCATTCCTATTTACCTTTGTAAAAAAGAGGGTTGACAGGACTGGAATCAAGAAACAAATGTCTGAGCAGTTAAAATAAATAGCTTGCTTGGTGATCTTTACTTTCAGGATTCAAGCAGCTCCCCCTCTGAGCCCAAAGACATGTCATGATTGCAAAAAGTGGCTTGATGGCAAAACAGAAGAATCTCTATTAATCACACAATAAATGTTTGTTTGCGCGTAGAACCTGGCACATCTCTGTTCAAAGTTTTCAAAACTGATTGCCGTTTCTTTGAATCTCTAATGCACGTCTTCCTACAAACTATCTTCATGAGGTGTTAATTATCCTTTCAAATCTCTTCTCTTTGTGTCCACCTAACTACCTATTTAAATTAGATATATTTTTATTTAGTTGCATTCAAAAGTACACTTGTCTATATACTGCATATTAATTATCTAGGATGATAGAGATACCGCACCCCGAGGATGCAGGCTTCCCCCCACTGCTCCTCATTATTCACCCATGGCCAGCAACAATTCCAAAGCCATCTACAAATTTGCCGATGACACCATAGTTGTTGCCCAACCCACATATCGCAATGAGGAAGCATACAGGAGGGAGAGCGATCAACGACAACAGCCTTGCACTCAACAGCAGCAAAACCAAGGAGATGATTGTGGACTTCAGGAGGAAGTCAGGGGCACACGGTCCAGTCCTCATTGAGGGCTCAGTGGTGAAGGTCAAGAACTTCAAATTCCTGGGAGCCAACATCGCTGAGGAGCTGTCCTGGAGCCTCCATGCTGATGTCATCACAAAGAAGGCTCGCCAGCGCCTATATTTTGTGAGGTGTCTGAGGAAGTTCAGTCTGTCACCAAAGACTCGTAAATTTCTACAGCTATACCGTGGAGAGCGTTCTGGCTGATTTCACCACTGCCAGGTATGGAGGCGCCAACTCTCAGGACAGGAATAAACTCCAGAGGATTGTTAACTCAGCCTGCAACATCCCGGGCATCAGACTTCACTCCGTCGAGGACATCTATATGAGGCAGTGTCTTAAAAAAGCAGCCTCTATCATCAAGGACCCAACACCCAGGCCACACCCTCTTCACTCTGCTACCATCGTGGTAAAGGTACAGGAGCCTAAAGACGAGCACTCAGCGGCACAAGGACAGCTTCTTCCCCGCTGCCATCAGATTCCTGAACGATCAATGAACCAAAGACACTGCCTGCCTTTTCATGCACTATTAATTTTATTTTTTTTATTAATGTTGCAAGATAGTTATAATATGAATGTTTGCACTTACGATGCTACCGCAAAACACTGATTTTCATGACTTATTCATAATAAATCTTGATATTGTACAATGTAAACATGCAAGAAATTCTTAGTTGCTTCAGCTGTACAGACACAAAAGGACATATTAGATACTTAACTGAAATGAAAGGCAATAAATACACAAGCAATAGAAAGATCATCAATATTTGCACTTAACCCTTGTGCAAAAATAGTGACTGTGCAGGCAGTCTTTTTGTGGAGTCTGAGCAGTCCCTGATTAGGATAAAGGGGAGGTTCAATATCTGCACTAGGTTAGTAAAGTGCAACCCCTCTTCCCTTAACCAGCTCAGAGGTCATTAAAACCAGGGATTGTAGTGGTGCAATGGGTGTGACTAGGCAAGTAATCTGGAAACCTGTGCTAACAAGGCCAAAACAGGAACTCCAATCTCACCAGAGGTTCAACTCAATGTCTCCTCTGGAGACATCATCAGCAATAATAATCGCAAGAGAACCAAATTCTCCATCTTTACATGCCCACCACATACATCACTTTAAATCAACAAACGTTGTTGCTCTGAGGATGCACGAGAGACTGCAGATGCTGGAGCCTGAAGCAACACGCAATCTGTTGCAGGAATTCAGTGGGTGGGAGAGCAAACTTGGTCATTACTCTGTTCAGAACCATTCATCCAGACTGAAATTACAGAGGGGAGAAAATTAATATAATGAGGACAGGGTAGGAGGGGTTCCACGGGGGACAGTAGGTGATTGGTGAAGCAGGGTGGGGGTGAAGACCGACGGACAAATGGGGTGGAGGAGGCAGTTGATTGGCAGGTGCCAGAGGCACACCCCTTTACTCTTGCTTCTCTCTCCCTTGGTCTGGTATCTGCCAATCAACTGCCACTCTCCATTATCCTTTAACCCCTCCCCAGTTTCACCAATCCCTCTCTGGACCCTGTCCAACCGCTCCCACCCTGTCCACATTATATACCATCTGACTACCCTTCGCACTCTCAGTCTTGACAAATTTAAAAGCATCCGCCGATTTTGTTTTCGCCTCCCAACCCAAATCCGGGTTGATGACATTCCCATTTGGAACACCCACTGTCGGCAGCCAGCATCTTCCTTCACCAGACTGGGGCACCTCATCTCAGCTCCATCCTTTGACAAGCTTCCACTATTCTGCCCTGTTCATGCACCACACTAACCATATTCTTTTTCTCCTACTGTCACTGCTTGACCAGCAGATCATTTCTTCTTGCGGTTGGCTCTCAAGGAGTCCAGAAAGAAACCTCATTCAAGGACAATTATGGATGCTGGTTCTTCAGCTGACCACATCTCTTGCTAGGTGAACAAAATAACCCAAGTTGCAAAGTTGCAGCTTCAGAGTTTCTGCTCAAAAGCTTGACTACCTAACTGAGGCTGAAAGGAGATAGATATTCCTTCAAACCCCACTGACCCACTCACACAGCAGAAACATTCCAAGGTGCATTGTAACACAGCAGAGTAATTCTCCAATGGAGCCTGACCAACAGAACCAAATGCAGACTTGATGAACCCATTTATTTTAACTACACTGGTGGAATTTCAACATTTATATACAATTTGCTGGCTTTACAGAAGAGCATAAGAAATCGGAGCAGGAGTCAGTCACCCGCTCGCCCTTTCCCCATCACCCTTAATTCCCCATCACCCTTAATTCCCCAACTGAGCAGAAAATCTATCTTGAATATATTCAATGAGGCAGCCTCTACTGTTTCCTGCAGCAGAGAATTTCACAGATCCACTGCTCTGTCTGCGGGTGTATACTGTATCTTTTCTTTTAAAGAGACTCCATGCAGAGGTCCAGTTCTGTCAGGAGTTGCAGCAGGACACACTTCCTGAACACAGAGTCCACGGGGGATGCAGGCAGCCTTCCCTGAGCTCCCACACTGCGCATGAGGTCCATGACACAGATCTGAGCACCGTATTGGAGCAAGTCATCCCAACATATTGTCCTGTATTTATTTTAAATTATATGTTTATGTCTGAATGCGATTGTGTGTTGTGCACTGTGCGCATGTGTGCACCGTGGTCCAGAGAAATGCTTTTTCATCAGATTGTTTTATGTACAGCCAGATTTAAAAAAACTTGAACTTAATTGGCTCTAAGCAGCCATGGGCGTTTACAGCACGAAAACAGGTTCTTTGGGCCAACTCGAAACGTCCATCATGTTTCCTTGCTGAACTAGTCCCATTTGGCTCATATCTCTCTGAAACTTTCCGACCCAGGACCTGTCCAAGTGGTTTTTTTAAAATGTTACCGCCAGTGTCAGAATGTAAAATTCAGGCTGGAATCTCAAATGTGTTTGCCAATTTTATTTTCAGCTTCATGCAGTTATAATTGAAAGTTAAGGTGTTCACGAGCCTATTCAGGTTGATGATGTTCTCGTTTGGAACACATTTGGTGGAGTTTCGTTCACTGTTGGCAATCGTGGGCCAGCCAGCAACTTACTTCAGAAGACTGGGCACCTTGCCGTGCTCAATTCTTCACTTGCCTTCCATTTTTTTTTACCATATCTTTCACTACTCTAACCATATCACCCAGTCCCTACCCCAACTCCTTCTCCACCCCCACTCAAACTCTGAAGTTACAATGAGACCAGAAGACGCAAGTGTAGAATTAAACCTTTCAGCCCATCCAGTCTGCTCCACCATTCGAATGCATCCTTCTGCTCAACCTTATTCTCCTGCCTGCTTCCCATAATGGCCTTACCTATCAACGTCCACTTTAAATCCACCCAATGACTTGGTCTCCAGTCGTCTATGGCAACGAAATCCACAATTCATCACCATCTGACTGAAGAATTTTCCTCTTCATCTTTGTTCTAAAGGGACATTCTTTTATCCTAAGGCTGTGCCCTCTGGTCCAAGACTCTCCCATTAATGGAAACATCTCCACATCCACAACCCTTTCAATCCCTCATCCTCCATCAAAGCCCCATCAATATACCCTATCCTCCAGCTGAGACCCTTCCAGCCTTTAAAGGATGACTCAGTTCTCAACTTCCCCCATCTGAGCCGACAAAGGGTTGGCCCAATGGCTTAGCGGGTGGAGCCATTATTTTACAGCTCCAGATACCCATGCGTGATCAAGGCCGATCTCGCTCTGTGTGGAGTCTTCCCGTTGCTCCTCCAACCACGTAGGTTCCCTCCCCCCACCCCCTCCTCCCAGATGTTCCGGTTTCCTTCCACATCCCAAAGGTGCACAACTCGGTCAGTTCATTGACTGCTAATGTGAGGGTGAGTGGTAGAACCTGGTGGGGTGGGATGATGGGAATGCAGGGAGAATAAAGTGAGTGTGATGTGTGTTTGGTGTGAAATGAGTAGGTCAAAGGGCCTGTTCCTGTCTGCACCAATATCCATGATAACTCAAAGCCACATTGATAACTTCAACATGTGGGCCAATTTAGTGCAGGTTGCAATCCAGTGGTTTCAAGCCCACTCTTGGATTGCACTATACAGCAGGATATCAAGAAGTCACTGGATAGCACCACTTACTATATTTACCTGCAGACATGAAAGACAATGGGTCCTTTGAATTGACCATAATCTAAAACTGATTCACCACTTTTAAAGCTGGTACTTATTACAGACAGTATGCTCATAAAATCCTCACTGGAGAGTAATGAATTCTTGACCCATGTAAGGTGATATTGTGAAGAACTCAGTGCTGCTTATACTGTCTTCCTCCGTCTTATTTCAGCACGGTGTTGAGCTGAGTTAACCTTTCCTGGCACATGGAGTATTTCTGGATCTCGCAACGGGAAGAGAGAGCATACTTCCAAGGCCAGTCCTGGGCGAGGTGGACTGCCTTACAATTATGTTGGTACTGGAGTACCTTTTTTCCTAGAGCCCCTTCTGGTCAATATTAATCCAGACTGTAGAAAGAGGGCAAATTTTATTGAATTTTTCTTTGGTTCTGATCCTGGGATTTACTTGGTCAGATCATAGAACATGACATCACACCCTTTGGCCCATGACGTCATGCCAACCTATATAAACTTCACAACAATCTAATCCTTCCTTCCCTCCTTCATGCCCATAACCCTCTATTTTTCTTGCATCCACAAGCCTATCCAAAAGCCTTTTGAATGTTCCTATTGTCCCATTTGTCACCACCACCCCCAGCAATGCTGTCCAGACACCCAACACTCTCCTGAGTTTAAAACAAACAGACATCTGACATCTCGGCTACACTCACCTTCAACAGGTGTCCTTTGGTAATGGAAAAAGGTGCTGCTTGTCCACCCTATCCAGCTCCCTCAGAATCTTATATACTTCTACAAAGTCACCTCTGTTGTTCCCTAGTTCTGCCCACTTTGCTTCATAAGACAACATCCTGGCAAATCTCCTCTGCACTTTCTCCGAAGCATCTACCGAACATCCTTCCTGTAATGAGGCAATAAGAACTGAATGCAACGTTCACGGAATGCATGAGCATTTCTCAAGCACAAACTCCTGCCAGAGACTGCATTTGTCAATGGCTGGGATGAAATGATATACTGTGATTAAGGCGTTGATGCTCTTGTTATTGTGCAGCCTGAAGACTTCCATAAAAACAGACAACATTCATTAAATGTTCAAAAGATGAGGACTGCGTCCTCCATTTGCTTTGCCGACAGAGCTGATAACACCATGGCTTTGAATGAATTGGCCTCATCTGGACATCCAATCTCTGGACCGATTAACCTGAGCCACGTATGAGCAGCATGGAGTTCGGCAGCACAGAAACAGGACCTTTCCCCAACTTGTCCATGCTGACCAAAGCTAGTCCCACTAACCTGCACTGCGTTTACATCTCTCCAAACCTTCCCTGATCATGACAGTTTTTTCCACATTACAATCACCTCCACCTCATTAAATCAAAGAAAACCTGGTGTTTTTTTTCCACCACCAGCAAGTCAAAAGAACAGGTGGTAAACAATTAATGGTGTTTCTGGGTGACATCTCCTGTGCAAGAAAAGTTCCCTGAAGATCACTCTCTCATCCTGACTGATATTGCACGTTATCCCCGCAAATTCCTTAAATTCCCTAATCCATCCCTTGCCCTTTACGGAGCCAGAAGCCCACAAATGGGCAGGTATCAGAGCTGCTGTCTCACAGCCCCCGATAGCTTCGCCCGACTCTCAGTGCTGCCTATGCAGAGTTGGCAGGTTGGCCCCCTGACTGCATGGGTTTCTTTGCAGGTGGCCACTGTCGATTGCCCACAATGTGCAGGTGAGGGAGTGGCTGGGGGGAAATAAAATGGGTCATGGTAGGGTCAAATTGTCATGAATTTGCTTCCATGCTGTGCCTCTAAGTGACTTTACCACAAGACCACATGGTCTGGAACTGTCTCCATAAACCTCTCCACCGCGCTCTCTCCTCCATCATGAAGCTCAGTAAAACACGCTTCTTCGACCTTTTTTTGTTATTTAATATCCTCTTTGGTGCTTCCATTTCTCACAGGAACATTTCTACACATTAGAGGCACTACATGAATCCATGTGCTGGAAGTGCCTCTAGAGCACCTGAGAGGTAATTGAGTTTCTGCATTTGCAGGCGCTCTAATGTCTCTTCAGTTTTATTGAATTCTTTCTGCAGTCAAAGCACTTTCCCAGAACAAATGAAACATTAAGTTCTGATTCCTGGCAACGCGTTGATATTGATAGACTTCACCCTCCATATTTACCTACAATCTGCTTCAAAATAAACCAATTTTTCAAGAAAAGCCCACCCATGCAATGTGCACTTGCACAAGCGCGCACGCAGAGTCCACTTGGATTGGTGGCCACTTGACCTCGCTCGCTTCTCTGACTTCCTGAAGCCTTACTACTGTGACCACTGGCGCCACACCAGTCTGTAGCCTTGACGAGCCTGACTTTCATACAACATCTGGACGGATCTGGCAGCAGCTGGATCTAGTTTGCCGAGTTGCTCGATGAACCACAGCATGCAATCTATCCCACCGCCACGACAAAGGGCCCAATTGCCCACCCCCATCACGTGGTACCGTGCTTTAAACAGGCCAATATCAGCAAGCCCATGAGAGATGGGACTGCACACCAGCAAGTGGAGTTAACTGCTCTTCCCTTCGGGCAATGACCTCAGGACAAACGACAGCTTCTCAGCTTGTCCACAGTTCACTTCTGTGCTCGAGCCACATCCTCCGCATTTGAAGACAAAGCACAATTTGCCACTTCCTCAGACACAGTAAAACACTTTACGCCCAGAGAGATGTCAAAATGGGGGAGAGAGGGAAAAGGAGACCAGCAGAGAGAACTACCTACTATCCCACACTTTGGGTCCAAACACACACACTGGGACCCCTCATACTGAGGCCCCACATACTGCGTCCCCAATTAATAAGAATGTTTGAACTACTTAAAACATGCAGAAAAAGTCTTTCTAGTAATTATGCAAAAAAAAAAGCCTACACACTTGTCATTTGATCTTTGAAAGGAGCTATGTCGCTGACAAAAATAGCCCAAGCCACGGGGGTTAATAAGGGTCTGGTTGCTCACCCAGCCCAGGCTGACAACATTCTCTCCATAATGAAAGCCCACCAAGACTGTTTCGCAGATTTGAATGTTAGTTTTATCTGTCGACATGACACCCTGGATAATAAACTCTAAGATTTTTATAATCACACCATTATTCTGACACCTTGAACCATTCCTTGTTTCCGCTCCAATCCTTGGTCTTAATTAATGATCACTGCACCTGGCAATCCAGGATCTGTAAATTCTGAGGCTATTTTTAAAGTGTAATGCAATTGACTCTTAAAAATAAAGTTAAAATCTTGCTAAAGACAGACCTGATACATCTTCAAGTGTCAAGGGTGAGATCATCATCAAAACTTCCCTCTTCATTCAGGGCTCCCTCATCTTTAACAAAGATGCAGAATGTACTGCTGGGTTTTAAGGCCAATTGAGTGACTTAAGATGGTAAATCTTCACTGAATCAAACCTGGGGATGTTTTGCTGTGAGATTCCGTTTCCATCTTTACATAGCACCCTGTCATTTATATCCTGGATGCTTCACAGTGTGGTATGGTTGATGCAGTGAGATGGATTGGAGGTCAGTCCACAGGAACAGCAGCAGAGAGGATCACTGATCTCCCTCTCCCCCAGCCCCCCCCCCCCCCCGTGCCCCCATCAACAAGATCTACTGGGATCAGTGTCTTAAAAGGCTGCGCAAAATCATTGAGGACCCCTTCCACCCTGCACGCAGCATCTTTCAGCTGCTCCCACTGGGGAAGAGAATACAGAAGTATCAAAGCCAGCACCACCAGGTTGAGGAACAGCTTCTTCCCATGGGCAGTGAGAATGCTGAACGACCAAAGGAACTGCTCACACTGACCATCTGAGACTCTCGTATTCACAAAACAATATTGATTTATTTGAATATATGAATACTTCTCCTGCATGTCTATTGCTTGTCTTCATGTGTATTATGTCCGGTTGTGTGTCACCACGTTTAGCACCAAGGACCGGAGAACGCTGTTTCGTAGGGTTGTACTTGTGCACTTAAATGACAATAAACTTGACTTGACTGAAAGATACAGTAGAAAGGATTTATGTGGATGTGGTGGTACCTTCCCAGGAAGACTGGATATGCCAGCGTTCTGGGGAGGAAATCAGTACACAAATGTGCAGGAGAAACTCAGCAGGTCACGCAGCATCCAAAGGAAGTTTCAGGACTGGCTCGTCCTTCCTATGGATGGTGCGTGACCTGCTGAGTTTCTCCTGCATGCTCGTGTATGTCACTCAACCCCCAGCATCTGCAGACTTTCTGGAGAAGAAATGGTTGGAGTGAGCAGCTTTAAGACTGAGACGACGTCCAACTGAATGTGGAGAAGATACAAGAAAACTGCAGATGCTGGAATTTGGAGCAAGAAAATGAGCCACTGGAGGAAGTCAACATGCCAGGCAGCAAATGTGGGGAGAAATGGACGGTCGACGTTTGGCCTGGATGTTGGGAATCCTCCAGGGATGTCTGGGTCTAGTTTTCTCTTCCTTCTATGTTTATTTGCATTTTTCTCTTTGTGGCATCAAAATCCTGCTACATTTGTGTTGGCCTGTTCTACAAAGCTGGGAAGCTACAGCAGTTATGACTCATTGCATTAGTGTAGATGATGAGGAACTTCATTCATTCACTGGGTGTTCATCACTCGGATTCTGCACTTGGAGCTGTACGGCGCAGGCCTTTGCTGTGGGTGCTTCATGTTCACAGGTCCTGCTCAATGTTAAGCGAAAGCAAAATAACCCTTTTAGATTCCTGCATTCACAATCCTAAAATGTTGCAGCTAATGAAGAATCACCAGGTGCAGTCACTGTTGTAATTTTTTTTCATTTAGAGATACAGCACGAGCCTGCATTGCCAAAATATATCCAGGTGACCAATTAACCTACAAACGCTCTACATCTTTCGAATGTGGGAGGGAAGGGGAGCACCCGGAGAAAACCAGCATGGGCACAGGGAAAAGCGACAAACACCTTACGGAGAGTGGTGGATTCCAACCTGAGTCAGTGGTGCTGTAACAGCATTGCACAAACCATGCCGCCAAATGTGGGAATCCCAGAACCACCTTGTGAGTGGCATTGTGATCCCAAGAAGAAGGTCAAAATACATGCAGGTTAAGTGGCTGACTGAAGATTCCAATCTTGTCACCTGCACTGTAAAGCCACACAAAGAGATGTCACTATTGAGACAAGGAGGAGAAGCAAAAGAGAGTCCCTTCAGAGACTCTGAGTGTCCATGCATCCCGGCACCTTCTCAAATGCCGTGGCCTCTTGCAATCTAGTAACCTCTGAGGCTATATGGCATCCTGTCTAGTCTGGTGCTGAACCCAAGCTCCAGGCATCCAAATCTCCCTCCTTGGCCCCTGGCTCCCAACCCCTGGCAGCACCTAAGGCCCTTCAGGAGGTCCTGCTCGCCATCGGCACCTTCCCGAATCCCAGTCCCTATACCTGGTCCCACAAGCTGGTCTCCAGCAGTTTGCATGCTACTGTGAGTCCTTCAATCTCCAAGCCCCTTGCTAGGCCTGCTGCTGTGGTTTCCCACCATGTAGAGTCCTCCCCCAGGTTTCTCCGCGGCACAGGAGTAGGGGGGGTATTCCAGTGCTCTGGCGACCTGCACCAGTCCGCTGCTCCCCCAGATCCTGCACCCTTCAAGGTCTGGGCTGCCAAGCTTGGGCACTGTCATCTTGAACATGGACCACCATGAGTTCAGTGATGTAACATGAAGTGGCGGCCCCCTTTTATCTTTTCTTTCTTTGGCTTGGCTTCGCGGACGAAGATTTATGGAGGGGGTAAAAAGTCCACGTCAGCTGCAGGCTCGTTTGTGGCTGACAAGTCCGATGCGGGACAGGCAGACACGATTGCAGCGGTTGCAGGGGAAAATTGGTTGGTTGGGGTTGGGTGTTGGGTTTTTCCTCCTTTGCCTTTTGTCAGTGAGGTGGGCTCTGCGGTCTTCTTCAAAGGAGGTTGCTGCCCGCCAAACTGTGAGGCGCCAAGATGCACGGTTTGAGGCGTTATCAGCCCACTGGCGGTGGTCAATGTGGCAGGCACCAAGAGATTTCTTTAGGCAGTCCTTGTACCTTTTCTTTGGTGCACCTCTGTCACGGTGGCCAGTGGAGATCTCGCCATATAACACGATCTTGGGAAGGCGATGGTCCTCCATTCTGGAGACGTGACCCATCCAGCGCAGCTGGATCTTCAGCAGCGTGGACTCGATGCTGTCGACCTCTGCCATCTCGAGTACTTCGACGTTAGGGATGTAAGCGCTCCAATGGATGTTGAGGATGGAGCGGAGACAACGCTGGTGGAAGCGTTCTAGGAGCCGTAGGTGGTGCCGGTAGAGGACCCATGATTCGGAGCCGAACAGGAGTGTGGGTATGACAACGGCTCTGTATACGCTTATCTTTGTGAGGTTTTTCAGTTGGTTGTTTTTCCAGACTCTTTTGTGTAGTCTTCCAAAGGCGCTATTTGCCTTGGCGAGTCTGTTGTCTATCTCATTGTCGATCCTTGCATCTGATGAAATGGTGCAGCCGAGATAGGTAAACTGGTTGACCGTTTTGAGTTTTGTGTGCCCGATGGAGATGTGGGGGGGCTGGTAATCATGGTGGGGAGCTGGCTGATGGAGGACCTCAGTTTTCTTCAGGCTGACTTCCAGGCCAAACATTTTGGCAGTTTCCGCAAAGCAGGACGTCAAGCGCTGAAGAGCTGGCTCTGAATGGGCAACTAAAGCGGCATCGTCTGCAAAGAGTAGTTCACGGACAAGTTTCTCTTGTGTCTTGGTGTGAGCTTGCAGGTGCCTCAGATTGAAGAGACTGCCATCCGTGCGGTACCGGATGTAAACAGCATCTTCATTGTTGGGGTCTTTCATGGCTTGGTTCAGCATCATGCTGAAGAAGATTGAAAAGAGGGTTGGTGCGAGAACACAGCCTTGCTTCACGCCATTGTTAATGGAGAAGGGTTCAGAGAGCTCATTGCTGTATCTGACCCGACCTTGTTGGTTTTCGTGCAGTTGGATAATCATGTTGAGGAACTTTGGGGGACATCCGATGCGCTCTAGTATTTGCCAAAGCCCTTTCCTGCTCACGGTGTCGAAGGCTTTGGTGAGGTCAACAAAGGTGATGTTGTAGATTGTGTAGATTGTATAGATTGTGTAAAACTCTACGAGGCCGTCAGGCAGAAGAGCAGGTAGGCACTGTGCAGTGAAAGCCGAGAGATGGACTGAAAGTTCCCTCTTGTCTGAAATAACTGGACATTCAGATGGCATTGAAAACATGCTGTGAAATATGAGAGACAAGACGATGGGAATCAGGAACCTTGACCACTGAGTGTTTGTCAAATCTGTATACTGTCAGAAGATAAAGACTCCAGATTTCTGAATTTTAAAGGGAAACTCAGAATCAATGTCAGGTGGGACATGAAATGTACAAGAGGCTCAATTCAACAGCAGAGGGACATTTAAGATCTTCCTTGCTTAAGATGCCCTCAGATTGTAATTAAAGTTGTAGTCAGCGGTGGACACAGATACAGGATAGGAAAGGGTACGAAGCACCATTTGCCCAGCCCAAGAGGGCACAGTTAGTTCAATAGTATTACAGCCCCTGGGTTCAAATCTGGCACGGTCTGCAAGGAGTTTGTACATTCTCCCCGTGACTGCATAGGATTCCTCCAGGGGTTCTCCCACGTTTCAAACCCTATGGGGTTTGGTAAGTTGACTGGCCTTCATAAGCTTCATCAGCTGGAAAAGACTTCTAAAGTGTTGATTTGATTTAAAAAAAATTTTTAAATGGTAAATAAATTCTGAGTGGTCCCAGTTGCAGCTGTGGGAATTTCAGCCACAGAGTCTGCAGTCTGGACATGGCTATTGGACCCTCACCAATATCAAAGGGTCGACACAGAGAAGGGACTGTAGTTAGAAAAGCAAAGTGAACATCTATGTGAACCTGTGCATGATTGGATCATTCAAATATTGATTCCTTTGACAATTTACAGAGACAAAGGGAAAAAGAAGGCTAACCAATTGTCCATTGATGCATTACAGTTGGACAGCACATTGGTACAGAGTTCCATCATGAGCTCAGGTGCTGTACGTGTAGAGTTTGCACGATCTCTCTTGACTGTGTGGGCTACCAGCTGGATGCTCCAGTTTTCTCCAGTGTCTCAAAGATGTACAAGGTGGTCAGTTAATTGGAACTGTAAATTGGCTGGAGTGTGTTGTAGAGAGGGGTCAGGTGGTACAGAGCAAGGCAATGTAATTTTAAGCCAAACAATCTGCTGGGTTATGCAGCATCAGTTGCGGTTAACTCTAAACTATTACAGTGTTAGAGTCCCCTTCAAATCCACCACTGTCCGTAAGAATCAGGGCGAGCCTTGAAGACTCAGCCTCCAATTTTTGTTCCTCTCCAGCCCCGACTGATGAAGGCTTCATGGGTGAGAATCCGTTTTCGGGGAGCTGGGGAAGATGGTGCTGGAGCATGGAGTAGAACGATGGAGATCGCTGCAGAGACAACACACATGCGCAGAACTGCACGCAGGTGAGTCACAGAAGCGACTGAATCGGAGTCGGCGGATCCGACACCCAACAACGGTCGCGGGTCAGACAGGGGCGAAACAAAAAGCCCGCTTACAGTTTTAGGCCTGAGCTACATCAACGGAGGAAGAAAGATGCTGATCCTGGAGGAGAAGAAGAAAGTTTTATACAACAGTTATAAGGAGAGGAAACAGAAGAAGGAGGAGATCAATATATTCAAGGTAAAATGGGTGCATATTATGTTACCCCAAAACCTCTTGACCCACAGCTTTCTGATAATTTTTTTTGAAAAAAATTGACTTAATTAGTCAGAAAATGGATGCAAATTTTGCTGGTTAAAGTTGATTTTACTAATCAGTTGGGAGCTATTAAAGAAGAAATAACTGTACTGATAAAATATAATAAATCTATTGATAAAATTAAAATTAAGAGAAGGATTTATTGCAGAAAGTTCATATGTTGGAACATCAGAGTAGAAGAAATAATTTGAAAATCTTTGGTTTGCCTGAAGATAGATGTTGAAGGTAATACTCCAGTGAATTTTTTTCAAATTTGGCTGCATGAAATTCTGGGACCAGAGAATTTGGAGCATAGAGCTCTAAGGAAAACACCGTATCCGGGGCAACCGCCATGCTCTGTCTTGATTAAATGTTTGTGTTACCAAGATAGGGAAATGATTTTAGGAATGGCAGTTCAAAAAGCGAGAGAACAACCAAGTCCTTTAGTGATTCGGGACAATAGAGTATTTTTTATGCAGATTTGAGTCATGAAATTGTTTTTTTTATTTTTCACACTGCGAACCATATCAACCAAAATATGTACAAACATTAAATTTACACAGTGGTCTTTTCTCCCCTTTCCCCCCCCACTTCCCTTCCTCCCCTCTACCCACCCCCTCCAATACTCATAAATATTCAACATATACAATACAATTAAACCATAAAACAATATTTTCACACAAAGGAAAATAAACAAGAAAAATGCATCACCTATTTATTACACACTAAATCTAGTCGTTTTGTCTTATCATTTTCATTCTCATTTTAGGGAATGGAGGTCGGAGGCACTCTCTCTGATATGTTCCATGTATGGTCCCCAAATTTGTTCAAACATTGTGACTTTATTTTTTAAATTATATTTTGTTTTTTTCCAATGGAATACATTTATTCATTTCCATGTACCACTGCTGTATACTCATGCTCTCTTCCATTTTCCAAGTTGACATTATACATTTTTTTGCTATCGCTAAGGCTATCATAATGAATTTTTTTTTGCACTTTATCCAATTTGACGCCTAATTCTCTACTTCTTGTGTTACTTAAAAGAAATATCTCTGGTATTTTTGGTATGTTATTTTTTGTAATTTTATTTAGTATCTGATTTAATTCTTCCCAAAACTTATTTACTTTTGTACATGCCCAAGTTGCATGTAATGTTGTTCCCATTTCCTTCTTACAGTGAAAACATCTATCTGATAATGTTGAATTCCTTGAAATTGTTAAAAGAATTTAATCCAACAAAATCGGTTTGGTGGAACAAGGGATATAAATTTGCTTTTCAATGTCTAGTAGTCCTTAAAAGTATTTTTATGGACAATATCAAGCTCAATGTTTTGCCAATGAGTCTGAAGCTTTGGAATTTACCAATTCATTACCTAATATTAAGCAGAATGGAAGACAATCTTGTGTATCTCAACAAATCGAAGGGCATCAACAAAAATCGAAAGGAGCGATTCCATCTGGAGGACAGCCAACTGAAGCTCAAGTTGAAATTTATGATGACCTTGAAGAAGTTTATCATACTTGACTGATTGAAGTTTGATTTTGATATTCTGTCTGGGGGAGACAGATTCTCTATTTTTTTCCCGCTTTCCTCTTCCGAGGCGTCGTGCCACCAGTGGCGAGGGCCACTTCTTGTTATTAAGGGAATTAGCGCTGACCTATTCGGTATTTTTGGGAAGTCCGCATCGGACTTGTCAGCCACAAACGAGCCTGCAGCTGACGTGGACTTTTTACCCCCTCCATAAATCTTCGTCCGCGAAGCCAAGCCAAAGATTCGGTATTTTTGGGGATTTTTTTTTCTATTTTTAAATTTTGGGTTTGTTACTTTCTGTCTTGGAGATGGTATATGTTTTGAAAATTGGCTGTGGAGCTGGGATGACCCGGGGTGGAGAGAAGAGTTTTATGTTTTCCAAAATTAAAACATGGCAGTACAAGGTTTGAATTATGTAACAATAAATGTGAACGGGGTAAAAAATCCATTTAAAAGGAAGTGAGTTTTAGCTCATATTAAAAAAATTAAAAGTAGATATTGCTTTTTTACAGGAAACTCATTTGACAGAGAGATGATCAAAATTTGAAAATGGAATGGGTTGGACAGGTTATAGCTTTGTCTTTTAATATTAAAGCCCAAGGAGTAGCCATTTCAATTGCAATCAACAATTATTGATCCTTTTGGTAGATTTGTATCAGTAAATTGTCAAATTTATTCAGACTCTTGGATTTTTATGAATATTTATGCTTCTAATGTGGATGATGAAAAATTCATTCAAGATGTTTTTCTTAATTTGATACAAGTAAATGGAAATATAATAATTGGTGGAGATTTTAATTGTTGTTTAGATCCAATTTCAGATAAATCTACAAAATATTTAGTTAAAACGAAAATGGCCAAAGGATTACTGACATTAATGGAAGAGTTAAATTTGGTGGATATTTGGAGAAAAATGAATCCTAGATAGAGAGAGATTATTCATTTTATTCTTATTGATTTTATTCTTATTCCAGAATTGATTTTTTTTTAATTCGGTTCATTTACAAGGAAGGATTGAATATGCACAATATAAACCTAGAATTTTATCATATCATTCATCATTGGTAATGTCATGTCTAAATTCTGATAGAATTAAAACAGTTTATCGATAGATGTTTAACTCACTGTTATTAAGAAATGTAGAATTTTGAGATTATATAAGAAATCAAATACAGTTATATTTAGATACAAATGCCAATTCAGTTGATAATAAATGTTTTATGGGACACAGTAAAAGCTTATGTGAGAGGCCAAATAATAAGTTATTCGACCAAGATTAAGAAAAAATTATCTTAAGGATGTAGATAAATTAGAGAAATAAATTATGATTTTGGAAAAAAATTTACAAAAAAATCCATCGGGGGAAAAATATTTAGAACTGGTAAATAAAAAAATGTATTATAATTCAATTCAGACTTATAGGACTGAGAGATTAATTGATACATCTAAACAAAAATATTATGAGTTGGGGGAGTGAATGCATAAGGTTTTGGCTTGGCAATTGAAAACAGCAACCATCAAGTGTTACTAATGCTGTTAAAAAAATTCAAAAATTACTTATAAATCACAGGATATAAATGATTCATTTAGAGGGTATTATATCAAACTACATTAATCTCAATCATTGAATAATGAAGAAGAGATTGATGATTTTTTTGAAAAGCTTCAATTACCATCTTTAAATTGCCAAGCTCAGAAAGATTTAGATTCCCCGTTTACACTGAAAGAAGTTATTAAAGCTTTAAATTCTAGGCAAAATGGAAAATCTCCTGGAGAAGAGGGATTTACGCCTGAATTTTATAAAAAAATTTAAAGATTTATTGATGCCTTCATTAAATGGAAGTGTTAAAACAAGCAACTGTAACTTGTTCTTTGCCTGAATCTTTTTCATAGCTATAATAACAGTAATACCTAAGAAAGACAAAGATTTATTAAAACCTGAGTATTATAGACCTATAGGGTTATTAAATGTTGATTATAAAATTGTTGCTAAAGTTTTGGCTAATAGAGTAAATGAATATTAACCTGAGTTGGCCCATTTGTTAAGATATTCTGCTGACAATGTAGCTAAATTAATTAGCTTAATACATAGTTCTCAGAGTCAATTGGATCTGGCATTTGTTTTATCGTTAGATGCAGAAAAGGCTTTTGATAGATTAGAATGGAATTATTTACAAAATAACTTTTACAAAAATTTCAATTTGGGTCAAAATTTATTAATTGGATTAAAGCTTTATATAGGAATCCTTTGGCAAAGTAATTACTAATGGACAACTTTCTTCTTCTTTTCCATTAACAAGATCGGCTAGGCAAGGTGGTCCTTTATCTCCTGCATTATTTGTCTTTGCAATTGAACCATTGGCACAATCAATAAGACAAAATGTTGATATTAAAAGAATTAAAGTGAATAAAGAGGAGTATAAGATTAGTTTATCTGTGGATGATGTATTAATTTATATAACAGATCCTGAGAACTCTTTAGTTTGTTTATATAAAAAAATTACAAGATTATGGAGAAATATCTGGATATAAAATTAATTGGAATAAAAGTGAAGTTATGCTGTTAGTAGAAGGAAATTAAGTTTGCTGTAAATGTGTGGTTCAATTTAGTTGGACAAATAATCCGATTAAATATTTGAGTATGAAAATTGATAAAAATTTAGAAAATTTATATAGGTTAAATTATGTTCCATTATTAAATAAAATTAAAGATGATTTAAACAGATGGAATAATTTACCTATTACTTTAATAGTGAGAGTGAATTGTATTAAAATGAATATTTTTCAGAGGATTCAATACTTTTTTCAATCTATCCCTTGTTTAGTACCCCAAAAATTTTTTAAAGATCTTAATTTAATTGTAAGAAAATTTTTATGGAAAAAGAAAATGAATAGGGTGTCTTTGGAGAAATTTACTTGTAAATTATAATTAGGTGGTTTATAACTTCCTCATTTTCAGAATTATTATAAAACTGCACAATTGAAATTTAATAATTAATTTATTTGATATGAATAAATCTTCTATTTGGGCAAATATAGAGTTAGATAAAATTGATGAGAAGTTTATGGATGAATTTATTTACGAATGGAATTCAAAATTGTTAGCATACATCCATGAATTTTGCAACATATAATTGAAATATGGAACAAAATTGATTATCAGATAGGTGGGAAAGGAAAGACTTCAGTGAAAATGCACCTATATCAGAATAAACTTTTTCCCTTTACTGTCAATAATTATTTTTTGAAAATATGAATCAAATGGGGATTTTAAAAAGTTGAAGATTGTTTTGAAGCAGGGAAGTTTTTATCTTTCAATTGAATGAAGGAGAAGTTTCAAGTTTCTGAAAATACATTTTTTTGTTATTATCAGGTTAAAATATTTTTGTTGGAGAAATTAGGCCATAGTTTAAAATTACCTAGGCAATCTGCTTTAGAATTATTATTTACTAAGGAAGATTCAAATAAATTCATCTCTGAGATGTACAAGTTATTACAAAATAAAATGCTTAAATTGGTTATTCATAAATCAAGGGTGAAATGGGAATTTGATTTGAATAGAAGGATAGATGAAAATGTTTGGAGAAATCTGTGTAAAGATAGTATCACTAAGGTTCTTTTTTCTTCTTTGGCTTGGCTTCGCGGACGAAGATTTATGGAGGGGGTAAAAGTCCACGTCATCTGCAGGCTCGTTTGTGGCTGACAAGTCCGATGCGGGACAGGCCGACACGGTTGCAGCGGTTGCAGGGGAAAATTGGTTGGTTGGGGTTGGGTGTTGGGTTTTTCCTCCTTTGCCTTTTGTCAGTGAGGTGGGCTCTGCGGTCTTCTTCAAAGGAGGTTGCTGCCCGCCAAACTGTGAGGCGCCAAGATGCACGGCTTGAGGAGATATCAGCCCACTGGCGGTGGTCAATGTGGCAGGCACCAAGAGATTTCTTTAGGCAGTCCTTGTACCTTTTCTTTGGTGCACCTCTGTCACGGTGGCCAGTGGAGAGCTCGCCATATAACACGATCTTGGGAAGGCGATGGTCCTCCATTCTGGAGACGTGACCCACCCAGCGCAGCTGGATCTTCAACAGCGTGGACTCGATGCTATCGACCTCTGCCATCTCGAGTACTTCGACGTTAGGGATGAAAGCGCTCCAATGAATGTTGAGGATGGAGCGGAGACAATGCTGGTGGAAGCGTTCTAGGAGCCGTAGGTGATGCCGGTAGAGGACCCATGATTCGGAGCCGAACAGGAGTGTGGGTAAGACAATGGCTCTGTATACGCTAATCTTTGTGAGGTTTTTCAGTTGGTTGTTTTTCCAGACTCTTTTGTGTAGTCTTCCAAAGGTGCTATTTGCCTTGGCGAGTCTGTTGTCTATCTCATTGTCGATCCTTGCATCTGATGAAATGGTGCAGCCGAGATAGGTAAACTGGTTGACCGTTTTGAGTTTTGTGTGCCCGATGGAGATGTGGGGGTGTTGGTAGTCATGGTGGGGAGCTGGCTGATGGAGGACCTCAGTTTTCTTCAGGCTGACTTCCAGGCCAAACATTTTGGCAGTTTCCGCAAAACAGGATGTCAAGCGCTGAAGAGCTGGCTCTGAATGGGCAACTAAAGCGGCATCGTCTGCAAAGAGTAGTTCACGGACAAGTTTCTCTTGTGTCTTGGTGTGAGCTTGCAGGCGCCTCAGATTGAAGAGACTGCCATCCGTGCGGTAGCGGATGTAAACAGCGTCTTCATTGTTGAGGTCTTTCATGGCTTGGTTCAGCATCATGCTGAAGAAGATTGAAAGATATAGATTGGTACAATATAATTTTTTATATCAATTGTATTTAACTCCTCAGAAATTAAAGAAATTTGAATTAATTTCTTCAGATTTATGTTTTAAGTGTGGACTAAAATAGGTTTATTTTTTCATTCAACTTGGACTAGTTCCAAGGTTAAGAATTATTAGTTACTAGTTAAATCATTTTTTGAGTAGGTATTAAATATAAGTTTACCATTTGATCCAATGTTTTTTTTTATTTGGGAACATTAAGTTGATTGCTTTAGGGTTGAGAATGACTATGTACCAAATTGAATTTTTACGTTTGGCTGTTTCTAAAAATGTTTGGCTATTACATGGAAATCGGATTTGGTTTTAGGAATGTAAAGATGGCATATTGAAATGAAATCTTGTATTCCTTTAGAAAATATAATGTATAATTTGAGGAATAAATATCTTTGTTTTTGTAAAGTATGGAGCTCATATTTAAAAACTCTTGCTATTAAAATTTGATCTCCCACACTACTCCAGTAGACATCTCCATCTCCATTGTTTTCAGTGATGATCTCCTTTTTTTCTTTGTAGGTGGGTAGAGGAGAAAGGAGGGTGTTAGTGGGGTGGATGTTTCATTTTGTTATATAATATTTTGCATCGATATATTATAACTAATGTCATATGATTTAAAATTGTAAAATATAAAAAAAGACTGAGGAAAATGAACAGAAGCAGTGTGGTGAGGCAGGGAAAGAGGGGTGAGTCAGTGGCCCCACATGGGATTGGCCAACCATGCAGAGGTGATGGACAGAGGCAGAGAGTTGGCAGATGTCGATCAAAGGGAGAGTGAGGCAAGGAAAATCAATGGGTCAGGTAGAGGGAGGTGAGTCACATAGAGTGAAGTGGGGGCTAAGAAGACATAATCTTACTATTTCCAGAATCAGAGCTATACAGCCTAGAAACAGGCCAACCAAGTTATCCATCCAAACTCCTTCCATGGCCCATATTCCTTTGATACCTTCCTCCACAAGAACCTGTCATTCAAACGTCACAAATGTACCTGCCTCTACACCAGTGATTTTTAAAAGTTTTTTTTTCCACTCACATACCACCTTAACTAATCCCTATGCCATTGGTGCTCTGTGATTAGTAAGGGATTGTTTAAGATGGTATGTGGGTGGGAAGGGAAGGTTGAGACTCACTGTTCTAGACCCAATTGTTACTGAAACATTTTGCTTGAGAAAAATTGTCATTGGCCCATTTCCTTTGGAGTTCTGAAACCGAGTCAATGAGGTACAATTAAAACAGTGGCTTTCAGTACTTTCTTTCCACTCATATACCAGCTTAAGTAATAAAAATGTTTTTTTACACAGTCGCTGCATTCCAAGAAATTATTCTAATTTTCCCGGAACACATGCTGTGTAAAAGGTTTGGAACAGAAATGAGGGTGCCATTCCCTTTCTGACATTTTACCTCTTAGACCTTTGTCAATTTCCCGGAATGCCTGCAGTCTAAAGGGAAATGCAGGCATTCCAAGAACAACAGGCTAATGAATGGGACATCTCCGCAGTGGCATTGCAAGTTCCACCTCTTTAATTACCGCACTTCCGGTACGCTGTCTAAACTCGCGTAAAGAAACAGAGTTTTGGTCATTCGTGTGTGAATGACCTATGCCAAGATGTTGGACATTCTTCAGACCGGTAAAATCATGCAAATGCAACGTCTATCTAAAAAAAATCGTACCTTACTGATCACAAAGCACGAGGATTACTCAAGGTGGATGTAAGTGGAAAGGAAAAGTTAGAAAACACTGCTCTACATTGTCGTCTGGCAGCTCATTCCTGATCTACACCACCTTCTGTGGGAGAAAGTGGTACCTCAAGTTTCTTAAATCATTTCCATCTCAATTTAAGGCTATCCTTCCTAAATTTGGACTCCCCTACCCTTTGAGAAAAGTAATTTACCGCCACTATGTCACTCAGAATTTTATTCATTTATTCAGGAGTATGGTAAAGGCAGGGAAAAAAATCTGATGCTGCTTGATCTCATACTCATGAATCTTCTTCTTGATGGGAGGGTGAAGAGAGTGTGGCCGGGGTGGGTTGGGTCTTTTAATATTTCCCAAGAGTAGGAGTTATGCATGGAGTTAATGGGGCTGGGGAGTGGGGGGGCTGGAGAGGTTGTGTGATGAACTGAGTCATGTTTACTACCCTCTGCAGTTTCTTACCAACTCAGGTGGAGCAGTTCACGTCCCATGTAGTGATCCACCCTGACAGGATGCTTTCAATGGTGCACCTGTAGGAGTTGTTGAGGGATGCGGGTGACATGCCTAATTTCCCCAGGCTTCTCAGGAAGTAGAGGTGCTAGCGCACTTTACTGGCCATTGCATTGATGTTGGTGATCCAGAACAGGTCATCGGAGATGTTTACACCAAGCAACACAAAGCAAAGGGAAGGGGTCTTACCAGCTCAACGTTTAAGATGTGTGAGAAATAAGGATTGGCTGGAACACAGGCCCAGAAAAATAGCACACAAGACCTTTTGTCTCTGACAGAACAGAGAGGGGTAAGGGTTTTGTTGCAAAGGTCACACAACTCCCTTTCAGGAGTACACTCTCACTGGGAAATGCCTCTATTCCTCGACATCTCTCTGCTTAATTAACATAAACACATTTGTGTTCCACTGGACAGTGCATCAAGGATCCTGGGCAAGCTGCAGGCATCTAAGCCTTTTACCAGCTGAAGGATATCTGTTATCCATTAAGATTTGTAAATATCTCCCATCAGCTGTGACACATTGATTGCAGTAAATCTATTCAAACGTAATGGCTCACAAATGTGCTGCAAGCTGACACAAGCCTATCGACTGGTGAAGATACAGGCTGGCAGTTTTACTAATGATTGTCAGACTGCGCGATTAAATTGCTAACATTGGCACCAGGCAGCAATCGGATGGAGGAATGCAAAGGCAGCGGAGAAAATAATGAAAGTGAGCTTTCAGATCCTCCTGGCTATTAACTAATCCTTTGCCTTAGTTTATTCTATGGTTGTAACTATCTCTAGAAATAGAGAGGTAGGTATGCCAGCCATGTGTTTTCAGTTCTTTACCAACCCGTTCTCAATTTCTCTCTCTCTCTCTCTCTTTCTCTCACTTTTATTACCCCACACCCATCCTAACAATTTCTCCTTATTTACCTCTCACCCAGATTTCCCCATTTATGTAATTTCATCTTTGCCTCGATAAAGAGTTCAGATCCAAATTTCCACCCATAGACAGGCCTGCTGAGTTCCTCTGGCATTTTTTTGCCTGCTCTGGATTCAAGCTTCAGCAGCTTCTGTGACTTCAGAACTACTGTGGAATATCCTCGACCTGCCATTACAGATCCAGGGCTGGAATTACACACAGGTCAGAGCAGGAAATTGGAATGGGCATCTTTCACTGAAGCACAACAACCAACCAATTTGTGTTAGGCAAAGAGAAGCTGCAGATGCTGGACCCAACTTGAGCCTTTCATCAGAATGAACAAAAAATATAGACAGCTGCCTGGGTGAAAGGTGGAAGGGGCTGAGGGGTGGGGGGGTGGGTGGAGGAGAAGAGGAGGAAGGGAGAGGAAGGGGTGGGGGAGGGAGAGCACAGGCTACACAGGGTTAGCTGAAGTACTTGAAAGGAGCCAGATTAACAGTGGGGAATAGTGAAAGGTGCTCTCATTTCCCCTTCCTCCCTCCTCCCCGCTTCTCCCCGCCCCCCAACTATTTTATTTGGCCATCTCCCTGGTTTTCCTTCTTTCTCGTGAAGGGCTCAGGCCCAAAACAGAGGTCACCTTTACTTCCCATGAACTGTATGATCTGCTGAATTTCTCCCAGCACATTTGTGTGCTGCAACAGTCTTGTCGGAATGCTCATGACCTTAATAACTAGCTATTCAGTAACCACATCCAATACACACAATCCACATCCTCTCCCCCCACCCCCCCACAACCCACCGCAGCTCACAGATTCTGGTGCGCTATCGAACAGAAGCGAACACACAAAACATAAAGCCTGTTCAACAGGATTTATTTGACATAAACTTCCACAGAGCTAACTGTGAGGAATGCTGTTGCAAGCTCTGAGAGTGTCTTCAAAGGGCCGGCTCTGGCTTATCTCCCGGAGGGTGATTGACAGTTGACTGGATGGGGCTTGGTCCATTCAGGTTGGCTGATTGACAGCCAGCCAGCTGGTGTCTTGTCCCTGTGCTCTTCTGTGGGTACAGAGGTTTCCCCCTGCAGTAGGCCAGTGGTGCACCACCACACAGACTCAACACTAACTTAGCCCTCTCCCACCCCAAAACCCAAAGTGCGGCATTGCCAGAGATGAACTAGTGACTCAGTCACTCATTAAATCTGCAGCTGGTTGACCGTTTTGAGTTTTGTGTGCCCGATGGAGATGTGAGGGGCTGGTAATCATGGTGGGGAGCTGGCTGATGGAGGACCTCAGTTTTCTTCAGGCTGACTTCCAGGCCAAACATTTTGGCAGTTTCCGCAAAGCAGGACGTCAAGCGCTGAAGAGCTGGCTCTGAATGGGCAACTAAAGCGGCATCGTCTGCAAAGAGTAGTTCACGGACGAGTTTCTCTTGTGTCTTGGTGTGAGCTTGCAGGCGCCTCAGATTGAAGAGACTGCCATCTGTGCGGTACCGGATGTAAACAGCGTCTTCATTGTTGGGGTCTTTCATGGCTTGGTTCAGCATCATGCTGAAGAAGATTGAAAAGAGGGTTGGTGCCAGAACACAGCCTTGCTTCACGCCATTGTTAATGGAGAAGGGTTCAGAGAGCTCATTGCTGTATCTGACCCGACCTTGTTGGTTTTCGTGCAGTTGGATAATCATGTTGAGGAACTTTGGGGGACATCCGATGCGCTCTAGTATTTGCCAAAGCCCTTTCCTGCTCACGGTGTCGAAGGCTTTGGTGAGGTCAACAAAGGTGATGTAGACCAGTTTACCTATCTCGGCTGCACCATTTCATCAGATGCAAGGATCGACAATGAGATAGACAACAGACTCGCCAAGGCAAATAGCGCCTTTGGAAGACTACACAAAAGAGTCTGGAAAAACAACCAACTGAAAAACCTAACAAAGATAAGCGTATACAGAGCCGTTGTCATACCCACACTCCTGTTCGGCTCCGAATCATGGGTCCTCTACCGGCACCACCTACGGCTCCTAGAACGCTTCCACCAGCGTTGTCTCTGCTCCATCCTCAACATCCATTGGAGCGCTTACATCCCTAACGTCGAAGTACTCGAGATGGCAGAGGTCGACAGCATCGAGTCCACGCTGCTGAAGATCCAGCTGCGCTGGATGGGTCACGTCTCCAGAATGGAGGACCATCGCCTTCCCAAGATCGTGTTATATGGCGAGCTCTCCACTGGCCACCGTGACAGAGGTGCACCAAAGAAAAGGTACAAGGATTGCCTAAAGAAATCTCTTGGTGCCTGCCACATTGACCACCGCCAGTGGGCTGATAACGCCTCAAACCGTGCATCTTGGCGCCTCACAGTTTGGCGGGGAGCAACCTCCTTTGAAGAAGACCGCAGAGCCCACCTCACTGACAAAAGGCAAAGGAGGAAAAACCCAACACCCAACCCCAACCAACCAATTTTCCCCTGCAACCGCTGCAATCGTGTCTGCCTGTCCCGCATCGGACTTGTCAGCCACAAACGAGCCTGCAGCTGACGTGGACTTTTTACCCCCTCCATAAATCTTCGTCCGCGAAGCCAAGCCAAAGAAGAAGAAATCTGCAGCATAATGCACATTTGCAATTTCGTTGTTTAAGGTCTTTCTGTGTGAATACAGTGCTTGCATTTCCAGATTAACATTCAGTTGTGTAGGCTTGAGGCAAAAATGTGCAACAATGCAGTGAGCTTACATAATGGTAATTAGACAGATTTTTTTTATTGTCATGTAACAAAGCTGAAAATGTAAAAATATATGGAACTTTCTTTTGTACACCGTATGGCACCCCTTTCAGTCAGAGAGAAGGAGAACCAAAAGAAAGTTCCTTCAGAGTCACTGTGCTAGCCTCCATTGCTCCCGCTCCTGTTCTCTCTGATGGAGCTCCAGATCCATACTTCCGATACAATGAGGAAACCTTCAGTACTTGAGGCCCTTTGCAAGCCTTGTCCTGCCCTCAGCATCCTCTGGAATCCCAGTTCCAATACCTGGGTTCTATTAGCCAGTCTCCAGTAGCCTGCAGCCGGCAGCATGTGTGGGTCCTTGCTGATCCGCTGCCAATGTCTCAATGGGGAAGTGGGGTGGGGCGGGGTTTCCCTGTTTTTGGTCTGCTGCTCCCCCCAGAGTCTGAGATCCCACAGAGCCCATGTTTGTAGGAGTTTAAGTAAAAGCACTGTTGGCTCCTTTAAAGCCATTGGCACCAGGACCAGGCGGTTGGACCCTGCGGAGGAGCGCTGTGTCTTTGCTGCCTGCTTTTCCCGGGTCCACAGCAGCAGTGCTGTCATTACAACAGGTGGGTAGCACTGCTGTTTTTTTAAAAAAAATCAATCTTTTACCAGGTTGACATTCCTATAGTACTGGTTTGCGGCAGGCAATGGATTTCGACGGTAGCTTCATAAGACGGCCAATCGGGATGTAGCATAGTTGATCTGCGTCCTGCCAAAAGATCGTTTGGCACTCGGCCTACTCCTCCATTCTGTGGAAAGCCCAACACCAAAATTGCAATTTCTACTTAAATCCAAAGCTTGCAAAAATAATCGCAACCTCAGTCTTCAAATCGCCACCTAACTCTTGGCTGACACTCTTTCGGGGAAATCAACTGAATTGAATATTTGTCAGCGTTCAGAACTAAAGCAAGAAACTTAACTTGGTATGCTATTCAGGCAATCGAATTGGTTCAGCAGATGGTACAATAATCGCGCAAGTGATTAAATGGACACATGAATAAGTGGAAGGTGTAGTGGGACAATAGTCAAACAGTGCAAGGTGCAGAGAAAGTACCATGAAAGGGCAGAGAGAGGAGCAGAGATATAAAAGATAGTGCAAGAGGGTCTATTCTTACCAGTGAACAGATGACAATGAGAACACAAGCTGACCTTGAATCTCGGGCATTGAGTTCTTAAGTATATATCACCTAAACTCTTTGTCTGAATAAGTAACTCTTGGTACCAGAACTTGAAAATCTCAATATAATCTTATTGCTAGACCTCAACACTCAACACCCTACTGCTGGAAAGAGGTTTGCTCCATTGACCCCAACAGAAGGTCAATACGCACTAATAAGGAATTAGTAGGTGGAGTGCGGTTCCCCGGTGAGGAATCAGTAGATGAAATGAGGTTCCCCGGTGTTGAATCAATAGATAGAGTGAGGTTCCCTGGTGTGGAATCAATAGTGGAGTGAAGTTCCCCTGTGAGGCATCAGTAGGTGGAGTGATGGAATCAGTAGATGGAGTGAGGGCTCGTGGTGAGGAATCAGTAGTGGAAGTGAGGTTCCCCAGTGAGGAATCAGTAGGTGAAGTGAGGTTCCCCAGTGAGGATTCAGTAGGAGGAGTGAGGTTCCCCAGTAAGGAATCATTAGATGAATTAAGGTTCCCCGGTAAGGATTCAGTAGGTGGAGAGTGAGGTTCCCCAGTGAGGATTCAGTGGTGGAGAGAGGTTCCCCGGTGAGGCATCAGAAGGTGGAGTGAGGTTCCCCGGTGTGGAATCAGTAGTGAAGCGAGGATACCCGATGAGGAATCAGTAGATGGAGTGATGGAATCAGTAGGTGGAGTGAGGTCCCCTGTGTGAAGAATCAGAAGTGGAGTGAGGTTCCCGGTGAGAAATCAGTAGGTGGATTGTTGGAATCAGTAGGTGGAGTGGTCCCCCAATGAGGAATCAGTAGTGGGAGTGAGGTTCCCCGGTAAGGAATCAGTAGGTGAAGTAAGGTTCCCCGGTGAGGATTCAGCAGGTGACGTGAGGTTCCCTGATGAGGAATCAGTAGTGGGAGTGAGGTCCCCCACTGAGGTATCAGTAGATGGAGTGAGGTTTCCCATTGAGGAATCAGTAGATGGAGTGAGGTTCCCCACTGAGGAATCAGTAGATGGAGTGAGGTCCCCCATTGAGGAATCAGTAGTTGGGAGTGAGGTCCCCTAGTGATGAACAGTTGATTGGGGAGGTTTCCCAGTGAGAAATGAGTAGATTGGGCAGCTTTCCCAGTCCTGTTCTATCCCATGACGTTAAATCGCCTGGATGAGCTCTCTGATTCAACATGAACACAGCAAGAAGGAATAGTTTGAATGTTGGAATTCACATGCTGTAATTGCTATGTCACAATGTTCTCACACGGGGTCCCAATGGAAAGTATTGGACCGTGCCAGATTATGCAGGATGCTCAACATCTGTCATTCTTTTCCATTGCCAACTAATGCAGCGTTTAGGGGCCTTTAGAAGCTGAGAGAGCACCTGGAACAACACCATACTTTCTTGCTCACGCAGCTTCCGATTGGTAGAATTAGCTCTTCGTTCTAATTTTGGTTGAGAGTCACAGCTCACGCCATGGATGGGATGACGATTATCTGACGGCAGCACATACGGAGAAGGAATGGGCAACTGTGGCCTTGGGAAGCTTTTTACCTGTGTAAAAGTATGATGGCCAATCTGTTTTCATGGAGACAAGGAAGGCAATGGCTGTAACACCACTTCATTGAGCTTGAACTTAATGGGATCGTTAGGCTTCAATGAACAACTCACCATTTCTGAATTCTAGCCCACATCACATTGAACACTTTCACAGCACATTGTGGCAGCGTCCCGTTTGGTGAAGCCAGTGGAAAATAGGATCTAACATAACAAATGTTGAATGCAAGGATCCTGCAGAAAGCTTTGGTTAATGTTGGACTGAAAACAGGAGGCGAAGTTTGTAACTCCTGACAGGGCCCCTGAGAAGCTGGTCTGTGCAATCTGCCTTTATTTCTTTTTAGTTTTAACGATACAGCAAAGTACTCTGGCCCATGAAACCTGTGCCACCCACTGACACCCCATTAACCTACCAACCCCATATGGTTTGGGCTGTGGGAGGAGACCAGAGCACCCGCAGAAGTGGGGCAAATTTACTGGGGTTCCTGAGCAAAATGTTGAGCATCCTGCATCATCTGGCACGGTCCAATACTTTCCATTGGTCACAAGGCTGATTCCTTTCATCCACAGGACGGAAGACAGGCATACGTCGCCACAGACTGGTGGCTGCTGAGTCTGGGATTAAGTGAGGGCCTTGGTGGAATTGTGCATCTTAAGACTCTGAGTGGCAATTTAACACGTCAAGTTCTTGCTGGGAAGATCCTTGAGATATGAGTGGTTCAGCACCCGATGGCAGTGAGAAAAGAGTGAGGTGCATTAACCGCAGGTGGTGACGTGGTTAGTGTAGCGGATTGCACAACGCTATTACAGTGCCAGCCACCTGGGTTAAAAACAGCTGCTGTCTATCAGGAGTTTGTATATTCTCCCCACATCCACAAGACTTTCCCCTGGGTGTTCTGATTTACCTCCACCCTCCAAAAAATCGTATGAGGTTGGTGGGTTAATTGGGCGGCATGGGTTTCGTGGACTGGAAGGACCTTTTCTCCCCCTCTCACTTCAAGTTTTAGACTCTCCTTTGAATTTTGCCATTTTTAATGTTAAACGGGCTTAATGATCCAATTAAGAGAAAGAGGGTATTAGCTTACATTAAAAAGTTGAGTTGATATCGCTTTTTTGCAAGAGACACATTTGACTGAAAAGGAACATCAAAAATTAAAAAGAGATTGGGTTGGATAAGTTATAACATCTTCTTTTAATTCTAAAGAAAGGGGTGTTGCTATTTTAATTCATAGGAAGTTATCTTTTAAATTGGATTCCGTTTTTGAAGCCGTTGGCAGGCTTTTGATTGGCAAAAAAAAGATGGTGGCAAATTGCCTTATCGCTACTCCAATGTGTCAAAACCACTAACAGCGAGGGACAGGCACGAGAACAACCTCGACATTTCTTACCCAAAGTTATAGCTAAGCATCGGGCTTCTCCCTTTGCTCCGGAGCACAGAGTTTATGCTAAGCTTCAATGATCCATATACACTCAGGTATTAATGTTCACCCCCACCTTCTCATCAATTCCCGCAGATCCTCCCAACTCACCTGTTCTCATGCCACATTTTGCAGTAGCCAATTCACCTGCTGACCTGTGATGAGGGAGGACACTCGTACACCCAGAGGAAGAAGGTGCAAACTCCACCCAGCAAGTACCCGGGATCAGCACTGAACTAGAGTCGCTGGAGCAGAGGGAGTGGTTTTCCCTATCAGGTGCACCACTGTGCTGCCCAAGTACCTTTCCAGTTTGGAAATAACCCTTCATAAGAGGAGTTGATCGGTTGAACATAAGAAATAGGTGCAGGAGTTGGCCATCCGGCCCATCGAGCCTGCTCCACCATTCAATAGATCATGGCTGATCTGATCATTGACTCAACTCCACCTACCTGCCTTTTCCCCATATCCCTTAATTCCTTTCTTATGTAAAAATCTATCTAACTGAATCTTAAATAAGTTTAATAAAGTGGCCTCAACTGCTTCCCCGGGGAGAGAATTCCACAGATTCACTACTCTCTGGGAAAAATGTTTTTTCCTTATCTCTGTCTTAAATCTACTCCCCTGAATCTTGAGGCTGTGTCCCCTAGTTCTGGTCCCACCTACCAGTGAAAACAATTTTCCTGCCTCTATCTTATCTATCCCTTTCACAGTTTTATGTTTCTATAAGATCTCCTCTCATTCTTCTGAATTCGAGTGAATATAATCCCAGACGAATTAGTCTCTCCTCATAAGTCAACTCCCTCATCTCCAGGATCAACCTGGTGAACCTCCTCTGGGCTACTTCCAAGGCCAGTATATCCTTCCTCAAGTATGGAGACCAGAACTGAACACAGTACTCCAGGTGTAGACTCAAAAGTACCTTGTATAGTTGTAGCATGACCTCCCTGCTCTTAATTTAAATTCCTCTAGAGATGAAGGCAACCCAGCTTTTGCAATGTATGCACAAGCCCTCCCAAGTCCTTCTGCACTAGAGCATGCTGCAGTTTTTCACCATTTAAATAATAATCCGCTCTTCTATTTTTCCTACCAAAGTGGATGATCTTGCATTGAGTGCAGAGGATCTTTTGCCTCTGCAGGGGAATTGGTAACTAGAGGTTTAAGACAACAGAGGGTGGAGGGTTTATGGAATGGGCTGCCTGGGGAGGTGGTGAGGCAGGTACTATTGCAACGTTTAAGAAACACTTGGAAGGATACATGGATAGGATGGGTTGAGAGGCATTGGGGCCAACTGCAGGCAGGTGGTTCAGATACTTTGGTTGGCATGGACAAGTTGGGCCAAAGGGCCTGTTTCACTGCATGGCTCTAATTGAAGATGATGTCACTCAAATCAAGGGGGCTTCGATTTTCATTCTTGGCTGAGTTCACAATATCTTCATCTCCAAGTTTCTGAGTTGAAATCTCACTCCAGAAAGTATAGAACAAAATTCTGACACCAATGTAATATTAGTGAAGGTGTCCCAACCATTAAGTGTTGTTTTTGAGGGCTGTGCAATAGGAAGTAAGCAACAGGGGTGATGGTGGAGGGTGGGTGCTTTGCAAAGAACATCACTGCAACAGATTAGATGGTCATTTATCACTGCTGTCTTTGGGAGCTTGCTTCCTGAGACAGAGGTAGATCATTGTATCATGATAATCCATCCAACTAAATGCTTCAGCCAGATTTTACTTTTCCAGGAAATTTTTCAGGTAAAAATACACAAGGTTAAAGTTGGTTCACAGTTTTGCTTCAAGGGCTTCATCTGCAAGGGGTGGAGAGGTCTTTCAAGGGACAACTGTTTAAACTTTGATCAGCAAGGCTGATTTTTTTTTCCTGCCTCTCTGAAAGCCACCTGAATTTTTTATGCTAGTAAAACACATCAAATCTAAAGGTCCAGGTGCCTCCAGCTTACCTGGGCATCTCCCTTGATAATGCCCCACCTGGCTGCAGGTTGACAAGAGGAGTTCAGCAGGAATGGTCGAGTGATATGGGCAGCATCCCCTCCAGTTGCTGACTCACCACATAGATGCTGGTGAGAGACCTTTGGCTGCACCGAGCCCACAGTGTGAACAAACCTTGTGACATCACTAAGATGTGGGAGCAGAATGAAGCCATTCGGCCCATCGAGTCTGCTCCACCATTTGAATCAGAGCTGATGTATTTTCTCTCCCAATCCCATTCTCCTGCCTTCTCCCCATAACCTTTGACTCCAGTCATGAACCGGAGACACTCTGCTTTAAATATACCACAGGAAATAGATTCCACAGATAGAAAACCTTGCGAGGTTTTCTAGCAACAAGGTGTGTGGAAGGCAGAGGACTGGTGAACAAAGGAGTAGGAAGGCACCATGTTTAAAGCACAGAGGCCGAACCTTCAGCCTATCACATCCATGCCGGCCATCTATATTAATCCCATTTAAATAGCACATAACCTTCTGTGCCTCTCGGCTTGCCCGAGTAGTTCTGAAACGTTTGCAGTCTTCCTGCCCATCACTCTACCTCCTCAGGCAGGGCCTCCCAAACTGAAACGAATTAAAACAACTTTCTCAGATCCTTTCTGACCCACCTACTCAGCACCTCAAACCATTTCCTTGGGCTCAGGGTACGAAGTTCTCACAAATCACCCTTTTGTATCTCACGAATCACCCTTTTATACGTGATGTTTCAAATGAAAGCTGTTGCCTTGGAACAGCACAGAACAGGAACAGTCACTTCAGCCCACGATGTCTGCCCAGAATACAAGCCCCAATTAAATTAAATTTGGGGATGATTAAAGTAGATAGGGTGGACAACTAACACCGTTTTCCTGCAGCAACAATAGCCAACGCTGAAGGTAAAAATGACTGGCTCTCCACCCTACCTATACCTCTCATAATCTCATACACCCAAGTAAGTCGTCTCTCATCCTTTGTCCCTCCAATGAGAAAAGCCCAAGCTCACTCAACCTTGCTTCATAAGATGATATGACATGTTCTCAAATTCAGGCAACGTCCTGGTAAATTTCCAATGCACACTCTCTCTCTCTCTCTCTCTCTCTAAAGCTTCTACATTAATGGTTCTCAACCTTTTTCTTTCCACTCGCACACCACTTTAAGTAATTCCTATGCCAATGGTGCTCTGTGATTAGTCAGGGATTGCTTCAGGTGTTATGTGGGTGGAAAGAAAAAGTTTTAATCATACCACTGTTTTAATCGTACCTAATTGACTTGTCATGTGCAGTTTCATAACTCCAAAGGAAATGGGCCAATGACAATTTTTCTCAAGCCAAATATTTCAGTAACAATTGGGTCTAGAGCAATGGTTCTCAACCTTCCCTTCCCCCTCACATACCACCTGAAGCAATCCCTTACTAATCACAGAGCACCGATGGCTTAGGGATGACTTAAAGTGTTGTGTGAGTGGAAAGAAAAAGGTGGAGATCCACTGTTCTACATCTTTCCAAGAATGAGGCAATCAGAAATGAATCAGTTCTATCAAGCTGCAACATTAGCTCATGGCTCTTGAACTCAATCCCCTGCCCAAAGCAGGCCAGTGCATCACACGCCTTCCTAACCACATTATGAACTTGTGCAACAACTTTGGGGGGTCTGTTAACCTGGATCCCAAGATCCCTTTGTTCCTCCACACTGTTAAGAATCCTGTCATTAACCAGGATTCTACCTTCCAAACCTTCACACATATCCGGATTGAACTCTACCGGCCACTTCTCTGCTCACCTTTGCATTATGTCCGATTCCTGTTGCAACCTAAGACAGCCTTCTACTATCTACAACACCTCTAACCTTTGTATTACCTGCAAACTCACTGACCCATCCCTCCACTTCATCCAAGTTATTTTTATTCCAAAATCACAAACATCAGAGGACCTAAAACAGATTCCTGTGGAATGCCACAAGTTTATGACCGTCAAGCAGAATACTTCCATCTGCTACTACCCTCTGCCTCTACAAACAAGCCAATTCTGAATTCTTGGATCCCATGCCTCATACCTTTCTGAATGAGCTAACCAGGGGCCTTTGTCAAGCGCCTTACTAAAATGTATATACACGATATCCGTTGCCAATTCATCAATTTTCTTTGCCACCTCCTCAAAAATACTTGTTTAGGCACATGAGGCATTACCTGCCCCTCACAAAGCCATGCGAATGATCCCTGAGAATAGCCTTCTGCCAGAGGAGGTGGTGGAGGCAGGAACAATTTCAATGTCTACAAGGCATTTGGACTGGAACATGGACAGAGAAGATTTCAAGGATGCAGGCCAAACAAAGCCAAATCGGACCACTTGATCAGCAGATTGAGGTCGGCCAGAGGACCTGTTTCTGCCTGTGACATTTTGAAACTTTTCCACAGATAACCTGCATTCAACAAGCCAGACCAGAGCCCAGCATAAATCCCGATCGCCGATATTTTTTCTATCCTAGCAATTTTGTTTAAGGCAATATCCAAGGATGGTTTCCTGTCAGAGAAACAAAAACACACTTGGAAATCTAAGTGATTTCAAAGGTATGACCCTCAAGATAAAAAAGAAAAATGAAGCAACTGACTTAAATTAATGTAGTCTTTCTGTTTTCTGGAGCAAATCACTTACAATCAAGCAAGTCCGCTCACACTGGATATTTATTTGAACCACTAAATTAATAGGAATTGTGTAAAATCCAGAATAAGGGTAGTGAAAAAGATTTTTAAAAATCCTAATAAATGTTACTAACTCGGAGACATGGGATACTGGAATCTGAAACTAAACAAAAGGGAACTGCTGGAGGAACTCAGCAGCATCTGTGGGGGGAAAGGAACGGTCATCCTCAGAGTAGGTTTGTTTAAGATGAATGGAGGAAAGTTTCAGGGAGATGTCAGAAGTATGTTTTTTTTTACATAGATAGTGGTGGTGCCTGGAATTCATTGCCGGGGGGTGGTGATGGACGCTGGTACAATAAAAACATTCAAAAGTCTCTTCGACAGGCACATGGATATAATGAAAATGGAGGTTTTTGGGTGTGAGGAAGGAAAGGATTAGAGTAGGTTTACATAGGCTGAAGGGCCCATACTGTACTGCATTGTTCTATGTTCTAATGATCGGCATTTCAGGTCATAGTCCTCATGCAGGGCCTCAGCCCGGAACACTGACCATCTCCTTGCCTCCCTGAATGCTGCTTGACCAGCTAAGTGACCCCAGCAGCTTTTTGATATTAGTGTTTGAGAATCACAGGGAAGATTTATTAGAATGTTGCTGGGTCTTCAGGTGTTGAGTTACAGGGGAAGATTAAACAGGTTAGGACTTTAGTCCTTGGAATGTAGAAGAATGAGGGGAGATTTGATAGAGGTTTACAAAATTATGAGGAGTATAGACAGAGTAAATGCAAGTAGGCTCTTTCCACTTAGATTAGGAGAGATAAATATGAGAGGACATGGCTTTAGGGTGAAAGGGGAAAGGTTTAGGGGAATTTCTTCACTCAGAATGGTGTGAGTGTGGAAGGAGCTGCCATATGACGTGCTAAATATGGCCTCACTCTCAGGTTTTAAGAATAAATGGGAAAGATACACGGATGGGAGAGGGAGGGATATGGAATAGGTGTAGGTCAGTGGGACTAATGGAATGATGATTTGGCATAGACTAGAAGGGCCAAATGGCCTGTTTTCTGTGCTGTAGTGTTCTATGGTTTTAATCCACTAACAATGCAGCTTTGTTGAACTAATTTTGTTGTCTTCAGTTTCCTTTTTATTCCTGGCGCATTTTATTCCTTGGAGATCAGCATGTTCCTTTTACCATGCAGATCAATCTGGGAGCATTGCATCTATATCATTTATCATTATCAAGTGACTGGGTCCTGACAGCAACCTAGATGAGCTCAGGATGCCAGCTTACTGCTTCTGATATGTTGAAAGCACACTGCCAGAGTCTGTGCTCGAGTCAACAGCAGCTTTTACTCAGTTTTAGATGGTGGAGTCTAATGGAATCAGGAAACCTCACCTTCACTGCAGCTACCCCTCCATCATCGGACACCTCAATGACAAACTCAATCAGAGACTCATCTAAGGACTCTTACTTGTGCACTTTATTGATTTTCTTTTTTATTCTGCCTTTATTGCACAGTTTGTTTACATTCATTATCTGTTTACAGTTCTTTATTTACATGGGTAGGCTGAGTAATTTTTTTTGCACTACCAATGAGTGATAATTCAGCCTGGCCCGCAGGAAAAAAAATCTCAGGTTTGTATGTGATGTCATGTATGTACTCCGACAAAAAAATCTGAAATCAATACCATCGACCAGTGTTTCTCAACCCTTTTCTTTCCACTCACATAATACTTAAGTAATCCCTATGCCATAGGTGCTCTGTGTTTAGTCAGGGATTGCTTCAGGTGGTATGTGAGTGGGAAGGGAAGGTTGAGAACCACTGCTCTAGACCCAATTGTTACTGAAATATTTGGCTTGAGAAAAATTGTCATTGGCCCATTTCCTTTGGAGTTATGAAACCGTGCACGTGACGAGTCAATTAGGTACAATTAAAACAGTGGTATGATTAAAACTTTTTCTTTCCACCCACATAACACCTGAAGCAATCCCTGACTAATCACAGAGCACCTATGGCATAGGGATTACTTAAAGTGGTATGTGAGTGGAAAGAAAAAGGTTAAGAACCATTGCCATTGACCCCAGCAGACTCATTCCCAGGCCTCAGTATCCCTCCACCATTGGATCCTTGACCTCCTGTTTAACAGACCATAATAAGTGAATATAGGAAGCAACATCTCTTCTGCAGTTGAGCTCAACACTGGATGTGTACCCAGTTCCCTACTATTCTCCTTCTACACCCACGACTGTACAGCTAAACCCTGTTCCAACCCAGTCTTCGAATTCACCGATGATACTGCACTGATGGGCCAGGTATCAAATAACAGAGCAATGAGATATAAGGACTGAAAGTCTAGTGGCACTGTGCCAAGGCCACAGCCTCTCCCTCAACATCAATAAGATGAAGGAGAGGGTCATTGACCTCAGGAGACAGGAAAAAAATCATACTCCTGTCCAATAGCATTGAAATGGAAAGAGTGGAGAACATCTTTGGGAGTAGATATCTCCAATGGCCTAACCTGCGACAAGCATGTTGAGGAGATGGTGAGGACGTGCATCAGCACCTCAACTTCCTCAGAAGACCAAGAAGTTCTACACGTCCCCCTTGTCCCTCAACTACTTCAACAGGTGCACCACTGAAAGCAGACTGGCTGGATGCATCACATCATGGTATGGAAGCTGCTCTGCTCAGCATCAGAAGAAGGTGATGAATACAGCTTAGAGCATCACACCAATGTCTCTCCCCTCCACGGATTCCAATCTACATCTCCCACTGCCCAGGAAAGGCAGCCAACTCATCAAAGGACCCATCACACCCCGGGACACACTCTCATCCCCCTCCTCCCATCAGGGAGAAACGTCAACAGTGTGAATTGCGCAGCAACAGGCTTACAGTTTCTTCCCCACACCTATCAGGCTCCTGAATGAACCCCACAACAGAGCTCTCCTGATGCCATTGCTTGATGTTAATTGAACTTTCTTTTCATTGCAATCCTTCACTCTGCAATATGTGCTCAATACACACCTATATGAAGGTTAGAGGTAACCTTTTAGACTGCTCGCAGAAGAACCTTCCCCTTGTGCTGGGTATTTTGCGACCAATAAACTTAAAACCTCACAATCCTAGCTCTGCAGTAACCCTGACCACCAAAATAAATGATTAATCCTTGGTTTATTTGGAAGGGAATGCAACCAGATTCAAATCAAACATTCTCCCTCTGCACTGAGACCACTTGCTCTCGTTAAAGCTCTCGGACTCTGACCTGGATTTTGTTCCAACAGCTGAGTCGCTTGCCTCCAGCTCAGTGTCAGCAAGTTCAATGCCAACATCAGCTAAGAACATATAGTCGGCTTCACTGGGTTCACCAGCTTGTGTCAATCTGTACCAATTTACTCCCAGGCAGAGAGACCGTACCCCAGGAGCAGGCAATGGCTCCTGCTGCTCCACCGTTTGCCTAATGTAAACAGCAGCTTGCTCTCAAGAAATGTGTACATAACTATCCACAGCAAAGCAAACCAGGGTTGGTGCTCAGTGTCATGATCGTTCTTTATGAGCAGATTTATCTTCTTCTACCACAATGAAACAACTTAAGCTGAAGTACTTCCTTCCTTCAGATATGATAGTGCTTGAAATGTTTTGTAAATTTAATATTTTCCTCTGACTCTAATCCAGGCCACCTTTTCTTGCATCATTTATCATTCTGTACCTGACAGGGACTCTGAATCATCTTCAATCTTCTCCCATTTCTTCCGACTCTGTTGCATTTACTCTGGTGATGAGACATTTTGAGCAAATATCTTTGATATGTCTTTTTACAATCTTAATCACAGAGCCATGCAGCATGGGAACAGGCCTTTTGGCCCATCAAGTTACTGCCAGCATTCAACCATCAAATCTCATTTTCTTCTCCCCACATTCCCGTTCACTCCCCGCAAATTACAGGAAGGGTGAGGAAGCTTTGGAGAGGGTGCAGAGGAGATTTACCAGGATGGAGAATTTGTCTTCTGAGGCATCCATCACACCCCGGACACACTTTCATATAATTATGAGGGGCTTAGATGCAAGGATCGACAATGAGATAGACAACAGACTCGCCAAGGCAAATAGCGCCTTTGGAAGACTACACAAAAGAGTCTGGAAAAACAACCAACTGAAAAACCTCACAAATATTAGCGTATACAGAGCCGTTGTCATACCCACACTCCTGTTCGGCTCCGAATCATGGGTCCTCTACCGGCATCACCTATGGCTCCTAGAACGCTTCCACCAGCGTTGTCTCCGCTCCATCCTCAACATCCATTGGAGCGCTTTCATCCCTAACGTCGAAGTACTCGAGATGGCAGAGGTCGACAGCATTGAGTCCATGTTGCTGAAGATCCAGCTGCGCTGGGTGGGTCACGTCTCCAGAATGGAGGACCATCGCCTTCCCAAGATCGTGTTATATGGCGAGCTCTCCACTGGCCACCGTGACAGAGGTGCACCAAAGAAAAGGTACAAGGATTGCCTAAAGAAATCTCTTGGTGCCTGCCACATTGACCACCGCCAGTGGGCTGATATCGCCTCAAACCGTGCATCTTGGCGCCTCACAGTTTGGCGGGCAGCAACCTCCTTTGAAGAAGACCGCAGAGCCCACCTCACTGACAAAAGGCAAAGGAGGAAAAACCCAACACCCAACCCCAACCAACCAATTTTCCCCTGCAGCCGCTGCAACCGTGTCTGCCTGTCCCGCATCGGACTTGTCAGCCACAAACGAGCCTGCAGCTGACGTGGACTTTTACCCCCTCCATAAATCTTCGTCCGCGAAGCCAAGCCAAAGAAGAAGAAAAGAAAGATAGGATGCACAGACAGCACCCTTTCCCCTGGGGCAGCAAAATCAAAGACCCAAGGGTACTTGTTTAAGGTGAGAGGAGGAAAATTTAGGGGAGATGTCAGACATAGTTTTATTTACACACAGAGTAGTTAGTGGTTGGAATGAATGGCCATGGGCAGTGGTGGAGGCTGGTGCAATCGGGACCTACTCCATCTATTATCATGGTGTAACAGTCAGCCATCTCTTGAAAATCACCTACTTTTAAAATGGATGAGTGTACGGGATTTGTTTCCAGCTTTATGTGACATTCAGCAAGACCGGCTGAGATCCTCCAGCATCTCTGTGTTTTGACTCCAATCACAGCATCTGAAGACTTACGTGTTTCACTCTGTATGACATAGAGTGAATTCTGTGTGACATACAGAGTTCTGCGTGACATACAGTGAGATCTCTGTGACATACAGCGAGCTCTGGGTGACAGAGTGAATTCTGCGACATACAGCGAGCTCTGGGCGACAGAGTGAATTCTGCGACATACAGCGAGTTCTGTGTGACATACAGCGAGCTCTGGGCGACAGAGTGAATTCTGCGACATACAGCGCGCTCTGTGTGACATCCACAAGTTCTCACAGGACACTCACACTCTTGGCACAATATCACTGCAATCCCATCATGTCATTTCTGGCAGTCTAGCTGTTTTCCTTTGACATAGACAGGAGACCAAAGTAAAGCTGTTATTTCCTAGCATGCACATCTCAATCCAGTGAAAACCCAACTTTTATCATTCCAATTGTATTCAAACATGTCTGTCATATCGATCTCACTCAGAGCTTGTTTCAATCCCGGAGACATATTAGTTTCCAGATTACATTGAACAAAGGGCGGCATGTTTGGTGCAGCAGTTAGTGCAACACCTTTACAGCTCTAGGGTTCGAATTCTGCGCTATCTATAAGGAGTGTGTACGTTCTCCTCATGTCTGCGTGGGTTTTCCCTGGGAGCTCTGCTTTCCTCCCACCATTTGAAACATACTGGGGGTGTAGGTTAATTGGGTGTAAATTGGGTTGCACAGACTCATGCGCTGAAATGGCCTGTTACCGTGCTGAATGTCTAAATTTAAAATTTAAACTCATAAGGACATCAACAAGTTCTTCAACCTTCTCTTCCTAACAAGACGATACACCAATAAGCTCATCTTGAACCAATGTTTAATGAGATGTTATTGACTTATACATACAATGTACATAAACAATATGCAGACACACCAAAATTCTGACTTGCTGCAGCCACACAGGTACTTTAGATGCATGGATTGTAATAATAATTTAAATTACCATAAAAGCAAGACAGAAAAGGTCATAATAGATATCAAAGGATGGATAAATAAGCTTGAGATCACTGAGGAAATGCAATTCTGGATTGTGCAATGACCTGGATTTGATCAGGGAGCTTCAGCTAAAGGAACCCCAAGGAAGTAGTGATCACCAGAAAATGGAATTCACTCTGCAGTCCGAGGAAGAAGCTGAAATCAGAGGTGCCAACGTTACAGTGGAGTAATGGTAATTGCAGAAGCACAAGAGAGGAGCTGTCGATTGGAAGGGGAACCTGGAAGGGATGACAATCGAGTAGCAACGGCAGGAGTTTCTGGGAATCATTCAAAAGATCCAGGATCATTTCATCCCAGAGATTCAGCATTCTAAAGGCAGGGTGAGGACACTGTGGCTGACAAGGGAAGTCAGAGAGAGCATAAAGGCAAAAGAGAGGGTATACGGTATAGAAAAAATTAGTGAGAAACGAGAGGATTGGGAAGCTTTTATAAACCAAAGGAAGGCAACTAAAAAAAGCAATAAGGGGAGAAGAGATTAAATATGAAGGTAAGCCAGTCAACAATATAGAAGAGGAAACCATGTTTTCTTTTCAGGTATATAAAGAATGAAAGAGAGGCAGGAGTAGACATCGGACAACTGAAAAGGTGGTACGAAGAAATGGCAGATCACACAAATTGGTATTTTGAGTCTTGTCTTCACAGTCAATGACACCAATGAAAGAGTCAGTGAGCCAAAGTGAGTGCAATTTCTATTACTCAGGAGAAGGAGCTTGGAAAGCCGAAGGGGGATAAGACAATTGGACCAGATGGATGACACAGCATGATCCTGATAGGGTAGCTGAAGGTATTGTGGAGGCATTAGTAGTAGAATCACTAGAGTTAGGAATGGTTCCTGAGAACTAGAAATTTGCAAACGCCATTCCGAGAGAGGAAATTTGACTCCAGTTTGCCTAACTGCAGTGGTTACTAAGACCTTAGAGTCCATCATCAAGGATGAGGTGTTGGGTTACTTGATAACACAAGATAAAATAGGCCAAGGACAACATAGTTTCCTTCAAGGGAGATCTTGCCTGACAAATCTGTGGGAGTTCTTTGAGGAAGTGATGAGCAGAACACACAAAAGAGTCAATGGTTACTTGGATTTTCAGAAGGTATTTTGACAAGGTGCCACACATGAGGCTGGTAAACAAGATCGTAGCTCATAGTACGATGGGAAAGTTACCAGCATGGATAGAAGATGGGCTGACTAGCAGATGACAAAGAGTAGGAGGAATAAAGGGGCATTTTGCTGATTAATTAACAGGGTTCAGCAGGGGTCAATATTGTGTCCATGACTCTCCATGTTATAGGTAAGTGAGCCGGATGACAGAATTGTGGCCACGTTTGCAGATGATGCAAATGTAGGTGGAGGGTGGGTTGTGTTGAGGAAGCAGGGAGACTGCAGCAGGAATTGGACAGGTTGGAAGTAGTGGGGAATAGAGTGGGGAAGCACATGCAGTTTGGTGGAAGGAATAAAGGCATACAATATTTTCTAAATGGGGATAGAATTCAAAAAGTGGAGGACCGAAGGGACTTGGGTGCCCTGGTGCAGTATTCTCTAAAGGTAAACTTGCAAGTTGAGTCAGTAATAAGGACACCTACAAGAGGTGGTGTCACATCAAGGACCCTCAGCATCCCGGTCATTCCCTCTTCTCATTGTTACCATCAGGAAGGAGGTACAGAACCCTGAAGTTGAACACCCAATGTTACATAAACAGCTTCTTCCCCTCCTTCATCAGATTTCTGAATGGACAATGAACCACACACGCGACTTCACTTTTTTTCTTCTTTTGCAATAATTTATTTTTTTAAGTGTTGCCGAAATGTAATTCATAGCAATTTGCACCTGTCATTCACAATATTGCTGCCCATAACAACAAATTTTGCCACACGTTCATGACAGTAAAGCTGATTCCGATTCTTACTTTGATGCAGAAGGAAGGCAAATGCAATGTTGCCATTCAGTTAAAGAGAATTAGAATATAAAGGCAAGGATGTAATGCTGAGAGTTTCCCAGGCTTTTGTACGATCTCATTTAGAGTATTGGGAGCAATTTTGCCCCCCTCCCCCCTATCGAAGGAAGGATATGCAGGCACTGAGGATCCGGATGATGTTCACGAGAATTATCTCAGTGATGAGAGGGTTAATGAATGAGGAGCATTTGACGTCACTGGGCCTGTACTCACTGGAGTTTAGAAGGATGAGGGAGGACCTCATTGGGGTGGTAAGCGCAACGCCTTTACAGCTCCAGCGATTGGGAGCAGGGTTCAAATCCCACGCAGTCGGTAAGGAGTTTGTACATTCTCTCCATGTCTGCGAGGGTTTTCCCCGGGGGCTCCCACCGTTCGAAACGTACTGGGGGGGGGTTAATTGAGTGTAAATTGGGCGGCACAGACTCATGAGTCAAAATGGCCTGTTACCGTGCTGTACATTTAATTTTTTTTTAATCAAAATTTTCAAAATTTAAATTTAAAAAATATTAAAAGAAACCTACTGAATATTGAAAGAATGGAGTGGATGTGAGAGGATATTTCCATTAGTCTAGTCTGGAAAGTCTAGAAGTAGAGGGCACACCTCAAAGGAAAGAATGTTCCTATAGAAAAGAGACGAGAAGGAATTTTTTCAGCCATATGAGGAATTTTTTGCCACAGATGGCTGTAGAGGCCAAATCATTGAGCAGATTTAAAGTGGAGTTGGCAGGTTCTTGATTAGAAAGGGTGTTAAAGTGATGGCGTGAGGCAGGAGAATGGGGTTGAGAGAAAAAAAATACATCAGCCATGATTTCAACGGCAGAGCAGACTCGATGGTCTGAATAGTCTTATTCAGCTTTTCGTCTTATGGTGCTGGGTGAAGGCGACCGTGAAGAAGGCACACCAATACCTCTGCTTTCTCAGACTTGGGATGCCATCAAACACTCTATTAATCTTCTGCAGGTACACTGTGGAAAGCATCACATCTTTGATTGGTAATTTGAGTGGCCAGGAACATAGAAGGATGAAGGAAGTGGCAAACCTAGCCAGCTCCATTGACGACACTGGTTTCCCATTGACTGCGGTGAAATGCTGCACCTCGTAAAGGCAGCCAACATCTTAAAGGATCCTCAGTACCTCTGTCACAACTTCTTCTCACAGCTACCTTCAGGCACAAGGTACTGAAGCCCGAAGATTAGCAGCTCGGGCTTCAAGAACAATGTTCCACCCTAATCCTAACCATGAACTATTCCTGGCAACTTAAATATCTGTCTTCACTACTAAGTTACCACTTCACCGATGCCTGGTCGAAATCCCACCCACGACCAGAGCTTCAAAGATTCAGGAAGGCAACTCGCTACCACTCTCTTGCGAATGGCTAATAAATGCTGACCGTGCTAATATTATACATTTCTCTGAAATGCATATATTTTAATGCAAGAAGCATAGTGAACAAGGTAGATGAGCTTAGGGCATGGACAGATACTTGGGGTCACGATATTGTGGCAATTAGTGAGACCTGGCTACAAGAGGGGCAGGACTGGCAACTTAACGTTCCAGGAAACATTTGTTTTAGATGTGATAGATCAGGGGGTAAAAAAGGGGGAGGAGTTGCTCTGCTTGTTAAGGAGGACATTACTGCTGTGAGGTGGCAAGATGGTCTAGAAGGATCGTCCAGTGAGGCTGTTTGGGTGGAATTGAGGGGTGAAGGAGACATGAGGGTGCTAATAGGGGTGTATTACAGACCACCAAATGGGTCAAGAAAACTAGAGGAACAAATGTGAAGAGAGATAACGTATATGTGTGAGAATCATAAGGTAGTGATCATGGGAGATTTTAACTTCCCTCACATTGATTGGGATACCCATACAGTTAGAGGGCTGGATGGGCTAGAGTTCGTTAAATGTGTTCAAGATTGTTTTCTGAATCAATTAGTAGAAGAACCGACTCGGGACAGTGTAATACTGGATCTCCTGTTAGGGAACGGGCTAGGTCAGGTATCAGACATTAATGTTGGAGATCCAATTGGGTCTAGTAATCATAATTCTGTTAGTTTTAAGGTAGTTTTAGGGAAGAGCAAGGAGGGGCCTAAAGTTGAGGTTCTGGATTGGAGAAGAGCACATTTCGAAGGAATAAGAAGGGATTTGAGGAATATTGAGTGGGATAGGATATTTTCAGGTGAGGGTGTAAATGAAAAATGGAGGATATTCAAAAAAGAGATTTTGAGGGTACAGAGTAGTCATGTCCCAGTGAGGATCAAAGAAAAGGCTAGAAGTCATAGGAAGGCTTGGTTTTCGAGGAATATTGGAAATTTGGTTAGGAGAAAAAGGGAGGTGTACAAGAGGTGTAAAGAACAGGGAGCTGACAATTTGAAGGAGGACTACAAGGAGTGTAGAAGGATTCTTAAGAAAGAAATTAGAAAGGCCAAAAAAAGGCACGAAGAGGCTTTGGCAGACAGAGTAAAAATAAATCCAAAGGGTTTCTATAAGTACATTAAAAGTAAAAGATTAGTGAGGGATAAAATTGGACCCCTTGTAGATATTGAGGGTAGGCTGAGTGAGAAGTCAGAGGAAATGGGGGAAATTTTGAATGATTTCTTTGCCTCGGTATTCACTAGGGAAAAAAATATTGAACCAGTTGAGGTAAAAAAAAAATAGTGGGGAGGTAATGAAGCATACAAGGATAACCGAGGAGGTAGTGATGGGTGTGTTGAAAAAGATAAAGGTGGATAAATCTCTGGGACCGGACAAAATATTCCCAAGGACACTCAGGGAGGTTAGTGGACAGATAGTGGGGCCATTAACAGAGATGTTTAGGATGTCACTGGCCACGGGGGTAGTGCCAAAGGATTGGAGGGTAGCGCATGTGGTTCTGCTGTTTAAGGGTCTAAATGTAAACCTGGGAATTATAGGCCCGTGAGTCTGATGTCTGTGGTGGGCTGTGATGGAAAGTGTTCTGAGGGATGGTATTTACAAATATTTGGAGGTACAGGGATTGCTAGGGAGTAATCAGCATGGTTTTGTCAGGGGTAGATCATGCTTGACAAACCTGATTGAGTTTTTCGAGGGGGTTACAAAAAAGGTTGATGAAGGGAAAGCTGTGGATGTTGTCTATTTAGACTTTAGTAAAGCTTTTGACAAAGTTTCCCACAGGAGGTTAGGAAAAAAGGTGAAGGCATTAGGTATAAATGAGGAGGTAGTGAAATGGATTCAGCAATGGTTGGATGGAAGATGTCAGAGTAGTGGTAGAAAATTATTTGTCCAATTGGAGGCTGGTGACTAGTGGAGTTCCTCAGGGATTGGTCCTCAGTCCACTATTGTTTGTTATATATATTAACGATCTGGAAGTAGGGATGGAGAATTAGATAAGCAAGTTTGCGGATGATACAAAGATTGGTGGTGTTGTGGACAGTGAGAAAGATTACCGTAGATTAAAAGGTGATTTAGGAAGGCTGGAGGTGTGGGCTGAGAAATGGCTGATGGAATTTAATACAGATAAGTGTGAGGCATTACATTTTGGAATGGCAAATCTAAATAGGTTATATGCATTAAATGGTAGGCTATTGAGATGTGCAGAGCAACAAAGGGATTTAGGAATTGTGGTAAATAGTACCCTCAAGGCTGATACTCAGGTAGATGGTGTGGTGAAGAAGGCATTTGGAATGTTGGCCTTCATAAATCGGAGTATTGAATTCAAGAGTAGGGAGGTTATGATGAAATTTTACAAGGCATTGGTGAGGCCAAATTTGGAGTACTGTGAACAGTTTTGGTCACCAAATTATAGGAAAGATATAAACAAAATAGAGAAAGTACAGAGAAGGTTCACGAGAATGTTGACAGGATTTCAAGGTTTGAGTTTCAGGGAAAGGTTGTGCAGACTGAGGCTTTTTTCTCTGGAGCGTAGAAGATTGAGAGGGGACTTGATAGAGGTGTTTAAGATTTTAAAAGGGACAGAGTAAACGTGGATAGGCTTTTTCAATTAAGAGTGGGGGAGATTCAAACTAGAGGGCATGGTTTAAGATTGAGGGGGGAAAATTATAAGGGGAACATGAGGGGAAATTTCTTTACGCAAAGGGTGGTAGGGATGTAGAATGAGCTTCCAAGAGACATGGTCGAGGCGGGATCATTGGTTACATTTAAGGAAAGACTGGATAGTTACATGGATAGGAGAGGACTGGAGGGGTATGGACCAGTTAAATCTTTGCTCCTTTTTGTGGTATCAAACTGTGAAGTCAAAAGTGAAACTTAATACAGTAACTTATTTGCCTCAGGGAATAATACAATGTCAACAGATCGATAAAAGTCAACTGCTGCAGTTTTCGACTTTATTCACAGGGCTGTTGAATGAGAGAGAGAGAGAGAGAGTGTGTGTGTGTGTGTGTGTGTGTGTGTGTGTGTAATGCACACGTGGATGTGTGTGGAGTTGTATGGGAGCGTGCGTGCACTGTTGTGTGTACATTTGAGTTTTTGGATCTGGATGGGTGCATGTGTACATGCAGTCGTGTGGGACAGCAGATGCATGGATGTTGTGTGGGGGTGCTTGGAAGTGTGGGCAGGGGAGGGAGGGGGGTGTGAGCCAAAGGGATGACTGTGAGTGTTGGAGTGTGTGGAGGGGCATTATTGGAATGATGGACCATCTGCAAAACTGTGTGACTGAATCTTATTCTTCCAACTCCTAAACATCTGCAGACTCCATGAGGAGTGATTGGCAAATTTGGAGTGTCAAATGCAAGCCTGCACAACGTTGTTGACCCTGATGTATTTAAGTAACAATTCCCTTAAGATAGCAAAGAAAGGGGGAGGAGTCATGTGATGGAGTAGTGGCCGGACGGTGAACTCCAGCCCTCTCCAGAAAAGTCAGGAAAAACAAGAGAAAACACAAAGGCACAGAAATAAAAGTTACAGAAAAGTGAGTATAAAGGTGGAAAGAAGATGGCGACAAAAAAAGAAAAATCGAAAGCAACGGTAAGAAGAGAGGAAGAGAAGACAAAGGAGGAAAAAGGTGAAGGCCTTACCTGTCCGAAGAGGCCCACTGCGGAGAGAGAAACCCGCTCCCTCAGGTCGGTAAATAATGGACTACAAAAATGGCTCGCAGAGCCGAGTAAAAGTGCGCAACCGCGCATGCGCGATACTTCGCGCATGCGCGATGCGAATGAAAAAAAACACACCGACGGGAGGGGGGACCAGCTGGGGAGTCGATCTCCACAGCCGGCAACGACAGCTGCAGAACACCTGCAGCAAGAAGAGACCACAGAAGACAATAGAAACAAGAAAGAAGAGGAGGAAAGGGCAACAAAGAAACAACAGATGGTCAACCCAGAGGAAGAAGAAGAGGAAGAGTATGGTGAAATAGAAGAAGAAAAGAAAGGCAAGGTAAAGGATATACTTGCTCTTATTAAAGGATACATGGAGTCATTTAAAGAATGGCAAACACAGGAATTTAAGGATTTAAGAAAAAGAATAAACAACACAGAAGAGAAAATAAATAAAATGGAGATGACCTTAACAGAAATGGGAAAAAAAATGGACAAGATGGAAGAGCGGGCAGTAGCAGCAGAAATGGAGGTAGAAGACTTAAAAAAGAAATTGGAGAAATCTAATAAAAAAACTAAAGAGACACAAGAACTACTAGCTCAAAAAATAGATACAATGGAAAACCATAACAGAAGAAATAACATAAAGATAGTGGGCCTTAAGGAAGATGAAGAAGGCAAGAATATGAGGGAGTTTATAAAAGAGTGGATCCCTAAGACCCTAGGATGTCCAGAACTACAGCAAGAATTGGAAATAGAAAGGGCACATAAAGTATTGGCCTCTAAACCACAACCACAACAAAAACCAAGATCTATTGTAGTAAAATTCCTAAGATATACTACAAGAGAAAAGGTACTGGAGAAGACAATGGAAAAAGTAAGAGAGGGCAACAAACCACTGGAGTATAAAGGGCAAAAAATCTTCATTTATCCAGATATAAGTTTTGAACTCCTAAAGAAGAGAAAAGAGTTCAATACAGCAAAGGCGATTTTATGGAAGAAAGGGTATAAATTTATACTAAAGCATCCAGCGGTATTGAAAATATTTATTCCAGGACAACAAAACAGACTATTCTCGGATCCAGAAGAAGCACAAAAATTTGCAGAACAATTACAAAAATAGACTGAGGGAGGAAGACGGGTAATGAGAGTTAAAATGATCACGATTGATATGTATGTGGGTAAAGACAAAAATAGACTGAGGGATGAAGACGGGTAATGAGAGGAAAAATGATCACGATTGATATGTATGCGGGTAAAGAGGTATAAGAGTGAATAGAGACAATGAGCATACATGAATGTATCTGTACTTAGAGGAAAATATAGATAGTATAGACAAGAATTAATAAGGGAAGGTAATGGAATAGAGAGAATAAGGAGGGAATTAAAAGAGTGACCTTTGTGACATATGAAAAGTGAAATCTTTTCTGGGGGAGGCGGGGTGGGGGGAAATAGCGGTCACTGCAAAATCAGTTGACGCTTGCGAGTGGATTCGCAAATCCAAATGGAGAGGGGAGATGTGGTTGTCTGACAAGGGATAAAGGACAACTCAGGAGGTGAAGGGGAGATTGGGGATAAATAAGATAGAAATAGGAGAATAAGGAAAATGTTGGATGTTGTAGGAATGTTGTCTTATAAAGAGTTGAAAATAAGAAAACAGAAATGGAAAAGGAGGAAAGGTAATGATGGAAAAACGGAAAGAGAAGATAAACAAAATATAAAAGGGCTACGCTGAACTATATGTCTTTAAATATTAATGGAATACATAACCAAATTAAAAGGAAGAAACTACCAAATTTAAATGAATAAATGTATTCCATTAGAAAAAATAACATATTGGTTAAGAAATAATATTGAAATATTCGAACAAGTATAGGAGCCTTACATTAAATACAATAGCGAAAACCTACCGGGGACAAACATTACCTAAGTTGATGGAAGGAGAAGGAAAGAAAAGAATGGACTCAGTAGAATTTCTGGTGTAATTTTGTTGAATGACAACATTGTCTGACTGGCTTAATGCAACCTAGATTGTATACCTAAAATGGATGAGAGGTGGGGGGTGGGGGGGTGGTTTGGGAGGAAAGGTGGGGGGAGAAAAAGTCACTGTATATGTGTGAAAAAGAAATAGTGTATATCATGGCTAATGTGATTTATGGTGTGAAAAATAAAAAAATTTTAAAAAAAAATTATGCACAACTCGCTGTATAAAGATCATTTCAATATCTTAAACAATTATTCAGGGTGACATTTTGAAATTATAATCCAGGATGGAAATATTAAATAAAAGTAAGAGCTGTGAAAAAAAAAAGATAGCAAAGAAAGAACCATGATAGAATTTCATCCATCAACATCGCTCAACATTTTATGTAAACAAGTCTTCCACACAAAGAGGGTGCGGCCATTCTGCGGTTTTCTGGAACTTGAAAATCACTTGATTACTACATTATATAAAAACATATCAAAACCTCTCCCTGACAGATATCTGCCTTTTTATGGAACATCAGTGCAGAATAGTTAACGTGGCAGTTAGCGACCCAGGTACAAATCTGCCGCAGTCTGCAAGGAGTTTGTAGGTTCGCCCTGTGTCCTCGTGGGTTTTCTTCGAGTGCTCTGGTTTTCTCCCTCATTCCAAAAAAGTATGAGATTGGAGGGTTAATGGGTCATACAGGTGTATTTATTTGGGTGGCACGAGACCGTGGACTGGGAGGGCCTGTTACCGTGCTGTATCTCCAACTTAGAAAAATTTGAAAAGTCACAAGAGACTACAGATGTGGGAATCTGAAACAACAAAGCAATTTGGGGAGGTACTCAGCAGGAAGAACAGCATCAGTAGGAGAAAGAAGAATGTCTGACGATTGAGACTTCATCAAAATTGATAAAAGGAAGAGAGAAATTAGGATCAGAAATGATTTGGAACAAATTATGGTTGATGCAATGACTAAATAGTTTATTTCAATGGCATATATATTATTACAAGAACAGACATCTAAAGTAGATTTGTTTGACTCAAAAGAAAGATGGGAACGCGATTTAGATATATTTGAACAAGATTGGACAAATTTGTGTAAAGAAGTTATGACAAACAATATTAATATAAGATATTGATTACTTCATTATAATTTTCTACACTAACTATATATTACTCCTTAGCAATTGAGTAGATGGAGATCGAATTTATCAGATCAATGTTTTAGATGTGGAACAGAAATTAGAACATTTTTTTATTCTACGTGGCCTTGTTTAAAGGTCAACTCCTTCTAGGTTTCCATTAGTAAATTTTTGCAATGGATAACGGGGGTGAATTTTCCTTTAAACCGTGAATTACTTTTGTTTGGAAGTTTTGGAAGTGCCACTCCTAAATTGTTGCTGTCAGATTCTCAATTAAAATTTTTTTAATTGGTTTTAGTAATAACAAGGAATTGCTGTAGCACGGATGCTTCTTCAACATTAGATCGATGGCACGCTGAGATTCAAAGTTGTATTCCATTGGAAAAAAATTACGTATAATTTAAGGGATAAATAATTCTTATTTTTGCAAATTTGGGGTTCGTGTGCTAGCATAATGAAATTAAAATTATAAAATTTTCCTTTACTTTTCCTGATCAGTGAAGGTATAATAATTGTATGATGTCATTAAGGTCCCTGAGTGTCAACTGATGCCATCCCAATTAATCAATTGTAATAGTTTATTATGAAATATTATTTTAGTTTTGGGATTAGATTAGTTGTGGGGGAGGGTGGGTCATAGAGGTTTTAATTTTTATTTGTAGTAGGTAGTTTTTTTAGTTCTTAGATTTTAGTTTTATCTTATATATAGTTTCAACATATATTTGTTAACATTCTATGATATTATTCTGGTATATAATTGTCAATTATTTGGACTTATTTGTGTTGATTTTTCTTTAAACTGATAAAAGGCTCTGTCCTGAAAGTTTGACCATTCGTCTCACCGAAGCTGCTCAACCCACTGACTGTTGGCTCAAACGATGACATAGGATTGAGTATGAGGAAGGAGGTTGGTAATCAGGGTGTGGGCATTTGATACCCTGCACACTCTTCACAAATTCACGGCATGGTTGGCATAGTGGTTAGCGCAATGCCTTTACAACATCAGCAAGCGGGACTGGACCGGTGTAAGGAGTTTGTACATTCTCCCTGTTTCTGCATGGGTTTTTTCCCAGGGCTCCAGTTTTCTCCCACTGTTCAAAACATTCTGGAGGCATAGGTTAATGGGGTGTAAATTGGGCAGTACGGACTCATGGGCTGAAACTGAAATTTAATTTAAAAAATTTTAAAAACAAAATTTAATGTAATTAAATGGAAACCATTTGGCTCATGGTGTCTTGATGTTTTATTTTCCGGTGCTGACCTTTGTCCCCTGTATTTAGATCCCTTCTGATCCAGAAAGGATGCCTGCTTAGCCTGCTCCTCTACTTATTATACACCCATGACTGTGGGGCCAGGAATAATTCCAATGCCGATGACACCACAGTTGTTGGTAAAATCACAAACAGCAATGAGGAAGTGTACAGGAGGGAGAGAGATCAGCTCGTTGAATGGTGTCATGACAACAACCTTGCACTCAACATCAGCAAAATCTACGAGATGATTGTGGTCTTCAGAAGGAAGTCAGAGGAACACGACACAGTCCTGATCGAGGGCTCAGTGATGGAGAGAGTCAAGAACTTCAAATTCCTGGGTGTCAACATCTCCGAAAATCAGTCCAGGAGCCTCCACATTGATGGAATCACAAAGAAGGCTCGCCAGCGGCTAAACTTTGAGATGTGTCTGAGGAAATTTGGTATGTTACCGAAGACTCTCGTAAACTTCTACAGATGTACCGTGGACAGCATTCTGGCTGGTTGCATCAATGCCTGGTATGGAGGCGCCAACTCTCAGGACAAGAATAAATTCCAGAGGGTTGTTAACTCAGCCTGCAACATCACAGGCTGCAGACTTCACTCCATCGAGGACATCTACACGAGGTGGTGTCTTAAAAAAGCAGCCTCTATCCTCGAAGACCCCCACCACCCAGCCCATGCCCTCTTCACTCTGCTACCATCGGGTGAAAAGGTAGAGGAGCCTAAAGACAAGCACTCAGAGACACAAGGACAGCTTCTTCCCTGCTGCCGTCAGATACCTGAATGATCAATGAACCAAAGACACTGCCTTAGTTTTCATGCACTATTATTTTTACATTTTTATTGTTAAATCATAAGGAGGTTATAATATGAACGTTTGCACTATGACGCTGCAGCAAAACACCAAATTTCATGACTTGTTCATGACAATACAATTCTGATTCTGACTGAATCTACTTCTTCTGTGAGCTCTGTAAGGCAGCACTTCAATATCATGACGGCTCGGCGCCCGCAGTAAATTCGCTTCCTCTCCTGACCCTTTCATCTCTCCAGCTGCAATGGTGCTCGTGTGAGACGGACATCCATGCACAGACAAGTTCAGAGGAGGAGCAACTTGCAATGGGGAGCACACTGCTTCGATGTTGAGATGGAAACCCATCCCGACGCCTCAACATTCAACACCTAATCCCCATCAAACAAGCCCCCAAGACTTACTGCATGACCTGGAGCATGGAACTCTCAAAGAAGAAAGGAGAAAGGCGAAGGGGAAAAAAAATCTCCGTGAATTCCTAATTTTATTCTAAATGATTTAAACCAGTATAATCCCTGCTAATATCATTACACTACAACACTAATTACTTCCCTCTGCATATTTAAATTACGTTAATTTAGATGAAGTTCATTAAAAGTCAAAAGATGTACGACATAGCGCATGTTTGAAAACCTCAGTAAATATAATTGTTTAGCTATAAGCGATAACATGCAATGAATTATGGTGATTGCGACTTGATTTGCATTAATTGGGAAACACACATTTCCTTTTAACTCAGAAATTGCACATTTTATAATTGTGAAACTTTAAGAATTTAATTGTCTTGCCTCGAGGGATTGTACATGCAAATGAGTTTAATTAGAAACCACACTCCTCTATTATTTAATTAATAACAATACGTTGTACTTTCACATTGAAGCAAGTGTAAGAAGGGTAAACTCCACTGAGAAATCCTGAAATAAATAATAGGTTTATTTCCTTGCACTCCATCAATCCAAGTGGCGCCTGGTTAAGCCGCAGCATGCAGACAATGCTGTGTTCAACCCACACCTGGATTTGGCACCTAACTAATCAGCAGCACTCATCAATCATTTTCAACAGGTACTGTCACCAAAAAGCAGGGCTATCCCCAAACCAAATATTTGGATTAGATAAGAGGTGACCTAAGCTAGCTAACCCTGCAGGCGACAAAATCGTTTTACACAGAACATTATAGCACAGGATAAGCCCTTCGGCCCGCAATGTTGGACCAGCTCCGCAACAATCTAATCCAGTGGTTCTCACCCTTTTCCTTTCCACTCACATCCCACTTTAAGTAATCCCTGTGCCATTGGTGCCCTGTGATTAGTAAGGGATTGCTTAAGGTGGTGTGTGAGTGGGAAGGGAAGGTTGACGATCACTGCTCTAGAACCAATTGTTACTGAAATATTTTGCTTGAGAAAAACCCACATGCTGCTGTTATTCAAAGAAATGCAAGACTACATTTTTTGCTGGATTTAACTTTTATTCCCACATTATAGATCAGTGGTTTTCAACCTCTTTCTTTCCACTCACATACCAGTTTTAAGTATTCCTTATGCCATAGGTGCTCTGTGATTAGTTAGGGATTGCTTAAGATGGGATGTGGGTGGGAAGAAAAAGTTTGAGAACCACTGTTTTAATCGGACCTCATTGACACATTATGTTTCAGAACTCCAAAGGAAATGGGCCAGTAACCATTTTTCTCAAGCAAAATATTTCAGGAACAATTGGGTCTCGAGCAGTGACTCTCAAACTTCCCTTCTCACTCTCACACCTAATCACATAGCATCAATGCCACAGGGATGACTTAAAATGGGATGTAAGTAGAAAGAGAAAGGTTGAGAACCACTGATCCTTCCCTACTACACATCCATAACCTCCATTTTTCTGAGATCTGTGTGGCTGTCTAGAACTTTTTTTTAAAAATGTGCCTATCGTACTAATCCTGGCAATGCATTCAAGGCTCCCACCACTGTGTTTGGAAAAACTTATCCTTGATGTCTCCCCCAAGCTTTCTAGCACTATACAAGAAGCAATGAGGCTCCTTCATGAACCCAGATAGACTGTTGAAATGTCTGTTCTCCGAAATGTCCATTTGGAGCCTGTTCTGGGGTCCATGTTTCAGTTGGGAAAGGTCAACCCAAGCTACGCCCGTCAGACAGATATCAGATTTATTGTCAGAGTACATACATGACATCCCATACAACTCTGAGATTCTTTTTCTGTGGGCGGGGTAGAATTAGCACTTATTGGTAGTGCAAAAAAAAGTAAAATGTATACATGTAAACAAATAAAGAACCATAAACAGATAACAAATGTAAACAAACTGACTGTGCAATACAGAGAGAATAAAGAAAATCAATAAAGTGCACAATCAAGTCCTTAAATGAGCCCCTGATTGAGTTTTTGGTGTCAGTGCTGCGCAATTGCTCAGAAAAAGGTGTAGGGCACTCCTTCTGTCTGACAGCCTACAGGTCCCCTTGGGCAAAGTGCAGTACGTGTTTAGCCTCCTAATCAGGGTCAGGTGAAGCCATGGATTGCAGATGGTGGATGGTTTTTACAAGCAGATTCTACAAATTGGAATTTATGGTTGTGAAACTAAAAACGCTGGGTCGATGATTCTGCTGATCAATGGCCAGGGTTACCCGTCCAGAATGGACATGGCAACTGAAGGCGGCAACAGGAAACTACTTCAGTAATTGTCCTATCCTCAAAGACGCCCACCAACTGGGCCATGCCCTCTTCACTCTGCTACCATCGGGAAAAAGGTACAGGAGCCTAAAGATGATCACTCAACGACACAATGGCAGCTTCTTCCCCGCTGCCATCAGATTCCTGAATAATCAATGAACCAAAGACACTGCCTGTCTTTTTGTGGACTATTCTTTTTATAGTAATGGCATGACATGATTATAATATGAATGTTTACACTGTCATGCTGCCGCAAAACACCGAATTTATGACTTGTTCATGACAATAAATTCTAATTCTGATTCTAAAGTCAACATTGACTACGGTCTTTTGATGATATATTTTGTCTTAATTATTCTGTATGATCAAGGTTGTTAAACTTTAAATAAAATATTCCAAAAAAAAATTGACTACAGGATCTCCAGGATTGGGGCCTTCACCGAAGGAGAACTGGCAGCAACTACAATT